>NW_027185392.1:14487500-15687500 GCF_022577435.1 Embiotoca jacksoni
TGTCAGTTTTATGGCATGCAACTTTGCTGTTTTGGTTCAGACTTACTGTATTTGTCAACATTATCTCCAGCTGCAGCAGGCAAAAAAAACAACAAACAAAAAACTACATACTCGCTGTACACTACCTAAAAGCACCAAAAAGCAGATATAGTTGGCGACTAGCTGGTGAACATGATCCAGCGTTTATCAGTTAAGAAGCAGGATATTTCCAAAAACAAGAAACTGTGAATTTTCTTAAAGAAGTTTGGGTGTTTCCCCATTTACTTCAATACAGTTTCAGAATATGTAAAGCTAGCACCTATTTTCCATTCAAGTAACTGCAGCCAGACCACTTACTGGCTTTAACTCAGCTAAAGTTGTGATCATTCTACGATCAGTAATGCAGTTCTTTGGAAGGTATTAAAAAAATGTGGGGATCATATGTCATTAACCATCTTTTGCCTGTGCTTTTTCTTTGAAGGTCTCTGAATATATTGCTTTCATTATTTAAAGGCAATACAGTGTTTCTATTCAACAATATATGTTGTATAAATCCCTATGCCTGACAAAAAAAAATGATAAAATATACATTATATTATGTCGTTTTGTTCTTTGGGTGTCATATTTCTACTGTATTTTGAATCAGTGAATAGATGGAGTCTAAGAAAGAGAAAAAGAAAGATATTTGTGATGGATCACAGTTTTTTGTAGCAGGCAGCAGAGGATGATGATAGCCACAGACAGCTGAAGCACTCTGTGTGGTATGATATGAAACAAAGGTGGAAGTTCTTCTTTACAGCGAGACACCTCTTTCACCTCTTGCTGACATGAGAGCACAGTCTCTAGGTGAGGAGTTGGCTGTGATGGATGGACAGGCCGAGTAAAAGAGATACAGGAAGGCAATGGAAAATTTGGGAGAAAGAAAGAGATAAATTAAAGAGATACGGGGAGGGAGGCTTGTCTTTCAGGAGCTGATGTTCTGGGAGGCCTGTCGGAGGAGGTGAGTGCTGTCGAGCAGAGGCAGAAGAGCGAGCAGGTGGAGTACAGCGAGACAGAACAGGTCAAAGCTTCAATGCTGCCACCCAGGAAGCTAAAGGCCAAACAATCAGCATGGCAGGGACCACAGCTGCGTGATGCTATAAAAGCTGTGCTACTGAAAAAAATACACCGTGTTGGCAGCAAACAATATTGCAGTACATGTTGTAGAGTTGGGAAAATCCTGTATGAAGTGCAGGAATTGAGAGATGAAACCTTATCCAAGTCCATATCTGTTTGCACCAGATAACCTCCAAGAGATAAGATGGTGCCCAATAAAATAGGAACTTCTTACAAAGTGATATTTAGCAAAGACAATCTGATAATAATGATAATTGATGATAATGATAACTGATAATTTTCCATGATCACCATAAATAAACACTAAGCACTTAGTAAAGCAGATGCTGACGCAGTTCGTTTTGCAGGTATTTGGTTAAAAGCTAAGCAATTACAAATTTTGACTTGATGGTGCCAAACAGAAAGTTAATGGATTACGCAAAGATGCTACAATTTATCCTGAGGAAACATGAGTGTTTCTACCAAATTTCAAGTCATCCAATAGTTACCGAGATATTTCCCTCAAACTTACAACCAACATCATGGTGCCGTTAGCTGAAAAGTCAGAGGTTGCATCATCAGTAGGCTTCATGCACAATACTTCAACCAGTGTTGCCATGCTATCTTTGCAGATCAACAATGTCTTTCCAGATAAAAAAAAATATTCTGGTCAATCTGAACCTCACTATCTACAGTTTCATTGGAACTAGTTGCTACCACAGAAATAGTCCTTCGGAAAATAGTTGACTTTGTGGATGATGTAGAGTAATGGGAACAGTGCTTGTCAAATAGAATATAATCTGAGGCTACTTTTCAACCAGTCCCACATGGTCTGGTGATTAGGAGTCCTGGTTTTCACCATAGATTGTAGATAAAAATGGATGTTGTCACTGGATCTGAAAAGTGAAGCCAATGCAGAAGTGCCTTGAAGTGCAATACCACTGAGGGCCGCGAGGGGCTGTCTTCAATAGACTCCCATTCAAAAAGCATCAACTTCTCATAAGGCTTTTATTACTGTATGGGTGCATGCTTAGTTTGATTGACAGGCTCGGGGTGTAGTCAGGTTGTCAAATAGATAGGTGGACGTAATGCCTTCAGTGAAATCATCCCCTCACTCCTACCCAGTTTGTCCAATTATGGTCACCTCCAGCTCCAACAAAACAGGATGGCGACAGCCAAATTGCCAGACTCAAGGCTTCAGAACAGCAAACAAACCGCTGGCTTGGTTGAAAACTACCTTTGTTGGGTGCCCTCAAATTGAGAAGGAGCATCTTAAGTGATTATACTTCAGTTT
This sequence comes from Embiotoca jacksoni, assembly GCF_022577435.1. NCBI lineage: Eukaryota > Metazoa > Chordata > Actinopteri > Embiotocidae > Embiotoca > Embiotoca jacksoni. The sequence goes on from NW_027185392.1 coordinate 14,489,869, forward strand.
TGAAACAAATAAATGTTGTTCGTATCACAAATTAAGAGTATCAAAATTCTCACACCGATTGCCCACAAAAATGCAGTTTTGTAATGATACTCTTGATTTGTGATAAAGTGCATACTGCATACTGTCTTTCATGGTGAACTAAAAAAAAAAGGACTGTTTTATGGTTAAAATATTTCAACTTCAACCTGGAGAAGTACAAGTCAATGTACATAAAACAAAGACCAAATGTTCCTAACAGCAAGACTGAATGAATGGTATTGAGCGATTGCATGATGTTTTGCATTATAATACAAATCTAAAAAAGTCAATACTGTTGAAACTGACGTCTGGTTTGTGGCTGCAAGAAAAACCAATGGCAGGGGTACAAAAGCAGATGAGAGGGATGCTTCTCCTGCCTAGATAGAGTTGTGTGGTTTGAGCATCTGCCAGTTCACCACCCATAGGGGAGTGTCAGTGGGCTCTTCAAACACCCTGCGTGGGTCCTCCTCCTTTTGATGCTCCTGGAGAGGGAGAGGACAGGGGGAACAGGAGACACTCCTCCACACACGCTGCTGAGCTCTACTGGACCAGGTGAAGGAAAAGAAATGTAGAAAATAAAAATGTAAACTGAAAAATTAAAAATCCAGCAGAAATAGAAAAGTACAGAATCAGCTGGTTAGTTCTTGGTGTATGTATGAACCGGCAAGAAGAAGATTTAAGAAACTGAAAAAGCAACAACAGGAGGCTGAATAAAAGGGACATTATTTAAATGGTTTATAGGTAATGATATTGGTCATGTGTTATTGTTCATAGTATGGTATCATGTCTTCACCTGTACTCCTGCATCTTTTCCGTCTTTTTATCCAGAATCACAGTGGAAATAAGTGCATACATTTATAGAAATTCATATGTCCACTTTTTTTTTTAAATTAGGTAAGTAAGGTGCTGTATAAATACTGTGATAGTGTCAATCCACTCAGTAAACTAAGATATGCTCACAGCCTGAATTCAGTAACTGTGCTATTTAGACGAGCCATTAGGACCTCCATAATTTTGTCCTTGGACAACAAAACATTAAATATTACATTTCCTGCAAATCAACTGATTGCTATTCCAACTCTAAACAACTGTCTCTCTATACTTGTGAGGGCACTCATCGACATAATGCATTATTCCCTATCCCTTTACCCTAACCTTAACTATCACAACGAAGTGCCAAACCTCAACCCTAACCCTAATCATAACCTTATTCTAACCTCAACCCGAAAACCAAGCCTTAACCCTCAAATTACACTTCAAAGTTGTGAAGACCAGCCTAAATTTCTTTACAAAGTGTGTTTGTCCTCATATGTTTTTTTTTACTAAAATTGGTCAGCACAACTACAGCATAACATGCCCCCCCCCCCACTCCCCCCCCCCCCCCCCCACACACACAAACAAACACACACACACACACACACACACACACACACACACACACACACACACACACACACCAGTATCAGAGAGAAAGCATCACAGGAAGGTTAGCAGTGAGGGGAGTGTATGCCTTCTATACCTTTAAGTTCTCTCGGTGTTTTATTGGCTGCTTAAAACAGACACATACTCAGCAGTTTTATATCTTGGAGGTATCTTCTGGGCAGGTTTAAGGCACATCTGTGTGTGTGTGTGTGTGTTTGTGTGTATGTGAGAAGGGTGTGTTAATTTCTGGCTTTACTCAGAATTTAGAGCATTACCAAAACCAAAACAATGAACAACGATGTACAATCCTATTTGGAGGATTGCAAGATCAAAACATTACTCCTCAAAGGATAAATTTTTTGGGGTAAATGACAGGATGAATATAAAAAAAACAGAGAACCATAAATAAATGAATACATGAGGCTTTTGTGTGGTTTTTGGTGAGCACCCGGTATCAAACATACTCACACCTTGCGGATAAAAGCCGTGACAGAAAAATTACAGCAGCAATCAGTTAAACCCTGTACAAGAGGAAAAGCTGTTTCTTACCGGTCTCCAACGGCTACTGTTTGACTGGCAGGTGTAGGTGAGAGGTAAACTATGGAGACCAGCAGTCAAATGGACAATATAAGCCTCACCCGCACTGACGTACAGATAAAAACATCTTACACTGTCTGATCTTCAAAGACAGAAGACTGAGGAGCCGTCATGTTGAAATGGTTCAAAAGTGTTTCTAAATTATTAAATAGCCCTGGGTCTTCGGATGACGTGATAACTAGCCAATGGGCTTCATAATCAGGTGAGGAAAATTTATCTTGTTTAAAAGAGTATTGAAAATGCAACAATTTAATTTGAGTAGCTATCAAAAATCAACCAAACTAGAGAAAATCTACAATGATTGCACCCATGAGGTGCTATCAAAAGAGCTATCTGAACATATAAAATAAAAGACATCACTGATCATATAATATCCACAGTAGCAGGAGTGCTGAACCAGCCCAGCTGACTGGGGCTGCACCGCCATCTGAGCTGAGGGGCATTGTGAGGGATAGATACTAGGAGGCAGACATGAATCATGTGTCTGGGAATTACGTCCACAACATTTAATATAGTGGGAGTGTATTTCTGTTCAGAGCCATGTGGTCCCAGCAAGGCCGAGACGGGGAAAACAAATCTGTAATGGGAGCACAATTGAATCAGGTGTCTGGTCCTCTTAAGGAAATTAAGTTGTCGCCAGAGCGGGGCCACTTAATGAGAGGCAGGCTTGCGGACAGTGACGAATGGATGGTGACACTGGCAAGAGTGTGAGGCTGCCCCAATATCTGCATTTGGACTGGTGATGATTTTTCATCCATGAAACCCCCCCTCACGGTTCTGCTTTTATCTCTCTCTCTTCCTCAAACACACACACACATACACATAGACTCACCTCCCCTCCACCCTCCCATTTCCAACTTCATTGGGGACACATTTGCTCCCTGTGTGATACTAGCCATTTATTTGCACATATATTCATGTGAAAGATGACAGCTAATAAAGAGGGGACTGTTCTTTCCATGTGTTTTTACTTCATGCTGCATCTTCATGGTGGCCATTATACGATTTTGATAGATGTCTCTCCACATTTGCGCTCACGCACACAGGAAGCACACAGCGTCGCCTCCAGTATGAACAGAGAATTATCCAACACTATTCAAGCTGCAAGGAAACCCTGTTTTAATGGCGGTACTATAATGTTTATTTTTATTGCATGATTTGATTTGGTCCATTAATATGCTTTTGTACATGAATGCACCAAGGACATCTTATCTACTCAACCTTTATGCATAAAATATTCATGCACAATTATGACTCAGTTATAATAAAATTTAAAAAAGTGGTAATAGGAAACAGACATTGTGCTGTATGTTCATTTAAAATCATACTCTGATGAAAATCTATTTCCAAGTTACAAAAAAGTATTAAGAAGTCCAGAAAAACTTCACATATAACTGTTGTTGTTTTCCAACTCGTTGGCTACTCAGTTTAGACTCAACCTACAGTGAGGTATATCCCATATCTCACCACGGCTAGCAGCATTACACCGGTCCATTTGCTGGTGATAATGTATCAATAAGCTGGTTATAGAACTAACACTAATCAATACAAAGAAGAATTTCATGCCATGCTGGATGTAACTTGAATAATAATATTCATGTTCAAACACTACACAGTTAAAGCCGAAAATTCGCAGATTATTATCAATTAATATGACTATCTTCTTGTTGATGTGATAGTTAGACTAATCACACATGTCATGTCTTTAGGGGGAATTTGAAGAAATATGCTCCTTCCCTAAAGGTTTTTACTATACATGTCTCTCATATGTACAGTAAAAAGAATTTACTTGATTTGACAACTGTATTATTCCTAAATGTGTGTCTGTTTTTCACTGTCATCGGACTGTAAATATTGAATATGTTGATATTGATCTGTTAATTATGTGGAGAGAAACTGACAAAACACCCGATCTCGACTTAACCATGCAGTCCCACAGTTGACAAGACGGCTTCATGAATATTGTTTAAGATGTGATAAACTTCCAAATGCTTATAGTCTTAATGGACACCGAGGCACCGTGGCAGTTACTGGGAATATGTCATGCAACTATGTACATGACTACTCACAAGTTAGGGTTTTGGAACAAACCTTATGACTGGGTAATACTGAGCATATGAATAGACAGTGGAAAAGTGGGCTCTACTGGTATCTTTAAAGGTTTTATTGCTTTTCTTCCACCATAAAAACTTGCGACTAATGCAGTTATTTGTACCATTTAGCCATTTAGTATTGAGTATTTCATAATCTGAAAGAGTTTGATTATATTGTCACTGCACATACTCAGATCATTCTGACACAGTATGCAAGAACTACATTTGTTCTTCCTCTTGTGCTTGTGAACTATTAAAATGCAGACTGATTTGCAACTTGTGAATGAAAAGCTCAGCAATATGTCACCTAAATGGATTATCCCGACGTCAGAGATATTGCCACTAAACATGGAGACATGGAAATTTCTGCCAAAGCAACATGGCCTTGAAGGAGGAGTCATTCTCATTCCCATGAGTTGCTCCATCAATGTCTTCAATCCTGTCCTAAATGGATGTGAAGGGGAGCATCTCAATAGGTTTGTTCTTTCTCTGCCACACTGCCAGTGATCAAGCGCTCATTCGTTTCAGACAAAAACAAGAAAACCGTTGTTACGATCCCCTGTGATATTTCTGCTCTGCAGAAAGGTGCATTTTCTGTAGATACCACACCTACAATGCTAATTCAGTAACATAATCCACCTGTATTACAAACAGCCAGGACCAATACTTGACAATACAGCTCCCCATGTTGACTAATTCCCTTTGATAATGAACCTGACATGGTCTACTGTATGCATAATGGCCGTACTTGGAAACAGCTGTAGTATGTTGACGATCAATGTCTGTCCTTTCAACACAGTAATTGTGAGGCCAGAGAATAGCTGAGTAGCCAAGGCTACTGCTTCTGGATGCCCACCGGAGTGAGTGGCCACTCATGTATGCCTTTTAAAGTTACACTCCATCCATCCAGACAAGATTTGGGCTTAGATTTAGTTGTGCAGATGGAGGCAGCACTGCAACAAAAATCATTGCGGAGTGGAGTAGTATTGTTGGATTCGATGAGGCTTCAACACCCCTCCTCTCTTGCTCCATCTCTCCCAGCTGACTGGGTATGAATAATTGACCCCGTAGTCTGGGCCCCTGCTCATTACTGGGGGAAGTGTCGGCCTGGTTTGTGATGCTATGAGGGAAGGTGCGAGCGCCCACCATCCGGCTCGGTTTTCCCCTCTACCTCTGACCACACACCAGTGCTTCATCTTTAATGGCTTGTGCCGTGATCGGACATCCAGCCTCTCCAACCTTCCAGCCTTGCCCACTTCATCAAGAAGGTGAACGGTTGGGCAGCAACATATCTACTGCCAGAGAGGAGTTTTTCAAGAATTCTAAAGAATTCTCTTGTGAATTTAAGGAGTTTTGGACAGGATTATCAAAGGGAGCAGAGGTAGACGGGGGAGCGAACACTGACATCCAGGAAAGTTCTGTGGGAAAGTTTTCAGGTACACACTCAAACTAGAAGGAAACTATTCATGGTCTTAAGGTGAGTACTCCACTTGCATGGAGTCACGACTATTTTGACTTGAAACTTCGGAAAGTCATCCAAAGTAAAGTTGCACAGTGCAAAGTAGTGCAGTGGCTAAGACATAAATAACCAACAAATTCATAGCACAACACAATAAAAATGTAATTAAAAATGTCTTCATGTCAGTAAAAAGAAAAGTTTACCGTGCTTCAGTTACTACTTAAAAGGAACAGGAATCCCTGGGTCACCATATGACCCGTTTCTCCCTGAAAGCACAGTGAATATGACACATCTGCATCCACACAGGAAGGACAAACAATGCTGAGGAGCGAAGCCACTGTACGCTGGCGAGGAAAACAATAGCTGACGAGACGCCCCCTAATACATCAATCAGGCAAGTCTGTCAGCTCAGCTCCCTGCAGAGAGATCCATGGGAAGCAAAAGAGGGACCACACAAAACACGGAGCCTGCAAATGAGAAGCCACGGTATGGATTGCTGCGTGATAAGCAGCAAAACGAGACAGAGACAGGGGATGGATGAGGAACATGTGGGGGTCACGTCTACTGGAACAGTAAAATTGTATGTGTCTTGTGCTTATACAATGTTAAAGAAAGAAATAGAAAGATTTACTAAAAAACACACCATGAGAATCTAAGTTGAATTGTAATGTTTGCAATTGAGAGTATGATTTTTGTAACTGTTGGGTGATCAAACAACATTTGTCCATAATATGTTTTTTAATGTTTCATTTCAGTTTACATTTAAAACTATTTCAAATGGGTTATAAAACAATGGGACATTTTTCGTGCAAAAAGTATTCTGTTAAAATGTAATAAATACAAATAAATTGCCTAACTCATTTGCTGCCCCTAATATTTCTTGTCAACCATTAAAAGAGCTTCTTTTTTTTTTCAAGCATTAGCTGCAGCTAAGCAACAGTCATACACAATAAATGCATTGTGGCATTTATTACTATCACAAATTCTTCCAGTATTAAGTCTGCCCTCGTAAGAAAAACCATGGGTAGTTGTCAAAATGCTACAAACACTGACCTGACAAGTGACCTCTCGAGGTCATGAAAGTATTTTCGTTCCTCTCCAAATAGGAAAGATTGGGATAGGGTGACATCTTATAACCACTGCAAAACCTCTCAGTGAAGCCGGTGTTGAAATGGTTGGATCATCAAGAGACTACAGTTTCTTCAGTGTTTCGTACCAACAAGAAACATTATTTTGGTTTCTGATACGCTGATGATCAATCATCTATGTGTGAGCATTGTTCTTTATCATCAACTCTGCGTTCTAGGTTTTCTATCGTCTTAATTCACTTATGAATAGAGATTTTTACCTGACACAGTTTAATATTTCCTCTGACATGAAGTTTAGAGATTTCTTGTATCCCATACTCTTGAATACTCCTCCTTGGAAAAACAAACATAACACACTTTAACACGACTGGCACAGACGAGTTACATGGGCAGCGCTATGCACATTCACAATCGTCGGTGCAGTTAACAAACCACGAAATTCTAAATGTGCTAACAAAGGAAAGAGGAAGACTGCTAGCAAGTAAACATTGATGTTTAAAACACACCGTTCTTATTCTTCCAAAAATGGCACTGCAAATACATTCAACATGTCTACTAGGTCTCAAGCCCTGAATGAGAACAAGACTTTGTCAACAATAAAAATAACTCTGGTTTTTGGAATGTTCATTTGGGCATTTTGTCATCGTATATATGATGTGATCTGTTCGGGAAAGCTACAGGTAAAAAAAATAATGCTGCATTTTCAGTCATTACACAGTTATCAAACTAACCATAACTCCTTTTCATATTAAAAAAGACAGATCCTGGAGAAGGCCAGTCCCAACAGGGTAGATGTAGTGTGCGTCTCAGCGGGATGAAGGTGGTGAATGCCTTCACATTCATCACCATTCACTTTTCCTGCTCATGGTTTTTAAAGGACCTTGCCAAAGAGAGGAACATATCATTAACAATATAGCAAAAGGTACCAGATGTTAATCTCAGGTCATGTTGTATACATAGGGTTGTCATCACATTTTAGTTGAAGAAATAGTCAGCAGTAAATATCTAATAACATATGTGGACAACCGTACATGCATGCAAACAAACAGCAGCAATCCATAACTAGAAAATGACTGAATTCATTTCCAAGCATCACACCCAAATTCAGAACACGTTCAGAACAAAATGTGAGTGGCACAGGTTTCAGTCCGCAGACACAAAGAAGAAGAGAGAGGTGTCTTACCCACAATGTGGATGAAAGAGATTATCAGAGCTGTTCCTGGTTGTTTCATTGGTCGCAAGCAGGCAAAGATTGTGGACGAGAATATCGCAGAGCTGTCACTGTGTTTTCAGCGAGGGAGAGAGGAGGGAGAGATATTGTTTGAACTGGGAGTAAACGCTGTGAAAATGGTGGAGCTGGCATATTTACACCCAGGGTCTGCACAGGGGGATTACATGCAGCGTTTTTATGTCACCCATTTGACAGCATCATCTAATGGAGGTTTTGAAGGCTCCCTCTCATTAGCTGGGTTGGGGCTGCATTTAACGCAGCTTTGAGTTTATAAAGACAATGGCTGCCAATCCTCAAGGCCTTTAACAAACAACAAAGGAGAGGGTAACAATCAAAGTGCCCATGTCCTACTGTGCCAAACTTGAGTGAAAAGTTGCCGGCTCATGAAATATGACATTTGACATGACAATTGGAGAGCATTGAATTAACCTAAATGGATATATGTGAAACATTGTGTATTAACGACCTCAGTAAAGTGTCCAAAGTAAAGGAATTCCACAGATTAAATCCAACATCAATTTAAACAACAAATCATACAGCTTAATAATTTTTCCTGCTTCCTTCCTCTAAAAGTTTTTCTGTTCGTTGCAATTAACTTCATTGTCCAAAGAAAGTGTATCACCGTAAAGCTTTAGTGAGAAATATGAATGTCAGGAGGTGTTTTTTCACAGCCAATAGCATTACAGCTTCATGAAAACAACCCGACCCCGGTATTTTTCTCTTTTTACTATTGTTTAGTTAGACCATATCATGCTAGGCAAGATTTGATTTTATGTTTTGGTGATATAAGGTATTTTTGAGGCGATCATATCATTTTGTTGACAGTGTACATGTAAGAAAACAATGAGAGAAGTAGGTTATCAAAACTCAAGTTATTTTCGAGATTAATTGTCAAAACATCATAAATATAGTAAACAATACCCGTAATACCTTGTAAAGCCCAAAGTGGCATCTTCAAATGTCAAATGACATCACTTCACCATTTCAATCGACTTTTTAAGAGAAAAACTGGCAAATTGCCAGCAAGTAATGATTTATCACTTTTCTACTTTGTGTGATTTAAATTGAATATCAGTTTTTTGGACTTGATTTGGCAAAACAAGACATCGGAAGATGTTACTTTGGACTCTGAAAAACTGGCATAGTTGGTTTTAACTAGTCTCTGAGATTTCATACAATTAAATGTTTAAACGAGAAAATGATCAGCAAATCAATCACTAATGAAAATAACTGTTAGTTGTACCAGAACTTAATACTATTATCAATTTACAGTGGCAGTAAGAGTTCCTTGCATTTGTGAGGCTTAAGCAAAATAAAAAAAAATTAGATTATATTTGAATAAATGATGATCAATTGAGAAATAATATTCTGTCAATCAACAGATCAATATATTGTTTCAGTTCAATCAACAAAGCAGAAGTGGTCTGAATCAACATATTGCCAAACAGTAAGCATGGTGTTAAAATGTTTTTAAGTATGTCCGCCCAGTCAGATTTTGGTAAAAAAAAAAAGAACCCCAAAAAGATACAATATTTTTTTCTGATGATATGAAAGAAAATTTGGTAAAACCTCTTTTTCTTTGTATTTGCTTTCCCCTCAAAAGCAGCAATACAACCTGCTTGTGTTACAACCTCTGCTGCTCTGACATTTAGTCACAGCAAAGTATTTACCCACCAATTACCCACAGATCCCCTTTTCCTCTCCTTACAGCAGGGCCCCCATAAAAGGAGCAAACAATAACAACAGTGAAGGCTCCTCAGCAAAGAGAGACACATTATAATCCGGGCAGACATGAGAAACAGGGGTGTGAAAAAAAGCTTGTATTGACGGAGATGAAATTGAACTTGATTAAAAAGCAAACAAAACAAACCCCCTACAAAACACAAACACTCCCCACACTTTGTGAATGGGTCTGCACAAAGCTAATATGTAGCTATACCCGAGCGCTCCTGAGGAGGCGAGATGAAAAAGACAAGTGTTTAAAAGGAGAGATCTTCCTCTGTTTGGCTGACATATTTACACAATTATGTGCAGGATCCAAAGCAGTGCATTTCTCCCTCTCGGCGAGTCACAAGAAGTTTAGTTGTTGTTTTTTCCCCCCCCTCACCTCCTTCTTTACTTTTGTGTCAAGTTGATTAAATCAGAGTGCGTGACACAGATCTGTAGAATAATGCCATCTGGCAGAATAGTGTTATTATGAGTTACACTGACTTAACTCTCCATTAATTAATATTAAGTGTTACACACACACACACACACACACACACACACACACACACACACACACACACACATTGCTATATTTCTGAAAATGTGGGTTTGATTGAATGATTTCACTGACAGCAATCAAAATTAGAGCTCATCTAATTGCTTCCTTTACATTATGAACTACAATAAACAAAATCTTCTCTTAGTTTCATATTGATTCCTACAGGATGATTAAAAGCGTCACACCTTGGTTTGTTTAGACGTTACCTCCACCGTGGTTGTGTGACTGACTCATAATGAAAGAGTCCATGCAATAAAAGCACAATGAAATACATGGCACGAGATATAATGCTATGGGCAATTAAATTCAGCTGCACAAAAAAGGACCACACAGCCCTTATACATATTCACTCTCTGAAATCCGAAGGAATTGCTAAGTCATCCTCAATGTCTCCGAGGCATTCACTTACAATGGCACTTTTATCATATGCTTATCAGTGGTGGCCCCTCTCTTATAGAGCTCGATCTTTTGGCCCCTCAATCACGGAGCATATTACTCCTCTGTCAGAGCAAAGCACTTCCTAACGACAGGGAGGCCAGCTGGGACTGAGGAGAGGGCAGGAGGCACATGCATTAACATAATAATCCAACCACACTCCCACAGGCCCCAGGGCCAGACAGCGTATTAGGTAGGCCCCCCTCGTGAAGGTCCTTGCAGAGAAATAAAGCTGCTTTATGGTGAGCCTGTCAACCTGTGGCAAAGGCGAGGATTTACCTGTGCTAATTGTCGACGGAAAAAAACAACAACACTACTAGCAGCACATGTGTGAATAGTGATCTTGTTACGTGCTCATAAAGGCTAAGTGTTGGGTAATGTGAGGTATAACTTAACCTAGTTCTGAATATCTCACGACGGATTAAAGAGAATAAATAAAGCCGCTTCTTTCTCTCCCTCTCTGCGCGCACTTGCTTTGTTGCCTTCTACATCACATTGCAACACAACATAACCCAGTAGCCTGACACATATTTCTGAGTATAGGAAGCATCTCCTCGCCTCCTCATATTTACTAAAGTGAAATGCGGAGAGACATAGGCTTTGAGGACAAGAGAGACCGAGAGGGGAGAGAGAATAAGGGGGTTGGGTGTTGGTTCCACAGCCTTCCCTGTGGCATAAACTGGGGAGTGTTAGCAGCATGCACTGAGGCCTGTGATCCTTTGCACTGGGGTCCCATGGTACCTAGTGTGGCCTGCACATCTCTAACCACATGAGACACTTGCTATCATTGCATCTAAGCCATCGTAATAAAGCCATGCAGCTACATTGCATTGCTTATGCCTGGAGACACAACAACAAAAAGGCAACACACCAGCAACAAGAGAAAGTCTGAAAAAAAAAGAAGAAAGAGTTCAGCTATTCAGAGAAACTTCAGCTTGTGCTGAACCCAATTCAGAGTCACATCCACTGGTAGAAAAAAAAAAAAAAAAAAAGGGTTCATATAGAGAAGAGAGCCAGCAAGTGGTGTATTAAGAAACCTGCAGCAAAGAGCTGTGTGGAGCATTTTCATTGGGAGGCCTGCCTGTAGCACAGTCTGACTGTCAGAGCACCTCTGTCCCACTGACTGCTACTGTAAAGATGTCAGTTGCTGGTTGGGGTCCTCGACTGAAGACTCTGACTCACAGTTCACACACAGTAGTACCTCAGTGACGAGAGAGAGGCAGTCAAGGAGGAAGAGAGGAGTAAAGAGAGGGGGAAAAAAAGATCTCCACCAGTCATTTTGATCAAGAGACAAGGTAAGAGTGAGGTAGACCTCCCCCAGCTCCCGCCCCATGAAACGACAACTCTCTAATTGGTGGAAAGGGCAGCCTGTCCGTGGCCGTATGTGCTCTTAGATCTCTCACAGGACAGCCAAGGCAGCGTGCCAATTACTGCCAATTGTTGGCCTGTGGTTGAGATGTGGACAGTTGTCCACATGGAATAAGAGTGAAGGCCTGGCAAACGCTGCTGCTGATGCTAATATTGTAAAACAACAATATGATACGGCACTGTTAGCCCACAAACTCTCAGAAAAGAAGTTATTATTATCATTTTTATGATAATTTCGGTGCTGATTGTGGGATTAAATCTGAAAAACGGACAGAAATGAAATATAGTCCACCTGTAAACACCAGCCACGTGGAGTGTGAGCAGCTACTTCAAGCCAGGCGTCCTTCCCACCGCCTAACTGAGCCTGTACTTTTTTAACAGCCCAAATATAGCCCCTGTTTAGCGGGGCTAGCAGACCATTATGGGGGTCCTCACGGCGGAAGCTGAACATATACTTGCTTCATCCATTATCCATTAGCCGCCCATCATGGTATAGGTCAGAGATGGAGCAGAACCTCTCGGAGCAGTCAGACAGAAGACGAGAATAACAGGCCTTTACAACTCCTTTCACCCACAGCTCATAACGAGGAAGCCACGGAGCGTAGCAGAGAGGAGGGAAAACAGTCATAATTCTTGTTCAACTAAAAATCACTATAATGCTCTTTAATTGTGTAGGCAAAAATCTTTTCAAAAGAGCATGGTAATTTTACCCTGTTAAATTATTCAGCGCACATTAATAACGGTTGGGGCCGGGGTGGACGAGAGCGGCTGTTTTAGGAGTGATGAGCTGCCGGAGCTGGGAGACAGGATCTCACTAAGGCAGTTTTAAGCCTCGTTTTAAAGTTACATTTTCAAGTAAACGACATTAAAAAAAATGACCTGGCGTAACCCTGAATGTTGGTGGAGGACTTTAAATACACTCATAAAAGACATCTTTCTGTGGATCAACTTCACCAGGACAAGTTTAACATGAGCTGAAATGTAATAACAAACTACAAGTAATTTTAATTCCCGTTTTAATTGTCTGCATATTCTAACCCACACAATAAAGGTCAGCGAATTATTAAAGCTCATTCAAGGGTTGTCTAGCATCTCTTATCTAAAATGTGGACAAACTTGTACTGCGAGCTGAAATAAAAATAAAAAAAATCGGCGAATACCTCAAGAAAGCGAGACAGGAAAGATTAACATATCTCCATTAAAAGCCTGAAAAAACGAGGCCCTAACGTGGCTCTATAGAAAATTCTCTTTTTAGTTGGTTGTTCATTTGCGCACTCACAACAGTAAGAGTCATAGTAGGATAACAGATACAAAGAGAAGAGGTCATAACCAAGATGTAATGAAGGGCAGTGTTCACGATATGCTATAAGGGATTCCATCCCTCAGATAGAACGTTCAAGAGAGCAATGCAAATGAGAATTTGCATGAGCCATGCACCAGCAAAGGTAATATACATAATTGGGGCATGGGGGTGGGGGGGATTCTCCATCAAATACGGACATGAAGCAACACTTTCTATGCTTAATAATTAATATAATACAGTGCACACACACACACACACACACATTGCATGGGATACATATCGTCCATCCTCTGAACAATGACTTTCAAGTGCATTAGAACACAGCGAGTCGGACAAAATATGCACAAATGTGTGTTAGATGAAATACGCCTCTTCCCCCACATAAACATGAAAAAAAAAAAAAAGAGCAACAAACGCCTTCCCAAAGCAGAGAGACCCTAACTATTCTTCTCAGTTCAAAGTCAGGGGTCTACTCTAAATATTTGTGTATTAAACATAATACAAAAGATGGAATAAATGGAGGGAAGAAGTGCAGGGCCTGCAGGAGAAAACACCACAGAACTGCAATGCCTCTTAATGTCAGTTCCACTAACACTTACAACCATGGTGAAAAACAAGCCGCGGCTTCAAATCTTGTAGAAAGTATAAATCAGCACGAGTTGGACATGCGGTGGCTGCGTTTCATAAATGTACTGGAAATGCTGGTGTGACACCCCCCCCCCCCCCCCCCCCGGTCTTTGCAGATAAAGCATCACTTCTTCTGTTTTAGGATCAAATTTAAGTAAGAAAAAGCTTTTACGGTGAAGTCACGAATGATATTCTGTCCCATTTGAATCAGTTCAATGTCAATACCTGCAGCTTTCGAGGTATGCATCAAGGACCAGTGTACGCAGGCACGGTGCAGCATGATTAAATCCAAATAAGCTGACTCTTACACAGTTTGTTTGTTTATTGAGGCAAGTCAGGGGGTGTTCTGAGCCTCAGAACTGCATTTAAAGCTGATCTGGCTCCTTCAGACAGCGCTGCATCCGACTTCCTGTTGTCGACTCGCAGTTGCCAGAGAAAAATTGCTGCTGCAGCCTTAGACAACCTACAGCACTTTGTATGCCGAAAGAAAAGAGTTAATTAGAAATACAAATTCTCCCAGATTGTTATTAATGGGAACTGTAGAGTAAGCAACACATATTTTGTGCCCATAAGTAATTCTCAGGTATCTTTGATCTGTGGCCCACAGCGGATGCTGCTGCGTGCCGCTGTCTGGCTTCTGGGATTCTGCCAGCGCCAGACATCTGGCTACTTTGTTATCATTGGCTGATCTGCTCCCGGGAGGCCACTCTTGTGACACCAGGCAGAGAGTGTCCTGGCAAGGAAAATTATCAGCACATTTTGAGTGGATTAGAGTTCCAAAGTGGTCTTCAAATCTCTACAGGGGCCTAGTGAGCCATGCTCTACTGGGGGTTCCTCAGGGCTCTGTTTTGACACCACTGTTGATTTGAAAGGCAGCGAGGGTATGGCTCCCACTGTTGCATCACAGATTTCAGGCAACATCTTAGGAAGTGGAGAAAAGGCCCCAATTATGATCTGTCAGATGTAGAAAGGGGAAAATGCACCAAAGACTTCCCTTGATTAGAGTGGAGATTCTGCGTAGCTGCAAATGTTTGTTGTACCACACTGGTGTATGTCGTTCATACTCCAGTGTCATGTCTGGTGAAAATGTATTAAGCCTGCAATCATTTTTACTGACTAATGCAGTTTTGTTGTTCTTCAAATTCTGCAGCTGCGAAATTTTTCTGTTCATAATACCTTTGCCTTGAGCTTTTTCAACTCCGAGGGAGTTAAATACGACTCCATCTCAGAGGTTGTGTCTGACAATCCGTCATACAAAACACTTAGAGGTCAAAGAGAAGAATGCTGCCTAAGCACGGGCTCAGTGGAGGGGAAAAAAAAAAAAAGCCATGATGTGACAATCTGAACCTTATTCACAGAATTGATTGAGGTATCGTGTCTTCTCCCTTTTTTCTCTTGGCGTTTCCATTTGTGAATACAAAGCTGCGGTGACCCATAAATATTACATGGTGTGGAGATGCAAAGCAGGAATTAATGACTGGGGTGTGTGTGAGAGAGAGCGTGCGTAAGGCAAGTCCCTATGGGATTCTGCTTAGACAGGCGGGCACGGTGAGGGTGTGGTCTCTCTTTCTCTGTCTCTCCTACACACAATGTAGTCTGTATTTTTTTCCTCCACATACCCACTGGGACGCAGGTTTTTTTTTTTGGCCAGTGTGCTAAGCTGCCTGTCAGTGGCTCTGTGATTGCATTGCTCTGTATGTTCACTCAGTTGCCCACTCAACCACTGCCAGTTATTCTGCACAGAGACAGGACAGCAGCTTTAAAGCCACTTTGTTTTGGTTTAGCCGAATCCATTAATTCATTGTTTAATTAGGTAAACAACAGAAAAAGTTTGATAACTCCTTAATCAAGTCACAAACATAAATTATTCAACAGTTTCAGATGTTGAAATGTGAGAATTGTTCGTTGTTTGCTTTGAATCATTGTGAACTGAATATCTTAGCTGTTGGATGGACAAAATAATCAATTTATAGACACTTTGGTGTCTGGAAACTTGTCATTTATTGAAAAAAAAAATAGTAATTTGAAGCCCTTCTTATTTGCTGTGCTGAAGATTCTGACGTACAATGTGTATCAAAAGCAACTTTGTCACTCACTCTCAGAGCTGAATGAGCCAAACAGTTGAGTTTTTCAGTCGCTAATCAACAGATAAAAAACTGGCAACAATTTTGATAAATTATTAATTGTCATTTTCAAGCAAAAACACATGTAAAACTCTATTTTCAGCTTCTAAATCCTGAGTATCAGCTGCTGTTCTTTGGCTTGTGACTGTATGCTGAAGATCTTTGGATTTTATGGATAAAACCAGAAACATGAAGACATCACCAAGGCCTTTAGAAAAGTTTGATGGGAATTTTTAACTCAAGAAAATATCTAGCAGTGAAACTGCTTTTGACAATAATCTTAAGTAGCCTCCCTACTCTCGCCACTATGCACAAACTTACACACCATATATTAATTTGTGCTCAATGATACAGGTATTCGACAGCATGAACCAAGCTGAGGACCAAGACCCGATGATGTACTGGGTTTCAAACATTGTAATAAAACACAGCTAACATGTCATCAGGGCCCTCTGAGGAAATGACAAAGTAGTGATATGAGGATACAAGAAAGAGACAGACAAGCAGAAAAATACAAAGACAGGGAGAGAGCGAGGGAGAGACTGAGATCGGCTTTTCCTCTCTGCTTAGCATGATGAATCGGTTGAGGAGGGGCCACTTGACACCTGTCACCTAACCAGCCAGGCACAATTACCTCCAGGGGGAGGACGGGGGACTTGCTAGGGAGTTGCGCATAGCTCCCAGTGAAATAGACGAGCTTTTGAAGATCATTATTGTTACAGGCCCTGTCTTCGTGGCCCTGTCCAACCTCCTGAATGGCTCGCTTTGATCACAGCGCTGCGTTTTTGTCAATAGTATGGGTACACCGCATAAATTATAAAGTTATACACACAAAGTCAGCAGGTAAAACGTCACACTCAATTTCTGTTTTGGCCACAGATGGAGCAGCTGATTGCAGGTAATGAGCGTCATCATCAGTCTGCAGCCAATAATGTGCAGTGGCCGAGCTCTCATGTTGCTATCATGTTCAGGCCAATAGCTTGGCGGAATGGCACACATGTTACACATGCAACAAAAGGAAAGAAAAAAAAAAATCTGTGAAGCTGCACAGAAAAGATCCCGCTCTTGCCGAACTGTGAATCCACATGTCTGCTATATTCTGCTATATGTCACTATTGTGTACGATACGATGCGTGTGTTTTCAATAAACAGAATTTAAGACATGTTGACTTCTACAGTTTGACAGTGTGGGGCAGGTATATGTGACAAATTATAAATCATCTGAGGCTGTTGAAGATGAGGTTATACTGGTAATGCTTTTAAGACTCTAAATAAAATATAATCTACTGCAAATTTTGATTCATGATGAATAATAAATGCTGAATATTTTCCATATATAGGTGGATCTCTCATATATGCACCGCTTGAATTTACCTGGAATTTCAGACAGAAAACTGGATTCAAATCAGTAAGTAAGCATAAACTAAAACTTGATTTATTTTTTTTTCATGGAAAACTAATACTCCAGTGTACAGTAGGTTGAAGGACAGTTCACGATTAAACAGTATTGAAGATTTCCCAGATGACAGACATTCAGATATGTCACACATCGTGCAGCTGCTGCAGCATGCCCCTTAAGTATTGTGTTTTGCAGTGCACTGCAGTGGTTTCAGTGTACAAAAATGATCATTATAGCTGATGAGGCAAGGGCTCCAAATGATGACAGTGTGACAGCAGAGAGCTTTTTAATTTGTCGGATCAGATTGTGACACGCTCCATCACAGGACCGAGGAAATCTTTTCATTTGTGCAGAAGAAGGGGGGAAAGGAGGTCAATTAGCATCAACCATTAGACAACCCAGTGACAAGCAATATATTACCGTGTGAGAAAGTCAAACTAATGAGAGAGGCAGCAGAAATGTTCATCCAGGTTGGACAAAATTCTGCAATCATCCCACTGCATTAATCACTCGTACAGCCCTTGACATATGCATTCTTTATAGTCACATGCTCCGAGGCGTTACTCCTCGTCTATACCGCCTTCCTTGCCATCGCGTTTGTTGTCATGAGGTCACTTTTACTCAAAGGAACGTCTGTCATGTCAAACGTTACCCTACAGAACCAAGTGCATTCATGATACATCACACGTGTGCAGTTTACAGTAATTCATGCTTTACTACGGATGTTAATTTTTACGTTTGGTTATTTCTGCCCTGTTGTTCAAGGTTGATCAGTCAAATGTGGTTTAAAACTGTATGATATTTTTATCAGTTCTGAGAACGACCACATTGTTTTAAAAAAATTACAAAGGCTTTCACCGATGTGATCTTTGCCAAAAGCAGCACGAGAGAAAGGATCTCACATTATCAGAGGAGACAATCTCAAAGCGAGTATTTTTTTCTTCCTTTGCCAGGCAGTCTTTATTTGACTGGCTGTCAGGTATAACGCGCCTCTCTCGATATTGATCTGAAGTACCTAAAGGTATGTGACATCATTATGAGGCTTGACCTTATCATCTGCTGCCCTGCAGCCTACAGGCAGGGCTGGGCCAGAATCTAATGCCTCTCCCCCAAAGGTTGGCACCTGGTGCGTAATAGGGAAATTGGTGGTGGTGTTATTTCTTTTCCTGACCCCTTGGCCTGAGGTTGACTTCACTACTAGACCAGGTTAGCTGGTTTGGCTGTTGGCTGCCTCATTGGAGTCAACACTATTATTGAAATATTGAAATTGGTCCTAATGATATGAAGATTTGTGCAGATATGATCTGTGTCTAGCTGGCTTCAATCCAATTGAGCACTAAATACTAATCCATCTAAACCTCTCGATTAAATATGCACTTTCCAATATTTCTAGTATATCAACAATATGTGTCATGTGATAGGTAATGATTAAACCCTCAAAAATGTAATCTGACTCTTCAGTTGCCCTCAGCTCTTGAAAGCATTTTTAGCTTCTTTCAGCTCATTGTTTTGATTTTTACAACTCGGCAACCACACTCTTTTGGTTTACTCTCACACTTCTCATCAGCCTAATTTCCAGCTGCAGTAAGACGCTTTTTTCGGCTAAACCAACTGTACATTAACGGCATATAGCAGACAGACAAAACTAGCAACTAAAAGGTGGAACAGTGGCTAAAAAGGCCAACATTTCCAGAGAGTTGCTAAAGAAAAAATATTGGATCTGTCAGGTGGACATGAACCCAACTTAAAAGAAATGAATGTTAAAACTGCTTATGTGAAAATTACTTTTAAGTTTATGGTGCAACTTTTTAGGTGACAATATGTCAGTGTCGTGTTTATCTCATGATCCACTGCCCCCAAGTGGCCAATAAATAATTTACTGCAGCTTTAAGATTAGGGAAAGATCAGATTTATGTTTAACGATAGAGCGACGATTAACTGTTGGACTGCAAAGACATACAAATTCAGATTTTTTTTTTTTTGCATGAATGAACACCAACCTCTACATCTTTACTTTCTACTTCGCAGTGTGAAAGGGCACGCGACACACTACAGGACTGTCCAATGGAGCGTCATGTTTGGGGATGCTATGCGGAGCTAATTTAACACAGACAAGAAACTTTTATAAAGCAGTTTTATGGCCGCATATTATACAGTCAGAAGGTGTTTTTGTTTGCACTAGATGCTATTTGTTGTATGAACATTGTTTGTTCTTTCTAGTCTTCCTTAAAGTCGTTAATATATAAAAACAATTCCATATATTTCAAGTCTTAATGACTATTTCAGGACAATGAATGTCACAAATTAGCATTCTGTATCACCCCATAAAAAGTAAACTGAATGTCTAGAACTGTTGATGCTCATATTTAGCCCCATGAACCGATCAAAGAGAAAAACATCTTACATTCTATAGCCTACCAGTTGAGCTGCAATTCAAGTGCCGTTTTTGAAACCTCTTTCATTATCTCAAGTGGTGAGCCACTTGTTCTGCCTGAGAGCTGCAGTACAGTGTGTGACATTTAGTAAATCCTGAAGGCTTCTACCTTTTGTTGTATGCATTTAAACAACACATTAAAGCCAGAATGTTCCTTGTGGAGCCTGTCACATTTCCCAGGTAAAGCAGATGAATAAATAAAACACCGCTGTTAGTGGCTGAAACACCCCCTTCTTTGTGTGATTTGCTGTTGCCTTGAGTTAGATCCTGCTCTCTTTGTAGACCCTCTCCCAACAAGCATTGACCTTCTGCTCCAACATGTAAAGAGCTCCACGAGATCAGAAAAGGGAGGGGGAAGCTGTGAATAAAGGCATCACCACTGAGAGCAGCCAAGAGACTTCATCCACTTCACTCCACACTTCTCTCCCTCTCCTCTCAGTCGAGCTTTATCTCTGTGTTCAGTCTAGGAGCGGAGATACCTTGTTGGCGGCACAAAGGAGCGGTTCTGTAATAAAAACAGCTGTCTCTGGTGGTCTTGGTGTAATTGGGATTGTTAACGTGGAGAGCTCCTGAGGGAGGCTGAGAAGAGTATGTCTTTGTGTAAAGCACACAGACACCTCTGCAGCACTCCTTGATTCGGATGTAAGTAAGAGAGTGAGGAGGAAAAAAAGCAAACAAGTCACCTGAGTTATATCAAGCCGTGCTGCGTGTGCTCCCTCTATTTTACTTTGGCGTTACTTTTATTTTTAGACAGTGCAGATTTATTTATATGTAGTAAAGATCCTTGAAGTGCGAGAAATCTTTTTTGCACAATTCCACCGAGGGTTTATGTTTTTTAAAAGGCAAGGTATGCGTGCACCTTCCAACACTGAGACGAGTCTTTTTATGATAGCAAAATTCCTCCCAATTACTGTATCGGTTTGAGGACACAAATTGAGGCAAACAATATTTAAAACTGGGGGTGCACGTAGCTGAATATACAGTCAAATTTGAAAAAGTGACACAACAAAAGAAGACCAATCTCAAGCTCAAGGGTGCTTCTAATGAAGGTTAACATATTTGTTATATAGTCAAATAATTCTGAAATGCCGTTCTAATTAGTGTATTTGCTTTTCCTCAATAAAACCTCATCATGAGTTTAATTTATGTATTTATTCTTTGCTAATAAATCATTTAATATAAAAAAATGTATGTTGCAGATAAGATGTTATTAATATACAAATTAAACATTGCAGAATAAAGAAAACAAAACTACATTATATGTTGCCTAAAAGTAATACTATATTAGCTCTAAAAAGGTTTCTGATCCCCCTTAAAATATCTGCAACGTAATTGTGTTTCTGTTTGCCATGACAGACCCTTCAAAGGTAATTCTGTTAAACATCCTGACACGGTGTCCTCCCTCAAACGTGAGAAAGCTGCTGGCATGGGAAGTAAAAGCCTCAGGTACTCACGAAAGTGTTGAAAGTGTACTTCAAAGTCAATTGCTTGGGAGAAGCTGGGGCTGATTTATTTGACTTAAGATATACTTTTTGTGTGTTTCATTGTGGATGAAAATTTCATACACCGATTTAGAGGTGGTGAAATATAAATGATTTCTTTAAAGTTTCATCATAAATCAGTCTGTCGGTATATGTGAGCAGACACTGATTGCTCCTTGATGTCTCCTGAGCCTGATCTCTGTCTCGCGGTGTCTGGAGGTGGCTCCGACAGCGCCTGTTGTCCCGCTGGGGAACGACATATTTCTGCAGCTGGATGGCTCTCTTGCAGTGGAGAAAAAAAAAAAACAAAAACAAAAAAAAAACTGCTGTGCAGCAACACCAACAGGCGTGCTGTGTCGCAGCCACGGGGGCATGTTAAACGTATATGTGCATTAAAAAAAACAAAAAAAAAAACAAGACGGGACGGGACCTGACATCTAGTCGCTCACAAAGACGCACCGTTTTCCGGAGAGCGCGTGTATTGAACCGCCGCGTTAACGCTGCTGTAACATCTGGAGTCTCGGTTAAAATGATTCCAGAGGTTTATTGAAGCTGTGGGTACACACCAGGGCGGCGACATGTAGCCTATAATTAGGATAAGACTAATTTCCCGTGAAAAGGAAGGAATTTAAAGAAGGGTCCTTCACATTTTATATTAAGGAAACAATTAAGGAAATTTAGAGATATTTCCAGTGTTTTTCAAAGACATTGATCATATGCTTTACACCTGTTAAGATGTCACATTTCTCTGTGTGTGTGTGTGTGTGTGTGTGTGTGTGTGTGTGTGTGTGTGTGTGTGTGTGCAGGGAGAGAGACAGAGGTGTTTAGAAAAATTATAGCCATACAAGACGCCTTGGTATCAATAGAGGGTTCCTAAACTCCGCTACATCATAACAATTATCCCACAGACGTGACCATATCAAACAAATTAGACACCTCCTTGTTAATTACAACGTGATTAAATGTTTTAATTACGTTACCGATAATGTGACTTAATTAGTGGAGAGATAAGATAATAGCCTGCTATATAGATTTCCAATTAAACAGTACTCATTATTTGAAAAATCCACTTTTATCGTCGTTCATTTAGTAGCCTAAGAAGCAGCCTTTCTGCATGCAAACCAACATGGATAAAAAAAAAAAAAAAAGATCACCATTCAAAACAGGTTGTTATTTTTATACTAAATTCTTTCTGCTATTTTCCGTAAGTTTTTTCAAGATTAAGAAGCGAAAACGGTCATAGCAACAACAGAGACAAACATGCAGGCGGTAATATGAAACCTTTCCTGTCACCTACCTTAAATTTAGATACTAATTTAATAATCCGAGCAGCTGCCAATGCAATCTTTTTTCTTTTTTTTTTACATTTCTTACAGCTTTCATTTTTAACCTCAGGTTTCATCATAAAATCACAGCAAATTATTTTGGACTATACAATAATAATTGATTTAATTTGATCTATTAGGTGAAGTGGAGCTGTCCACTGTCTACTCCCTCAAGCACCAGTTTGAATATTTGGCGTGAGTTGAACTTTGTTTACAAAATCAACAATAACATCTTTTCACGCACAATACAAAAAAAAAAAAAAAAAAAAAGGACTTCAAAAAAATCTGAGCTTCATTAGACGTGGTATTGGTAACGAGATATTGGTGATGAAGTAGAGTCATTTGAAATAAATGCCTTGTTGCAGACTGCCCATGCGCAGAGTCCCCAGCGGCGGCGGCGGCGGTGTGGCTAATGAAGAATAATAAATCATGAAAGGGTTTTTCAGGTGCAGCTGAAGAGTGTGAGAGGGTGAAACAGTGAGAGAGCTGTAGAGAGAGAGAGAGAGAGAGAAAGGGAGAGTGAGGGAGGGAGGGAGGGAGGGAGGGTGTGTGATGTGAGTGAGAGAGAGAGAGAGAGAGAGAGAGAGAGAGAGAGAGAGGCGGAGAGAGACTCAGTCTGCCCTTCGCCTCAGAGCAGAGGCAGTTCGGGTCCCCGCAGCATTCAACGTAGTCGAAGAGGTACAGTAGAGAGACTGTCACCGCCATTACTTCTCACCAGACGGAAACTTTTGACAAAAAAAAAACAAACAGGTCAACGAAAGCGGCAACAGTTTCTAACTTGAAGTATTTGGGGGAAATCCTAAGAGACGGAGAGAAACTTTTTTTTTTTTTAATTTTTCTTTTTTTTCTTTTGTGGCGTCGTCTATGAGGAGCTCTGCCAAAAAAAAAGGCAAACAAAAATTATATTCATTTAATACAAGGTGGCGCCAGTTGAAGGAGATAAAAGAAAGTATTTTTTTTTTTTTTTTTTATCATCAATCGCGCCACAAAGTCCACAAAGGAAGAGGTATCGGCTGCGCTCAGCTGCATGGCTGGTTGGTGTCTGTGATATTTGATTTGCCAAAAAAGACGAGACACCTCCATAACCTCCGCGTGTAATAATAAATAGATGTGATTCAGTGTTGGACGACCGTCTTCAGCCTCCACTTTACTCGACAGTGACTTGAGATTCCTGCGAAGCAATTGGGCTTCAACTCCCGACCGAGGAGGCGGAGTCTTAACTTATTAAAAGGAACTTGCCGAGGCTTGGACGCCCGCAAATATGATGATGATGTCTCTGAACAGCAAGCAGGCTTTTGCCATGGCCCACACCAGCTTGCCCGAACCCAAGTACTCGTTGCATTCCTCCTCATCCTCGACTCTGACTTCCAATGCACCTTCCTCCTGCTCGTCCTCCCGACACAGCAACACCATCATCAGCAGCAGCGGCAGCGGCAGCTCGGAGGCGATGCGCAGAGCCTGTCTCCCAACCCCACCGGTACGTATTCTGCATAATCACTGCTTAAAGGCACATTTTGACAGCCCACTTTTTGCTTGATGTTTTTTTCATGTCTGCACAGCAAATCACCCAACACCTCCATATTTTTTTCCTCGGCTCAACTTATGTATTCAGTCGGCTTTGCCTTTCGTATTAATTTTTATGACCTGGGATGTTGCATGTGTCTTGTTTTGTGTGCTCCTTTTTTAGGATTTCTTTTTTTCACATTCTGGAAATGTTTTAAACCGAGGAGTGGAGGGAGAATTCCCTACTGACAGTTATGTGTGCATTCTATTTGCAATTGCAGAGCAATATATTCGGGGGCTTGGATGAGAGTTTGTTGGCCCGGGCTGAAGCTCTAGCGGCGGTGGATATAGTCTCGCAGACCAAGAGCCACCACCACCCTCCACATCACAGTCCCTTCAAGCCGGACGCAACCTACCACACCATGAACACTCTCCCCTGCACGTCGTCTTCCTCCTCCTCCTCCTCGGTGCCTATTTCTCATCCGTCCGCTTTGTCTGGACACCACCATCACCACCACCACCACCACCACCACCAGCCTCACCAGGCACTGGAGGGGGACCTGCTGGACCACATCACCCCGGGACTGGCACTGGGAGCCATGGCAGGGCCGGATGGCTCGGTGGTTTCCACGGCTGCGCACCCTGCCCACATGGCGGGCATGAACCACATGCACCAGGCAGCCATCAACATGGCTCATGCCCACGGGCTACCACCGCACATGGGCATGAGCGACGTGGACGCCGATCCAAGGGACTTGGAAGCCTTCGCAGAGAGGTTTAAGCAGAGACGGATCAAACTCGGGGTTACCCAGGCGGATGTAGGGTCAGCTTTAGCCAGTCTGAAGATTCCTGGGGTGGGCTCCCTCAGCCAAAGCACCATCTGCCGATTCGAGTCCCTCACGCTCTCTCACAACAACATGATTGCTTTGAAGCCCATCCTGCAAGCGTGGCTAGAAGAAGCCGAGAAATCACACAGGGAGAAACTTAATAAACCCGAGTTGTTCAACGGCGCGGAGAAAAAGAGGAAGCGCACGTCGATAGCCGCGCCAGAGAAGAGGTCACTGGAGGCCTATTTTGCCATTCAGCCGCGTCCGTCCTCGGAGAAAATCGCAGCGATCGCAGAAAAGCTGGACCTGAAAAAGAACGTGGTGCGGGTCTGGTTTTGCAACCAGCGGCAGAAACAGAAACGAATGAAATACTCTGCATGCGTCTAAAGATCGCTTTTAAACCACCACCCCTTCGAAAAAAGACTTGGAACTGTTTAGAGATGATTTGTATCATATTTCCTATCTCACGCCGTTTTTTCAATCATCGATGACTTTGTGCTTTGAACTTCGAAAAATTCCTAACATTGAACAATGACTGAAAAACTCGAAAAAACCCCAGTCACGTCTTTTACTCGCTGAGAGGGAGATGTGGAGTCGAGTAAAGCATCGTTTGACAGAGCAAGTAAGACCACTGTTTCCACACTTACTATGCTTCACTTTTTAATGCCAACGCAGTATGACTTAACAGGACTCTGTGCTTTCATTTTTATTCATAATTCATTTCAAATGGTGACTATAGTTTGCGTTATAGACCCCAACGAAAATAGCAGTTTTTATTTCCACACAGCGGGGCCATTTAAACTCGAAGCACTTGGTTGGTGAATATTGGTGTTTATATTTTTTGGCTTATAGAATAAGCTACATTTATCCCTCCGAGTTCATGACAATGCAGTCTTACATTTATTCAGGGTCCACGAGGGAGATTGAGAGGATTGGGTCTTGAAAGCTAATATTAGATTACTGCCAAATAACCCTCTGTAAATTAATAATTTACTTGTCACACACTTCATTTTGTGTCTAAATGTGTAATTAATTCCACTTATTTTTGTTACCATGTGTGACCAAGTCAGGGATCTGTTTTCAAGATCCCCGGGGCTTGGACTATAAGGTAGGGTTATTATTAGGCCTCAGTGTGTGGAATTATCTAAATAGTGACTCACTTGTAAGGATTTTTAAAAAAAATATGATTTCTCGCCGGCTACAATAAGTTTACAATCCAGCGTGGGCCGGTATCTTATGAAGTATTTATTGAGTGAGGTCATGTTTACTTCATTATATATTTATTGGGATTCCCCCCTCCCCCTCCCCCCCTCCCTCCCTCCTCGTTTTGCTTGAGAAAATCAAATTCTGACAGCAAGTTAAAGCGTGTTGTTCTGGTTTTAAAGGGAAACGACTGTCAAACACACAGTCACAAATTTTACGATTTCTAATGTTTGAGATGGTACAATCGAGATATATATGAGATAGTATTCTCTTTTCAAATTATTTTATGTATGTTTTCTGCTATTTATTTGTATAAATATACGCGCATCATTATGAAGTCGTTGCTTGTTAAATCACCTTGTTTAAGTAATGTTTTTTCTTGAAGAGAAAAAGAAACAGCCTCATGGAAGTATACGTGTACAATGTAAATATTTCAATGGAACCAGTCGATGCACATAAATATATCCGTACAGGTTTTTGCTGTATTGCTGTTTAGCTGAGGTAACTTATTTCTGTAATGTATGTTGCTTTTGGTTCCCTGGTTAAATAATTCTATTAATTTATTACATCCATGTAATTTTAATTTATTTAATTATTGGACTGCAATATGTGTTTCATTAAAGAACAAACTTTAACATTTAATCGGACGTTTTCCATGACTACAGCGTGTAAAGTGCCTCATCCAGACATATTAATATTCTTTTATTTATTCATCTAGTTATTTATTGATGAGGAGGAGGGAAACGGTTTAGCTGTGGGCTACGCAGCTTTGAAAGGAGAGTTTGTGGATTCTTTAGGCTTATTTGACTACAAACATTTCAGATTATTTTTTAAAGGTAACTGACTGTAGTTACGAAGCGGTGTCCGGTTTGGTTTTAGAAACACAACATGAGGCCTGTCACAGTGCTCATGAGCAAGACACCACCAATAACAACCCTACCCCCCCCCACCTTTAATCCGATCTGTCCTCTCGCTGTCTGGTTAATATAAGAGCGGTAGATGAATGCAAAAAAAAAATGGAAAATGTGAAATGCGATTAGAAATTGCTATGTTCTGCCTCTAACTCGTGATTTCACCGTCCTCCTCCAGGCCCCGTCATAAAGCAGGCCCTCAGTGTTAAAGACACACGTGGCTTCTCCGCTGACTTGCTGCCAGCTTATGCAGCTCACTGTTGCCTTACCTGAGAGCAAATGCTAATATTCTATTAGAGTCTAATCAGGGGGTCTATGGAGAGCTAGATGGGTCCCTGGAGCGCAGACTTGCCAGATGTCAGCCCGCCAGAAAAACAGCTCGCCTGCCAACGTGCCCGTCTCTATTTAAATACACACTCCAACATGCTTGGTTTGTGCAAGCGGGCATACAGGCTTTGAAGCACAAACCTTTGGTTCGAAGTTATGGTTAGATAAGAGGATGAGGAGGAGGAGGGTTAAAAAAAAAATAAATAAAAATAAAAATAAAAGAGGGGAGCAGTTTGAATGTCATGTCCAAAGCAGAGCTGCTGTTTTGGGGCTTCAGGGCTGACTGGCTGGCTGGTTTGTTGAGCGCTGAGCAAGCGTTTCAGCACCATGGACAGATACCTGAGAGGCTGGAGGAGCCCAGCATTAGCATTTCTGAAACCTGTCCTCCACCTTTACACTGATTATTTACAGCACCTGGAATACATCTGCATGCCATTATTTTTGGGATAATTTATAATTGATTACAGCAGAAAAAAATTACGCCAGCACACTTGGAAAAATAAAAATCATACTTAGTTGCAAGGTTTTACCCTTAAAAAAATTCAGAGGTCTTTTTAAAAAAATATATTTTTATAACCATAAAATAAACATACACATCTAGGCTTTTCTAAAAGTGTCACGTGACGTGCAACTTGCAACCAATTCTTTAAAAAAATAATATTGTATTTACTAATTGCTTAATCTATGCAAATGAAAGACGCATTCTTCTTTAGTCGTTAAGACAGTTTAATAAAAATGACTCCTAAATCTTGAAAACAACGCCTTTATAACAGTCATCCATAAACCAAACATGTTCCACCGCCAGCCTCGTGACAAATTAAGAGTATCAAAACGACCCTTATTAATGAGACAGCGGTGATGGTTCATCAATTAAAAGATGCTCCTGGTGAGTGCTTCTAATTTCCCCTAAACGAGCCATTCACTTAATACGTTAATAAGAGCGAATTATTAAATTACACATCGAATTATGAAAACCAGATAATTATGAAGAGCGAGTTAAGTAGTCATTAGCTATCCCTGTTAATTACCGCTGGTCAGGGAGGGCTGCCGAGTGAGTGTCTCATCGGGAATTGAAATTAACTTTATGCAGTGAGTCTGGCTGCTGCTGTTGCTGCTGCTGCTTGACAAGCCGCAGCTCTGCACAGACAGACAGAAAGGCAGACTCTCCCTGCCTGCTTTCACTCTCACATATTGGGAGAAAATCGATCTGGATTCTTTGATAGTGAATCAATGTGACCCCATCCATCGAAAATAAAAAAAAAACACACACAGAGCGAAAAGGCCTCAGCACAATGAAGAAAATCGAAGGTCGTTTTTAGATATACAATAAATATGTGAGCCAAACAATTTACCTTAAAGCCACAGATGCTCAGAGCACGCTGCATGGGCTTCCATACGTTGAAACATGCATATACAGAAAGACACTGTGGGAGCTTTTTACAAAACGAAAAGGGCAGCGCTGTTTCCTTTTGTTATAATTACGCCCTCTGTTTTATTTTTCTCTCCCCCCCCCCCCCTGAACAGTTCCCCCCTTTCACAGGGATACTGATGAAAATTTAATGAAGCCAGGGACTGTCGGAGCTCCGCCCGGGGACCTGAGAGTAGAATATTTTAACTGTACATTTACGCCAAGTGTCTGCCTTCAAAGACGCGACTGCTCTCGAGTTAGACGAACTGTGAGCCATAAACTGAACGCGCTACACGCCATACAGCCCTTTATTTGTCATCTGGTGGCTCTTTCGCGCCGCCAAAAGCATCGTGCGCAAACTAATCAGATGGCTGCTTGAATGGGAAAGCGGCGATCGCCATTTGATATTGTCGCCAATCAGTTGTTGTTGTTGATGCAATATTAATCAGCCATCAATAGTCATTAGTTAGTTAAGTGTTTTCCAGAATCTAATCGATGGAGCAGCATTGGATGGCTAGAAGGAGGTTGGTGGGATACTTTTTGATCTAGGATGGCATGCAAAAGAGGGAAAGCCACACAGCAGCGGCCAATGAAACTGCTCCTGCTCCTGCTCCAGCTCTCTCTCTCTCTCTCTCTCTCTCTCTCTCTCTCTCTCTCTCTCCTAATCGCGCACGTACGCGCCACAGGCACGCTCATAAACAGGAGTTGATGCCAGAGGAGGCCCTCTCTGTATATGCGTGTGCTGCATCTTCAAATTGACAAATAAAAAAACATTTTAAATCCTCCCTATTAATGCCGATGGATGACTGAGTCGTGGATTAAACCACGTTTAAATGTACTGCGTTGTTCATCACATGGGTTAATAACACAAGATAAATCCAATCGACTTAAGATGGACCCTGAACTGTAAAAATAAAAGTTGGGAAATTTTGTGTTTCTGGTAACCGACTTAGTTTTCAGGCACCATGCCGTAAGATCATATTTTGTCTGCAATGTGATACGCATTATCGGCCAGAAACAACTGCCCCAACAAGCTATTTATCCTTTTAACTCTGAAATACCTATTCTTTTTATTACGTCAGGAAAAGGCCTGCACTGCATAACCTTTATTTTGAAATCGAAGCCGTGCTGTCCAGACATGCGTAGAGAGGAGTTCGTACGTCATTAAAAATGTATGACATCGATGCATTTAAACGCATACCTTTTATTTTAAGCCATTCACTAATGAAATAAATAAAATTATAGTGTATTTCATTTATCCATTTAACACTTAGTAATAACTTAGTGTCAAATGAAAACTTTACCAAGAAGATATGAATTATCCACATTTTCTATTTATATTTTTGAAAGAAAAAAAAGCGAAAAAAAAAAAAGCGAATGAATGCCCCTGTTAATTTAATGCTATTGGAAACGTTCACTGCCTTCATAACTAAAATAGCTGAAGGACATGATTAGAGGGTGGTGCTGAGAGGCCACAGTCACCCATGACATGTGGCTGACACCAAAATAATGATTTGAATGCAAAATCAAGTTTGTATCTTTTCCCCAGAGCTTAATCATCTCTTTCATACATTTGTTACTAATAGAAACATTAAGTTTTGTTTAATTTCTTTAAGACACATCATTACAGTTCTTGGCTTTGTAGATTGTTCTTTATTGTCCATACAGCGATGCCATTTTGTGAATTTTATTTTTCAACATGAATCTAAATGAATATTTAAATGCTTTTGCTTGAGGGGAATACTGTCTGCACCCCGGTTAGACTGTTACAATACAGTTATCTCCAACATGGCAAGCATGTTTTAGACTTTATCAAGGACATGTCTTCAGTATTTAGAGATTTGGATGCCAGCTGGGTTTATCAGTATAGATATTAGTAAATAATTCAACATTACAGCCAGTCCAGAGGTTTCCAGTTATGGACTTGGGACCCATTGTGCTAAGAATTAAGTTTTTTTTTAATTTTTTTTTTATTAATGTTAATATTATTTTAATGAAGATTATGACTGTAGAGTGAAAACTAAGACTGACTTTTCCTCTCTTCCCCAATTGTATGAATCTTTTGCAGTACACTTTCTTACAGCTAGGGGAAGGTGAGACATCATTGTACTGTTACGCTGCTGTCTTTGTAGGCAAGAGGAAGCAGTGCCCTTAAAGTAGATATATGTCATGACATTTGTTAATTCCTCATCTTAGTCTGGTGCTCATGTGATGTGTAGAATTAAACATGTAAAATTAATGCTCTGAAAATAAATAATTATTCCGGGTCTCCTGCCTTCCCACATAAATGAGGCTGCTCGATTAAGTTAAGTATAAAAGTGACCAACATCTTTGCATTAGTGAAATTTCATTTTTCGTTTCATGCTTGGTATAATTAAATGGACCAAAACATTTTTAATCAGCACCTGCAGTTAATTACTCAGAAAGGAAGACGTTCAACTTTAAAAGAATTAACATGTGAGAACCAAATGCTTATCAAAACAAAATTAAATTAAATAACTTAAGTGTCTTAATCAAATGATTCACATTTCTTTTTACGATTAAATATCCTGATTAACTGTTTTTCAAAAAACATGCAATTAAGCTTTGTAATCTTGATACTGTGTTGATTATTCAACAGCATTCACCAGAATTTAATGAATGAAAACACAAAACCACTTTTAAACAGGTTTCAGTGTATGTAAGCTTCTGTAAATGCCAGAACAGTAAAGATACTGTTGCACACCTTGCTTTAAAACTGCAAACCGTGTGGTGTCACAGAAAAACGCATCCAGTTGAAGCTTAGTTACCACTAAAAAGCTGAAGTGAGATAAGATCGGAATTTGGACCAATGTGCTTTAATTCAAGTTTAAATAAAACTTGGAACCAAATTCATCAAACTCTCTTTATTATTTGTTATTACTGCGTGAAAATATTTACGTTGAACACCACGGCCATTACATTTCAAGACAGACAAAGAGTTAAAAAAAAAAAAAAAAAGCTCAACCCTAATACAGTGGGTCTAAGAGGGTCATGCTGGGTCTATTGACAACAACTGTGCAAAGTCTTGCTCCATGTGGCCATGATAGAGGGCCATACACCAGGACCTTTGACCTCTGAGTGGCAGATCTCAATCTGTGGATTTGTCATGATGTGTTTGAATATATAAGCTACTAACTAAATATGTTCATCATTTAATTCACTCACGTCAAGTCGTTGTGTGTGCTGTTATGTATCATGACCTAATGTATAAATTGATGCCATTAAGCGCCTTCAGCCATCAAATATTTAACAACACTGGATGGGCGTATGTGTTTATGAACAGCTAGGTCTCCTCCTTGCATCCCCTTTCACCTGATCTTCCTTTTTTTTTTTTTTTTTTAGCAACCACTGAGTGTCAGACTTGCTCGTTCTCAGAGGCTGTTTTGGTGTTCCGAATGAGTAAGTTGTAGAGTGAGTAGAGATTGGACCTTAATGAGAAGGTGGTAGAGCTGTCTAGTGGATGTGTGTTCATTGGGCTTTGACAGCCGTGCTCTGTTGCAGATCTATTAATCATACCAACAAGGAGTGTTAGTCTCTCTCCCCCTTTCTCTCTCACTCTCTCTCTCTCTCTCTCCCTCATTCACTCACTCACTCACTCTCAGTTTTCAGTTTATACAGAACAGAATCATTTACATAAAGTCCTTAAGGCAAATAACTGTTGGGGGCTCTAATTTATATCTGATCGAAAATTAGCCGTCATTATGCGCACCATTAGCTGCGTCTTTAATGTGCTTCTAAGCACCATTTGTCAAGCAGCTTGTTAATATCCTTCAAGTCTTTAAAGTTGAGAGCTCATTAAAGACTGCTGTGCCTGCTCTTGATGCTATTTCATAAAATTCACTGGGAAGGGACAGAACATTTAAAAGTTTTTTTTTTTTTACATTGACATTGTCCCCCCCCCAAAAAAAGAGAAGAAGAATAGACAATGAATATTGTCTATTCATTGTCTATTCTTCTTCTCTTCATGTATCGTGCTTGCATGAATAGAAATTAAAGAGGCTGAATGCAGTTTGACTTTATAAGACAAAATTATAAGCCCTGAATCTATTTTGGCAAAACTATAAATTGACAAGTCTTATCAAATACAGTTTGATCACATCACCAGAGACATCTATAAAATTGCCTATTTTCAGGAAAACAAATTCTCTTTTCACTGACTTTGAAGTGAAAACAAATTGTTTTGAAATACACACATCAGTAAAGCAAATGCACCCTTGCATGTGCATCCTATACTGAGAAGACTGTCTATAGTTATCTTGCCCACAGCCCATAAAATAAGAGCCTCATAGGCCCAATCTTTGCCTTTGGGTAATGGGAGTTATGCTGCTTTATTATTGGTTAAAACTCCAGTGTCCTTAGTCCTTTTTTTCTCCAGTATAACAGATTCCTCCAGGCTAAAGCAATAAAGAGAGTAATTAGAATGCTAAAGACAGATGTAAATAAAGGGAATGAGACAGTGGTGAGGGATGAGGCGTCTAGGTCACACACTCTCATCAAAAACCCAGTTGGTAGCAAATGACACAACGTTCAGTGCCAGAGGCCCGGGGCTACGACTGCAAACCAGAGGACATAATGGACTAAATTATGGCCTCAATGGCTATGCATCGCAAAGCACCAATAAGGACACACACACACACACACACACACACACACACACACACACACACACACACACACACACACACACACACACACACACACAATCTCCAATCCCAAACACAGATCTACTGTATGTTCGGACTAAATCTGTGTCTAAAGCGTTACGTAATGCACACGGTACAGCATAACATAATCAGAACAATATGCTGTTATTAAGCAGTATGATTATTATCACAGCCCCATAGAAACAGTGTAGACTGGCTGCCTTTTGACAGGCCACAGTAATGATCCACTGAGGTTACAGTGGTTTTCAAGGTTATGTCCAACAATATAAAAATACTTTTTGAAGAAACATTCCCTATTTTCATTTGAAGCAGTTTTAAAATTTCAGTAAGAAAAATCCTTTCTTCATTTGCTTGTTTGTTTAGAAAAATTAAGAACATGTAAATGATTAGATTTTTAGGAGTTGAATAAGAGATGTGTCAGAGTGGAGGCGGACCCAAGCAAATATCCGTACTAAACACGATACACTTGAGATTACATGTACAGTCAGGGGGTAGGGCTAGTAAAAAGTATTTGCATGATTAAAAATGCATTAACTATCAGAATGCCATCCTATTTAACAGCATGAGACATTCATAAATTGGCCAACTTTTAGTGATGAAATGAATTCTTCTGTGTACTGGATTTCAAGGGGAAGGGCTGCAAATCACAAGCAGAAGGACAAGTACGACAAAACAATATCAACTGGGACTTTTAAAACACTTCATTCATTACAAGTCATGAATGTGATGCAATTCCGTTTCCATGTTTTTGTGTCTCTCAAGTGGAAAAGTAAAACTATATTTTTTTTAAATTGAAAATGAGAATAAAAAATGTTTCTTATCTTCTTTGGCTTTGTGCTCTTCTGTGAACTGTTGCCTTCATTCAAAGACAGACTGAAGCAGCATCTGGTTTAATGCAGAACAGCAATTATATATAAGACATAAGAATTTTAAGCAAAAACCAAGGGGTTCAAGTTCTGCAGTGATCTCGACTCATTGGGGTATTTATAAACAATAATATAAATCACTGTGGTTGGTGTGAACTTTGCTGAGTTTTACGATAAAGACGCTGAGGCCAGAGGATAAAAAAAATTACAGACATTCAGCGACCCATCAGAGAGTTTTACACACTTTAGATCTCGCTCTGTTAATGAAACCCTTTAAGTTTGCTATTCTTCCGACACGCTGTGGTTTATGTCTGTTCACCTTTCTTTTATGTTCCTCAGTTTGGAGCCACAAATCACCACACTACAATCTGCACATTACGCAAAAAATCACATGTACGGATGAAGTATGGGATATAAATGTTATCAATTTCTCACAATTTTTATAATATCAAACGGTTTAAATTGCTTTCAAGTTTGTTAAAATGTGACTAATATGTTAGTTTCTCTTTTTACAGAGGTAAATACAGTTGATCTAAAACAGCATGGGACGCAAACTAATTATATATTTTAAATAACTGCATAGACATAACAAAATGTCTTTTTAAAACCAGATTTCACTCACTCGGATCTATCTAATATCCAATGTCTGGTTTCACATTTATGACTGTGCCGGGTTGTTTGTTTGTACTAAAATTAGAATCTGGCAGCCTTTAATGGCTTTATCCTGCAGACTGTCAGCTGCCAATCATGCTGTAAATGAGCCATCAGACAAATTTCAGCCAGACATTCTTATCTAAGGATTGCCACCACAAAGCCCCAGACATCATGCAAATTGTAAGTATAGATATAAATACTTTCCTGCACAGAATTGTGTCTTTATTTCACCGAAATTAATACAAAGTGCACGATGCCAAATATGACAACATACCAAAGAATCTATTCGAAAAGCTCAACATATTTCTTCTTGACCATCATGCTCACATTTCAGACAGTATGTCAATTACCGTAATGGAAATGAGAGCTATATAGCATTTTTATTGCTTAAAAGTTACATCACCTTGCCATGCAAATACTCTATTGAAAGTAATGTCTCAGCAAAGCAAGTTGATGCCACCCACTATATTAGATTACACTGTGCTGTTGAAATGTGTGCTTCTGAGGTGCCTTTGCAAAAGGTTGATTACTTTGGATATATTTCACCTGCCGCTCTGGGCTATTATTGCTTGAGATACAGACTATAGTCAGAACCCTGATGGAGCGCTCCTGAATGGGCAACGTCCCCGGTAAAACCATATAAAGTGATTCAATGCGAACATAAAGAAATGTTAACGATCGTCAAAGACCTTTGTGTTGGATGGCTTTCCTTACAGTTGCTCTCTCTTTCTCACTCTCTGCTGTCCTTTTTATTTCCTTGTCCCTTTCTGAGAGCATCAAAAGTGTGAGCATGTGCAGATTTCTTTTTTCCAGGAGAGCATTATGAGGAAAATACTAATATCAGCAGACAGAAACATTACCCCAATAACCCCATATTGCTAAAAAAAACACATTCTTATTGTATGCTTCTTTAAAATCTCTAATATTGACAGTAAGATGTGCCTCAGAGATGCCTGTGTATCTCAGTGGCGCTGCTGTGAAATGTGGCAGACAGACATAGTTTCTGACCTCTATATAGCAGTGTGGAAGGACCTCAACAGCTGTAAACAACACTGCAATCAGTGTCCCATCTGCTCCCATGTCCCACTTGTGTGGATGCCTTTTTGCCATTTCTTTCACCCTCTGCCAAGTGGCTGCCTCAGGACATCTAACCCAGAGAAAAGAGCTCATTTACCCAAGGAGGAAAGAAGCAAACTAGATTTCTGAGTGTGTTTGCTGACAGGGAAACTTGGTTGTGGCAGCGTTTAGCAGAGATAGACGGGTTATAATATGCAAAATCTGCCATTCAAAACAAGTTTATCAAACTGCACAAAAACTTAATATATCTGTGGTAAACAACACAAATAATAATATGAAAAGCATCAGTGATCCGCTAACATCCTGAAGCTAACCAGTCGTCCAAGTATCTATTACATGTTGATTTAACCTCCATTAACCCCTATTCACCAAATGATGCTTGACAGGGATTATTTGAAGTGGATGCATCAGCTACATACACTCAAACGGTAAGTGGTGTGACTCTTCATTTTGTAAGAGCCCATTATGAATCTACAAATATCAATCAATCTGTACAGAATAGCGATGATGAGACTATAAACATCCTTAAATATTGTTGTATTTGGGTACTAATTTCAAACCCTGAAATCCTGTGGAGTTATTGACAATTATTAAGTTTAAGATATAATGTTTTTACGAGCAAGTCCCTGTTTTGTTTGTATCGTGCACATGGATAAGTGTGTGGGCGACGTGATACACATTCCTGCTGTTACGTTTTTCACACAATCTACTGTTGGTGGCGGCGACGCACTAAGATGTGTAGCAATGAGCCAACGACAGAGAAGACAACTACATGGATGTGGAAGGATATGTGTTCATCGTATTTAAGAGGCTTTAATGAGTACCCTAACAACCTGGAAATAATACATTTTTTGCTAACTTCTAATCATGTAACTTCTTGCGTAGCTGCAGTGCTGTTCAGGTGTAACTGCGGCACCCTGTGACATCACTGCCAAGTGTTGCAGCAGACCAAAAGCTTTAAGATAGAGAGGACCTGCCTTTTAGAAAATACACACGGAATGTAAACATAAATATTTTTTCATAAAAAAAAAGAAAAAAAAACTTCACAGGACCTTTTTATATTAGTATTTGTATATTTTCTAACACAATCAGTGTGAATTTTTGGCATCACAGCTTTTTGTATTAAATCAACTACACGGAAAATATTATTAGTTATTGTTTTCTATTTAACATTGCTTTAATTATTTAGTTAAAGCTGTTCTACAAAGCTTATATGCATATAATGGCTGTAAAAAAAAAACCTGTAAATGTGTAATACACCTTTGATAAGGACATAATCGACATTATTGTCCTCATAATTTTGCAATTGTTGGCGTATTATGCGAATTATCACGTGTGCGCCAGATGATTATAAAGACTCCTTTCATTTCATTCCTTAAATACCTTTATTTTTAAATGAATAATGATGTAGATGATGAAGAATACATGCTGCCCTTGTCAGCTCAAAGCAGAAAGGTCATCATGCCTCAATCAATGTGTGTCTCTTTTCTCCTTATAATTGCCTTATGTTTCTATAATCAAAGTATAACGTCTTCACAAGCTCTTCATTCAGGGGTGGGCTAAGGTAAACTTTGTATTCAGCATGCATAATCCAAGTACAAATATGCCTCACACCACAGCCCTGTGCGTTATGTGATTTGAGTGGGGGTCAGAGCCACTTGTATTCCTCTGGGTGGGATTGTGGAATTGCAGGAGATTTGATTGGAGCATTATCCCTACATGAGGGGCCTCCAGAACTCCTATCTGTTGTTCCCCCTTCTCATTTACTTTATCAGTGCACTGCTGTAATATACATAATTCAGACAACCGGGGAATGTCTTTGGGCTCCGAACCACCTGCTGGCTTTTATTAGCTAATTAATGGTGATTTATCAGAGCTGCTAATTTGAGTGGGGCTGCTTGCCTTCAGGAGTCTCAGAACACTGTATGAATTCTGATGGTAATTATGCTTATTTGATGGGCAGTTTGCTAAAACAAAAAGTTCTGTCTTTTCTGCCCCAGAGGGATGGAATTTCTGTTCTTACGAAAGATGACCTTGTGTGATTTTTTTTTTGTTCCTGTCTCATTAAGGTCTCACACACAGTTCATTTTAATACTTAAATTCAAAACAGCTTTTTTTACCTTTTTACCTGTAGATGTGTGTCCTTGAGAAGGTCTTTTTTGATATCCTTATGTTTCAAGTATATTTACTGTTCAAGGACCAGAAGTTCCCCCGACATGCTAGACTGGATGGCTGGGCAACCTTAAAGGAGAATATCAATATCAATATGCCCAATTTACTGTCACTGTGTTTTAAGAAATATTTACTAGTTTAAAAGCATTTACCATACTCCTCAGATATAAACATTTTCTCACTTTTGCTTGTTAATACAAACATGACATTATCAAAGGTTGAATTAACCACTGTCTCAATGAGCAAAGATATACAACTTTGGTCACATAGAGATAATTATTAAAATGAGTGCAGCAATGTGGTTTTTAAGTATTTATTCCTAGAAACAGAGACACACATATCTCTTGCCTTGAATGACAGGTGATTGACATTAAATAATAACTGTGCAGGTAATGATTTGCAACCAAAGCTTCTTAAGTATGTGAAAATGAACTATGAAGTAGACATTTGTCAAGTTTGCTGTTGGTGTCAAGCAAAAATAAATTGCAAAAAAAAACCCCACAGCCGTGACACTCCTTGCGACACTGATAATACCACTTAGTTGTCTCCTGTGAGGTAAGGTTCTACATTTTTAAGAGAGATTTTCATTGTCAAAATTTGAATCTTATAGTCACTTTTATTTTTTCTCGTCTGTGAGTTTGTTATTTTGATTGTCATGTGTTTGGCTTGTTGCAGGTTGAACTTTGGTCAGAAGCTTGTTCTTTATTAAAAACCTTGTCACAGTCCTCCCTGAAGACGTCTCCCAAGACTCCAAAATGGAAAACCCATAAATGTGATAAATTGCTGCTTTCTCGTTATCAGTGTGCGACCTGTACAGTTTCTTGAATTCTGGCTGTTTTTTAGACTTCTGCTGTGGTTATGTTTTGTTTTGTTATGGTTTTAACACAGATTTACTGTTTTTGTCTGTGACATGTAAATATATTATAATACATGTGGAGATTTACTTTCTGTATTGTCCTGATATTCACTTCTTTACAACAAAATTGTTTTCTAATGTCACTGAGCCAATCAGTCGCCTTAAATCAAACAATCACTGGAGATGTATTATTACAAATATGTAGCATTAAATATACTTTAACCAGTACAGATTGCCAGAGGTATCAATACAGCACCTACTGGGAGGTTGTAGGGATACAGTGTTGTAATTATGTATGCAGATGGTTGCATGTAACCAAAGTACTAAAACTACAAACTAAGGAAAACACCAGGTACATCAGGTGAAAGAAATAAGCAAAAGACTAAACTGAAGAGTGAAGGAAATGAGGAGTGTGTGAGGTACAGGAACATCATTAATTTAAGATTTTAATTCCACAATGGGAACCACAAGTGTCTGTAAAAGATGTCATACCAAACAACATTACAAATGTTGAGATATTTCACAAGGCAAATGAAAACTTCAACCTGCTCGTGGTGCTGGAGGAAGAGGTGGGGGAAAGTAAAAGTCAAGATGTTTTAATGTCTGGTTATCATGGATACTTCCACTGCTTGAGCCTTTGTGAGTTACGCTCCAAAGCTGTGGAACACACGGCCTTTAGATATCAGGGAAGCTAGCTCAGGAAATACTTTTAAAAGAAAGCTCAAAACATATCTCTTTACTTTCGCCTTTAACTAGCTACTTTTGAAGGTCTGAACTACCGGACCTTTAAAAAACACATTTCTTTATTTTATATTGAAACTGTATTTGTGTTAATATGATGTATTTTATCTGTTCTTGTGCATCTCATTTCTTTTCTATATTTTGAACTGTTCTTCTATATCTGTTTTTGTGACACACTGCTTGTAATTTTCTTGCTGTGAAGCACTTTGAGCTGCATTTCTTGTATAAAAGGTGCTATAGAAATAAAGTTGAATATTATTATTATTATTATTATTATTATTATTATACCAAATTTAATGCCAATACATCCAACAGTTGTTGGGATATTACAAACTGGATGAAAGTTGTCGACCATCTGACCAACCGACCAATTTTTGCCACTTCTAAAGCAATGCTGCTGATAAAATTTTTTTTTAAAAAAATGAAGGTTTCGAGTGTAATTGTGGAACTGCTTAAAGTACAAGACTAATAATGTACGGACTGCATGTTAGATACAGATGGTTATGCTGGTAACTTTGAACTTCATTTAAATAACACAAGAGTTCAGTTCTTTTCTTTATAAATGTGTCTTTATAAAACCATCAATTCAGGTAAGATGCAAAACATTTGACAAGATCTCATCATATCAACAAAGAATGCGTAAGGCATCAGATGGCCGATTGATGTTTTCTGCCCTCTGCATGCATATCCTTGGGGAAATACTGTAGACTCTCTCTCCCTTTCTCTAAAAGCAGATTAAATCCCAAAAGGCATACACAAGTACAGAAGTATAAAACACTGTCAAAGTATGTCTGAAATTAAAGAGTGGAGGGAGTACAAAAAATAAAACTGGAGTTAAGCTATGTCTGCTAGCGTACACGTTTTCCTGATCTTTTCATCCCAATTCAAATAAAATTCAAAACAGCAGGTAAATGGTAATATCACACAAGCAAGCAATGGCGCCTCCAGCAACATGCTCCATTAAAGGAGTTTGCCTCACAAGGTGCTGCAGCTCTCTCTGCACAAGCTGAAGTGTTTGCTCACTGGGAATTGAACAGGAATTCTGAAAACACACTTTAATGTCGAAAATCTGAAAGAAAAAAAACAACCTCTGAAGACACAAGTTTTCAAGACCATACACATGTAAAAGTAACCATATCATGTGTCTGAGCATCAGTTGTCTAAACATGTGTTGTATTACATCAAAGTACAATTACATGCTGACAGCCAAGTTCAATTTGTAACCAGAGGTGGATCTTTAGTGTAAAGACCAAGTACCTCCAGTTGATGGTATTCATTTGACACAGCTTGCAGAGTCAATTAAGATGCCAGCCAAGATCTCCACATGAAAGGTGGGATATGTCTATGTAATTCCAACAATGACCCAGAGAGGTCACAGCGTGTGTCTGTGTGTATGTTACTGTTTGTGTTTACACACAATAGACCTCTGGTAAAGACGGGCCACATCGGCCTCTCTGGGGAGAAAACCTTCAGTATAACGGCACGCTATTCACAGGAACCTCAGCAATCGTACAACAATAAGAGAGGGATCAGTCCTTCCTTTTCTACCACAAAACACACACACACACACATATAGAAGTACACAAAACTCGGACTAGGTTTGATGGGGGAAATGAAAATAAGCGCCTCTGTGTCCATGAATGCTATCATTCCATTCCTCCACTCTCAATGCTCCAGGGATCTCAGAGAAGGAGTAGGAGCAATAAGTTCACTTTGCTGAATTAATGCTGTAATTCTTTATCAGGAGAGCCTTGGCATTACCTTGAACCGGGCTGGTTTTATGCAAAATGGTTTCGAGCCTAGTTTTTTTAATGATGGTCCTAATTTGTTGGCTCACTTTAAATTATTAATCTCTTTTATATTCAAGTAGTTATTACGTGTCATAACTGTGTATCTATGGGGTGAGATTTAATAGCATCTGCTGGACCTTAGGAAAGGAGCCAGTGCAGATATGCTATTAAATATTGATAATTAGCTAAATATTTGCCTTGGCACCTGCTTTGAGCGACTGTGCTAATTGGCAGGGGAACCGCTGCAGTGGTCACTGAAGGCACACAATGAGATGTTCGCACAGAAGCTCACTGGCACAGGTGAACAAATCAATTAGGAAAGAAGACAAATGAAACTGTGACATCTGGAGAATTGAACTGGTGGCTGCCAACATCTGAATTCTGTTTCATTTAAAAAAGAAATAAATACCAAACCCTCCTCTAAATGTCGGCAAAGATGTCTTGCCAGAGTCTTACGAACTGAATTGTTATCAAGCCACTGGGTATCAAAGATTTTTTTTGTTACCAAAACCAATCAAAATATTTTCATGCCACTAACTACCCTAACTCAACTACCAGAACCTCTAATGATGCTCAGATTGGTATTCTTTTTTTTTTTTTTAGAAACATACAGAATCTGAAGTCATTATTTGAAATTGTATTTTCCTTGTACAGCTGCTTGTATTAGGCAGTACATTACATTTAATGTTTGGCTTTAAGTAGAAAAACATGTATATTTCATGAAACTCAGGTGCAGTATGGTGCTGGTATCATTAGTTGTCCAAAGAAATACCTCGATTTGGTCATGACTGCGTTTGAAAAATAAGGTCGAAATAAATTCAAATGAACAGGTGACTTCAAAATTGTTATCCTTGTTCCATCATTGTGAGGCAGTTGAATTTTACAAAATAAGCAAACAACCTCACTTTAATTTGTGAATTTCCCATGCATGATGTCAACGATTACTCCTCTAAATGTTTACCACATTTTGCATTAACGAGGAGAGCTATAATAGCCTGGTTTACAATGCGTACAGGGCACCGTATGATGTGTTTAAATGCTAGGAATTGCACGCACGAAACTTGGAGCCTGACTGCGAGCTGCACTTTGATTTAAAAGCTAATTAATGGCTCCACAAGGTGATAGTATTTCTTCTAACATATTACCAGTTTTCAATTTGAACTACTCAATACACATCAAACATTAAATTAAACTGAAATTTGAATTTTGAATACAATGTCCAGCCCTACTCTGGATGGTATCCTATGGAATCATACCTTCATGCATATTGTTGCTTCAAGGAAATAATGATAAGAACATGCCCGAAGAGAGCTGGCAGTCCATATAAATGTTACACAAAGTATATATGGTGACCATATACACAGCAGAAGAACGGCATTGTCAAATGTATCCATTCATCTGTCCATCCATCTATCAGACATACCACTGAACCATCTGCCAGCCTCCCCCATCCCCGGGCTGAACCCCCCACAGCCACCAGCCAGGAGGAGGCTCTCTCCTGGGGCCTGATGTGCTAATATGAACCTTTGTGGGCCTGACCTGAGTGTACAGCTCGGTTTGTTGAACTGCATCTGGTGTGTACTGTCGTACTGTTAAGATATGGCATAATTATCTTGCATTAAGGTGATGTACGTAATGATTTTGAAGCCTAACAACATGTCAACAAATAGTTTCTTTATATATATGTGAATGTATATTCGTTATTGACAATATCACACCATATCATTTTCTTAGATCTTTTAAAAAAACGTTTATTTAATCTGAAAACAAAATCTGCAACCCTGCAACAGTGCTCTGCAAGGCTCCCTGTGCAAAATTCAATTAGACATAATGTTGCACTGCAATCTATTCATTTGAGGCACCCAGTGAGGCAGCCAGTGGGAGTGTATTGATTGGAGTGTGTCATGTGTGGAAGCGAGAGAGGGGTGGCCACAGTTTTTTGCTTAATGGACTGAAATAAAAAGGCAGGAATGGGCTTTAATTAGGGAACAGTGGCAGGGGCATCCAGTTTCCCCTCCCAGTAGTTACCCTGCATCCTCCCCTGATGAACACACTCCTCCACCCATGCACTTTGACACGCACACACACACACACACACACACACACACACACACACACACACACACTGAGACACACAAGGAGGAGGGCAGAGGAGAATGGAGGGGGGTGATGAAGGAAAGGATGAAAAAAAACAAGAGAGAGAGGAGTGCTGGGCTCCCAGGGTCTCAGCTGCTGCTAGGTTGCTGCTTGCTGCTGCTTGCTCCTCGCAATGAGTTGCAACTGTCAGTTTATTTTATCTCAGGCTTTTCATCATCGTACAGAGCCTGGTTGGAGGAAGCCACCTGAGAGTCTTAGGAATTTGTTGGCTACAAGTCATTAGCAAAGACTGCTGAGATACGCTGGGGCCAGAAATGTACGCGGGGTACTGTTGCAGACAAGTGTGTCCCCTTAACCCTGGATAGGCTGATTGGCACAGCAGCTTGGCTTTGATGGCTGGATAATTACATGCAGCCGAGATGTTACAGAACAGGTCATGGAAGCTTAACCATGCAGGTAAGGAAACAAGGAGGGGAAAGATGATGTCACAGCACCCATTTCTGCTTATGTTTGGTCTCATTCATTCATGTCAAGTTATTTTCCTGTCGGTAAACTCTCTCTCTCTCTCTTTTCAGAGCCATCCACGACTACCTGCCTTGCAGTTACTACCTTTTGGCTTTTACATGCCTGAGCTTTAAATCTTGCTTTTGAGTCCAACTTCCTGTCCCCCCAGTTGCTTCATTTGGAGAGTATTAAGTATTATTATTATTTTTTTTTTTAAACAGAGAGGCTGCACACACATGGCATTATCAAACTGTCCTGATCAGTGATCGGGCCACAAGTGGCCTGCTTTTAGCCATTTGTTCACACTTGGCACTATCATGAGTCTCTACATGTGCCTCAATGACCACTTCTGATTGGATCTCAC
The DNA here is from genome assembly GCF_022577435.1 of Embiotoca jacksoni. Lineage (NCBI taxonomy): Eukaryota > Metazoa > Chordata > Actinopteri > Embiotocidae > Embiotoca > Embiotoca jacksoni. The sequence continues at coordinate 14,534,526 of NW_027185392.1, forward strand.
TTCCCTGCTCTATATGCAAATGAGCCCTGACATTCTTAGAGTATACAGGAAAATATAAGTGAATAAGCACAAGAATACAAGCAGAAACAGGAGAGGAAACAGGTTTAAGAAAAAGGTATTCAACAACTTGCTCACTGAGTCTCAATTCAATGTGCTGGCTGCTCAAAATGTATGACATATTTAACATTTGTAAATGTCTGAACACAGTGCATTGAGTTTGTAATTCACAAACTGAACCATCAGTATCTGATCGGTTTGTTCAGTTTAATCCAGCACGTTGTGTTCTGCTGGTGTGGATAAATGAACTGTGGCAGCGGCTCTTCCACAGCTCTGGGTCTGATGCCTGTTGAAAACTAAAAGATAAATGCAGAAGAGGCTTTGGTGAAACAAGCATAGTGCAGCCTGAGTTTTGAATAACTAAACAGCTGCTTTATAGCCATGAGTTTGTAGGTAAATCTTTCCTGCTTTTTGTACAGTTCAGCTGCAATCATGCAGTAGATTTTTTTCTGGTAACAAAAGAGAAATGCATCTCCCTTCGAATAGTAGAGATCTTTAGGTGAAAGATTGAGTAGAGGGGGAAAAAAAAAAGCATCCAAAACTAACAAACCTGCTGTAATGTGAGGGTAACACTTGGAAGCAATGAGTCAGATATGAACACAGGAACGTGACATTTATTTCAATTGCTTATTGTAGTAGGCGGTCTTAGCATTGCCTTTACATAGTTTGACTAAAGGACCAAAACTCACGACACTGAGGCACATAGTCAAAGTAAAAGTGAGCTTTACTTATAACTGCGGGTTAACCAACAAACAAAAACTCAAGGAGTGAGACAATTTTTTGGAACAGGCAAAAGTAATAAGCACAATAAGACCGGAAAACTCTGAACTCACAGGGCTGAACACAGATATTCAGAGTGCCAAAGAGAAACACAGGTGAACACAACAACTGGCATGAAAAAACACACGAGCACAGAAAGTAAAAACTGACACAAAAGGTAAGGGATCTTAAAGTAAAGCCAACAAACTAAAAAGGTGGGACTTTGGCTATGTGTCAATTGATATATTCATGTATTTATACTTTTTATTTCGGGCGTATAAGTGCATTCACACTAACGAGCATGGTCCCATGAGTGCCGGGCCGGTGTGCTCATAATGACCAAAAATTGAGTACGTAACACTGGAAACCTCTCAACATTTGCTGTTATGACTACATAGTGGAAGGAGAGGGACCATCAACCTGCTTTTAAACTATTTTCAAAAAAATAGGTGGTTCAGGAAGCTGCAGCTGGTGCTGCAAATGGTGCACAATACTTATTGTGTTGATGTCTCAACAAAAGCGTTTATTTTTCACTAAATACCACCATACTCCTGCAGGACTGAAACCTTCACTATGTCTATTGTGTGAATGAAACAGAGGGCATGAAAACACAATCATGGTAAAGCAAAATTACCAAATAAAGCCACCAAATATTTTGTCGGGTGACGCATCCAAATGTCACAGTTGTTTCCGGTGAGCACACAACGGGCGAGTGCGTTTTAAGACAACACTAATCTGTTGAAATTCAAGCCCTATTATACAAACATGTAGTCGACTACATGTTAGTGTACTATTGGAAGTACACAAATTGAGACACGGTCCATGACACCACACTGGGAAGCAGCTACCTTAACAATGGCAGGTCGAAGCTCAACCAGGAAGACGTCCGGTGATGGATGGTTAGAGAGGAAAACTGAATTAATTCAATCATTTACTGCATTTGTTTCCTTTTCCAAATTGGTTTGCTAAAAGCCTATAGGGTCATGAACACTTATGGCTCTCGCTCAGATGGATCTCCTTTAAGCAATATTGCAATGCTCCAAAATCTCAGCAATTAACTCAGACTACAGTGTTATTGTTAGAATTAGGATGTCCAAAAACTCAAAGAACAAAACACAGTTTGAAATAAGGCAGAAATATGATTTAATTTACCAACAGCAAAGGTAGCTACACTGTGGGAACACAGTGAGGATCAGCACTCCTATTCTGTATTCTCCATGTATTATGCGACGGCTGACTTCCTGGCTGAGTTTGGATCACTGAGCATGTCGTTTCCACTTTGCTTAAATGCTGGTCGAAAACAAGTACAGTGAAATGTTTGGACATGTCTGTTTGACCGCTACATGCGGAGGTATCACGGGCTTACTGGTACATTTGTGTGAGAATAATGCGTTTGATTCCACTGCAGATTGTATATTTTCTCATAAAAGCAGTACCAGCTCATGTCTGATGCCACAATGCTTTGGTCACAGAGAGCTCAGGCTCAGTAGCTTCTTTTATTCTGACTTGAAAGAGTACATGTCCAAGTGGGAACACAGTATTAAATATGGATTCTGTTTGGGTCTCACTTCAGTTGCCTCCTTGCTCCCACAAAACTCCCAACCAGTGTCAACGTCTCCATGTATGAATCCATGTAAGAGAATGTTTTTGTAATGTGACGGCTCCAGAGTGGAGGGAGGCTTACCTTCGAAGTGCTGTATGATTATCCAACAAACACAAACAGTGGTGGTAACCTTGGCCACACAGAATTATTCTTTGGTGCGGATGAAGGGTGAAGAGGAGTAAAATGAGAAATTCCAGTGGGTGTCTCTGTGTGTATCTAACCTTGTGAAAACACAGAGGCGTGAGTTTGATAGAGTTATTACACGTCTGTGGTTCTACCGTTTGTGCAGCTGAATCTATTATCAGGGAGAGACAGGGCTAAGCTGAGCTTCTGTTGGGACATTTCATCCCCTCTGGGTCACGGGTCAGGCAATTGCAGTAGACACTGTTTGCTTTTCATTACTAAAATACAAACTTTAAGGATGTCTTTTTGTTTTTCTTAACAGAACAGTGTTTACTTTAGCGATGATTAGAGTGTTAATATTTCTACAATGCCTCTGAAAATGTAATTTTAGAGTCTGAGAGGGATCATTTTGGCTTGGTGAGACGGCTTTTGTTCCAACAGCGTGGAGCCAGTTTAATGTGGTTATAAGCATTCAGAAAAATAATTAGGTGAGCACATGTTGTGTATATTAAGTAAACAGCGCTCCTGTATGCTCTCTGGAGCATTTCTTTTTTTTTTTTTTTTTGTAAGTGCGGCAGTTCAAAGAAATAGCCCTTCCTTGTAAACTATATGGTGGTGATTGTATCATCGCTTCAACATCAGTCAGAAGCTGGTGTATTTCATCATCGAAGCAGGGAAGACACTTTTCATGTTGAGATCACATCAGGCTATCAGGATGCTGTTGTTATTGTTACCTCAGTGAGATTACTGCTTTACATTGTTAAAGTCAGTTATCTTTTCCTTACATAAGGACCAAGTGATCTCTTTCAAGGTGTTTCCAGTGTCCCTCAAGGAGGGGAAATAAGACGCTGGTTATCACTGCTAGACCTCCCCTGACAACTGTCCAATTATGTATATCACACTCTGCCTACTGTTTGCACTAGAAGTAATCAATAAAGGATGTGGCTGAGTGCACATACATTTTGGTGGAACCAAATGCATGAAAACGTAATCATTCGCGGTGGATGGTGGGGAATCAAATATCGGTATGGAACAAGTGGGCAGTGGTTCTTTGTGAGGGCAGGGACTGATTAGTGATTGTAGCTCCAAGTTTGATGGCGTGCACTGGGCGGGGAGGGTTTCTCTCCTGACGCGGCAAATGGGATGGGTGACAGGTGGAAACAGGGATGAGAAGGCGGTCCTCCGTTTCATGAATAAATGTAAACACAGCACCGAGCAATTACTGCGGCTGGTCATCTCTTTTAGGTTAGGGGTTGGGGGGGGTAAACCTGCGGCGACATCCCTGCAGGTCCAATCTAATGAGAACGCGCAGGTTACTGGGGCGTTTAATTGTATATACGGTGAGGCCACGAGTGAGGACTGTAGCGGCTTGTTGCGGATGAAAGCCTAACCCTACAACTGGAAAATTTGATTCAGTTTAAACATAGCGTTTCGTTTATTGATCTGCTGTGGAAGGTGAGATCATCACAGGAACACAACCTGAGCAGATGGATTCATTTGAACATGTCAGGAGAACACATGGGTCTTGTTGCTCTGGAGAATAACTTGTTACACAGGGATGGCACACAAAATGAAATTTTAAAACGGCAGTGATCAGAGACATTTTTTGGCATCATTTTTTTTGCAAGGACTTCACTATCTGTTATTTTGTCATTTGTCACAACACACATGTTCAATAGATGACGACTTATTCAGTTTTACAAAAATATACTAAACTGATAAAAAAAATTAAAAAAAATAAAAAAAGTCAAATAAGATTCAAATCATATTTCTAACAGTTGTTATAAATATAAAAGAAAGTTGTTAAATAAATGTGATGTAATCTCTGATCAAACATCAATCACACAGACATGTGCTGATCCTCATTTTACTCAAAATGAATCTTGGAATCATTTGCATGCATATGCATATCTGTTTGGTATCAACACTTATCCACCATAGCATCGAGGCAGGTCAAAGCATACCACAGTTATATCTTTTCTATTACCAAGGTTAATCAATAATTCATGGGTCACAATAGCAGGCGGTGTGAGTCTGGGGGGAGGGAAGTGTGTGTGGGGGAGTATGGGGGGAGACGACACCCTAAGATCCTCTCCCTAAGCAGGATCCCCTCAAAGACAGGAAGAGGAAATCAGAGCCTAAAACCACTCTGCAGAAAAAAAAAACCCCAAACATTACAATACTTCTCTACCCACCACCCCACACTGCTTCAGCTAACGGTAGACCATATTCACCATCATCATCAGCATCATCGGTGACACTGCGGCGCACATTCAAGCATTTCTTACTGAGGCGATAACCTTTTCTTTCCTCTCTTTCCCTGTGCTGGTCGCTGAGTAGTACTCACACCATCACTTAGAGCATTAATCAAAAAGCATGTGCCTAATGGCTCCTGACAGGCAGCGCCCATAATGGGCTGCAGTCCAAGCCTGCATCTTCCTCACGCATCTGGTAACACTAACAGCAGCAGCCCGAGTACAGCTGCCTGCCCGGCCACGACTAGATTGTTAATGACAGTGGATGATACGGTCTCACTCACCATAAAACACTTAGGGCCCTGAGATGTTACCACATCATGCATGAAGAAAGCTTTTTGATAGTATGCTAATCCCAGCCATTACTGTGGGATGATTTACAATCACTTAAACAGCACATGAGCCGGCTGTAGAGACACAGGCTGGCTGGCTGGGATAATAAAGACGCTGGCGCATGTTGATCATTAGAGAACTCTCTCTCCCTCTCTTTGTCTGTGAGTGTGTGAGTGTGTGAGTGTGTGTGTGTGTGTGTGTGTGTGTGTGTGTGTGTGTGCGTGTTTCTGTGTGTGTAAGCATGCACTCGAGATGCAGTGGCATTTGGCTTAATTAGTAAGCGATTTTAACATGAAAGAGACAAAAGACAAAAGGGAGAACGCATGTTGAGCTCTATAGTGGTGCAGTGCTGTCTCCCACTAACACCTGTGTGTGTTATGAAGGTGCTGCTTTAACACAGAACTGTATCAACTGTCTTTTTAAGTGCTGAACGTCACACATTTTTCCATGTAATGATTTTTCTATACTGTTAGGTAATGTACTGTGGAATAGCCAACAATACCCTATTAATTCAAGAGAAATCATTCTTAAACTATAAATTAAGTCTTTAAAAAGGAATATAGTGCTCATACTGGAACTGACTTTAATGGCAAAGGTCATGGTTGCAGCTCAAGCACGATAAAATGACCAGCAACATTTACTCTTACTTCAATACACTTACTATTACTACGCTCTTACTTTAAAAATGTTTTCTAAACCCAAAATAAAAATGGGTACTGCAGATATTTATAAACCACCCCACTTTTGGGAGAGAGATGCACATGTACATGCCCCACCGAAAAATAAATAAAACAAAAATTCACTATTATTACGTGGGGTTCAATCAGAAACATCCAAGAAGTATTACACTACATTGTTATTAAATTATTATTAAATACAGCCAGTATGAGCAGGAATCACTAGATAACCTTTTTGAATTTGTCATCAGTTAGTGAGAGATCAACGTGATTATATGTCTCATTAACATTGTGACAGGAAATCAAGTTATTTTGGTCCCTAATAAAAATCATATCCACAGATATTTTTGTAATGTATACAGTAGCCTGTGTTGTAACAATAATACGCCCTCTAATAAACGTGACAACAAGCCCACCTGATCTGCAGCTGACAGTGTGACGGCTTGTTTTACCAGCGTTTCACCAGTGTTTTGCAATGTTTGACAATTCACATTGCCATGCCATTCAGCAACCTGCTGCCAGTGTGTAACACCTAGAGTTTTTGATTGCTTTCTCTACATGTAAAGCGAGGAAATTGCATCAATATTTTACAGGTGGCAGCATTTTCTTGTGCACAGATTCAATGGGCAAGGAGATAAACAGTGAGGTATAAATAATGCAGTGCGGTGACACTGACCTTATTTTGTGCCTTTCAACCTGCGCTGATATTTTGATGCACAGTGCCCCGCTACTCTGTAGCACACAGGAGGTTTTCTCACTCTTTGTTCAAAGCCTGAAAAAAAAAGAAAAAGACACTTCCTGTTTGACAGAGGTTACATCACTGCCTAAACCACCTAAAGACATTAACAAAAATGCTGGGGCTATGTGCTGTTTTTTTTTTTTTTTTTTGAGGATACACAGTGGAAATACATATCATCATTTTCACAGAAACAATGTGAATGCTAAGTGTCGGTTTGACAACTGGTGTTGACAGCTGAGCAGATGCCTTGAAGGTGAACTGTGAGAAGCTTTGAAAAGCCGGTGCTGCAACCTCTTCTTCACTTCAGCATGGGGAAGATACTGAGCAGTCAAGGAAAAAAGACATATTAGACTAAGTTCAGACCTCCTGTTTTTTCTAATGTAGAGAGCCAAATACAAAACTACAATTCACTGCACTCATTTTATCTATACGATTTCATATACATTCACTATATCCTGTTATATGTGGGAATGATTTTTGAAAAACAAAGACACTTATTATTATTGTTTCCCCGAACCCTTGACATTCATTTAATTATGTACTCCTTTAAAGGGAAAGCACAAATGTCCTGGCATTTGTAATGTAACAGGAAAGATCACTTACTTTACCTGCATATACACTTTTTCCTGTGTTGCCTGTGATGACAAATCAAAGCTTTTGCTCAGCCAAAGGCAATCAGTTATATTTGAACTATACCTTCATTATTTTTAGTAAATAACAATATGCAATTGATTGATTGATTGATGCCTCAACTAAAGTGTGATACTAACTAATCTGTAAATTAACAGATGATCCTGTCAAAAGACAACAGACACAAGAACGGGAGACATTAAAGGACACTGCTCTAAAATCGTTATATGAAATCAGAATGACATGATGAAACTGAACTGAAACTGAAAGGGACAGTAATGGAACATTTTGTGGGACAACTCAAGTCACAGGGCGTGCTTCAGATTTATCCTTATTTAACCCACATCTTCTATTTCACATCTATTACTGAAATACGATGCCAGTGTTCCTTTTTGAGCCAGAAGATATGCATCTAAAATCTGCAATTCATGTGTTAAACATTTTATTTGGTGTGTTCTAAAAATATATTACCTCTGAAGATCTCTCTGACCCCTGAGACCGAGTTTGTGTGTGTGTAAATATATATGGTGTATACATACACCGTTTAATCGTGAGTGGTTTGGCGGCGGTCATTCCTCTCTGCAGAATAAAAAGACTACTCCCAGTAGAAAGTTGCCTTGGAGACAAACATCTGTGTTTGTGTGTCTCTAACGGTGTTTGGCCCCTGGTTCACACATTTACAAAGGTGACAAACAATGACTAAGCCCCATCTGCCAGGAGCTCTTACCATGAGTGTTATAACAACCAATAATAAGTGTAAATAATAAATGGTCCATATCTTACCATGAGGGGGCCTCGGCAGCTCTGCTAAACTATTTAAGGTGCCTTGTTGATGGGAGTTATTTTTTGCTGTGGGGTTGTAGAAATTCTCTGGCTTCCCAGTAGAGTTTTGGCCTGACAATAAACAACAGTTTAATACTTTATCTAATCCCTGCCAGGAGGTGAGTCCAACAGCAAGCTCTTGCAGATGTTCACATCCAATAATCTATCCATAATTGATGAAACAGGGAGGTCAGATGTAATGGCTGCTGCCATTCCAGCAACAAATAAATGGTTATTGACAAAACAAGCCAGTGTGGCACTGAGTGGGCTGTGAGATGACAGGCATGGAGCGGGGCAGAGAGGAGAGGCGTGGAGACAAGGCGGGAGGCAGGAGAGGGAGGCTAAACTCTGGACCACTGCTCCTCAGATGGGCCAGCCGGGACAGACAAGGCACAGAGAGCAGAGACGATCCCATGATGGAAAGCGGAGGACACACCCATGAGGAGCCGTCGAGAGAGCGTAAACAGGAGGAAAAGGAGAGCGGGGGTGTGTGTGTGTGTGTGTGGGGGGGGGGGGGGTGCTGAAGGTGTGGGGGGGGCAAGCGGCATGGCGAGGTGAGTGCAACTGCATGGAGTGTGCCGAGTGCAGTGGGCCAGCTGTCCGCTCTTCTTTCATCTCCGGGCTTTATGTCAGATACAATCTACCTGGCTGTCAAGCCTCGGCAACCATCTCACAGCCCTCTCTCCCTCTTCCTCCCTCTCACCTTCTATAACTAACTCCCCTCCATCTCTCTGGTGGCTGTACAGAGGCATCCACCTCTGTGTCCTCTGATTCTTCTGGCTAAATCTCTGAATGGTCTGCAGCATGCTTTATTCTCTGACTTCAAAGTCTCTGTCTTTTCAAAACATAAAGTCAATGCATTTCCAATACATAACTGGAAATTTGGCAAAAAGATGGCGGCAATGATGCTGTGCTAAATTAATTCCCTACAATGGATTTATGACGTAATTAGCCATGTATTAGCTTAAAGGTTAATACATAGTATTATATCTGCAGCATTTTTGCAATATTACATAAAATCTAAAAAAGAAAATTCAACAATTTCATTTGTTTTCACAAATGGATTGAATTAATGCTGAAATAACCCTTTAGCAATTCTCTTGTAACAGAAAATTAAATGCTGTAAAAAATAACAGCATATTGTTATCCTAAAAGTGTAGGAATTAAAATAATACAAATTTGATGTTTAAAGTGGTAAATAAAGTGAAAGAACACAGCTCATGTTTTTATTACCATGAATAATTCTTAAATGTGATTTGGGTGACTCAAACAAACTAAAAGTATTCCAGTCTAAATGTATTAATTACTCAGCAGGTTGTTGGCTGCTGGCAAGTTATAACATTTTTTAAACTCTTGCTGTAATACAGTGTAACAATTTCACCCAAGAACTTCTGTTTATATAGAAAAAAAATAGCAAAGGCCAGTTAATGATAGACGTGGTGCAGAGAAACAATCCAGATGTCACACTGCGGGTTCTCTCTGGCACTTAACTGGAGTTAACTCACTAAACAAAACTGCACTGCTTTTAAGCCTCATTAACTCCTACACGGTAAATGGCTTGGTGTTGCACAACAGCACACACAACGAGGGAACTGCTTCGAAGAATTACTGAGAAAGCAGAGGACAACATGCTTTTTAGCGCTGCAGAACAAAAAGGCCATTTTTAACTGCAGCAGAGGAGTAGTGACTCTCCCTCGTAGAGTTCCCTTCTCCACCGCTTAATTACTGCGTGCGATCATGAATATTTCAGGCATATGCTTTCCCACTTTGTCATTGGAGTTCAGAACTAAGAGAAACAAGTTCATATGCATATTAATAGGGGGTTTGCGGGTGGAGGGGGACAGGAGGACTAAGGGTTGCCAGTGTGCTGGTGACAGCAGGAGGAAATGGCACTCATTCCCCAGCAGCTGCTCTTTTTAGATCCCCCTCAGAGGGAACTGCCCGAGGAGGGCCTCCGCCACAAAGGGGATAAAGGAGATGAGGGCTCTTGATGGAAAACAGGCAAACAACCACTGGGACCCCTTCCTACCCCCCTTCAGACACTAACGTGAGTGCGCACACACACACACACACACACACACACACACACACACACACACACACAGAAACCCTCGGCCCACACTTTGCCAACCCCCAGGAGTTGTCAGGACCTCTTTAGCATTTTCCACGGTGGCTGCTAAACTGTGCATTAGCACCAGGCTAACGGGACTGCGCTAATGACAGACTGAGACTGAGGAGAGATTTTTTTTCCTAACTATGTATAATGACAAATGGGATGCAGTCCTGCGGGAGGGGGAATGAGCTGGGGCCCTAGAAGCATCTGAGGCCCCTATCGGTTGAAGAGGGGCGTACTATTAAAATGACAATATAAATGTAAATCCTAAGTAATAATTCTTAAAAATGGCTGACGCGACCCGTCTCTGGATCACGTGCGTCACTGCACTAACATGGTCTAGGGGCAGCATTAAACACTGTCTAATTGAATTTATGGACCTTTAAAATACCACTTAGCACCCAATAGAGCATAATGATATGCTTTATTTAACATATCTAAACAAAGACGATTAGAGCGTTGTGCAGGTTTAATGGTGCACAAAGTGTTCTCTTTCTACTTGATAAAGAGGGCTATTTGCACATGTGTGACAAGTCTTGTTACCAAACCCTCTCCAAATAAAAGCCTCCTGTTCAGAGTTATTTGTTTAAAGTAAATAAAACACCTCCCAAATACGAATGAGAACACAAAATAAAAAGCTATTTAGCACACTTAAAATATCCCACTTTTTCTCAATTAGCGTTTCTGCAAAAAGTTAATTTCTTGCAGCATATAGGGCAACCCTTGATTAATTTGAACTCTGTCAAGTCTGCGTGGAGATATCATGATCTTCCCATGGCAAGTTCAAAGGGAGCGCTAATTAGTTTGACCTTTCCTGTCATAATTAGCATGCCCAGTCAACCTGCCACAGTTTACCAGCGAGAACAAAAGAGCGAACACTCCAGCTGTGTCTCCGGATAGAAAACATTCTTAAATGATGTTTTCAAACAATACATGACACTAGGTTTTGTTCCACATGCCCCTCATTTGCACAATTCTTGATGCAGATCTAAAATACACATCCAGAAGTACTCAAGTTCGGCAAGTGTCTTAAAATGGAACACAAGAGCACCAAGACCAGGCGTGCGGGGTGAGGCAATTAGAGCCCCGGCAGTTATATCACTTCTTCCTACACGTCAGAGGTACTAAATGTGATTTATAGTGGGAGTTCCTGCAGGGCAGTCTTAAAGGGGAAAGAATTGAGAGGCATTCAAGAAGAGTGTAATAGGGTGGGCTTAATATTACTATCTAAACAAGTGAGCTTTTTCTAGAGGCAGAGAATAAATTTACAATAGCCAAAAAAGACAAACCCTGTAAAAGTACAAATAACACAATCATGTCCTGACATGCTGCTTGGATACCAATGTGACTTAAGTAATCTTACAACTGCGAAGCCCTTTGTTTAGGGTACTTAAAGTATTATTAACCGTTTATCTGCAGCTGAAGTGAGCCAATGACAGCCTATGGACAGGATTAGAGTACAAGTCTAATGCTTATATCAGCAAACACATCAGAATGACTGCAACAGCTACAATAAACCCTTGTGATCTGTTTCAGATCTTGTTCCACTTTCCCATCAGTCATCATCACAGCCCCTATAATTCCCTTTCTTTGCACCAAGATTTTTCTGCCTTTTTCTCCCTCAGATTGAAGGCACAAAGAGAACAGGACGGAGAGGGGTGGCTTTTGTTTTGGTACCTCTGTGTCTTCCCCCACTCTTTCTCTTCCCTTCCCTCTGTGGGGCTCTGGTGTGATTATTACACTTTCAGTGGAGGATTTAACCACGGGCCAGTTGGGCCATCGCCTCGGGGAGGCCCCCATTTCAATGCGTGTGTGCTACTTTTTCCCCCAGTTTATTGCCTTGCCTTTTATTCTGCCAGGCAGTCCCACTGACATCAGGGGGCTCTTAGAATAACTTGCCTGAGGCAATCAGATCCCTGAACCTTAAATCAGCCACCGTATACTGGTATAGATTGCAGATCTGAAAATGAGCTCGAGCAAATAGATAAAGACAAGTCATATGATGTTGAGGATGAAAGGATTTTTTTTTTCTTTTTAATTGTATTAATATTTGCGTAGTTTGTTGACCAAGGGAGTGTTCATGTGCTCACCTTGAACAGCCTTGAGCCAAGAAAATAAGACTAACTGGGATGAAAAATCTTGACTGTGACACTTTCATATTTGAATGAACATTGCAAATGGTTGCTATATTAATGCTGTTTTCAGCTGGACAATGGATGCCACCAAGCCTTTGACACAACTCTTATAGCCAGCACACATAATTGCAACCTGTATCAGAAATTAGTTTACCATCTTTCCAAAGGAAATTCTTTTGCACCGTGTAAATAAACCACACAGTCAAACTGATGAGAAATGATAAAGCATCACTGGTCTACAATGTAAACACGCTGAAAAATGCAACCCCTCATCGTATCAGCCTTTTTTCAATGTAGCAACAAAAACCTTGTATAGCGCTTCATCACCTTGCGGACTCAAAGCGCTTTTGCACAGTTTTACATTCACACACATACTAATGAGACTGAGCTGCCATTCAAGGTGCTCGCCATCAGGAGTACATTCACACACTGATGGTACGCCATCGGGAGCAACTTAGGGTTCAGTGTCTTGCTCAAGGACACTTAGACATTTGAACCACCAACCTTCCGATTAGTGCTCAACCCACTCTACCGTCTGAGCCACAGCCCCACAAGTAGGAAGTAGGAAGGTCTTAAAATTGTAAGGCTTTGTCAAATATTTGCAATTTTATGGGCATAAAATGTGATAAAAGCTAACAGGGAAAAGAGCAACGTGGCTTTATATTAAAGCAGCAGTATTGCCAAACAATATGGATTTTACCTTTCAAAGTAAAGGCCACTCATCGCTTGTTGCACCAAGTTTAACTCAAACCACATTCACGTGAATCATTTTTTTGTATGGCAGAACAGGTAAATACGAAAATAGAGCTATCTGAAATATGCATTTCGTGTAACAGACATGTTTTTCTATCTGATCCTGTTAATCATTTGGCATCTACAGTTTTTTCTCATGGCTCCTTCAAGACACCTGTCAACAAGGACCTTGTTGTTGTCAACAAGAGCCTCAGTCACACTCAAATATTTGATGCCAGTACTGATACAGGTTCCTGCACAACAACATATTTTTTCAATACTAATTAAAAAAAAGAAAGAAAAAATTTACAAAAAGAAAAAGTTACATTACACAATTTTGCACAAATCACTAGCTTTCATGCACTTTAAGGGGTGGGGGAGTGGAGGCTGATCTTTGCAACGACAATTTACAGATGTTCCATAAACGCGTCAAAAGCAGGCCAAAGGTAAACAGAGAAACCTCCACGAACTGCAGCACACACAACTCAGACATGCAGAGGGAAATAAGGCGTTCTATTGTTTTTTGGTTTTTTTTAAGTTGAAACTAAATGATTCTTAAAATAGTAAACGAGGGTAGATCAATAAGTTCCGAACCTATTGCTCGTGCACACGCAGGAAGTACAGCACCGTGAAGTGCACGGAGCAGGAGAAAGTTATAACCCTAATGAGTAACTGGTACAAATTTCGTCCCTCGATCATCATCAGTTCCTGGGTTCCACACGTTTTTGTGAGCAGTGGACCGGGAGCGTCTGCGATGTTTTACGCACCTGAAACTTTAGCAGAGAGCGAACATCAAAGTTTGTGAAAAGCTTGTGGGAAACAGAGAGAAGTCGATTGTGTTGTGTTGCGATTGCTGTTGTGCCGAAAAACTTGTGGGTTTTCATCACGGTCTGAGCGGGCGCACTGTCATGTTGGAGAACCCGAGAGCATCGCCACAGTTTGGGTCATTTGAACTTTCCGTTTTTCCTCAGATGCCTCAGAACGTCACAGCAGAGCTCCGTGGTTTCACTCTGACCTGACCTGGGATCAATCCTGTGGCTCACTGCAGCTGATGAGATTCACTCGTGCGTAAAGGGCCAAAAGATACTTGTTATAAAAACGAAAATGTGTTCGTGTGGATGTGGGCCTTGGTTTCAAACTTTGGTGTTGAATGACATGTCTTTTTTAGTACTACAGTCTTAGAGCTATCCAGTTGGCGCCATAAAAAGTCTGCGAGGTGAAATGGCCACATTGTCATTCTTCGTCGTTTGAAATTACCTGTAATTAAAACATTTTTCATGATTTCAAGAAACACGCTTATTACAAAAATACCAAACCTGTAATCAATCAGGTAAAACAAAACACCACAATATGATTAATTCACACTGCTGTAAACATTATTAATTGGTTGATGTAGGACTGTCAAAAGACCTGATTTGTTGCAGGCTGATATATACATAAAGACATAGCGTAAGTCGGGCAATGCATGTGCATATGTGTGCGTGTGTGTGTATGTGTTCAGTGCATGAATGACAGCTCAAAGGGCCCATGTAGTGGGTAAATATTGCAGAAGTCCGGAATCTCTGGAGTGAACACTGTTCATCTGTGATCTCTGATCTGTGCGGGAACTCAGCAGGACACTACCACTGACTCCACTATCGCATCAGCCACAGACATAAACTCACATTTGCTGGGCTCCCCTGTCTCCTGCTACGAGAGGTTTAGCATGTCAAAAACTGATGGCGCGCAACCTCCTGGTGGAGGTGTATCAGGAGTCAGAGCTCTAATAAGAAGTAATTGTACCCTTGCCTTACCCTGGCTCCCTATGAGGGCTACTGGTCAACAGAACAGCTGGAAATGAGGTAGTTGCTTGAGGTCTATTTGTAGATCGGCTTCAATGTGAAATTTTAAAAAAAAAAAGCAGCGCTGCTTTTTTTCAAAGCTGTAAGAGGGCGTTTCACAGGAAAAGTCTTGGCCTTAAACATCTGATTGCAGCTGGAACGAAGCAGCTGAAGCTGTGCGTGAAAGGGAATGCATAGTTAGAGCTTCATAACAAAAAAAGAGCTTGAAACAGAAAAGAGCAAACATTGAATCATTGTTGGGACGATGTTAAGTTAAATTCATTAATATTGAAACCCCAGCTTTGTTGAGACGGTTTTAAGTCACATCGTATCAGCCTTTAAGATCTGAGTTTAAGATTTCATATGCAGTTTATGAGGGCAAAATGGGCCACCGCCACATTGAGCTCTCGCCTCACTCTTTATTGAAAGCTTTCTTAAAAACGACTGATAAAAGCCGAGGGCATCTTTAAGAATTGACACACTCTTTAAAACATACATCTCATGAAAAAGACTTAAAGAGGGCCAGTTGCAAATTTAATATAACTTGGGGGATGCAGCTGTGAAATACCATCAGTGTGCAGGCAGCGGCTGTTCTCAAAGTAACTGCCTGGGTCTCAGAGAATAAGCGCGCTCACATCACATCTAAAAGCCAAACACACTGGCAGACAGAGCCGAGGCAGGCAAGGCTGATGAAGAGTGAGGAGAAAAGGCAGCCTCAATTGAGCTGGAGAGATATACCCCTATTTCACCTTTTTGCATCACTTGCTTTTGTACTATATGTCCATTCAGACAAGGGCCTTTTATGGCATGAAAGTAAGTTTGATGAGTTCATCTAAGTCAATAAGCAAAAAAAAAAAAAAAAGTTTCATGACATGTCTGATTCCTCCAACACCCTCCACAACCCCCAAAAAAACAAAGAAACCTGGACAAAAGAATTCTGAGTATTCACAACAATACAAGTCAAGGGCTCCGAACACATGAAAAACTTAAGTGTAATTCTGTTCACTCCTATTTTGATGCACTTTTTTTCTTTTACCCCATAAATATTTGATGAAATGGGTCTAAACCAAAGCCATATAACACTCCTGCATAACTGATGCTCACACCCGTGAGCCATCAACATTAGGGGCATGATTGAGTGCATTCAAATGAATTCAAACTGCACATTGATTACTTGATGGAATAAATGGGTCCTTCCCTCCACATTCCCTCGTCATTCTTCAGCTCTGCTCACATGCAATAGATTACAGAGCAAGCAGCTTTTGTAAGACCGAAAGAACAGAAAGGAACGGATTCGTGCAAATGTTCATTTTGATTTCCCATATATTTCAAAGTGACATGTAGATTTGATCTCTATGGGATGTTAATTAGGTTCACAGATTGCTCTCGGTATTCTTCAGGTAATTTAGAGTGTCATGATCTCTCGAAAAGAAAAGAAAAAAACCCGAAGAACTCACTGCTCCAAACACACTGCTGCATTATTGGGAGTAGCTAATTATTTTCACTGTGTCAGGGGTGTGCACTTTTGCCCAGTAGTAATGCAGTGAAAATGAATAATAATTGGAAAACCTAATGAGATTAGGCTAGCAGACACAAATAACCTAGCTTACATTGTAAAAAGTTAATGCAATTTACAGAAGTTGCTGTGATCCTCTGAGGCGGACGCTCAAACCTCAACCTCACAAGAGCGCTTTTTTCTTCCTTTAAATCATCATTATTAGCTGCCAGTGGCCAGTGAGGAATATCTAATATGTTTTTTCCAGTAGCGCCCTCTCCGTTTTAACATTCATACTGTCAATCAGGACTATAAAGGCATCTTGTAACAGGACAAACAGTGTCACTGGCAACGCATTGCAATTAATGTACGACTGCAAAAGCCCGCGCGTTACTGAGGCAGTAGCTTCAGGATGAGCCTTAGGCGTCTCCCAGCTGTCAAAGTTGGGAAGATACACAATGAGGCCACTCGTTTTCTGCTGAAGAAGTTGTTCAGCTCAGAGCAGGTACAGGACCTGCAGGGTGGTTTGCATATTGGCACAGCGAAGGTTGAGGGAAGCAGAACCTCTCATTAAAACCTTCAGCCATCATTAGTTCTTCTATTAACAGTTTACGCCAGCCAGTTGCTTTCCATCTCCTCTGCAGCGTTTCCTCTGTGGAGCAGCTGTCTTAAGAATACTGTAACCTAACATAAACATGAATAAATAAATTTCCCATCTAATCACTCAGTTGAAATGATTCATTCACACTCCCACCTTTCCACCATATTTTATTTAAACTAAGGACATCATAGATGAATCATAAATAAAGGGGCTTCTCCATGCCAATTGTTTTAAAATGTTAAGCTATAACTAAAACCTCATAATGAAGCTGATCCGCAGAGACCAAGGTCAAAAGTAGAAATCATTTTGGTAATCCGATGTAAAACAGTTCCCTCACACTGTGGCATAATTAACTTGAATATATTAATTCTTTAGTACACTGCTTATTGAATTATACATTCTCAATTTGCCTTCGACAATACAGTATATTGAGCAATGACGGTGAATAAGGAGTTGTAGATAAGACCTGTTGGCATATCTGGAGCCCCGGAGCATGAATTATTATCTCCTACTCACTGAAGGACATTGTGTTGGGTTCAGGGAAATCATGAACTCCTCCTGAATAGACCTATTTGTCTGAGTGAGCTGTAATTGCTTTCCCAGGACAGGGGCGCAAGTTTCAATATTTTAAGTAGCATTGTCAAACCCGAGTACACCAAGGCTGCTGGAACTGACCTGACTACCAAAGAGAAAGTTGTGCACCTTGCTCTCAAATAATCTCAATAACGGTCATGTTTGGTGATGAGCAGGAAGCACAAATTTACAATCAAACCACAAACTTTGACCAACACTACGCAGCCCTGTATCACACCAAAGCGCATAATACAACCGTCGAAATACTAGAGAATGCTCACATTTTGCCTCGCCAAGGTGTTCAAAAGTTGTGCCTGACCAGTGTCGAAGATGGACGTGATTTGACAAAGTACAAAGAGTGATGGTCCGCGTGGGGTGGACGTCGGGAATGGTTGACCAGGACAAATAGACTTTCACCTGGGCGAGCTGTGTTTGAGTCTGAGACAGCAAAAGTCAATGTGGATTTCTATTAAGTAATAAAATAAGTTAAGTACGTGACGCAACGTATTTAACTTGAGTAACTTACCTTAAATAACTTATGTGACGTACATAATATTACTTGTGTACAATTACTCATTTTAACCAAACAATTATAATTTCCAAAATCGAACCACGTGGTTTTTGATGCCTGAGCCAAAGACATCTGACTTAGACAAGGCTAAACATGACACTGACACATTATCCAGTGGACTGACACGTGTATTAAATGATTAGTGTGATACCAGATTGCATCACCTGTGTATTTTTCATATTTAAAAAAAAAAAAATACAATAAACAAACACTCATGTACTCATTGTACATTGTATGAGCTCTCCTGACATTGTTCTTATTTGCATGCGGGATATACATAAAAGTGGACCAGTCATAGAAAATAATTCCATATAGATCTAGCTCAGCTCTAAAACTCCACAGGGAACCTTTAATGGAAATTATTTTGATTTTGGCATATGTATTAAAACTTCAGTGGGAGCATATAGGACACTGTATATTCTGCTGTTCAAAACAATTCACATTGTTAAGGTCCCTGTTTTATGAGTAATAATGTTACTATAATACCAAAAAATATATATGTATACTAAAAATCAACCATTTGTCCATGCGTGTATGGATACACCTCAAATTATAATTGCCTCCTAAAATTCTGTAGGTTTCCGAAAAATCCAATTTGGAGATATCTCGAGCGACATAATGCTCAGTCAGTTGAATGCAGGAACTGTTATTGTCAGGCCTTTTGAGCCTGCCAGCTATTTGAACGTAAACGTATATGTGCAGTATATGTTATTTATTAAGTGGACTGAACTGATTGAACTTTACGGTGCTGTCAGTTTATTGGGCTAATCCTTTAATACTGAAAAATAAGATATAAATATTTTTCATTTCCATTATGCGCCCCACATTTAACCCAAAATCCCTTCTGTTTAAGCGATAGCCGAACAGCAGTTCGACAAAGGCAGCGGCAGAGTGAAACTTTCCCATTGTCTTGTCAGTCATGCCTGGAGAACTCACATTCACATCTCTTATTCCCACTTTTTGATCCACAAAAAATGGCAAAGAATCTTTTATATTCAAATGAGAACATTAACATTAGACATCCAGCATCACAAAGTCCCTCTCTGTTAGCATCTCATTTGAATATCTCATATCTTCAAGACACCACTCAGTTAGAGTCATCTGGGCTTTTGTCCCCAGCACAGGACACCACAGGCAAGTCAGAGAGGTGTCACACATCCCGCCTTGTAATTTGTCATGAAAGAACCCTTTCCTGGGATGAAGGTAACGAGCTGTCAAGGTTATAATGGCTAGCATAAACATAGCTAATTAATTAGAAACCAGGTGTGGCAGGATAACACTGTTAAGAGAATCCGTAATTAGATAATATGTTACATACACTCCTCAGAATATATTGTTAAGAAGGCAAAACAATTATGTTGGTGTGAATATCAACAAGGAGAGACTCATAAGGAGTCTCTCAGTGGCACCTGTAACAACCTCAAAGAGAACATGCATTATAAATACAAAAGACAAGCCATTCTCTATTAGAGATGAAGACCAAAAGGCACTCAGACAATAGCATGTCAGCATCTCTTAAAGTGCACAGCAACTCCCTCAGACGTCTCAAAAATGCCAAACAAAATGAAAATGACACGCTCCAGCTCAGAAACTTGGCGCTGACTGAAAACTTTCAACAATGCTTTTCTCTGAGGATCGAGTTGAGTTTTTAGACAGCTGATCTGTTCACACTGTTGACTAGGAGGAGATCAGGCTTTTATTGTGCCAGGCTCATATTAAAATTCTGATAATGTAATTAGTGAATGAAAATATAGATCAAGCTTTACTGTAGTAGTGAACTTAGCCTCACCAAAATAAAGCTGGGTGGAAGTAGAATTTAAGTTGAATTTGAAAACTTCTATAAATTAAAGCACAGGTAAAACTTCGGCCATCTGACTAGCCTGTACGTCCATAGGAAGCTTCAAACTGTGGCATGTACAATTTGCTAAATTAAATGATTCAAGAAATCAGTTTAATTACCACTAATTCCCATTAATATTGGGGAAGCTGAAGACACACAGCATACCAAGTCTTCTGCTCCAGGCTATGTTTAGAAAATTTGCTTTATTTTATTTATGATGAGCAAAGTTGGAAATCCCTTCTTATTGCGAGGAATACACACCATATTTCCTGATACCAGCAATGCGTATGTTTGTAAATGACAGTTGCATATCATAATCTAGTTTGTCAATGGCTGATTGAGTTCTCTTGGACTAATCCAGTAACCCCACAATCACGGTAATTTAACATGAAGCAGTGGTTAGCAGGTACAGGACGAGCCATGCTACCTATAACAGAAGGCCCGGTGGCCATCTCCAATTTGCAGTTTTCATGCAGTCTTGCACTGAAAAACAGACATGTAACTGCTTATGCAAAATTAATATGTGAAAACTGGTGTTTTAGTGATAACAGCACAAAACTGCATGATCAAACTTTTAAGGCCATTAAAAGAAGCCTAATGAATACTGGCAGTACAGTTTTTTGTCAGAGGAAACGTGAATACATTATTTTGGATCAGGTAATCAAAATAAATATGGACATGCAAAATATTAAAAACAAGTAAAAGAATAGAATCAAAATTACAAAGGACGCTCACAGCATTTTTGGTGTTAGAGGATCCAGATTGTCCTCCACAGAAGAACTGCAGCAGCAGATGTTTCAGAAAATGCCCCAAAACAAGATCTATAAACCTTTATTTTCAAGTGACAAACTCTTCTAGTGGCTGAGTAGATCAGGGAGTAAGGTGTCCTTATTACAGAGCAACAAAGTCCATGTGGGGACGAGGTCAAGGTCGATGGATGGGTCAACAAAAGATTGCTACGATACCACACAGCTGTGTGGTACTGAAATCAACTTAAAGGGTTAAAAGTTGCATTTGAATGAGATGAGGTGGCAGTGCCATGTTTGTTAAGAAAAAACACAGTTTAAATCAGAAAGTGAGGAACATTTGAAGAAAATAAAACAAGTTTTGGAACTCAATGTTAGAACTGTGATGTTATTATTAAGTCCTCATATAGGTACTCGGTGATCCCTACCTGGTGTTTAAATCAGAAATAGTTAAGATGTTTTCAAAATTCTGAATCGCACAAGTGAGCAGCAAAGTGGAGGAAGGCCTTGCAGTCAAAAATGTTAAAGGGAGAGCACATTTGGAGGGGAATGTGTCTACTCAGCATAATATCTGGAGTCGTAGAAATATTAGTAAAAAAATGCTTCAGTCTATGGACTACTGTATGTACCAATAAGTTCTAAAAGTCGTGTTATCAGATCTTAATGTTTTCAAAAAATTATACTCACGTTTTTCAGCACACATACTACTACTACTACTAAATCTTATTTAATTGATATCTCTGAGGATGTGTCACACCACCTCCACCCTTTGTGACTCTTTGTGTGACAGGAGTGAAAACCTCCTGATTTAGGTCAGACAAATTAACATTTCTCTTTAATCTAGAATTTATATACATTCAAAACATAGGTGACTTTTTTAAGTTGGTGTGACACTGAAGAATAAATGCTTAATGATCCGGTTTGTATTAAAATATCCTCATAAATTAGTTGCAAAGTATTTGTGTTTTTTGTTAGAAAAAAATAACAAGTTGGTTTGCTAATTGCCCAGAGGCACCAACACGGCATTATAAATGAATAAAGGTTTTTGTACTGTATAGATATATTTTTTTTATTTACTACAAATCTGATGATGTAGAATTAAAGATCTCATCTTCCCACAACTTTCTGTTCAATACAACCCAGGTTGAAATCTCTGAAACTGAAGATACTTAATAATACTGTTTGGATTTTGAAAATAAAAACAGCCACTACATTCAACTAGTTATCACTTACACTATTTTATCAGAGAGGCTCAGCAGATTTAGTTTAAGTTCTAGCAGCCCTGAATTTAATTTCCCTTAGCATTGCAGATGCCATGGATGAAACCATTTCCATTTCTCTGCCCTCAGGCTCCTAATGGTGCTGCTGTGGTTCCTGCTGCTGAGGGGTAGCTGCCACCATCCCCCTCAGTTACCTGCTCGGTGGTGCAGCCCACGCTTCGGTCAGGAAGTGTTGAAGCTGATCCAGCTTATAGGGCTGCCTCCTCCAGGGGCTTCTGCCACCATATGGCTGACCCAGGCCCTGCAGCCTCCCCAAGGGTGACTTGCGCCTGGATCAGAGTAACAATTCTGAGTATACGGCTCTCCACGTTACACCTCTACCCCCAGCATGACTACACAGATGTTGTTTCAGCAAATTCATAAAAAACGTGAACTATAGAAGAAAGAGGAAAAAGAAGTCGGGGCACATCATTGGATTCAACGGCTCTTCAACATGTCATATTTCTGAGCTCATTTTGGACATGAACAATATCAGCTGGTGGGGTTCTCTATTACGATATTTGGAAAAAATAACAATAACGGAACCGTTTGGCAAATGGACAGAAAGCTTTACCAGTGGCAGTATTCTCCACAATACTCACAGCACAATGCGGGAGATGCACTTTCCAACTGTTTCATTTTTCGAGGCAGTGCTGTGACATTTTAAATATGCTTTCACCAGTAGTTTCAATGGTCCTGCGCCAATATTTGCATGCCTTTTGTCCCCAAAGGCCACAAAAGAGGATAGAAAAGAAATAGAGTGGAAGAAAGTCAACAGTTTTTACACTAGCCAAAGCTGTATCTCAATGTGTCTTACATCTCTGCACCCTGCTAGGCCCCCCGTCCCTCTCATCCCTCGTTCCTCTCGCCTCCTGGAGGGCAGAATGATTGAGGGGTGCAAGCCCTGCCTTTTATCCTGCAAGCGAAGGTCTGCCTCTCTCCTCAGAAAAAAAAACATCAACTATTAGAGGTGTAGTAAAGACGAGGAAAGAGAAGGGGAGGGACGTGAAGTGTCACATAGTCCCCTAAAGCACAATAAGCCATGCACATGTTAGATGCAAGGATATGGAAAGTCATTATTTGCAGGCCTAAAGGGATGTAGTTGTTACATAGGCCAGATGGTATATCAACAACAGGCAAAAAAAGGCCAACCTATTAGAATCCTCTGTAGTATAGTGGTGTGCTATCAAAGACCTACAAGGGCCTTTGCTGTGGCTACCTTGTTATCTAATTTGTGCATGTTTATTCATGTGCCACGTGTATGAGCTACCCGTGGGAGTTTGAAGATGTCATTTACATGTTTGAGTACATTCAGCCTCCTTTTAAAGTGTCGGCATGTTTGAACATGAGAACAAATAGTGCTGCATAAAGATTGACTTGGTAACTTAAAGGTGAATTGATACTCGTTTGAATAATCATTTGTAAGAATATCTATTTGTATAATTAGAGATCCAATTAATATCCTGCTCAACTAACCAGAATCTTCAGCACCAGTCCTTTGAGGTAATATATTTTTAAATCGTCTACATTGGGATCCTTTTCTTTTAAGTTTAGCGTTGTTTTTGAAACTTTTCAGAAACTTGATTGAGTAGATTGATCAATATAAAAAAGGTAAAAGCGTACAGTGTCACCAAGACTTTAAAAAGGAAGTGCCTTGAATTGTGGCATTGCCTATTCCTATTTACAAAACACACAAACGAATCCTTAATGTATAAAATGTATACAGATACACTTAATATGTAACATCCAACAACGAGAGGAGCAAATAAGAGGCACTCAACTGGAGGCCAACTATCATTTTAAACAGACAGAGCTGCTCCACAGTCAGTCCATCAGACAATAAGACATCATGAATACAAAAACGGCCCAAACGTATCAGTGCAGAGGCAGAAACAGACTGAAGACAGTTAAAAGCTATCACACAACAACAAAAGAGACCGTGTGGAGGAACATCAGGTTTCGGTGATTGCTGGGTTATGGCTGGCTTTGGAAGCAAAAGCAATTATCAGCGAGAACATCAGTAAAAGCATGGAGCTGTTGACATAAAAATGTCCACTTCAGTATTGCTTCGCAGCTCATTGCAGCTGTTCGAAAACAGTAAATTGGAACGAGGAGAGGCTGATGGAGGCGTTAGCTCTGGGGACTGTTAACTGACGGGCAAAGCGGGTATTATAACTGACAGATGAGATTTGTAGCATGCTTAGGTTTGTAATTTAATCTCTGCCATCTTCAAATGACACGATCAGGACTTGTTTTATCATAAATGTATAGAAAAATCACTCAATATAGCTGCGTGGACATAGACACTCAAAAGAGTTTGTATATCATCAGTGCGTAAACTCTGCGGGTATCTGTCTGTAGTTAGTCAGTGTAATCACAAGCAGAGCACCGCAAGACATCGCAACCACCTTTTTGGAGTTTTATGCTTTTACACTACTTTCCAAGCTGAAATAATGTCAATTCTTAAGTGCGTCCAGATTTGTTTCTGAATTCTGATTTGCCCATTTATTATTTACATGCCCTGCAAATGTATGCAGTAATTTATTATTTTTATGTTATCTTTTAGAAAATGGGATCAATTCAGAGCATAATCGGGATCTTTTTACATTTTTGATGACGTAATTTAGACATTTACACCCAGAAATTGTAAAAAGGCCTTAGACTGGGTTATTAGGTTTAACAAATAGTCAAGGAATGCACAAGGAAAGTTAAATTACTTTCTATTTTTCAGTACTTTTGTCCCTGTAGCCTCTGGTTCTGTAATAGTGAAAGAGATGGTGATGATTGTTATGTCTGCAGTTATGAGTGCCATGCTGCAGGCAGGACAGCACAGTGCAGTGTTTATATGGTTTGCGGGGACACCTATTGGCTAAATGTGAAAACTACACTGATGTTGCAGATGCACACAAGATGAAAATGTCCCACCAATCAAAGAGTGCACTGCTTTTAATTTGTGTAGTTCATTAACGTTGAATAACAAAACAGATTTGTCATACATAATGGATAACAATTAAAGCGCGAGCCATACTCTGTCTTCTTTCCTTAAAAACAGAAAAACAGGGCTGGAGTTTTCCCACTTTTATTACACAGTGCAATCACATAGAGAGCAGTCAAGTCAGCCTGTTAGGAATAAAAAAAAAAAAAGCAGTGTTTCCTTAGGACATATTAATGAATCATGTATAAAAGATAATCATTATTGGTTTATAAACGCAAGCGTCTCACAAGCCACAAGCACACAGCTCAGTCCCAGGATATGCAACAACTAGAAATATTGTAATTAAAACTAGAAACTAGTCAGACATTCTCAGACAACAGATTTTACACAAAATATTTCAACTATATAAAGAGCATGAGTCTTAGAAACATCTGTAGGATGTCTATTAAAAATGTCCATAAACACATCGATACCTTTTAGCTTCTGAAATCAAAATCTGATCATTTTTATTTCATTCATTAGATACACCTTTTTTCCATTTTTTAGGAAACTATTATGAAATATCATAAAATAAACAGTCATGATTTTTGTTTTTTAAATTAATGAATAGTGTCTGAATCATCCCTCTGTACTGAGAAACTTGGCACGAGTGGATACCATGTTTTGTTTGTGTCACGTTAACTTATCTTGATCATGTTACCTTGTCCCAAACTTTCTGGATTCATAAAATTAAAATGGCGACAAAATTACAAGTAAAACAAAAGAAGAAGATGAAGAAAAAATACTAAGCTATATCCCTTTAATGTTGCACTCATTTAGCTTTTGCTCATTTCCACAGCACTCAACAGGTGTCGTTTGCGACCGTAAGTCCTAGTTAACGGCAAAAAGACTTTCCTCCTGATTCAGTTTCACCTTTCATGGACCAGATACCTTTGAAAGAGTGAGTGTATACAATAAATAGAATAATTCATGATTTTGTCATTAAAAATGAAAAGTTTCTTTTTCTCATACTTGGGATGTGTTTTGAAATTATACATAATGGACCATAGATGTTCAGAAGTTTTCCAAACCTCCTCTAGCTACATTGGGAGACGTACATAAGTCCCCCCTTGCGTTTCACAGGAGAGGGGTACGAGGGCTTTAATTATGTGCGGAGCTCGGCTCATTAGCATGGATGGGGGTGTAGTATGGAGCGTCCTCGTCTCCAGTCAAGGCACTGTGCTCTGAGTCGACCACCCCCTCCTTTCTCCTCCCTCTCCTCTCATGTAACAAACGAACCCGGCCTTGTTACCGAGGCGCAGGTTAACAAGAACCGGCACGAGTTCATGCTGATGAGCTACAAATACGTGGAGAACTTCAGCTAATATAGCTTTATGGGAAATTCATTTAAATAACAGTGACGACTTAATTCATTTGAAATAGAGTTTTTGGGAATTATTTTGACTAAAAAAAAAGTTTTTGTGGAGTCCCTTATTTTACAGCTGAAACACAATTTAGAATTTGCCTTCCTGAGCAAAGTATTCAAAAATGTCTTAAAAATATATCTTGTTGTGACCCTATATGATCAATCCACTTAATCCCACAAAACACGTCTGCGCAGCTGGAAACAATCTGAGTATTACCATGACACAGATACATCTGACGCTCCCGCACATCTATCCCAACCCAGTTCTAAACTTTCTCAATTATTCATTAATATGAAATTGTGTTTGTCTCAAGTGGAACAGTGCGATTTCCTCCTGCGACATACAGGCATTGTTTGGCCCCTCTCCAGAGCCACTGTCACTCCTTTGCCAATTTCTCCGTTGACACATATTGTTCAGGAATCCATTTCCCTCCTGATAGTTTGGAGAGCCCTGATTTGTCCTAATCCTGAGACCATTTGTAATACAGAAGACTGGGATAAATAATAAATTGTGTATGACAGAGTCAAAGGAACAAAAAAAAAGAAAGAAATGGAGCTCACGAACAAATGGTTTGCTTTATGGTTAGGAAAGAAAAATCTTTCTTTATGGTTGCATTATCAAATCATGATATGTATATTGACTGTTGAATAGTAATATGTGGAATGTGGAGAAAATATGTAGAACAAAACTAACTAGCGTGAGGCTGCACTCCGCTGTGATGGCTTCATAATTGTGGCTCTCTGAGGCTGCTCACTGTGAAAAGGTCAAAATTTGTGTATTGTTGTAAATTCTGTGGCACATGTGGCTACAAATACGTCTCAATCTTACTCCATAGGCATGAGATATTATGTACAAAAATATGAATTAAAGTATGAATCATGAATATTAAAAAAATATTTAATGACACAAGATTAAGTTTTTAATCATATGTAATTTGAGTTTCTACTTTAACTAAAGATGAATGTGAGAAAAGGCATTTCATCAAAAAGGAAATAAGGATTTTTAAAAGGAAATGAAAGGCCAGAAAGGAGTTTTTTGTGCATTCTTAAACTTCACAAATTTTATTTGATGTGTTTGCCATGAGCAATACACACACGTTTCGTGCGATTTAAATTAGTGTTTAAAAAAAGTAACTTTAATCTGTAAATTGTTTATGAAACCTCATTTAACAAAAAATGATTATATATAGTTGTTGTTGTTTTTTTTACTGAAATTGGAAAATCAATAGGCATTTATTTAAAAAGAATTATAATCAAAACAGTAGTATTGATGACTCTTACTCTGTTTATCTGGTAAGCAAATATCAATTTGATCCAGATATTTATTTAGTATTATGTTATACTTACACTTGGTCAAACATGACAAAGTGATATAAAGTGACCTCTTCCAAATTTTCCCAGTGGCACTTTTTTCCCCATGAATGCTGAATGCTGAGTATGAATTCATACATAATTTGGAAACACTCTGTGTCGTGTGATCTTCTGTAAGCACTGCTCATTCAAATCCTGCAAAAGGCTACTGAATAACTTTAATAAAAGATCAGTGATGCTAAAGACTCTCTCATAAAACAACACTCATCCATTTTAATGCTCAAAATTTCCATTCCAGTTTCCTTTGTAATTGAGATTCATTTTGCAGAAACTAAATTAGTTTGAATAGTATAATTTGTAAATATATGTTAATTAACCCATTTTCTTCATCTCGTTTGTTAAGAGAGAGCAGAGCCAAATGAAATTCAAACTTACCTGCAAGGCAGACTCAGGACCTGTCTATGAATTAAGGCAAATAAAAACACTCCTGCACAGTTTACTTTTTTGCACACTCAGTTGTTTTTAGTTAGGCGTAGGTCTTAATTGCATTGTCGTTAGTGTGTCTAATAATCGCCACGGGACATTTGGGTTTATGAACCTATGCAGGCTTCTACTGTGTGTAAAACCTGCAAAAGGAAAACCACAGGAAAAGGATGCCCACCACTGCTCCTTAATTTAAGGAGAGATTAATAAAGTAGTTGCTAGACTTGCAGTTTGTTCTCCCTAAGGGTTGTATTAATAATCTTAGAGATACAGGGTTCATCTGTGGAGATCTGCCCTTGTGAAAGACCGACCAAAACTTAAAAGGCTTGTCTTAAAAGATCACTGATGTGCTGCTGTTACTTGTCGTCCATAATTTACTGTTAGTTTCAAGCAGATTAGATGTTAAAAGAGAGTCCGTCTTTACAGTATAAAACACTACTGTCAGCTGGACTAAACTGCGAACAAAACGTCCTGTAGATGAGACACCAGGAAGGAAGTGATGTCAAGGCAACCTACTTCTATATAAAGATGTAAAGTTGTGGGTGATGAATGAAGTCTCTGTCTCGTATACAGAGACACCCCGTGGCCTTCACCAGACATTCTACTTGTGGATTGGAGCATCGCACAGTGTGGGAAAGTGTTTGCGTACTTTAACTTGAGCCTGCTTAAAAAATAATGATAAGTAGCTCCGAACAGCACTTGATTATGAAGATTTTTGAGGGATTAATTCTGATGAAAAGTATGTGATTTTAGATCAGTGCACTTCCCTGCTCATACTAAGCATCCAAACTGGAGATCTATATACAGCCAGAGTGTGAAGTCCATAGTCTGTTTGGAAAACAATCAGTTTGACAATACTGTGAACAATATGTGGTTCAATTAAAAATCCCTTATTCTTCTGAGCTGCCTTTAAAAAAAAAAAAAAAAAAAAAAAAAAAGGCAATCTAAAAATTACACATGACAAAAATCCTGTATTCACACTAACATACACCAAAAGAAGCTACTGCTTAATGACTGACCTGACTGGATGAGTAACCTAATGAAAACTATATTCAGAAAAACTAAATCCTCACATTATGTTTTCACATCTTGAAAACAGTTTGAATCCTTGATTGGAAAATATTTTGTATTGTTCATTATACAGGCTTTGGCCTCCAGTTCTTTTTCAGATATTGGCTGGCTGATACTCCATTAGCATCAATATATTTCTTGGCTTACAGAAAATAGCAATGTTAAATGTTTTTTCTGTTCATGCCTAAACAAGTGGAAATCTTCACAAACCTAGTTTTGAGGGACTTTGGCACCGCGTTGAGTGAACATGAACAGTGCACACAATGCAAAGATGCACTAAATACAATTTTATGATATAGTCTGTCTTACTTTCACACAATTAAAGGTTTGTCGAGACAATGATATGTTTTCTGCATCGTTTAATAACATCTATGAACTTTGTGCTGTATGTCTTTTTTGTTATCATACATGAATCACTTCTCTTTGCCAATTAGGAAAAGACAAATGACTAAATTTTATAAGTAAAAAAAATCATCCATTATTCATGGTAATGAGACCATAGTCTTGCATTGCACTCTTGACCACCTGTTGGGACCTCATACTAAATATTTCACAGGTTTTCTCCATTTTTACCCTTTTTCTGTGGCCCTTTGATGTTTTTGTTCCACATTCTTTCCTCCTTTTTCATCCTCCCTGGAATAGCTGTGGAATAATCCTACAGTTTTCGCCTTTCATGCCTGAAACTTTGCATTGCATTTTAACATTTGTCTAGAGAACATCCTTTTTCCTTCTGTGTGAAAGATCATCTTTAATAAAAGTGGAGGGCTAAGAAGAGCTGTAAATCTGTACTAACCACACAGCGCTGAGGTCTCTGCGAGACTGATTAGCATCTGGGAGCCAGTGCGTGGCTTCTCCATAATGAGACGAAGGGCTGGTTGGCTGCCATGTGACTCGCCTCGGCCTTGATGCCATTTCCCTGGTTGGTCAGGAATTATTACAGCCTACATTTCTTCTGTGTCCATCATGGCAGGCAGCCATTCAAATAAATTTTCACTTGAAAGGTTTGTTAATTTCTAACAATCTTGCCACCAGAATGGAGATGTGACCATGTGTCTCCTGAGATTCAATGTTGCTCCATTAGCCTCATATCACACAGCATAGATTAAAAAACTGGCTCTTCTCATTTGAAAAAAAAAAAAAGATAATTTAATTTCACAGCTCTCTTAACAACGAATACGTAGTCAGATTTGGAGACATTCACAATTATAACTGTCCATTATTGACTAATCTGTAACCGCACTCTCTTTTATGTAAAACTTTTTTGGCCCATATTTTTAACAAAAAGAAAAGTGTATTTATTAAGACTATATTTTATAAGTTTAACAGGATTTAACATTATATTAATTAATTAAAGGGTACTGATGAAGATTCCTCTCTGGCATCTGCCCTTCATTCACACGACTGTATAGCACTTAATAAACTAAATTGATAGGTGTATTATCAAAGTGTGAATAGACTTGTAATCGAGACTGTTTTGGGTCAATATTTCATATCCTCAAATATTGTTAAATTATTTAGTGACTTGACGCTTTTGCTGTGTCGAGTCAAAATCATTAATACCCATGTCTGATAATGAAAAGTCTGTTTGGTCAGTATAGAGCTGACAGCAACCAAAGTCAGGTTCTAAAGTCCAACTATTTAGTATGTTTCTTAAAGCCTATATTTGAACTTTGACAGGTAATTGAGGTGGTTTGAATATCTTCCTGATCTGACATAATAAAAATGCACAGTAGTTGTTTAAACAAGCCAGAATTTATTTGGTTCCTTCTTACTTAGGCCCTTATTAAGGCAGCGGATCGAACTTAAAACTTTAAACTCAGGCACGAAATGTTATGGGTTTGAAATCAGCAAGACGACTTGCTAATATCCAGCAGGTTTGATAAGAAAATCATTTTTTTGAGTTTGTGGTCATGAACGGGAGTCGAAGTTCTCACAACAGACTGGTGACGAAGCTCTGTTAAATCTCCCACCTGAACCCGACTAAACTTAGCTCCATCTGTAAGTGGGTAAACACCGAAAGCACTAACTGGCTCCAGAAACAGAGATCTGTCCAAAAAATAAGTGCTTTAAATAGAATGCTTACTCAGCACCAACGTTGCATAAACTATTTATGTATGTTTCCCATAATTATTATGCAAAAAATATGTATACTGTATATATACACTCTATATAATGCACTTTAAATACTTCCCTCCCTTTTCTAAAATTGTGCTAAAACAATAACATGACAGCTCACGTGTATTTCTCGTAATTATGACCTTCAATGATAATTTAAGTAGTCACTTACAAGGGAGGATTTTTGACAATTGTCTGATTCAGAATATGATTCAGTTTGAACAGCTAAATCGGTCAAATTAAGATGGTTTTAATCTGGAGGTTTCTGAACAAGTGACCTGGAGTCATTTTTGTTAATATGTTTTTACTTTTTTAATCTGAAAGAGTAATTTCTACAACATATATTATTCCTCTACTGAAAGCTATTCTAATTACTGTTCAGTGTTGGCTTCTATGTTTTTAATTGTGAAACCACTAAATTTCCAATTACCCTATGATCATTACTTTATATTTCTGTATTGTTTAACAGAAGCATGAAATAACAAAAAACACTCATACTGTATAATTTCTCTTATGACGATGACAGTGATTGTGATGCATTGTAACATATTGTTAATAAAATTCTTAAGTCTCCTGCCCTGGTGTCAGGTTTGACTCGATGATGTGGTATATCAGTGATTTTTCTTCCTTTTCTTTTTTTATTCCCTGGACAAAAAAGGAAAAGATCTAAACCTTTTCTTTTCTACTGAATTTACATCTTCTTCTCATTTCTCGTGCTTTCTTACCAAGAGAATTCTAATGAAGGGCAGAGTCAGATATCTACGGGGATACAAGAGGACCTGGAGACAGGAGAGAATGCAGCCACTGATGGCAAGAAATTTCCATAAAAGTACAATCAGGTTGGAATTTTAAAAGTGAATGTTTAAGTAGTCTAAGAGATGGGCTTTGATTCACACTCTGATCAAACCCAAGACATCTCATTCAGAGAATAATGATTTTTCCCCCTTAATTTTTCTCTGTTTCTGTCTCATCTGTGAGCTTACAGGTAGAGCAAAGCCCAATGGTATTGTTTTCCCTCCAGTACTTGAGCACGAGAGCCTTTCTTCTGCTGGATTAGACATGGCCAAAAAGAATGGCAAATGTAGATGTGCCACGTATGACTTTGGCTACACAATGAAGATTCAGGCCCTATACACTGAATACATTTGATATCCCGTCCAACACCAGATTGCAAGTAAATAAATATGTTTGTTTTTTTATTTTCATATAAAATATAGAAGAAAACAGTCTTCCTTTTGTGCATATCTTCCCATGCATATGAGAATGTGCCTGAATATGAAATTTCTATTGTTGTTCACAGAAGCAATTGACAACACAGCGGTGAGAAGTCAGAGATGTTTCCATGTGAGACAAGCTGTTATTTGGGTCGTGGTTTTAACCAAACGACCTCAGTAACCCCCTAACGGACAGAAACGGAAAGCAACACAGCTATTGGACCCAAATATGTTTGGCTTTTTAATAGGAATGGGTCAATATTTTAAAATGTTCTCATTGTCATAAATGGTGGTATAATTTGTGGTAATGTGTTACTACCCTCAGAAGGGGGTGGTAATGCACCTAAAAGCTGTTTACCAACCGCCATTAAACAGCTAAAGGATGAAGAGGAACACGTTACTGCAGTCTCCAGTAAAAATGCGTGCAGCGCTCCGAGATCATATGCTACGGTTCAAACCCCAAAACATGCAAAGACTGACAAAAATGCCAAAAAGGTTAGAAAATGAGGTGAAGTGCAAACTTTACCAGGTAAAGCAAACATATCATAAGTCTACCACAACCAGGGTTTTCCCTGACATTGTAACACCTAGACACAGTGCCCGAGCGAATTTTAGCGGCACCCAAGCCAACTGGACATGAAAAACTATTCAGTGTGCCAGTGCACGTGCAAGCATGCACGGAGTGATAGAGCACATGGGTGTGATGATGGGGCAATTAATAGTACAACTGTCTGACCGTAGCAGTGTAGCGTGCCTACAGTTGAGACTATTTCAAATCCTCAAGACCAGAGCCAAGTGAAGGGGTTAGCACCAAAGTTACCAAACATGCATAGCGTAACCGAACCAAGAGGACCAGTTATTCTCACATTAGCGACAGTCATAGTTGCTCCTAAAGAGAGAACCGGAAAGTGTCTGTGTGCTGAATTCAGCTTAGTTCGTAACGTTTAATAAAATTAGTCAAATTCTTGTAAAAAGTTATCTGTTGACTGAGATGGCAACCCCCCCCCCCTTCCCAAACAAAACCCGCTCTCGTACCTGCCGCAGAGCAGGAGGACAGAAGACATGAGGAACGATGTCCGTGTCTTTCATTCTTTCTAAACTTCTCTCAGTAATCTGACATCATGAATATAATTTTTTTCCAATGACATTTTTAGATTCCTTTCCAGTAAGATATTGATTTTATAGTGACACTGCTGTTGTAAACATCACTGCTGCTGCTATTGAAATAATATTTTGTCATATTTGAATATGAATATTTTGTTCTGAATTGACAAAATGTTTGAAATGATAATAATAATAATAAAAATAAAAAAAATCTTCAGTAATGAAAAATAACCTATAAGAGCACTGATAAAGAAACGGGCTGTTGATGGAAAAGATCAAAATTGAACAACATCTGTCCCTACAGCCGGCTGCTGGATAAACATTGACTGTGGGAGAATGAGAAAATCGCTGTTTGAATCCATTAACAGCCAATTATTTTGCCAATGTTTTGTGGTTATTGTTTCATTAAACACTGTAAGTTTTTAAACAAACATTGTCATATTAGTCAAAAAATGATGTGAAAATGTTTATAGTCAATTAACTGCCACCCACCCTCACAACAACAGCACCCGAGTCCTCCAGAAATCTGTGGAAACCCTGCA
This sequence comes from Embiotoca jacksoni, assembly GCF_022577435.1. NCBI lineage: Eukaryota > Metazoa > Chordata > Actinopteri > Embiotocidae > Embiotoca > Embiotoca jacksoni. Next base: position 14,568,589 of record NW_027185392.1, read on the forward strand.
CAACTACGCACCATCATTTTAGAGCGGCGCACCGAGCAGACGATCCATCTGCAGATCAACAATGAATGATGAGCTTTGACACCAGACGAAGTAAGTTTGATGTTAAATGTTCAGAGCAAACAATGACCCTCATCTCACAGATAACAGCTGAAGACATGCTTCTCTTCAGCTTCGTCAATTTTTTTTAAAATTATTATGATCTTTTTCTGTGTGTGTGTGTGTGTGTGTGTGTGTGTGTGTGTGTGTGTGTGTGTGTGTGTGTGTGTGTGTGTGTGTAAGTGCAGCAGCGGTGGGGGAAAAAGGGGTCTTTAAAAAATAGTTGAAAAAATTCCCATAGAATATTGGACTATTCTTGCTTGAAAAGCCCCTCCGTACTATTTATATTATTGTCTGAGTATTTCTATTTCGAAAAAAAACTCTCTTTTTACTTCACAATAATTCAAATTCTTTGTTTCTTTGGGACCCGGAGTTACATTACTTTATAGGCAGAGTGAGTTTTTTTTTTTTTTTATATCAAACGCATGATAACATCGTGAAGCATGAAAGAAAAAACTGTTTTACAGGATCTCAACTAATCCACAAGGCTACTTTGTCAAAGCCCTCAAGACCTCTAAAGAAAAAGTAACAACATACAAAATTGGACAAATTCTTTACTCTTTACTGCACTAAATATTTTGCCATATTTCTCTGTTGCACCACTGCAACTTTAATTTTAACATTTTAATTAAGGTACTTCTTTTTTTAATTTTAGAATTACTGCCTACTTATTACATTAGCAGATGTTGTCTGTCTAAAAAAAATACATGCGATTTACTCAAAAATACTGTAATCGACCCGCCAGTTGTCTTAAACGTGTCTGCTGAGAGGCCACACGGCAAAGTTTAGCACTTTCAATTCGACCCTTCTCTTGTCAGTTGATAAAGTAAAGGAAACTTTATTTTAACTAGGTATGGGGTTTGTAGTGCACATAGTGTAGGTCTATACATTTTTAGTTTCAAATATGATCTGTCAGACATGTGTGTTTTTGCTGCAAGCTATTACTCTTTCATGGCCCTTTTTTGGGGAGAAGGTTCCTGACCAATTATTTTCAGACAGATGCAGGGATGCAGAATGACTAGAAGCATCAGTATTTTTTTTTCCACACGATGCCTAAGGTAAGGGGAGAATGGCCAGAGGCTACGGCAGCCCTCTGGGGACACAGAGGGCTTATAAACTGTGAAACTGACATATCTCATCCATTACTTTTCCTAAGTAAACCTTTAAAAACCTTGACAGTCCTCTACACGCTTTTCCCAACCTGTATATATTTAGCATTTTATGAATTTGAAGTCATTTTTGAAGTATCGACTATGTATAATCTAGTGAATAACCACTGATCCAAGGATGAATGAAAGTGCTCAAACTTAGTGTGCCTCCTCATCTGCAACCTTTCATATTTCTTTTACCACACCTTGTGTTACTTTTATGTAGTACAACTTTCCAAAATCAATACACTGTGCAGTTTCAGGATGAAATATGTTTTATCTTATCAATCTACACTTCCGTTACAAGCCAGTAGTCAGCCATGCCCATCAGTCAGCCTGGCTAGTCAAGCTAGTTGTGGCTGTATAGTTGATGTGAGTTTGTAGATGTGAAAAAAAAAAAAGAGAAAAAAACTCTTACTGCCGCCATGCAGGCTCCCTTGATGACAGGCCCTCAAAAACAAAAAGCCTTGCAGGATGCCTCCAGAAATGTTCCTTCAGTCACAGGGAAGCCCGTCACTGGTCCCCCCACCCTGCAAGGTCACCATGTTTGAATGCTGTCACCTCCACTTAGAGCAGGGAAAAGCAACAGACATCTCCCTGTAGCTTCCTCCTAACCTTGCAGAGACCATACATGTGTTATATATTCACAGCAGAGCTGTTATGCAAATATATACAACAATGTTTAACTCCACCATACTTAATATCAGCCTGCATAAGACACAAACTTGCTAAGAGAGTGACAATTTTGGGGTGGGTAGGCTGACCAACAATTTGCTAACTTCTTTTGGGGGAGAGAGGGGGGATTCTAGAGGTTACATAGTATTGTTTTTTTGTTGTTGTTGCATGATTGGGTCATTATATAGTTTTTTTAGGGGCTTGTTTATCTCTCCGGCATATATAGAATACATTTACATTTTAATGTCAGTGTGAATTCTCATGTTCTTCCTTCACTTGATATTCTGCTAAAAGCACACACACATTGCAATAAATCATTAGCCGTTTCTGTCCAGCCTTTCTTTTCTAATCTGATCCTCTCATCTAATGTTCCTTTGTGTACACCTGACAGAAGCACTCACTTAAGGGTATACTCCCTCTTGTGGCATAAGCAGGTAACACCTCTTGTCTCCATATGTACTATGCAGGAAAAACACAGCACATTGACTATTCGAATGCAATATTTCAATCATTGTTCGAAACACAATTTTCTCAACTGTCTTTAGTGGAGCTGCGTCCTTGCACAGGTGGATTGTTATTGCGTTTAAAACACCACTCCAAAATCCTTTTTCAAGCGTTTTCCGACTCTGCCTTCACCGTCTCACTGGCGCTACTGCCCGAAGGCCTTGAACCCAACAACCGTAAAATCCCATAAACACCTTGACAGCAATTGTTTCTACACTGCACCACTATGGCAAATATTCATACTGTGCAGGAATTAAATGCGACTATACCAGATATACCAGTGTACTGAACGAGCAGTATGATCAAATAATCATGTAGTTTGACAATGAGCATCATTTTCATGGTGAATGATTTTCTCAATATATCACAACAAACTTTAAACCTTAACATGAAACATTTGAAACACCCCAAGCATTTTACATGAATAGATGCTAATATAGTAGCCTGGTGTTTTCAGACCCAAATCCACTGAGTGAAGACTCCATAGGGAATTGTTTGCAGTCGATGCATCCTGGTCTTAGACTGGGGCTTCATTTTGAAACAATTGGAGCAGCCTTTAGCCCATCTGATCTACCACCGCTGCAACAACATTTTCAATAGGACTTCTACTTTGGTAACCAGGAGCGCCAGAGATAGCTCCTTCACTGCCACAACTCAATACAAGCGTTATAAAAGGGTACAACAGCTATTTGTTACTTCCTTTTCTGTTCTTGACTTTTACAAACAAAGACAACCAATAATGGTGTTGAATTACAGACATTTAGATTCCATGGTGAATCATTCATGATAATATCAAAACAAAGTAAGAAGTACCATGTATTACAATTTGATGATAAAATATCTATAAAATACCAGCTAATCACTAAATCACTAACCTTGTTTCATGCGTTGTGCTGAGTAGCAAAAGCGGGTTTATCAACGCTTTTTTGGCAACAAAACAACTGCTAGTGGGAACAGCGTTACTGAGAACTGTGAGTGAATGTACGGGCTGTAAAAAAAAACCTCAGAGCTGCAGGAGGGTAAAAAAACTCCACAAAACCACAGTTGGTTTGTCATTATTAACACCCTTTAATACATGTAGTAATTTTATACAAAAATATTGATTAATGGGGCTATAAATGCAAAAAGCTAAACAAAGAGGGTTAACTGTGATATACTGTGGCTCTTGATCAGTCTGAGAGGGTCAAATGTAAATAGATTTATAGTTCAAAGTGCTATGCAACATCAAAAAAAAGATCAATGTTTTTAAGGTCATTCTTATATCTGGGAATACAGTTGTCATTAGGGCACCATTAATTATTCAGTACACCCAGAGGTATACACAGAATGTTTTGAGCAAAAGAAAAGCACAAAACAGAATGAAGGACTGAATTTCACTTGGTAGTGGAGGTAATCAATTCCTGTTTGGAGGATGAAACAGTTTCCCCGTTTTCCTACTTACATCTGCGGTCCTTTTTCGTTTTGGTCATTTCATTACAAGCACTAATAATCCAAATAGAAGTAAACAGACTTCAGCAATTCAAACTGACCTCAAGTACTCGGGAGACAATATCTAATCAATATTGCTGCTCTGGGTGCCTTTAAAAACGCCTTGAGGCCTGGACAGCCATTATGATTAGCATCCATGAAAATACTGCAGCACAATGAGAGAGGACTCTGCAATGGTGGGCACTTCATGCTGCAACCCCACAAACCATTTCAGTGACATTTAATACTGCACAACGCAACGAACTCCCTCCGAATCCGAACCTAACGTCGTCAACGTGAGCGGCAGACTTTTTTCCGCTGCATCACTGCACGTGGAGAAACGAAGGATAGCAATGTGACACAACGATTTTTAAAACCAGTCTTTCCTCAATATCACCAAACTGTGATGAACTAGGAACACAGAGCAGCGCTGCACAGAGCCGACTGTGCATCACCTGACAAACTGCAGCGCAACATGCAGCCGTACATTTGCCATCATACTTCACCCTCATCTCTAAACACCCCAAAAGCTCAGTCCTTTACTGACTGTTGGCATCATCAGCTAAAGCACTCCTGAACCAGACAAGACAGTGCAATTGTTTTGTATACGCTGTAGTTGCTGACATGTACAAGACATTAGAATTTTATGACAGAGCTACGCCAATGATCGCCCTAAATCGTACACAAGGAACCTTTAAAAGCACATAAACTCACGTTTTCAGGTAAAACGTAGTTGTTGGGTAAATCAACCGAACAACTGCAGCCGAGCAAATACACTGATAACATTTTAAATTATACAGTGATATTTACAACTACAGTGATACCAAAACAAGACTTTTACAGATTAATATACAAGTCCTTAATTTTTCAAACATGCACTCTTCTAATTGTGTGTTAATGACAAGTACTGATATGCAATTCTTAAAATTACTGTAAAATAGTAGAAGTGTAATATAAAACCATATAAGTATAATTAAATATGTTTTTGCTAACCTTAATCTGATGTGGAAATGTATGGAAGGTGTGGTCAGTGCATCAGGTGTGGTCACAGGAGCAACAGAGCAAATGCACTTGTGACAAAACAAAAACCTTCTGGTTTGATAAAGTCTAGTAGCCCAACTCACTGCATGAATATTTGGGTCTGGGTGATCTCCATAGGGAATTGTTTGCAATCGTTCCATCGTGCTGGGTGTAGATCTCGGGTTAATTTTGAAACTATTAGAGCAGCTTTACCAAATCAGTATGCCCCGAAACCGACCAACACTCTGCCCCCGTCGCAACTACCTTTAGGATAAAAAAAAACAAAAAGCGTTCAACCACTGCGTCATCGTACATGACCACTGACACTGGTCGCTGATTGGTCCGCCCTTCAGAGCGGCTGAGAGAACGTTATTACGAGCAGCAAGTCCAGAGTATAATGACAGCGGAAAACTGAAGCCCTAGAAATGGTGTACTATTTGATTTTTATATATTGGCACAAGTGTCTCGCGACTGGATTATTTGGACTAATAATTCGACATTTTGCGTCTGATTTAATTAGTCTGCAGATCAAATCTTTTGGGGAAACACAGACGGGACACTCCAGAGGTGGTGGATTTAAACACACAAAGGGTGTCTGCAACAGTCCCTGGTGTAAACGACCGCGCACACAGCATAATATTGTTGATTTAAAAGGGGGATAGAGGACATTGGTTGGAAACTAATCATGTGAAAAAATATATAAAATGCAAAAAAAAAATCGAGTGCAGAGCACACCACTTAGAATATGGCTCACTGTGATTTTTGTTTATACCTTATAGCTACGATCCACTCAAACTAGAAAACAAACACCTTAAACGACATAATCCTTCCGCTTATGTAACAACCATCATCCGACATCATCTTGTATAATGACACGACACACCTCTCTTTCTAGCTGTCCATCATTATTTCCATGAAGTTTTCCCTAATTAGAAGTTAAGCATTTGTTAGTAAGAGAGAAAAAGACAGGTTAAAAAATGAATGAAAAATTAAGTTTGTGATTCTTAGTGTATGTGAGAAGAGAGTTGAGCATTGAAATACAGCCCTTAAAAAAGCGAGACTGTGGGTTTGAGTTTCACTGAGTATGGGCAGCTCCATCAATATTTAGCTTCTCCACCACCGCACCTCTTCTACAGATAAAAGCGTGTGGAGGCCAGAGTACAAGGAGACGCCACCTCTCCCAGTGATGCTAATTATCCCTGTTTGCTATCTGGGTAGCTCGCAGGCATTCTGATTGGATTTACTTGACAAAATAAATAAATGATTATCATAAAAGTGTAATGCCAACTCTCTGACCTTTCCCCATACTCAGGCCATGTTGGCAAAGGTATGTTGGAGCAAACATCGTTAGACTCTTTTGTTCTTATGTTAGATACTGTCTCACTTTTAAACCACTCTTGATACCTGCCAGGAAAAACCTTGTGTGTGTTCCTCACTTATGCTTTTGCCTGCTGCTTCTTGTTACCCTTTCTGTCTTTGAAGACAGTGGTATGATATAGTTAAGATAAATACTGTATATATGATATGATACACTGTGTATGCCAGAGCAGAGCTCAGCTGTGGGCTTGGGAGTATTTACACACCGCAGCATTGGGTGTAGCATGGAGTCATATCTAATTGGCTTCATTTATACTTCCAATACAAAAAAAATTTCCACATGGGGAGCAACAGAAACGAGCTATAAACAACGTTGTGTTATTATAACGTTGATAGGCAGAACTTGCGCGCAAGCAGTTGCTTATCTATTTGGAAATAAGTTTGTAAGTCCCATATTCACTGTCCTTTTAGCTCAATTTTGGTCTGCAACACCTCTGGGGAGAAATGTCTGGCAGTTTTTTTTTGCTACGTGTTAAACTGTTGTGGAGTTGCTGTTATTATTGAACTGTTGTTTTTGGGAGATTTTTTTGCTGAACACAAAAAGGAGGTAGTTATTAACTGAGATGTTAACAGTACAGATGGGTTTAAATCAAAATTGAAAAAAATAACAGTCCTTTGATCATAAAAGCTAAAATGATGGTTGGGATATTCTAATTTGTCTAATTCATTTCTTTTTTTGATTCAAGAAAATATTCTACTGCCTGATATTTCAAAAATGATTTATTTCTTTTAAAAATATTCCAGAGTTAAAATGTCAAAAATGTTTGAATACCTATACAGTTAACATTTAAATTTAAAACACACCATGGCCTTTTTCAAAGCAAATATTTCTACTTGTCATCATTTAAAAAAATAAATAAAAAAAAGCAGAAGTGTTTCTAAAATAAAGAAAGGCTCAGTTCAGCAAGTGTCCCAGTAAGCAGAGCCGCCGCTACGTACACGGTCATCACACGGTACGCATGTGGCAACAAGTGCCAGAAGGGGTTACTAAAATAACCTAATGAACATTATAATGATCACAATAATCATAATGATTAGTTTTTGGGATTCAAGCACAACTAAAAAGCTCACCATGAAAGCATTATAGGCAATTCCTCAAAATGATCTCACTGTCTCCAAACAAACTGAAGCCTGACGACAGTAACAAAATGAAAGAATGGCCTCAATTCAATTCCATTTTAATCTATGTAGCGCCAAATCACAACATCACAAGTTATCTCAGGGCACCTAAAGTCAAGTTCTTACAACCTCACAACAAGGAAACAGGAGTGTGGGACACAGAAGAGATAACGGAAGAAACGTCTATTTAATGCAGTATCAATGCTCATATTTGTGCACAAAGGAACCCAGAAGCAAATGGAAGATACTGACTACCAACAATCTACCAGCAGTCGGGTTATACATCATAAACAGCACACAACCGGCAGTTCTGAACAAACAAAGCAATCACGCTTAGGGCACCCAACCAGCCAGCAATGGCCCTGCCAGTAAACCAAGACATGGTTACAGTAGATGTTTCTATTCACCTTTATGCACCTTTTCAATTATCAAAATGATGCAAAACAGTTGTTTAGTTTGGTTGAGGTGGAAAAGCTGATTTATCATTGAAAGCAAACTGTCTCAGGGACTCAGCGAATGAATCACGACATACAGTGCATGAAGCATGCGGCAGTATGTCGACTGAGGCTTTCACTCCACTGAGGCAACGAAAAATATTGACAAACATCAATATCCGATCTGTTAGGAGACGAGGTGATGAGGAGACAAGCTGAAGTCACTGCTGGGAAGCATGGAGTCCTGAAACATGGCCGGTTGAGTTTCTAGGAGCCAAATAACATTTTAACTACTCACAGGCTCCTGTAAGATCCCCCTGGGCAGATGTAGGCTGCAACAATGGAAGGGTGACAGGAGACGTCTATTCCTCGTGGGGTCCAAGCATGGGGTCTTCGTCTTCAGTCTAAAGAACACAAATGTCTCCTCAGTCACTTAAATCAGTGATGCAAAACATCTCTGCGGCCCCTGCAGTAACATCCTCATGTAGTGCCTCCTGTCATAAACAAAGGAAGACACACAATGCATTAGGCCCAAAAAGAATAAAGGCGAATTATTTTTTTTCCATTAATCAATTACTAAATGGGATGTTTCCACCCATTCACAACCTAACTTGTCTAAACTCTTAACAAGCTTGTTTGATACAAAATACAATAATACAAATATACAATGGCCCTGCCTCGTTTCTTCATGCCTTAAAAACAACGTTTGTAGGTTTCATGTGTAAATTCAGCTTCACGTTAGTATCAGCTGGATCTATACATCTAAAGAACAACAACTGCCAATATTGACGTACTTTATCTTATTTATAAGTTCAAGACAAAAGCATTAAGCAAGTAAACAGGTTTAGTCGGTTCAATTAGTTTGTTTAACTACCTTTTTTTTTTGTTTTGTTTTTTCCAGCAGCCTCGTTTTCCCAGCTCACTGTGGGGCGAGTTTTCAAAATGAAAGTTGTCATCAATAAACTTATGACTGCAAAGGTTTCGGGAATTTCGAGGGTTGGAATTTTTTTTTTTTTATACAAGTGGTTCAATGAATGGCTCAGCTGTCTGCCTTCAGGAAAGATGTATAGTGGGTGTGTTAAAACTTCTCTTTACTCTATTACCGCCAAAACTGTCTCACACTATCATTGCTTTAACAAACAAATGAAACGCTGTGCCAACAAGGCACGCTGCTAACCGCGATTAGCATATTTCTTTCTCATTACGCATATTACGTACCGTCGTTACTTGAAGGAAAGGAGACATTTTCTCTCTGAAAACAATTTCCTTCTTCCTTCCTTCTTCATTCTTCCTTCATTCTTCCTTCTCCTTCTTCTTCTTCTTCTTCTCTTCCTTCTTCTTTTCCTTCTTCGCAATTTGCGGTTGTCAAAGGAAATAAACAGAAGAGAGGAAATAGATCTACAAAATGAAAGATTGAATTTAATCCGCAATGGTAGAACTGATTTTTTTTTTTAACTATAGTAATAATAAATAACAACCAGCAAAGTCATTATGCTGAAAGTAAGAGAGAAAGAGAATATTTACTTCATCAACAAAACAAACAACAAAATAAAGGAAAAGTAGCACATCTGAACAAGGTTCAACAATTATGAATATTGGACAAAAACTAATTTGTGGATGATCATTTAAAAAAAATTGATGATTAACACTTTAAGCCTCTGAAGAACAAAAGATCTCAGGATCCACTTCAACTATAAATCTTTTTTAGGCCTATAAAAATCAGTGGCGCAGAATACTGTATCGGATCCGAACTGATTTAAAATTGTTTTGTTTTTTACTTTAGCAACAGTAGGATATGATAGATCAAAAGGAAGTAATTGTCTCCTTAAAGAGATCTCTGCATAACCCCCTGAAAAAAAACCATGCGTTAAAGTCCCCCCCCTAGTCTCACATTTTTATCCAACAAATTGAAATCACCAACTAACCCTAATGAAACAGATGTTTTGAAATTGAATGGAGTCAAGATTATGAACTGTCACCTCCACCCTCTATTCGTATCACACACTATCAGATGGGGTGATCAACAAACACAACACCTGAGCAGGGACAGGTAGAACTCGCCTCCAGTGGCTGGGACTGTGCAGTTTGCCAAGGCCACAGGAAAGCCGCGAGAAGCCTGCATTCACCTCGCCTGCCTGTCTGTCACTCTCCTTCTCTCTGACTCTGAGGCTCACTTTATTGTCTCTGTCAGTTGTGAGCCGGTGGTTTGCCTCCACTCACTGTCACCCCTCTGTCAGGCCCTGACCGATAAAGCTAGCATCAGCGCCAATCTCCCCTCTTCAGCTCCGTTGGCTGTTCCTGGACTCCATTCCACCACTAATTAGCTCTTCAGAGATTTCTCTTCGTGGAAGCAGGGGGTTGGTGAGTGGTGGTGGTGGGGTGTTGGGGGCTTGACGGGTGGGGTTGGGTAAGGAGAGAAGCAGCAGAACGATGTGCAGAGGAGCGAGTCCTATTGGATATCGTGGCTTCGATGACAGTGAGCCGATTCTTGTACTGACAGACATATGAAACCATGGATGGATGGATGGATGGATGGATGGATGGATGGATGGATGGATAGACAGACAGACAGATAGATAGATAGATAGATAGATAGATAGATAGATAGATAGATAGATAGATAGATAGATAGATAGATAGATAGATAGATAGATAGATAGATAGATCGATAGATCGATAGATCGATCGATAGATAGATGCTCCATTGAACCTGCAAAATGTCTTAAGGCTATGGTCAAATAGGAAGCAATGTGCAGAGGTGTCTCACTAATGTCCTGCCTCTGCCGGGCCATCATGACCACTGCAGGTCTTCAGGTGATTAACATGTTGGCAGGGGTTTCTACATGAAAAGACCCCTGTTTCTTTGTCTTCTGGTGTGTAAATATTGTGCTAGCGGAATATGAAAGTAGTGCAACTATAAGGTACAAAAACATAGGGAAAAAAGATCAAGAGTGGGTCTCACATCAAGGAGGACCCTGAGGATGTCTTTGTTGTCAACTTCAGAAGGGGGAAGAGAGGAGCAGAGGAGGAAACTGGCAGAAGGGGGAAAGATGCCAGAGAGAGCTCAAAGGATTCGGTCTGGGCAAGGTGATCGGTATTCCTCGGCAGTCTGCCTTCTGGCTCAGATCAGTGGGAGTAAGCTGGCAGCCAAGCCAGAGGGCATAACAGCACAAACACACCTTCAGCACTACACTGCTAGAGGCTCGGCTTCACAATCTGGAGGGGCGGGAGTTGGAGGGAGAGACAGAGGGAAGTGCAGGAGAAAATAAATACACTGCAATTATCTTCAAATCATCAACCACTGACATCCATTGTAAATATGTGAAAGTGTGTACGTGTATATTCCGGTACAAGCCACAACACATAACCTTCTGTTGTGTCAAAACAATAGCTGGGATTCAGCCGTGGGTTATGTGTGGTGAAGATACTGAGGTCGCCAGTCAGGTAGACTCTTCCTCAGGCCAACAGTGTCGCATCTCCTCACATCATCACCTCACTCTTGGATGAAATCCAAAAACTCTTTATGTGCGATGAGTGGAGCGACTCTGCTCCTCTTCAAGGACTTCCTGCCGCCATGCTGGGACATGAGCCTGACACACTCCTTGCATTAGACACCTACATGGCCCTGGCTGATGTTGTGTTACAGCTCTGACTAAAGGTCTAAACAGGTACCTGATGGGTGGGCAGAGCTGGGCAGGTCAGGCCAATGAAGAGCTCACACACACACACAAAGTGTTGTGACAGGTACCAGATGTCCTGGCAAGGGCCAGCTGTCTCCATGGGCGACCACTTCCTACACACACACACACACACACACACACATACACACACACACACACACACACACACACACACACACACACACACACACACACACACACACACCCATGCGCGCACTCATTTGGTTTGGCCGTGATGTGCCCTCCATGTGTCCCAACTCACCTGTGGTCAGACAAGTGGGTTGTCCACTCTGCTTTCACACTAATGCCCTACTACACAAGTTTAGCTTCATACAACAGCAAAAATATACTGTGGAGATTTTTTTTACCACCAGATAATTAATAGAATGAAAAAACATAAACTCCCACAAGTCAATTACAATTTGTGTATGTTCTGACATCATATGTAACACCACAAACACAAAAACACAACAACAGAGCATCTTCTGAAGGGCACAAAAATAAAGGTATTTGTTGACAAAAGTATTACAAATATGACCTCCAGGTAGACATTATTACAGGAAATAGTCTGAAATAAAAACAAGTTGAAAATATCATTATTTTGATCATTTCAGTACCCTTTACTCATATCAAATGAGTTTCAAGCAGGTGTTTTCTGTTGAATGCCCTCATTTGAGAGTCAGCATGAGAATCAAACTTGAACTGGGATGTTGCAGTGATGTGGTAACTGTCTGACCATTAGGCTGACAGCGTCATAGAGCTTAATGCGACTAAGGCCCTAAAAGGTCAGTGCACCCATCATTGCACTTCTAATGAGTGAATTTATGCAGAAGTGACAAAAATTTGGTATCACACTCGAGATGCTCCTACAGCTCGGTCAACTAATATGTTTTTGATCCACAAATACTATATCCAGTTCCAATTGGTACTTTAGTTTGATATATAGTGTCTGTTAGTTCTGCATCTAGTCAGTTTATTATTACTGCAAACATGTAAAGCATTGATTACCTTGAATAACAGATGTAAGGCTCATTATAGAAGGCACATTTGCAGTGAGAATAATATTGGTAGAAAAAAAAGTGTTTTACATTAATGTATTTGTGTAGACTTTGAGCTCATGTTATGGATTTTGGCCACAAAAGCAAAGGTTAACTTTTAAAAGTATTCCAAAACCTCCTGTTTCATTATTGATCTCAAATATAATTACTGTACATACTCATGGAGCTAGACCTTGAGTTTCTGTTTCCAATGTGTAGAGAAACTAATTTAAGAGCTATGAATACATTTTTGATGTGCTAAATCCAATACAGCCTTAATGATGAATAATCTTCATTATTATTCTATATATCTGATAATGTTGTGTTGTACTTGATCAATATGATGCCATCTTAAACCTTCAATAATGTCCATGGAGACTTAGGAGAAGATCACTCATCAAGGCTGCACTGAAGTGAAAACCAGACCATCATCCACTGCTGTCTCAACTCATATTGCCATTCAGCTTGTGCTCTTCTACCTCATGAGATTATATCCACCTTCTCTCCTTTGGCTGTAAAAAAAAAAGAAAAGCCCTTGCTGTTTTAAGGTTTTTAAGTGGAATTTTAATGTGTGTTTTTACTCTAGTGAACAACCCCTATATTTCCTGCTGCACAAGGTCACCACATTCACATGGCCAGAGATGGAATTAAATAAATAACTGCGAGAAACAATTAGCAATGCATCAATAGTCAGATCAATAGTGATGTTGGTAATTATCACTTTTGGGATAGGGGAGATGGTCTTTCCTTATTGATGCTCTCTAATTCACGGGTATAACCTCAGGGCCTGCAGAATAAATCAAAACACATCAAGGTAAACCACATTCCCAATTCCTTTATGACAGATGTGAATAAATATTGCCCTGTAACTTAAAATATTAAAATCCAAACTTGGCTTGCATGAGCAGGGTGTTATGATCCTCATGAACTGTTTTATATTTTGACACCAGCTTTGATGAGGTCTTTATGCTCCAAATAGGGAACTCTGATTTATAAAAGTGTGGAAAACATATGAAATAGATTCAACAAATTTAATTGATTAATTTGAGAATCTTGGTGCAGATAATTAGATGTTCAGGGAAAAGGATGTGTTTTATGTAACTACAAAATAGATTTCTTCGCATCACAAGTAATATCACTGTTAAAATAGTGCCCCTTGATCCCTCGTGTTTTTTAATGTGATGCTGTTGAATCAATATTTCTCATCAAATGACTTCTGTATTTTTGGGGAAACACAGATTGTTTGAAATGTAATACATATTTATTTAATGTCCCCTCATTTAAAAATGTCCTGCTTGAGCATAATGCCAAATAAAATGTGACAATTTATTGAGATTTAGGCAATTTAGATAAAAGCAGATGCCAGATTAACTATGACCCTGGCGATTAATTGGAGATAAAGTTGATCTGAATTTAAGGAGCAGGACCACACCTCAAACACTCCCCTTCCAGCCATGGGCCTACAAATACCTGCCTATCCGGCACATCTGTCTGCTACTGGTGTACGTGCGCTCCTCCCGTTGTTCGTGACCCACCCACCCTCCCTCTCGTCCTTTTATTTTCTATTCCCTCCGTGATTCTTTTAAGTACCTTGGGGATCTGCAAGGCCCGAGAGCCGCAGTGGATTCTCAGCTGAGCCTTCCCCAAACCGCAAGTCTTGCTCAGCTCCAACGCATATCACCGTACCATAATCGATAAATTATGTTCATACCCAATCGAGGTGGAGGTCCTTGCTAGTTAAACTCTATCACATCAACCCCTGACACAGTCAGTTAAAAGTGTACACTGCTCCACACCAGAACAAAAAGACATGAAGACGGAATGTTTAACCAATCACTTATGCTACATCTAATTGGTGCAGGTTTTACTGAACAGGGCTTCAATTAAAATGTAGCCCTGCAAGGCTGGAAGGCCTGAAAAGATATGATCTTTTTTTATTTTATTCATTTACTTTTTAATCTCACATCTTGTTAAGTTATAAATTTGGCAGAAAAGAATACTTCCTGCAGGAGTCAAATAACAGAATGAAGAAGATGAAGAATACCTCAGCTCTGAGATTAAACTGTGTATTAATGTATGGCACATCTTTATCAAACATGACTTCGGTCACTTCTGTTTTATTAGAATTTGACAGCAGAGCTGTCAATGCATAATAAGGTTGATGATATTGTAAATACCAGCCACTGTACCGAGGCTGAAACTAACAAGTGATTTCATTACTGATTAATCTCTCAATAATTTTCTTGATTATTTTTTTGTCAATAAAATATTGAGTCTATAAAAAGCTGGAAACAGATCATGTATGTGCTTAAAAAAATACTGATTAAAATATTTTTTGTTGATTCAATAATAATAATTTATTTCATTTTTATTGATTACATGTCATGTAACTAATGACTAATTTCCTTCTAATGAGAAGCAAATGTTTATTCCAATGTGTGATTTAAGGACAAAAATTAGCGCTTTAGTATAATATTAAATCTATGGTTCATATTTATTCCACTCTGGACTACTAGTTACCGGCCAAATGGGGAAATCATTCAGCTTTTCATCAAAATGTGCAGTCTCTTCATCCTGATCTTTTTGCTTGCTCCCTCTCACCC
The DNA here is from genome assembly GCF_022577435.1 of Embiotoca jacksoni. Classification (NCBI taxonomy): domain Eukaryota; kingdom Metazoa; phylum Chordata; class Actinopteri; family Embiotocidae; genus Embiotoca; species Embiotoca jacksoni. The sequence goes on from NW_027185392.1 coordinate 14,583,749, forward strand.
TCTTCATCCCTGCTGTGCATTGCCTATATAAGACACTAGTGCAATCCCTGACCATCAACTCTCCCTCGAGAGGCCTTGCTACCGTTTACTGTCAGTTAAGCCAGAATTTTAGTTTTGTCTTGGCTTACCTCTGAGCTCTCCCAGGAACCAGACTCTCTCCAGACACACAGGAGAACAACGTGAGCCTGTGCACCATCTGAGCCTGGGCCCCTCAGGCCCCTACTGTATCAATAATGCAAACATGACCACACTGATTGGAAGAGACAACTGGTGTTTAGAAGGAGTAAACCCAAAAGAGTGCTCCATCTCTCCACAAGTTAAATCCACTCTCTGTTTGCCAGTGATTTAGATGTGCAGCTGATGGAGTGATTGTTCTGCTTTGTGTGAGCGCTTCGCCACCATGGACGTGCTGCTGCGCATGCAGGCGAGTGCAAACACACACACACACACACACACACACACACACACACACACACACACACACACACACACACACACACACATCTAACCATGCACACACTCAGTCACCCAGGTGCAGGAAGGCACACATAACGCCCAGCCTTGTTGGTGGGTCCATTGATTTTTGAAGGCCTCACTCCTTCTTCCCTTTTTTTTTTTGGATTATTAATTCACAGAAGCAAAAGAGAACTGCCCGGTGCTTTTAAATCTTAACTGCTCACAAAAGTACCATCTGTGGGAACGATGGACCCTACAGTGAGTATATATGTTTGATATGGGCCATTAATAACAAAGAGGTCATTTCACACTTTCTGTTTTTATATAATTGCAACAGGTAGTATAACACAAATAGTATTCCTTGGTTGGATCGATCACATTGCTCAATCGTGTCATATTAAACAGAACATACCATATAAAAGCAAAAAAAGGAAACCAAAGATTATGAAAAAAAAAAAGATTAGAAGATACACACGGATATATCAGCAGAAAAAAAAATACTTGTTCAACAGTTTGAAATTTTCCAATTACCTAGGTCCAGTAAGATGATGAAATCAAAGTGTAAGTCCTGGGTGCTGGGTTATGGCCAAAGGATAAGAAGTGCTGGGTGGGTAAGAAGTGTTGGGAAATAGCTAAACTGACTAACCTAGCTCTGAGGATTTAAGATGTTCTCTTGCTGAAGGGTTTTTTGAAAGTTACGTGCCAAGAGAGTCCAGTATAATATTGTATATTTAGCTCTTTACTTTATTGCATGGAAATGACTTCACTTGTGAACTCAGCATGTAAAATTCATCCATAAAAAAAGATGACTGTCTTGTCTTTTTCTGGTGTAAAAACAATTCACATGATCCTTTTATGAGCAATTGTCCAGTTTGTCATTTCCAAAATTATTCACTAGAGGGAGCAAATACAAAGCTCTTCAGTCTTTCTACACTCAGAAGACAAGAGTGGATAAAAAACTCTTTAGATTGTTTGCACTCTTTTATTATCTATCCTCTGAAATCAAATCCAGTCACTCTACTTAACAAGAAATGAATACATTACATTTTAAACCCTGTATATTATTATTATAGTATGCATGGGGACAACTGTTGCCTGGAGGTTTCAAAGTAGGGCTTGGTACCAAAGCGTGGCTGGTTAAAATTCCTCGAATCGGTGAGGATACACATCCAAGTGCCTCTGAGCAAGGCACCACCTGCCAGGGTGCTTCAGCAGCTTGTTGCTCCAGGTGTGTGTTTACTTCAGCGATGGGTAAATGGGAAAATTCCTCATGCTGACAGACTGTGACACTTTGAAAACTTTTCATTTTGGATGAAGAACATTCACAAATAGGGGCTAACAAGGTTTTCTCCAAAGCACCGCCACTGACTGTTTGTGCCTCCCAAAGATTATTCTGTGGAGGGAGTGCAGTTCAATACTGCATGCTGGGCTTTTTTTGATCAGTTAACTTAGCAGTGTTTGTTTGTTCGATGTTGTGATGCTTCTGATTAGTGAAGATGGATTAATGAATCATAAAAAGACACGTTAGAAGTGTCTTCTCTGAGGGACACAAGCGTTCGTCTGTGGAGAAACTCATAATACATTTTTTACTTTTTACCGCATAATTAGATGTATTGATGAATATTAACAATTAAGTCCTTCAAATGTCTTATTTTATCTGATGCCAGATAAAGACTGCTGCTCTTAGTGAAGGAATTCCTGAGATGCTCCTTGCCGAAACATCTAAGATTCACCCAGAAGGCTGTGCTCTGCTTGCTCCATGCTAGTTGCTCTGAGCTCCCTATCCGCCCCCCCACGCCTGCATGCCTCAACTAGCACCCACCCTTCCACTCTTCCTTTCTTCCTCTTTCCCCCTCCATGATTTTTTTTCTTTTTGCTTGTTTGATATATTTCTTTCCACCCCACCACCACCATATTCAAAGACTTATACAATATACATGTTCCATCTGGTCAAACTTGGTGAACTTAAATATACCTGTCAAGTGCAACTTTAAAGTTTCCCTCGCAACCTCTACTGGGTCTCGCCCAATCCACTAAGGCTTTAATTAAAAAGCAGCCCCAGTTCCAGGATGTGCTTCTAAATGAGGGAGTTTGCGCTGGCAGACGAGGAGCTGGGGTCTTGCAGTGGGACCCGGCTTGTGGCTTTCATCACTTCCACTCCACAGCTCTGAAGTTCTGGAGAGGCATCTGTCTGACTTGAATTGGAAAGATGGAGAGATGCACAGTGAGAGAAATTTGGAGAGAGAAGAAATTGTAGAAGTGAGGCAGAGGGGGGGGGGGGGGGCTGTGGCCCATGTGGGGGCAGATACCCTGCTTTTGTTCTCACTGTGAGGAAGGAAAGTGTAATGTTAAAGGTAGACTTTTTCAGCATAAAATGCAGTTTTGCACGAGTTTGAGTCATTGCCTGCTCGTATCACATTTAATTTTATTCTTATAATCAATTTCACTGTTGTTCTCAATTGTGTGAAAGGTTACAATATTTTTGAAAAAGACTGTTAGGTGAATTAATGAGGTTTGTATTTTTTATTTATTTAAAAAACAGATCATACAATGCTGCAATTATCAAAAATGTACATTCGCAATAGTAGCACCTGCACTGCCTTTATTGGCAAATCATTCTAATAATTTAGGTTGAATATTGGAAATGTTTTTGTGTTGAAAGCCTGTTAACTAAGGTCATAGAACCAACCCTCTGTCCTGATCTGTCTCTGTGTGGAGGAAAGTCTGTAAAGATTTGTAATCATGCTGCTTGACGTTCCTGAAAACCAAGCAACTATGACATCTAGTGGTTATTTCCCTAAAACACAGTATTACAGAAAAATGTCTTGGCACTCATAAATGACTTGAACGACTAAATTGTAAGATGTTTCATATTCCATTAGGAATAAATATTTAATCCAAATAAAGCTTTTGTTCAACTAAAGTAACCTTTAAAAAAAAAATCATGAACATGGAGATAGGTGACCCTCCTCGAGGGGTCAAAAGAAGATTAACAAGACTGGAAATATTGAAAAAACAAATTGTTTGGTAAATAAAATTAGTTTATTTTTCTAAAATTCAACATTAAACCGTCGGGTTTGCAAGAGTCACAAGGCAAAAAGGTTGGGATCCACTGGTTTAGATATTTATACATTTCTTTAAGACAAGTGATAAATGTGGAAAGCACTATTACTTTAATTTTACAATTTGCTTTTTATACTTTTTATAGAAACCATCCTTTTATATTTGAAATTCGAAAGGGCCCAAACAGCATCCAGATTTAACGATTCTAGGCCGTGAGCCAAAGCCCACTGAACCTTGCGAAAGGTTAGAAATTTCTCACGGATGTCTTTAACTGGCCTCCAAACATGCCGTTTTGCTTAAAGTCTGTGCGTCAGTATTTTATTGCCAATAACGGTACACAACACAAGAGCATTTCCAAGAACTCACGGTATATCTGCGGCTTTGCTGCTAAAAGTTTAAGGCACTATACAACAGTACAAGTTGGATTAGCCAAATAATGGTTACAAAACTGGTAAAACTGATTTTAATGACCATTGTGATAGACGTTTTTATATATACTTTTTCCCTTAAACACACAGACGTCTGGTAGATCTGATCATGTATCTGTCGCCCCTGAAGTGTCATTACACATCAGCTGTTCATGTCTGACGAAGGGCATCAAAGGGAGGGTTCAATTTATTTAAGTCCGGATTGAATACTGGACAACTGTAATAAAATTGTTGTTTATGCAGTTTTGAGAGGGATACAAACACGGGTTGTGTAAAGTTGCAATGTGATATGAACAAGGATTTATGTATTGATGTGTATGTATACACAGAGGAGGTTTATTGGCAGAAAAAAAAATAATTTCAGATGGCAGGGCATAGTTTACCCTGCTGCTTTTTTTTTTGCAACATTATCTTCACGAACAGTGAGGTAATAGCTTCATTATTTTGAACTATGTTATTATGCTGATGCCTTTTTTTAAACTTTAAAAATCAACAAGTAGAGACAAAAAATCCTGTAAACCTGCTCTTGTAGATAACAAAATATAGTCATCACAATTATATAAAATATTTGCAATTCCAGAGAAGGTCATCACAGAAAATCCCCCCAAAATTACCATTTTGCAGCCGTCATTTTCGGGAAGAAGATATTTGTTACTTCATCCAATAGAGCTCTGCTTATAAAGGACAATGTTGTTTGTTTGTACTTGTGCTCGCATTAGTTCAAACAGGCCAGTGTTTAGTGTTCTCTGAGTTTGGACAAAGAAAAAAGGATTCAAGATCAAATTTAAAGTCCTTGCCAATTAAGTGCTACCATATGAAAGGCCAGGGGACTATTAAAACTGTTAGATGGTTGTGATTATTCACTACAGAAGCAATCACAAAGGCATCAAGGCATTGAGGTTTTAGTTTTATTAGCATTTTCCTAACAAGAATAAAAAAAAAAAAAAACTGTGGGAGAGTTGTGCGGAAATTCCTTTTCTGCACTATATTAACAATTAATATGTTCTCTAGAGACAAAAACGGACTTGCGGGAAAAATACTGAGACCTCTGCATGCTCATAGATAGAGATGACTGGTGATGGACCTGTTGGCTGACATTTCTCAGACAAAATGATAGTTTATCAGTGTCTGCACTCTACAACCTGTGTCAGTCACTCTGGAGCAGTTTGTTTTCATTTTTAAAAGCTCCAGGACTCACCGTATATATAATAAATCGTAACAGCCTCTGGAATCACTCTGTTTCTTATCCGACTAGTCAGTGTACACATTCTTTCAGCCTCTGCCTAAAACTTTGTCTGCTTTTCAGACTAAGTTTTGTTTTGTTGTTATCCTTACCTCCTTTTTAATTTTTTTTTTTTTTTTTTTTTTTTTTTTTTTACAGTATCCCCCTTGTTTGTTGTTTGCGGTTTTAATGTTCATAGTTTTGCACATGGCGGTTTTGTTAATAAAAGGGGTCATTTGAGCCAAAGTGTAGTTTGGGGACTACTTAGCAGGCAAAAGTGTTCCAGTTGCTTTTTAAAATTCACTGTGAATCGTAGATTGCTTCATTAGTAGCATGGGAAATACTCCAAAATATAGCTTTTAATAGGTGTGTATGTGGGGAATGACTGAATAACTGATGTGCTATTGATTTAAAAAAAATATCTAATATGAAGCAATACAAACTGAACAAACTGAACAAAGCCAATGGTCATAATTCATATAAAAATGCTGGACTTTGTTTGATTTGACAGGTTTTAAAATTGTGTTCATGGTGCATAATGTTAGTGGGATTCAGTATGCGTGTGTCAACGTCTAAATGACGTGATTCAGACAAATAAATTTACTTCTTATATTTTGATTTACCAATATCAAACATAAACACTTTCCTGAAAGATACACCTTTTTACCTCCCTCTGCTATGGTGAGATACTTTCACAATTTCTTTGCAGAGAGGATGCCATAAAGAGAAGAAACAGAAGGAGCAGAAGACTTGTAAAGAGATGACATTTTAGTCAGATTAAACCAGCCCTGATCTCACCAAGGTCCTCTGTCTCTGAAAACTGTGTCTTTGTCCCCTAAACACTCACCACACGCCAACAACGCACACCAAAAGCCACTCACAGATTGTTTATATCTGTTTCCTTCTACACTCCCTCATAGATTCACTCCAAACATCCCCCTGTTACCATCATTCATACAGTCCAGTGGACTACGTGGAAATTAGAAGACACATGGAAGACATAAATAACATGTGGTTCAAACAGTCCTTCATGCTATTGTCTACACAGACAGTTAAGCCAAGTCAGGGAAGCCAAACATGGCTATACATGCACACACATACACACACACACACACACACACACACACACACACACACACACACACACACACACACACACACACACACACACACACACACACACACACACACACACACACACACAAAATGTTTTCCTAGTGTAATTAAATCACCCGGTGCTCAGCCCATGGGATCTCCCTGGAGGATTTAGAGGCCCACACTGACAGTCCCCGCAGGTCACAGGGGTAGCTGTTTTTCTTGGACATGTTTCATGAAACTGCATGTGTTCTCTCTGGGAATTGGGTCCTTTGGAAATAATTTTTTTTTTTTTAAAAAAGAGTCACCATGGTGGAGATCTGGACTGTAGACATCAGAACAAATGTTGAGCGCAAACTCATCTCGGCCCTGCATCCTAACACCACAAGCAGCATAGGTCTTTGATTGAAGAGGCTCCCAATGGGTGGCCTTGCATTCACAATATGCTAGAGGTCATGTCAGGTCTTCTCATGTTTGCTCTGTTTATGTTTTATTAAGGAGCTCTTGACAGCAATGTTCAGAGGACACAGCGAGATTTGGATAAGAGGGTCTGTTGAATTTGTCCACTTCTTGCTCCTGGGGTGTACTGAAAGCTTCTGAATGTATAACTCAAGACTGGCAGATATTTCTAAAAATAGAAATGTTTCTCTTTTGTCTAAAAAAGTCTGTCTGAGCCTTCTGCAAAGTCGACTTTTACCTATGCTGTACTGCATCAGTCCTCCAACATCAGTATTTTTGTAATGCAACTTCGAGCCACCAGTTTCAGAGCTAATACAATGCAATTGACCAACACTCCAGTCTGTGAACAAGGAGAAAGTTTGCATCAGCTTAAATTGTACTAACTTCAATGGAAATCACGTATTAAAGTAGGCTCAGTAGTGTTTTGTCAGTGGGCCACTGTTAAGTCACAGAGTTCTTTGTGCCTTCAGTGAGTGTGCCGTGATTGCATGATATATGTCAGTTCAGTTAAAGCACCATACGGCAAGTAATAACAAATGAACATGGTCAAAATGATCTTAAAATCCTAAACCTTACAGACAATTTTTTACTGATTTCTTAACACTTGACTTTCGTCGTGACTAAAGATTTCTCTTTAAGGTCAGGAAGACAGAGAATTACCTTGGCAACGTTACATAAATAGAGACAATATTGTACAGCTTTATCTATCCATTTATGTATATTTCTGTTCTTATATTTAATTTCTTTGAAAAAAAGTTTCTGTTCTTTAATTAGAATTTAATTGTGTTGTATGCAGTCTTTGTTTTTCTTTGAATTGCCTGTCTGTTTGAAATTTGTTATCAAAATAAACCTTTAATCAACTGTCAGTTACAGTGGAGGCCAACATGAGATTAAGGGATAGGGTGTCAAGACTTCATAATTCACTAAGCTTTGGGAACTTTTGTTAAAAATCAGACAATTCTGGAAAATATCTTTAGAGACAATTTATTGAAAAAAAAGCAACTTTGTAAATAGATGTTGTGCTTACAAATACTGTAGCCAAAACAATATGGAAGACCTCAAATGGACCCCTGGAGAACACCACAGGAAAAGGCCGCAGTACAGAATAATCACGTTGAATAATACAATCAGTCCATAGCTGAGTCCAAAGTTCAAATTCATTTATACAAATGAGTGATTACATTTTTATGTGATAAACTGCACTCATACCATGGCAAATAAAATAATTAATTTGGAAACAAGAAGAATATTCATACTAAATAAATTATAAATTACCAGGTAAAAATAATCTAAACACTTTCAAAAGAAAAGCTCAGAATTATGTCCAAAACTGTGTAAAACTAGGATCCAAAAAAGTCGTTCTTTGAACTAGAGCAATTTATTTGAACTGCAAGTTATAAATGTACATAAATTGTTTTAAAATACTCACGTTTGATTGTATTTAATGTTGCTGCTGCACATGATTTGAAAAGTAAATACTGCAGAATAGAGTTCCGCGGTTTGTAAAACCAATATCTTTTGATATCTACTGTAAGAAATCATCTGAAATCAGACAGGAGGGACAGTGGACTTCCTGCTGATATAGAGTTTGAAGCCCATCCTCAGGTTAGACATATTGATGACTGAAGCCCATTTGAGTCTGTGTAGCAAGCACAGGTCATTAGCCCGGCTGCTGTGGCTACGACACCAGATGGAGGTGGAGGTATATGGCTGTAGGGTGTACTGTGATCCAAGACTTCTAAACGTATAATCCATTCTCTTCTGAGGGTCCCTAACCACGGGAAGCCTCTCATGCAGCTCCACTGAATTCTGCCTCATGGCCTCTGCACCCTAACATGTTTCACCCGGTTTCACCGATAAATAAATAAATATATGACATAATGTTCTGTATGGCAATAAAGGTGTGGTAAAATGACTTCCAAAGAATCGACCCAGCATGGCTTCTTGTTGTTTATGATGTCTGTGTTGTGTCTCTGACTGGAGTCACGGTATAGATTTTTTGATGTTGTGAGTTCAACGAGAATAGGTATAATCAGATTGTCTTCAATTGGACAATGTAACATGAGAGATTTATGAGGTTAAAAGTAGTTTTGAGAAGTACGATCTCAATTGTGAACCAGACTTACAAAGACCAAGTAGAACAACTCAGAAGGGCAGTTATTATTGGGTTTCTCTTCATTTAATAATTGGGATTGTTTCAATATTAATTTGTTGTTTTACACCCCTGCATGAGTTCAGCAAGAATATAATGTCACTATTACATCATCAATGTTTAAATCCCTCAGGGAAAAGTTAGCAGGCAGAAATGAAATTATTACGCATAGCTAATAATACAAAAATAAACAAATAAATTGGGTATATTAACTGTCAAAACAGATCACTAGTAAAACTTGTTTTTACTTCTCTGTGTACTTTATGCTTCACCCAGCAGCTTTATCATTATAATATAAAATTAATGTCTTAGCACATGGCCTTATGTATTGATAACTTTGGATTATAATAATAGAAACCCTTCTGAACAATGAAAGATTCAAAATAAGGTGAGTTTTTTTTAAAGACAAGAAATACATTTTTTTCTCACACAGTTCTTATACTAAGTCTTGTATTGCCTTTGCCTTTCTTTTTATTCTTTGCTCATTTCTATTGTCTTTTATTATTATACAGCCTACATGACATAGCATTTTAAAATACTGGATTTTTAGGTTTATAAAGAGGAATCACAAGAAATGAAAACAAATTCTTCAACAATGTTTTCAGTATTTACTTTCGAAAAGGAAACATTGGTGCTTTGTTGATGCAACTAGATAAAGTTTTGGGCTGTGGTGCATCCACTTTTATATGTATACACTAAATTAACTTTTGCCGGGTGGCTAATGAAATGGTCTGTTTCACTCGAGGCTTATCTTGACACAGCCATGTAAGAAATCTCAGCTATTATCTGACATTTTCGATAGTCTTTAACATTTTTGATATTCACAGCAGTTCTGTCTTCTGCGAGAACATTCAGTGTAAACATGCACAGGAAATGGTGATAATGATGTCCAGTCATGCTTTTCGGGAAAGCCTGTGTTTGGCCTCAAACTAGTTTGACAGTTTATAGCCTTTGCAAATCATTTGAGTGCTGACACCCTGGCTGTCTGACAGTACTTAATGCTTGTGTGAATGTGCATAGATGGATCTGAAGGTTTTCTTTAAACAATCAGTCTTTAAACTACACTCTAAGTGTACTCCGACTGCCATTATTATCACAGTAAGTTGGTTAATAACATTTCAGTAAAGCTCTCAGTGAAATAAACACTATCAAAACCAGAATTTCCCTGAACACTATTTGGAGAATAAAACACTGACACCGTTTAATCGATAGGATGCGTTATCACTCATAAACAAAGTTTAAGCTGTTTGCACTTGTCCATCATCAGTCTTTATCAACTGAATGACCTCAGCAAATCTCTCAGAGAAACCCACCCAACAAAACGAACAGCATCATTAAGGCCTGCAGTTAATCGCCCATATCAGCAAACATAAAATAAACTGCTTGGTAGCCCTGCCCAGGCATGTCTGGCAGTGCCCATATCCCCCGCTTTGATCATCGGGCACAGGAAACACCAGTCAATGTGAAGACTAAGGGAGTCTGTCTACACTGAAACTAATTGCACAAGGCAAGAAGACGGGTAGCAACTTTGTAGAATCATGGTTGTAAAAAGGCTCCAATTATAAATCTGTGTATGAATAGGTATTTACATTTTTTTTTTAATTTTCATTAATGACTCATTTAAAGGTAAATATATATATATATTTTTTATTAATGATATACATTTCAGTCATAAGTTGTTACAAATCCCCATTTTGGATACATTTGGGTTGCCAGGTTGTGCGCCCATATTTGAGAAGATTAAATAAATAGATTTATGAATCAATTAAAAATAATTTAATAAAATTATTATTGAATAATGTGAATTATTCAATCAAAGTTCATCCATCAGAGAAACAATTAAACCCTTTACAAAAATGCCTTATTATAAATTATTACTACTAAATTAAAAAATATGTCCTGCACATCAGCTGCACGTTAAAACCATCTTTTCAGTGTTGATTGTCAGTTTGAAAACAAGCTTCCTGGTTTTAATTGTCTACACAGGTGGGCCTCTAAGTATCCTTTGACCCTAGGGGCCGAATACGAGCTCAATTGCAGAGGTCAAACGCCAGTTTTGCGCTTGAGGCTAATTGTTTTGAGTGGTGATTAGTTATGCATATCTAATGAATCCCAGCAATCCCAGCTAATCAGCGTGATTATCCATATATTTTTGAAAAAGCATTTTTCACATTGTTCCAATCTGTATGCGTAAATTTATCAAACTAAATGCAGCTTTTCTTTGCACGGGCGTTTATTCATTTCAATAAATTCATCAGAATACGGTATAAACCTGCTTACTACATTCAGTACACACCACAAATACACAAATAATTCAAAGCACATCAAGTATGACATCGTAGCCTCTCTTCAGAGACGTAATTACTGCCAGATGGTGTCGGTCTTCTCCCCCCCTAACCTTTGACCCTCCCCCCCCCCTCCCCGCTGTCTCACTCACACACACAAGGGAGAACGACAAGATTCAGGGAGTCACTCCCTAGTCTTCTGGAGGAGTAAAGCTCAGAGGCAGGTCATGAGGTATGAAGTGCCAGATGAGGCCGGGCAATCCCTGTGGTCTGTTAATCAACATAAAGGATAAACAAAATTTGACCGCAAAATGGTAATGCATTAATGTAAGAAGGGCTTATGAGATAAGTACAGTCAATATCATGACATGAGATGTCAATAAATATTTAAAAAAGGCTGATTATCATCACAGTACTGTCAGTGTATTTATTTATGTTTCATCATTTCATAGAGACACCTTGATGTACAGTAGTTCAATGTCCTCAAAGGATAAGGCTGGTGTTTTCTATATTTTTCTTTTTTTTTTTAACAAATCCCATTAAAGACTAAATACTGTCAGTATTTGGGGATTTCTCTATCCTGTCTATGGAAAGCAAGCTCAATGGATTCAGCATAAGAAATTATTAAAGATGGTTGAACAAAAAATTATTGCATAAAACAGCTGGACACTGTAGTAAATAACATGAACGAACAAACTACCATACTCATGGTCATTGCGATAAAGAAACATGTCACCCACTGCAACAGTGTGGCTCTGAGGTTTTAACAGTCCTTGGATCACAATGGAGGTAAAGAGGAAAAAAGCACACCAGGCTTTAGCAACACCAACAATGTTTGTTAGTCGACCAGATATCACACCAAACTGTGTCATACACCAGCATTCAACTAGATGAAACTGTGTCAGTTTCATGTTTTGCTTTGCCTGGGTGTGAAAAGTAAGGTGCCTTAGATTTAGGCACCAAAACACATGTGGTTAGGGTTAGGAAATGATCATAGTTTAGGTTAAAACAAATAATTTTCCATAACTGAAGTACGTCACCTAAGTTCCTTAACCTATGTTGCATGAGTTAAAAAAGTTACATGAGACTTATGTCACTAAAAAGAAATCCACATTGACATTAGGTTTTGTCCTGTTTTTGTCCCATCAAACCACCCCCACTCTGTTTTTATTTAGTCACATGACCTCCTTCTTCGACCCCGGTCATACATGTCTGTGCTTTTCACGCTTAGGGAGAGGAACAGCGTGACACTAACACGGTTTCCCCTAGTGGACTGACGGGTGTCTTGCACGCCTCTGTGGGATACCAGGCATTTGTTAGTTGTATACATTTTTGGGGGGTTCGTTGAAAATGTAAAACATATAGAATGTCAAAAGCTTAATGCCTTAAATGTATTGTTGAAGTTGTGTGAAGGAGAAAGACCAAGCTTTTCTATCAATGGGATTCTTTGCTACACAAAAAGCTTACAAACATACTGTGCAGCATATGTGTTTATGGATTGTCTGACTACTCTGACAGGTGCAGCTTTGACAAAGAGCGTGTGTGCACAGTATAAAAATAGATTGTTCATATGACCCTAATTGTTATTCCCCCATTTTAACATTAAAATAGAAGTTTGATTACCCTCAAGTATTGTGGGTTTATGAAGGCATTATTCCTGGCATGCAGAAACTTTTAGCTCACTGTTACATTTCATTGTTTGCCAACTCATAATTAACCACACAAACTTTTGCCTCAGACGTCGTCTCACCCTTTTCACCCTGGAGGTGCCAGGACCAGGCAGTGTCTGTTAATAAAAGACAATGTCCCATTTACTTTCAATGAAGAGGCTGCACACTGTGTGGGCGCTAGAAATCCCAATTTGTCCATGAAGCAAAATTTTCATATAGAGACAAATAAATGTTAAAAACTACAGTACCGAACTGACATAAAACCTTTATGATTACTCAACACAAACACGTCTCACATTAGCTTGACAAAAGCTCACACATACTTATTGCAACTTATTAAAAAAAAACATACACATACACTGCGTGCTTAGCATATATTTTAATAGTGGCTTAAATAAAACAAAAAAATGCATAGATTTACAGTATGTTGTTATTTTTTTTACTCAAGTAAATGATCTGCGCTCACTTTATACAAAAATCATTCTGACAAGGCGATTGCTAGCAGTGGTTAACAAAAAAATCTGTCTGTCTTAACATTAAACTGCCACTATTTTTTAACAACTTATCATTTTCTAGTGATTCCCAAACTGTGTAACAGTAAGTGAGTCTCCACCTGGTGGTATGCAACGGCCTCCCTAAACGTTCCTAAACAGTTGCACTCCAACTGTCCCATTTCTAAAAAAAAAAATTCTAATTTGATTTAATTCATGAATTTATTACACACAACAGTTACAATACATACTGCATTACAATGATGTACCAATTAATTGTTATTTATTTTTTAATATACATACAGTAAAATACTTAAGATTTGTTTCTGTTAGCCAGATTAGTACACTACTGTCATAATAATGTTATTTACTCTTTCTGATGCTTATAATGGTTTGAAGCAGATCACAACCTTCACTTTAACACACAGGTCCCAGTTCATTATCTTAAATGCATAAATGCTAAGTATTTACAAAAATGAAAAGCATCTTCTCCAGTAGTTCCGTGAGGTAGTCTAACAGAGGATTACTAATGGGCCCATTGCCCTGCATCAAAATAAAAACAACAACACTGCTAGCAATCAAGGGGAATAAGTGGAGGGATTAAGTGTTCTGAGAGCAGAGGAGGAGGGCAAGGCAGGAGGCGGTTTCAATTGAAATAGCAACTGTATATGATGGGCAGCTGAAAACTGAAAAGGGAAAATTGAAAACACAGCATGCTTAGGATTGATGGACAGAAGGTCAACTTTTGAATTCAGAATCCCATTAAATGTGTATGTATACATACGAGCTAATGCTGAAGACAGAGGTAAAGGATTTTGTGAATCTCAAGCTCATCCTCCTGTAGCTATACAGAACCATTTCATCCAGCATTCATGGTCAGTCTCTGCAACGCTTTGCTGACAGAACTATTTCCTTAAAAGACTCCTCTCACATTATTGTCTGATATCTGATCTTTATCACCTGAGCAACATCTGGAAATTGGACATGGAAACTCCATCAGTCTTTCTTGACTGAGGTTTGTTTTCTTCAGCTTTGGCTACTTGGCCTTCACAGCTGTGTTTGTAAGTACCATGCCATGTTCAAATTGCCCACAGATGTTTTATAACTCCAACCTTACCGAAGTGCAGACTGCAAAAAGTTGACCACAACATCATAATGAGGTCTACATCACACTAATTAAAAGTCTCCTTTGAATCATTGTTTGCTGGTCTGACCGACATGAAGTTATAATTATGTCCTAGACATTTGGAGGATGCACTCAAGGGCTTTCTGATACGGGGAAGGAAAGTGCGATGGGCTAAGACTCTCGCAGTTATCAGTGGTTTTAAGGTCTGTCCGACAAGAGCCAGATTGTAAGTAGGAATGTGAGGCTGTAACTGCCCTGTCAAAGACTCCACTATCAGTCACCCTGTCGTCTGAGAGCTCTGTGCATGTGAACATTGTAGGCACTGGGTCTGTATGCTAGAGTAAGAGTTTTAAAATTAATAGTAACACGTGTCCTTTCAGCTGTCAAACTTGCATCTAATACAGCTAAGTGTCAGCTGGGTTTAATTCAGAGTTAGGAAAGTGTATAAAGCATGCATGGACTTAAAGGTGCACTTAGACAGAAGTATGACCTTGTATTGTTCGAATGAATCAGATCACTCAATCATCTGCCTGTATTCACCCCAAACAGCCAATGTACGTTAGCTCGCTGCTCGAGGTCTGCATTTAACACTGCTTTGGTAGGAAAGACTTTGGAAGCTCTGCTGTGTCAACATCTGACTGTGTTCATGTTCTTTTTGTGCCCTTTTGGTGGCAGGCCAGCATTATTGCAAGAATAGTGTAAACTTACTTAAACTAGCCGCCGATAGAGAAAATGAGCCAGCGAAAGCTTGAACTCTGTTGGATCAGCCGGAGGAAAGCACGCTCTAAAGTCTGCGCTGCCACGATTGGTTATTTCACTGCTATTCAAGTCATCCCTATTGTCATCATCCCACAATGTAACAACCAATCACGGCAGAGCCTCCCTACCACTGATCCACGAGTTTAAAGAGTACGAGAAGCTTCTGACCAGTGTCGGCGCGCAAGAAAAGGTGACTTTACACCAAACACTAAGGGCTGGCGCTGCATATTAGTTCATTCCTATCTTATATCTTTGTTATATTTTTAACGAATTAAATTGAGGTTGTTGCTGCTGTTGTTGTTTGAAACCTCCATGTTAGGTAATTGCCCAAACTTTTCTTCCTCCTCTTTGGTAAATGTTTTAATGCAAGGTCTCCATTACAGTTTCAAAAAAATATTTTTCATTTTCTTAAAGTGAATTTTATTACTAATACTGGTACAGGGGCAACATCAACTTCACACAGAGCAGAATCATATAGCCAAATCATTCTTTCAACCTGTAGCATTTAGCAAGTTAACAAACCAAACAGGCAACATGTCTACTCATATCTCCTACAAATGTTCAGCATGATGATGTTCAATCACATTCCCACATTTTTGAACAGCCTTACCTCGCCCCTGATTTCAGCTGGGAGTGTTGATGCCAGTGAGACCGAGTCATCAGTTGGAAGCGGCTGAGGAACTGTAAGGTGCTGTCTGGTTGGAATGCATTTCTGAGACACGAGCCAGAAAAGATTTATTATTCTTAAATTCAAAACATGCTGGCACTGTACAGTTCACAGGAAGGCTTCTGCCCCTGTTTGCTCTGGTTGGGAAATGGCCCTAAAGTACATCACAAAAGATTCAATGGCAGCCATTTAAATTCACTTGATATGCTAAATATTCAATACTGCCGATGTGCTGCTCTACTTACAATGCCTATAAAAAGTATTCACCTCCTTGGCTGTTTCACCATTTTGTTGCTTTTATACATGAAATCATGATCAATATAATTTGGCTTTTTTTTACAAGAATTTGCACACAAAAAAAACTAATATCAAAGTGAAAACCGATTTTTACAAATTAATGTCAATTAAAAAAAAAATACAAGGTAAAGTAAATAATTGCATAAATATTCACCCCCTTCAGGTCAGTATTTAGTAGATGCACCTTTGGCTGCAATTACAGCACTGAGTCAGTGTGGATATGTCTCAATCAGGCTGGCATAGCTGGACACTGCAATTTTTCTCCATTCTTCCTTGCAAAACAGCTCAAGCTCTGTCGGGTTGCTCGGGGATCGGGCTTGAACAGCTCTTTTCAAGTCCAGCCACAAATTCTCGATTGGATTGAGATCTGGGCTTTGGCTGACTCCAGAACATTCACCTTGTTGTCTTTGAACCATTTCTGTGTAGCTTTTGCTGCATGCTTGGGGTCGGTGTCTTGCTGTAAAATAAATCTTCTCCCAAGTCGTAGTTCTCTTGCAGACTGAGTCAGACTATCCTACAGGATTTGCCGATATTTTTCTGCATTCATGTTCCCCTCTACCTTTACAAGCCTTCCAGGGCCTGCTGCTGACAAGCATCCCCAGAGCATGATGCTGCCACCACCATGCTTCACAGTGGAGATGGTGTATTTTGTGGTGATGTGCAGTGTTTGGTGTTTGCCAAACATAGCGTCTAGTCTGATGGCCAAAAAGCTAAATTTTTGTCTTATCAGACCAAATACCCTTCTTCCAATTGACCTTGGAGTCTCCCACATGCCTTTGGGCAAATTCCAGGCGAGATTTCATATCAGTTTTTTTCAACAGTGGCTTTCTCTTTGCCACTCTCCCATACAGCTTCGACTGGTGAAGAACCCAGTCAACAGTTGTTGTATGTATAATCTCTCCCATCTGAGCCACTGAAACTTTTAACTCCTTCAGAGTGGTCGTAGGTGTCTTGGTGGCCTCCCTCACCAGTCTTCTTCTTGCCCAGTCAATCAGTTTGTGAGGATGGCCAGCTCTAGGCAGATTTAAACAAGTGCCATACTCCTTCCATTTCTTAATGATGGATTTAACTGAACTCTGTGGGATGTCCAGTGAGTTGGAAATCTTTTTGTAGCCATCTCCTGACTTATACTTTTTCAATGATCTTTTCTCTGAGTTGCTTGGAGTGTTCTTTTGTCTTCATGTTGCAATTGTAGCAGGAATACTGATGAACCAGAGCCTGGACCTCCCAGACAGGTGTTTTTATACTACAATCACTTGACACACATCAACTGCACTCAGGTGATCTCCAGTTCACTAATTGTGACACTGCTGGCATCAACTAGCTGGACCTCTGTTGAATTAGATCAATCACTTTAAAGGGGGTGAATATTTATGCAAACACTTATTTTACACTATATATTTTTAATTAATTGACATTAGTTTGTAAAAATCTGTTTTCACTTTGACATGAAAGAAGTTTTTTTTTTGTTTGTTTTGTTTTTTTTAATTCTTGTCAAAAAAAGCCAAATTATATTGACCATGATTTCATGTATAAAAGCAACAAAAGGGAAACATCCAAGGGGGGGTTGGATACTTTTTATAAGCATTGTACAATTTGATCAATGGATAATTTCTGTGTTGTCTGATGTGTTGCTTTCATTTTAGTTTGTCTTTTCAAGCAAGATCTAAGTCTTTACAGTCCGGAAATCAACTTTTTGTCTTTTATAATTCTAATGAGATAAGAAAGGGTAGCAAAAATCATTAACTGGACACAGTTTGGATTTAATCCTGTTTTTTGACTTAGTATCTGATTACTCGCTGGTGGATGCTACATGGACAGCACAGAGCCTTAGTGTTCACCTGCTGATGACGAGATTTACATCACTCAGACCCTCACGGACCCCCGCTGGTTACTCACTGACAGGGAAAGTACAGTACCATCTTTGTGGTCTTAAGGAAAACGCTCTGTTCCAAAGATAAGAGCTCCGAGAACCTTGAGTTAGCTGCTTCTGCAGACTTAGCATTGTCGACTTGTACAAAAAAATCACCTCCTGTCACTTACTATTGCATTCACTTTCAGAAAGCTCAAGGCCATAGTGAAGAAAGTTTCACGAACTTTATAACAGACAAACCAGCAAGAACACAGACTTCTCCAAAGGCTCTTTTCATCAGCTGTCATCATCACTGCTTTAACAAAGATTCCCTCCTTCTAATCAAAATAGTCTGTTGTTATTATATTGATTGATTCCAATGACGTCAAGTGCTAGCACTAATCAGACTATTATGAAATTCCTGATTCCGGTTTTGTTTTCTCTTGTGCTGTAACTTTTTGTTTGTGTGAACCATATGTCCCAAATTAATAAAGCCAGGCAGTATACTGAGCCCTCTTCACTCTGTCACTGCTTGTCACAGAAGGATTGGCCTCAAACTTATTCTCTCCCTCCCTCTCTGTCTCTTCCCCTCTCTCCCTGTATCTCTCTCTCTCTCTCTGTTCTTTCTGTTTTCACGCAAGTGTCCCAGTTAAGAAATTGCTTACATCCCACTCAGTCTGGGGCTGGATTGAAATTTCCCATAGGGTATGTACCAATATGCAGAGAGCACACTTCGACAGATGCCATCAGAGAACAAGCATATGAATTACCAGGCAGCCTGCCATCTTTGAGTTCAGACAGAATGGCATTAATACCTGATTACGATCCAAACAACAACACAACAACAACATGAAAGCCAAAGCAACTGGGAGCAGGTAAAGGTTTCATCATTTATATATTAATGGATTTAATAACAAAGACACCCCCCCACCCGAAAGTTAAAATGTCATAGAAGCTGCCAACAATCAAGGGACTTTGGAAAAAAAAAAAAAAAAACATGGGGTAAGAAATCAGATGCCGTCAGCAAATCACATTCCAATAAATTAAATATTTGCCACTGCTGACCATAACTAATTCAGAAGCCATGATATATTCATGACTACAATTAAAGAAAACACGATCCCTTTAATTTCAAATGGCTGTAAATATTGGCATTACCCAATTAAGTCACATTTGACTGTAGGAAAAGTACCTGCAAATGAACCATCCTAACTGAAACTATATTTTCTGAGGAGGAATTCAAGTTTCATTTACAGATGAAAAAAAATCATCAGGCTTGCCACTGACAAAAATAATTGTTAAACTGTAAGTGCGTTCAAGGCATTTTATTCAAAGCGTTTCTGAATTATTGCTATTTGATAAAATGCTTACTCACATTTTTTTTAACTCAACTTCAAGCACTACAGTAAATACAATTATGTTGTATTGATTATGTAATTATGGTGAAATCTGTTTATCTCTTCATAGCCTGTATTGCCATATACTGTGATCCAAGGCGATTCACAGTAAAATAAATGTTGCTTTTTCATAACAATAAATAGGACGTTTTGTGCCTAACCCTGACCAAATCTCAACTAACAGATTCAAATATAGTGATATGAATATTTTTTGTAAAGCTGGCGTCATGTTATTTAGTTTGGATGATTAGCCTGTGATGCAAATGCAGCTCCACATCAGCAGTGATGTCTTAGTGGTTACAAATAAAGTATCACAACTGAGTATGTCAGAGGACGTTCAGTCAACGTCCTTTGACCCTGAAGGTACCCTCAGGGCCACAGTCAATCAGTGAGTGTCTGTATGTATGCCTGTGTGTATGTGCATGTTCTGTATGTGCATGTTCCCACTTTCACACAGATTTCTTTTTCTTTCATCATATAGTGAATGATCAGTAATACATATATGATCTCTATCGTGTACATAAACCAACCCTCTGCTGCTTATCACAAACAATGTATTTGCATTACTGTAAATGAATGAACAAATAACAAAGGTTAATATAAGTAAATATATTTGCTTTATTTCCAGCATTTACATCCAGCTTGTATTTAGAGAAAATGTACTGAAAATTAACTAAAAGTGGAATTTAAGGTGTCTTTGAATTCCCAAAGTTAGAGTAAGATTACAAATAAAAGTTTAAAATTAGTTTTAAGTTGTATTTCATGTTTACAAAGCCAACTAAATCCATCAAACCTTATATAAAATTAATACAAATGACTTTTTGTCAAGAACAGATTTATTCTAGATTTCCACATCTATTCTGTGAACATTTACCATTGTTAACGAATTTATACAGAATTCTGCCAGATATAGCCGGAGTGGCATATGAGTTTTTTAATCGAATGGTTTTTCCTCTTTAAGGAGATGCTGTGTCAGCTTTTTGGCAGTTGCAAAAGACAGATTGTGGCGACTGTGATAGCCCTCTTCCTGCTCTCAGCCCACATCATGATAAATGCTCCATTTTGAAATCCATAATGGACACTGATGTACAAGCACTCTTCTCGCTTGACATTGAGCTGCCTTCTTACATCAGTCAGGCATCTCGTCTTAACCCATCTCTGTCTGGGATTTGTTTGTTTTGTTTGTTTGTGTACAAATGAAACCCATCTACTTGTTTTTTTTTTTTTTTTAATATTTTGTTATTTAAGTAATTGGAAAGTGAAGGGAATCCTGATCCAGACTTACCCACATTTTCTCTAACTTTTATTGAACAGTGATTTTCCATGTCTTACACCTAAAATAAATCTTTACAATGACGCTATATCTGAAGTTCACATGTATTGAACTTCTGCTGAGTGGGATGTGGTTTGGCCACCCACACAGTTCTTAGTCTGTTACTTTAAAGTAAAGGCTGGCTGATGGTTAGCTTCCACTTCCCATCTGAGTTCCCCCCTCTCAGATGAAACAAACATAACATCACAACATGGACACTGACTTCCTCATGCCTTCCTCCCTCTAGTCTAATCTCTGCTGCCTTTTGTGTGAGGAAACAGTTGCATGTAATGTATACAAGACATAATGCCAGTCAGAAGGGATTGAAAGAGAAGGTGGGAGGGATTTAAGGAAAGGGGCAGATTGGAGGGGTGTTGGGCTCCCAGATGCCCCTGCCCCAGTGCATGTATGTGTGTGTGTGTGTGTGTGTGTGTGTGTGTGTGTGTGTGTGTGTGTGTGTGTGTGTGTGTGTGTGTGTGCACGCGCGCAATGCTGTGCCTTGGAGATGACTGTCAGCAGGCGGTGCCTCAGAGAGAAAGGAGAGAGGGGGGTGATGTTTCCGAAGGGGGCCCAGTCTGTTACCAAAGGGAGGTGGAGATTTGCTATCCCACCCAGTCAAAGTGTCTCACTGGTGCTCTGACACACACACACACACACACACACACACACACATGCAGAGATACACACAACCTCTCTCACACACACACAGACATACTGCAAACTCTCCACAGGAAACTCTGAGCCATAATGTGAAGGCATCTCAGAGCAGACGGGTGCACTGCTCAAACCAAGTGGGATACGGTGCGGCTTTGATAGTGCGTTAATTACTCATGTGATGTGATACAGATGTCTGGGGGCTTCAGCTGAAAGTTTGCCTGACGGTTTCCAAGGGGGCCAGGCAGACATTTTAGAAGCGGTAGGTGAAAACCAAACGTATTTATTATTTATGGATAGATCAGTTTGCGTGCTGTCACAGATCCCAGCAGTGTCATGCTGATGCTAAACTGTGATGCTACTTGAAGGGCTGGCTGCTAAATAGTTCTTTGTGTACTTGGTGACAGCTGGGACTTTGAACAGGAAGAACTCTGGGCTATAAGAGTTGCCTCTGCTGTGACATGATGAAGGGGGGCTTCACCATCAATCTAATAGTTTAAAACTTTATTTACTCTTTACGAGCAGTTTTGTGAAATGAATTACTCTGATTTTGTCCAGAAAGTTTGCTGTTTTTCCTGTTAAGAGGAGGAAGATTCAAGGTATAACTATATCTTTTGCGTTGCAGATTTACACCTTCCTGTGCTTTTTATCTTAACTTTTAAGCCTGCATTGTAGAGCTTACTGAAAATCAGCCTCGCAGCACTTTTTCATGGCTAAAATAAGCTCCTAACCACATGTCTAAACCTTTTGAAATTAGAAACAGAGGGAGAATGCAGAACTGAGGAAATCATTCACTGCAAACCCACGCATGGGGCTCATTGTTAAAACAGCGCAAGGAGACAGAAAACCTGACCGTGTATCTGCAATATTATTGACACAAAGACATAACCGACTGCTCCTTCTTCCAGGAATGACTGAGAGCAAAATAGATGCCCAATGTGCTCTGCTGATGCCTCATCCTCATTGTCTGACTGTAACTGGTCCTGGCATCTTCCATCTGTGCCCCCTTGGCAAAACCTTTTTGAAGTCTTGAAGATGTTGTTAAACTTCGTCATAGCTTTTGAAAGGGACAGTAATGCTGTCAAACTTTCTTATGCCTGACTTATAATATTACACTTTGTTTAGACTCTGCTGTCTCTTCATTTTGAAGAGAGAGCTGTTGAAGTTGCTGGAGTTTTTTTTTTAACAAGCGTGCATTCTGAAAATTTTCCACCTGCTTTTTCTTTTCTTTTCTCCCCAGTGATATATTGGGACAGTCTTTCAATCAGTGGAATCAAAGCACTCGATGTGTTCCATAATGGGCACCCCGGCTGGGCATATGTTGGTGCTAATGGCCTGTATGGCAGCCAGAGGAATGTGCCAGATAAACAGAGCTGAAGCAGGGGAGGACCCTCTCCCCAGCTTTCTCGTCCACTCCACCCTGCAGCCTCTGGGTTTCTCCAGCACTGTCAGTCCGAGCACGGGGCCCGGCCTCCACCCGGACGCCCTCGGAGCTGATGCACAATCTGGTACCGGCAATGAAACTGTCGTAAAGAGGCCAGTGCCACCTCCGAAGTGCCTTGTAATTACCTCTATTAACAGCTATTTTAAGTACATCAACACCATAATCTCCATCACGGTCTTTGTGGTCGGCCTGGTCGGCAACGCCACTCTGCTCAGGATTATATACCAGCACAAGTGCATGAGGAACGGGCCCAATGCCCTCATTGCCAGCCTGGCCCTGGGCGACCTTATCTACATTTTCATTGACATACCCATCAATGTATACAAGGTACAGTTTTCACTCTACTGCTGCATGTTTATTCAAAGTCTTGACCTTATTTTCGTAGCCAAACTGCTGAGTGACAAGTCTGACTTTTGACATGATAAAATGCAGCAACAATAGAGGTGATACGCACAGACAAAGTGGAATATCACAGACGGGAAAAGGGGGGGGAAGTGGGAAAGGGGTTGAAGGGAGTGTGCAAATAGACGGGAAAGTGTAATCAGTCGGATACTGTTATCTTTCTCGCGTGGGCAGATTAGCGATGAGAGGAGCAGGGATATGGCTGGTTTAAATAAACACAGGAATCAGGCTGTAGTCACACATGCTATGGCCTTGTATTGACCTGAGGTATTAGTCACTGACCCTTATCTAGAGACATTATTTAAAAAAAACACATCTCACTGCTCCTCAAAAGAAAAAAACACGTGTGGAGTTTTTAACTTAGTTCTTCAGTAAGGTGCCATTTGTAGGTTTATTTTTATCCAAATAGAAGTGAGGTTAAAAAGTAAAAAGGTAACAAAGACTGACACTGTAGTGTATTAGTGTGAAAGTTTCTCTGTTGGATTACTTAATTTCTGTATTTATGAGCAGTACTGAAACAACAGGAAAATGTTTAATGGGAAAAAATTTAAATCTATATTTAGTAGCTGTCCACTGAGTATCAGTATATTTAATAAATCTGTCCATCAGCGTGAGAGTAATAGCTGGTTTCAGTTTTGTGGGACTCACTTTTGTTTACTTTTGGACCTCTTTAAAATATGAAGTGTTTAATAATGATGAATTGTCAGAGGGTTCCTGCCTTGGTTTGATTTATACCAGTAAACACATCCATGCTTTAAGTAATAATAAAGAGTGATGGCGAAACGAAGTGATCAGTCAACCTGATCTTTTAAGCCCATTATAGGAGGTCACTTCACAAGAGAACAATGAGAAAGCCACCTGGTTAAAATTAACTTGGGACTTTGAGGGCAAAGTGACTTTGTAGTCACGGCAACACATGTGCAGAGCGGAAACAAATGTCTCACTGGGTGAGCAGTTTGTGCACAAACAAAGAAAAGAGCCACGTCTACACTGCTAAAAACCCCCTGTTCTTTTCCTCAGGGCAAGGACATTGTTTCAGAAAAACAGTTTTCTTTGTTTTGATTTGTTGAACTTATGTTCTGTGAAGGAAAGGTGTCATTTTACCTCTTAAATGGCAAAGTAAATGACCTTGACTTATTTTACCAAAGCAAGGAATATGAGAGGAGGTTGTGGAAGTGACTGAGTTAAAAAGTGACAACATGCTGATTTATTATTAAAGTTTAATTCCTGTATTGAGAGTTCTTTTGTTTACTGGAGATGTGAAAGTTATGCAAAAAGTTGTATCTGCTCACGAGCTCCATGTGGTTCATATCAGATCAAACTCAAAGTGTCAGTAAGATGACACTGACAGGTCTTTAATGTGCCTTAAATTGATCTTATGAATGCATAAACATATGTTTAATAACAAAAATTCATTAATTGCAAGCTCCCAAAATACATGTGAAGACACATTGCTGATACATTAACAAAGCCAAACAGTGATTTAAAGAGCTGAATGTGATGAATGTTGAACAAAAAATGTCGTTGCAAATGTGATTGAATTCCTGTGAGACGCAGTGGGCGTTCATGTGACAATTATATGTTTTTCCTCCAGCTCCTGGCGTCCCGCTGGCCATTTGATGACAGTGGCTTTGGCTTGTGTCTGTGTAAACTGGTGCCCTTCCTACAGAAAGCCTCTGTGGGCATCACAGTCCTCAACCTGTGCGCCCTCAGTGTGGACAGGTCAGTACTGTCCCACTGTAACTGCTCAGTCACATTAAGAGCCTCCACATATGAGGCTGGGGTCTGAAGGCCCACGAAGGTCCTAATGGAGTTTGAGACCTGTGGACTCTTTCACAAGAATCTTCTATTCTGGGTTTGTGCATGTGGTTTTGGTGAATTTCATGTGACGTCAACAGGAAAGAATTCATTTTCCATTTATTGGTGGACAACATGTCTGTTTCTCCTAAAAAAAAACATTTTTAGAAATGTTTTTATGGTTCCGTAGAGACATATGAAAAGCAGCAACTTTTTACTAAAGTGATTGGATCAAATCAGCCCCCTGTTTGTACAGACACTTAATGATCCAAATATGTTTTTCCCAACTTTAAAAAGCAGATACTGTTGCACATAATTTAACAAGGCAGCCAAATTATTGGAAAAAACATTAAACAAATTAGATTTGTCAATTCATTTCCTATTTTACTCAGCATTAGAGCGTCAATTTAGATTCATTTGTCCCAAATATTTTCATGTAATATCATTGTGCTAACCTGGAGATGCGCAGATTCATTTAGACTGTGCAGCGTCACTGGAAACTTGTGTATTTCTCTGCTTTTTTGTTTGTTGCTTCAGCATTTAAAACCCATTTGATGAACTTTTCTTTTTTTTTTAGATGCTTTTTACTCCTTTATGGAGCTATTTGGAGTCATGTATTTTAAATGCAACACTGAGTTTATAATACATACAGTATATGCTCTGAACACTTTATTTGTGATGTTAATGTTACTGTATGTTGATAGCAGGTCCGATTTTTTTTTTAATAGTTCCTTAATAGAAATTCCATAATGAATAAATGATGATCTTGAAGTGCTCAAGCTCAGTTTCAGTATCATTTCACTGTACACAACTTTAGAGATAAAAGGCTCACCTCCAAGCTCTGAATAGGTTCAAGTAGGCAGAGGATTTTAATGACCTCTATGATGAGAAAAAGTCAGGCTGCGGTGCAGTACTGTCATGTTCAATAGCAGATGCTCTCCATTTGTTTCCAGGAAATGTGTAGCATTTCTTCGTCTGTGTGTGTTATGAACGTACTTGAGTCCCTTTTGTATCTTTTCAATGTTTGGAGGAAGAGAAAAAGGTGGATACATTACCACTTAGTAAAATATAGATGCCGCCATGTTGTTCAACAGAGAAATTCAAATGTGTCATGAAAAATATATTGTTTTTGCCATAAAATCTTGATGCACAGTTTTACTAAAACATTTCGACAAGTGGTTTCCATTAATGAAACAAACAAGCAAACAAGAATTCAGTGCATGGGAAACACAAGCCAACAGACAGACCTCTCTGCCAACATGGGCCAGTCTGTTTGGAGGCTTCACAAAAATATAAATATTAGATATTTAAAATAAACAATTGATCATCTCTCCTCATGAATTCTTAACATTTTGATATTCTTTGCTGACTGAGCAGTTTGTTGTGTTTGGTGTGCTGCCATGCATAACGGAAATGTTGTTAGATTTGTCAGTCAGGAAAAACAAAGAAAATGATGACTTTACTGATTTCTATTGAACAATGGAGCACTAACTGAACTTTTGCAGACCTGTTTAAATTAATAAACTAAAAATTTTTATTCATGTCACATTCAAATAATAGTATCTATCTTCTACTGTCCTATTTTTTTATTTTTTTATTTGCATCCTAGGACTGCCAGTGCTGCTACTAACTCCACTCATCTTCCACTTAATCTAATTAATTTAACACGCGCAATCATTATGTTATGCATGCACAAAGCCTGATTCCGATTGTTAACTTTGAATCCTTCTGTGTCACAGGTACAGGGCTGTGGCCTCCTGGAGCAGAGTGCAGGGAGTGGGCATCCCTCTCCTCACAGTCATTGAGATATTGTCTATCTGGGGGCTGTCACTCGCCCTGGCGGTACCGGAGGCTGTTGGTTTCGACATGGTCACCTTCAACTACGGCAACAACACCATACGCACTTGCATGCTTCACCCCAAGAATGACTTCATGAAGGTGCTCTATTAGCATTTTATTATCAGTTTTGGATAAGAGAACAGCAGTTACATGCTTTTCTGTTTCGTTGATTAGATTTGGTCAGAGCCCAGATGTGCTGTGAAATACACTGTGGTGAACATTTGTGCAGAGGAGATGTAGAATTTTGTGGAGACAAAACATTAGTGGACTGGTGAGATAGGACATCATCTTAAATGCACATGTTGTTTGTTTGGCCTTGGTCAGTGTTTTTAATGGACAGTTGGCACGCTCATGTGCTATTTTGATCATATCTGGAGATATATTTTTATGGCATCAATACAGCAGTAAAACTGAAAACATTTCCTGCTTGTGCAATAAATAATTGAAATCTTTAGCATATATAAATAGAAAATTAGAAAACTAAAGCACAACCGTGATACTTGAGGGTGTGCCACTCCACCCAAATTCCCGGCAGTGAATACTTTGAGTGGAGTCAACAAATAAACCTAGTCTACTTACTCTCTCTTAGTGACTGTGGCTTTTTCACATCCTTGGAACACATAATTGATTGCAGGCCAAGTGCAATTACTGAGGCCTGGGGCCTCAAGCTGAGCCACATGTGCGACCCACTCCATACGCACAAAACTGAAGTAATCTCTCCCGGGTATCAATACAGCACTGCGGTGTAAGAAACATACACCTCGTAACACCATTATAAAACAGCAATGAAGTAGCTCATTTTGTTTTATTGAAAGAATTTCACACCAAATTTGTGGGAAATGTTTTGTCAGTACTCAGGATATGATGCCAAACTCTAGAGTGGATCTGCAAACAAAAACATTCAAAGAGGTTGTGTAACAAGGTTCAGTCTGAATCGTTTTGAAACTGTGATGTTTTTAAAGAGCATATTTAACATATTTTTAGAACCACAGACAATGAAACACTCTTTTTTTATTAAGTGTAATTAAAACTGGTTTAATTTCAGACTCTGCTACAGAGTGTACAGATCAGCAGTCACGTGGACTTCATTTGCACTGGAGTACAGGGGCAGTCTGGTAGTGGATTGGTCTGGGACAGGTTTAATTACAAAGGCAGGGATTCTACTATCACACCTCATCAAGACTAATAAGTTCCAGTTTACTTCTAGATAAAGATATGATTTCTCATTTAGACTTTCAAGCCCCCACAGCAAAGGAACCTTAGGTGGAGAAAAATCAGTTAAAAAAATAACAGAAAATTGAAGTCTTACAAAGTAGAGGGAAGTATTAGTCAATGCAACTGATGGCATTACTTTGGTTTTCTCTGTGTAGTTCTACAGAGATGCAAAAGACTGGTGGCTGTTTGGCTTCTACTTTTGTGTACCATTGACTTGCACCGCTGTCTTCTACACTCTGATGACCTGCGAGATGCTCAACCACAGGAACGGCAGCCTTCGCATCGCCCTCAGTGAGCACCTTAAGCAGGTTGGACAATACTTTTAAATAATTAATAAGCCTTTAAAGTCTAATAAATTGAAATATTTCTGATTGTGTCAGTCAGTTATTAACAGTTCATTTTCCTTACTTTTCCTTTTGTGCACACAATGCCTTCTGCTTTCTTCTTTTCTGTCTGCAGCGGAGGGAGGTTGCCAAAGCTGTCTTTTGCCTCGTCCTCATCTTTGCCCTGTGCTGGTTCCCACTGCACCTGAGTAGGATTCTGAAGAGAATGGTTTACTACCAGAATGATAAGATGCGCTGTGAGCTGCTCAAGTAAGTTTCTGGTAGAAAAACCTACTTCTGTGCAACAGAAGTTCTTCAAAGGTCTATAGTCTAAAGAGTATGAGTAATGGGCATGATACTGTTCCTCTGTGGTTTTGATGTTAGCTGTCACTATTCAGTTCAGGTTCTTACCTGTTTCTTTGAAGGCTGAGAATAGTTCAGTATTATTGTGCTTCCGTGGGAAAACATGTCAATTTGAAAGTACAACACTGTTTTCAGAAAAGTTGGGACGCTGTGTAAAATGTAAATAAAAACAGAATGCAAGAATTTGCAAATCACATAAACCAATTTAATTGAAAGTAAAACAAAGACAACCTATGCAATTTTGAAAAATGAGAAATTTTAATGTTTAATGCCTATAGCAATTTTCAAAGACTTTGGGACAGGACTCACAAGACAATGGAGATGTTGTGTAATGCTAAAAAACAACAACACATGATTGGGTATAAAAAGATCATCCCAGAGAGGCAGAGCCTCTCAGCAGTGAAGATGGGGAGGGGTTCACTGCAAGACTGCGTGGGAAAATAGTGCAACAATTTTTCTCAATGTAAAATTACAAAGAATTTGGGGATTTCGTCATCTAATAATAATAATAATAATAATAATAATAATATCATGAAAGGATTCAGACTCAAGGATTCAGGAGAAATCTCATGCAAGTGACAAGGCTGAAAACCAATATTGGATGCTGTGATCTTCAGGCCTTCAGGCAGCACTGCATTAAAAACATATGATTCTCTAGTGGAAATCCTTTTCTGGGCTAAGACACACTTCCACAAAACATTGTCTGTGAAAACGGTGTGTCACTGCATTCACAAATGCATTATTTTTTATTGTATTACACAGCGCCCCAACTTTTTTGGAAACAGGCTTATAAATTTGTTTTTGTCATATGTTAATATAATTACTCTGGTTGATTGTTCCAGACCTTTTTATCCTAAAATGCTCCTGAAATAGCATCCAAATTGTTTTAAATTACTCAGTGGTGCTCTTTAAAAATAATAATCATCCTTTCTTTATTGTCTATTTACAGTTTCCTTTTGGTCCTGGATTACCTCAGCATTAACCTTGCAACAATCAACTCCTGCATAAATCCTATTATCCTCTACTTTGTCAGCAAGAAGTTCAAAAACTGCTTCAAGGTATAGTACTTCCCTATCACAGATGGATATAAATGCATGTAACACACACATGCATCCTTAGCTCACACACACACACACACACACACACACACAAACACACACACACACAACTTTCATATTTAGTCTGGCTAGTAAAGCAAACAGTGAACTCAACCCTTATGTCGATGACTCAGGGGCTGTGATGGCGATGACATTCCATGACCAACATGTAAAAGCAGTCTGATGATTTATGTAGTCACTTTACTGGCTGAGGTCACACACCGCAAACGTCTGTCAAAAGGAATTGGGATTGAGATAAACCATGTCTCATGTTTGCATGTTAACGGAGTTGTGGGAGCCAATGAGAGACGAGCTCCACATATGGAAACTCTTCTACGTAAACACTGCCATGTTAAAATGTTGTCTTTCCTTTCTTCACATGTTCTTCTAGTCGTGTTTGTGTTGCTGGTGTTACTCCGACAACCAGCTGAGCAGCATCGGACAAATGAACGGTACCAGTATCCAGTGTAAAAGCCCCGAACCCAACAACCTCCACACTGACCGCAGCATCAGGAAAGACAGCAACTGATCTCTCACCAGAGGAGTATTTTAAAGCTTTTCAGTGTCCCCGGCAAGTGTCTAAAATGCAACCCATAGTCATCCCACAATATATACATCAAAAGCATACTTTTCTCAAACAATAGATACTCTATATTAGGGCCACTAAAGCAATACGAGTTTGGCAGGGATGGATGAGGAACTGGAAGTAGAAGGAACAAACAATGGATTTGGTGTAGAATGCTCTGAAGCTTCCTGAGTCTTTGACAGGCCAAACTTCCAACGCAGAAATCCTTCTGTTCCCACACCCATGGACGCTGAGAGAAGGGGGAGAGCAGGATGAGGAGGAGGACTCTTTAAAGGGATGCAGCTGAACGCTGACTGTAACTTACTCTATCAGCATGCTATTCCTGTAAAGGGCAGCACTACTGGGAAGGATGGACCAGGAAGGAAAAAGCTGACTGCTCGCTGTCAGAGGGGATGATGAGAGATGAGTGTGCGCCGTCCCCAGGAGTTTGCTACTCACCAACGATGAAAAACAGGAAGACATGTCACTGACTCGAGCAACAATTAATTTTCCATTTAACATGTAAGTGGTTGTACAGTGTATTTTACTCCTACTCATTATTCATCGAGCTATTTTGTGGTATAATTAGAAGATGTTTTGAATTTCAGCTGCTTCATGTTTGACGCCTATTCATTGAGAAAAGGGATGGAAAATGTCTCCCAACAAAATGATGTATCTCTACATCAACAGAAACATAATTTGAGTTTAATTTGAACACAGTCCACAGATTTTCACGCCTCTGGTGATCCAAAAATTCATTGAAGACTCATATCCATTGTCAGGATATAAATATAAGTAAAACCCTCTAAAACGGCATTGCAGATTTTCAGAGCATATGAATGAGGTACAAATCTGTATTTTCATATCGCATGTCAAGCAAATGATTAATATGAGGAAGGTTAATGCATCATAGAAAGTCTGATATCACCAGACCAAAAATAGACAAGAACTAACTTTTTTTTTCAATAACACTGTGAATTTAACAGTAAAAAAAAAAATCACCAGTTGTTGTGACATTTATGCTTTTATAACCCATGGAATATAGATATATATGTATTTGACCACTTTTATAAAGTGTTATATCGCAGTAATGTTAAGAATTTTACTCGGACTACATTACCTTTGTAAGGACACAGGAAGAGGATGTTTTGAGTAATGGATGACACTCAAAACTTAAGTAACAATTTATCGAGGTAATATTTGCTTTGTTGTCATCAGTTTGATGAAAAGAACCCTCTCCATTGTTTCAGCGTTAAATATGAGGCTACAGCCAGCAGCCAGTTTGCTTACTTTAGCATAAAGACAGGAAGCAGGGGAAAACAGGTGGCCTGGCTTTGTCCAAAACTAACGAGATCGGCTTCCTAATTATCACATTTTATCTTTAGTCCTGCAAAAATGTAACTTTAATGGGAGGACAAGTCTTTGGGATAGCTGACGGATGATACATTCACAACTTCAAAATATAGTTTGTTCATTCATAATGATTCATCTTCCACTTTTATACATATAAAGAGTAGAGAAATGTGGGTGTTTAGCCTTTAAAAATTGTATGAAGGCCCTTTTGATGAAGTCAGAGGAGAAATCAAAGTAAAGTAATAATGTACAACTTTTGCCTTTGAGTAATTAGTAAAGTAAGATAATAACTTTTTCAAGTCACACAATTTAACGATCAATTAAGTGCATTTTTATGGGGGGTTAAATCCTGGACTATTTATTCGCTGGGTGCAGTTACTTCCTGAATGAGCTAAGCTAATGTAAACCTACCGGCTGATGGCTGTAGCTGTATATGCAATGCGCAAACATTGAGACCAGACCAATCCTCTCTGCTAACCCTTGGAAAGAAAATGAATAAGAGTCCTACAATGTTAATCAAATAAATGTTTTAGTGTCAGCTACCAAATGACTATACTGCCTTACTCGAATTGATATGTGAATATATGTAAACCTGTGTGAGTTTGAATGTATACTAGCATGTGTGTGAGTGTATGTATAATTCCTTGCACTTCTTTGGTTGGAGTGTTTTGCACACTTGTGTACAGAGGAAAAAGTGGTGTCTGTGCAGTATTACTTTACAAGTATTCATCAGTGGAATTCTTATATTTTTGTTGTCATTGATTTAACATGTTGTTGCCGCTGCTTATACCAATAAATCAATTTCCATCTCCAGTGTAAGAAACGAGGAGGTTTATTTTGCTGTCATACTGGTTTCTCTGAGACGTCGAGGGGCCCCCTTCTGTTTTTCATCTGCATCTGAGAAAGAGGCGTCTGGGAGTGATTTAAAGCACACTGTGACCTGCTTGGCAACTGAGCCCTAAGGGTTGCGAATGTCAGCAGAGAGGATGTGAACGGCGTGGACGGTGGGAATTTGATACATATAATTCACTTCTCATCTCCGTTGCCAAAAGAGGATGGAGGAAAGCAGTGTTTGGCTGTTACATTGTCGAGTTTTAGTCCTATCTAAGCTTTGATGTGACAGGACTGGATATGCTACACATTTGAACAATGTCATCGTGGTCATAAACAACAAGAAGCTGCTAAAAACTGAAAAGTGTTAATGCAAGTCGCAACACAAATGCATATCAACAACTGCTTCCTTAAAGTAACAACCTTTTTAGTGTAAATGCATTAGTTAAAGCACTTGTTGCATTAAGAATGGGTTTGTGACACCATCCAGTGTCTCATTTGTTGTGACCAAATATGTCATTAGGATTACACTCTCTATCACTGTAATAAAGAGACAATTACCAGAGCCACATACGAAGATGAAAAAAACTCAAGAACAACAGACCATTGTAGCAGGCATGTCTTTATCGGTCGTCATGTCAAGTCTGTTATTTGTTTCAGCCGGTTGGCGATAAATCTCTGCCAGGTCATAAACTTTATGAAACGGTTTCATATTCTTCCTATCAAATCATGTCACATTCAGGTTCCAGTAATCCCGTAGAAACTCTGAATTACTGTGAGCTGAGGTTGCTAAAACACAACATGAATCAGTGGATAAACAAAGAGCAAAAATCTTAGGATGGAACATTGGAACATATTCACATTTTTTTGGGAAGTAAAAGAGCGAAATCAGAGAGTGTGAGAAGTGAGAGTGGCTTCATTTCTGGAATTCGGTGGGAACCTTGTTGAATGTAAACATGGAGAATATACGGCAGCAGGAAAGTATATACTGACTAAAAGCAAACTTGTTCATGGTAATGTGGGAATATGTTTTTAACAGTCTTTGGACAACAAAGGTAGTTCCTGTGCAGAAAAAGATGACCATATCAGGTTTTGGATGCAAAAACAATGCATTAACACGCACAGTTGATTTTTCTTTTTTGTGTTTTTGATGGGATTTGTTGATAAAAACCCCCAAAAAAACACATAATATGAATATATAATATCACCAGATGTATCCTTAAATGGGACTCACAGCAATATAAAGCTGCAACTTTTGTTTTTATACAACCACTATAGAAGCTGTGTAACTTTAAAGAGCTCTTTTGACTCCATCCCACTTATGCTGCTGCTCCTGAACAACAACATAAGTGATGAACTGAAGTGAACACCCTTTGTGAGACTGAACATTTCCTGACACAAAGGCCTATGGCAGACATATTAAGATAAATAAGTCATTGTTGAACAATTGCAGTCTTGTGTATTCCTTTGACAAAGGAGGTGCACTTTGGCTGATGCATTATATCTCAGGAATCCGACAGTATGTCTCCTCCTTTGTTCTGCATTGAATACTATTATTCCACAGACCTATCCATTCTGTTTATCCCGTTTATGTCCTACAAGGTACATACGGTACGACTTACTAAACCCTACAGTTATGGCAATGGTTCAGTAAGACGTGATGGACGCCACATCCTTTATGCTAAAATATGTTTTTGGGTCTGATCAAACACAACATATGTTTATCTACCCTGCCCTTACATGGCTGTACCCTGTATGCCACTTTGCATGGAAATCCCTCCAAGCTATCCATCATGGCACTCGCTTGCACGACTTGTGGCAAAGACTATTTCTAATTCATAAAAGCCAAAAGGATCAATTCAAAATTCATGAACAATCTGTCCTGCAACAACCAGTGATTTCTGTGACTGTGGGGCAGTGGAGACGTGGTGCAATAGAAAGGAAAGTTCTGCCTCCCTTTATTTTACAGACAAACACGCACATACACAAATACACTCAAGTGTCTGCACATACACAGGAGGAAAAGGTAAAAAGAAGCTTCTAATGGTCCTTTATAGTTAACATTTAGAGTCAACAAAAATGTTAATGTAGAAACCGGGAAAATGAGTGCATTTGAAATAAACAGCCTTTCAAAGATGGTTCACAGTTATTTAGGTGTGTAATGGTTATTTTGACTTCTGCATTCAGCATACATTTTAATCTATACAAGGTTTGGGTTCATCTACCTCTAATGAATAAATAAACATAAGATACCGTGTGTTGGATCCCATACAAGATTACATAAAAGGACATTTTGACAAAAAAAAAATCTGCTTAGTTAGTTTAGAAGTTGAGAGCGTCAAATAGACAAAAAAAAAAAAGAAGCATTATTGATAGTGAATACTGGCACAATATACAAACACAGTTTCAGCCTAAAAATATTGCCCCCAAAAGTATCCATTTAAACTAATACAACTAAAATGTACAAGAGCTAATAGACAGGTCTCTGTGTGAATACGGACAGGAATCTTTTTAAAAATAGACACAAAAAAAAACATCAACTTTGTACATAATTTTACTACAGATATTTCAGTGCAGCCTCAACTAGGTGTCAAAAATGATCAGAAGAATGACATTTTTCACAGCTCATTCCTGTTCTACATGGTATCTATACTGGGACCGTTGAGTCAGTAGAGATGGGAATAAAATCATTTGGTATTTTTTATGAAACTAATAATCCAACAATTATATAAACAGGTCAAACAAAGACTTATCCACTCAAGGTCTGGATGTCCTAAATGTGACCTGTTAACAGTTTGAGCCAGTCCGGGCTACGGCGTTTTAAGTTTGGTATCTCAGTAAATGTTAATTCACATTGCCATCTGGTGGCGAAAGCACAGATCATGGGGGTAAAAAAGAATGCGGTGCAACCAAACTACCTTCAAGGCAGTTCTGTTGATTGACTAATCACTTCGAGATGACCAATCGGATTTTAGTTTGTAGGCGGGACGAAGGGATGAAGCGAAAAAACCCGGAAATACAGGCTCAACAACAATTACTTCTTTGGAAACTTTTACCTCCAAACGCTCACCGGCTGTAAAGACTATCATAGGAGTTTATCTAAGGAGTCGACTGATGTCTAAGTGTTAAGTTGTATTCATTTGTTATCCATAGAGTTTCGACGATTGAAGCAGCATGGATGACCAGCACTGTTTGTTTACAATATGAATCAGCTGACGAGCTAACGTTAGCAGTTTCCTTTTTTTACATTTATTTATTTTTTCCTACAATCAAGTCATATATTCATTAATTCTGACTTCATTCATGAATGAAGCGGAAAACAAGTGAGGGAGCTGACGTGCATGTGCACCAGTGAAGGGTTGCGTTAGGTGGCAGTGAGCCGCTCACTGAAACGATGCGAAACTCACGGTAAACAGCGTCAGCCGGGTTGGTCAGACCAGTTCACATTGTTTTGTCAGCGGATCAGCGGCCGGTTTTAAAGCCCCACTGAGTCCTCATGAGAAGATGCCTTGTTCCTTCGGCAACTGGAGGAGATGGATTCGGCCTCTGGTCGTCGTCTTGTATATTTCGTTGCTCCTGGTCGTCCTGCCGCTGTGCGTCTGGGAGCTGCAGAAGTCAGGGGTCAGTAGCTCGTACTGTAGGCCTACTTAAGTACAATGATGTGGTACTTGTACTGTACTTTAGTCATGTTACATTATTTTATTTTTTTTTGGACAGGTGTTACTGCATACAAAGGGTGGGGCTCACCAGAGACCCCACGGTACTAAATCATCACCGTACTTAAGTCACTATACGATATTATCACAACACTTAAGTCTCGATATAATATGATCATGTTACTGTAGTATCACGATACCTACGTCGTGATACACTGTTATCACAAAACTATACTATTGCGGTACATAATTCCCGATACGATGTTATAATAATGTCATTATAATATCGCAATATGTAAGTTACAGGACAGTATTATCACGATACAATATTATCACAGTACGTAAGTCAACAACATGATATTAACACAATACCTAATTGACAATTTTATTGTGATTTTGTGATATGCGGAGTATTGTGATAACACATATTGTGATTTATGACCTTTTTTTTTCCAACTGCACAATACGTCATAGTCTGAATATTGTAAATTCTGTTTGTAAAGTGTATCGGGACCATGTTCCATGGTAATTTTACACTATACATAACAATTAGTTGAATTGAATTAAAAACTTTGTTAATATTTGTTTAGTACAATAAAATAAAATTTTTGTCAACAGACAGACCAACAAACACTATCACAAAAACCTGT
The DNA here is from genome assembly GCF_022577435.1 of Embiotoca jacksoni. Taxonomy (NCBI): domain Eukaryota; kingdom Metazoa; phylum Chordata; class Actinopteri; family Embiotocidae; genus Embiotoca; species Embiotoca jacksoni. The sequence continues at coordinate 14,620,669 of NW_027185392.1, forward strand.
AGTAAATCTTAAATGCTCCAGACAAATGTAATATTTAATTAAGTTGTCGTGTTTGTATCGATAGAATATTGCTCAGCAAAATATGATACTGCTTTATTGACCTTTCCCCATCTCTCGTGATTATAGTTATAGATTCATATATGATGCATTACTCACTGCAGAGACGTAGTCTTTATAAAGTCCTTTTAGTCTGTCATGGAGACTTTGAAGTCTTATCCTACTTTTTAAAAAGTCAGAAAATCTGCCAGAGCGCTATCAATATTTCAGACTGTTTTTTTTAACAAACATCAACGTCTTCATGACTGTAGTGCAGCAATCTGCTTTAGTCTGTCTGGTCTTGATACTCATATCTACATTACAAAAACACTACCTCTAAACATGTTGAATTCATTTAAAAACAATAAGAATTACATTAACTGCCACGACAGCTTTTTCATGTTTTAGGTTTTCCAATAAAATTAAAGACTACATTATGAACAGAACACACATTACACTTTATTTACTTTTGATACTTTGAGTAAATTTAGCTAATAACACTTTTGGACTTTCCCCCACATCCAGACCTGAAATACAGTATTTTTTTTAGAAAAGTTGCATTGCTGGAGTTTCAGGAGCTGAACTCTGCTTTTGCCACTAACTTTGTATTACATGTTAAATCCATAAATTACTTTAAAGTCAATTGTGTTGACTGTTTCTTTTCATTTAATGGCAGGTTGGCACACATAACAAAGCATGGTTCATCGCTGGGATATTTGTCTTTATGACCATACCCATATCATTATGGGGCATCCTCCAGCATCTGGTGCACTACACTCAGCCGGAGCTTCAGAAACCTATCATCAGGTAAAGATGTCAACGATCACATCAACCACAAATAACAGTCTTGGACAGGTTTTAAAGACTTGTGTTTTTTGTTTCTAGGATATTATGGATGGTCCCAATCTACAGCTTGGACAGTGTGAGTTGTGTATTATTTAACCGAAGCTCTTATTCAACACAGTATATATACCATGCACTGAACCACAGGCATTTTATAAATGATCTTTGCTATATGTCACTTTTACTTTGAGACATTACCTCAAACAGTAAGTTTGAGAGAATGTTTTCTCTAAAGCAGTGTGCCATTTGAAAGCTATATATCCTTTCTTATTTACCTGTAATCCCTCCCTTTTTATTTTCCAGTGGATTGCGCTGAAATACCCCGGTATAGCAATCTATGTGGACACATGCAGAGAGTGCTACGAGGCGTACGTCATCTACAACTTCATGACCTTCTTGCTTAACTACCTGGAAAATCAGTACCCCAGTCTGGTGATGATGCTGGAGGTCCAGGAGCAGCAGAAACACCTGCCACCTCTCTGCTGCTGCCCGCCGTGGCCGATGGGAGAGTGAGTTCCCTTCAGAATAACACTACTTTTACAAAAGAGCTCGTGTAAAATCCATGCGGGTCCCCTGTGATAATCAATAGTTTCAGGTTAAATTACTATTCCAATGTTCGGCTTCATTTAACACAAGTCAAAAATGTGATTTGAAAGCAATATTACGCAATCAATGCTCTCCATTGACCCAAACATGTCACCCTTACTGGCTTCAACCTTTATTAGGGCAACAAATGGCAAATATTTTCATTATGGATTCATCAATTATTGTTAATTAATCGATTTGTTGTGTCCCAAAAATGTCAGAAAGGGATCCCAAGTTGAAATCTAAAATGTCTCTTTTTGTTTCGACCAACCGTATACAACAAGACATTCAGTTTCTTATCATGGAGGACTAAAGGAACCAGAAAATATTTTAATTTAAGGAGCTGGAATTAAAGAATTTTAGCATTCTTTTATGAAAAAGGGGACTTGGAACGATTAATCGATTATAAAAACAATTATATTTCCCCATTAAATTGCCCACAATTAGATATATAATTGTCTAATAACATGGATGAGTTTCTTTCATAACTGAAGTACCACAACAGTATTCCTTTAGATATTATTTCATTTCAGAGGTGTTTGTAATTTTGAAGTTAAAAAAAAGTGAGAAGTTTGTTTCTTGTACTCACAGTTTGTTTTAGTTTGTCTTAGTGTATTAAACTGCTGAAGTTTCTTTTCTACAAGCAAACAACTCAATAAGAGTCACTGGCTCCAAATTAGCCTCAGTCAGGCCACTTCTGTTATTGGTAAACATTCCTGCGTGCTGTTAATTTAGTCCAGATTTAAGGATCAGTTACATTTGTCTGAAAGCCAGTAGCATCCGCCTCATCTACCAGGTTTTACTTTTGTACTGTCGTTCTGTTCAAACTTTGAACCCTTTGACTGTATTGTTGCATTCTCCAAACAGATATAATAGACCAAAATTGAGTAGTCGTTGTGGAAACCTGAGCAGTCCCGTGTTAAATAAGGTCATTAAACTTGTATCAGGGGTCCACTCACCATGTTTCTTATGACCGTTCATTGTTGGGTTTGATCTTTAATTCAGCAGATTGGATTTTATCATTAAAATAGTTCTTTGCTTCTAATTCACATCTTGAAATTCCTCTGCAGGGTTTTACTGTTGAGATGCAAACTGGGGGTGTTGCAGTACACGGTCGTGAGACCCGTCACAACAGTGATTGCTTTGTAAGTGAGCTCTGCTGTTCATGCACACGTTATTGATTTTGTTCGCTATTTGTTTTGATGTCTGCTGCACATGTTTCTTTTCCCCCTAGAATCTGTCAGCTGTGTGGAGTTTATGATGAGGGCAACTTCAGTTCAACAAATGCCTGGACTTACCTGGTCATCTTCAACAATATGTCACAGCTGGTGAGTCTGCTACTTTTTTAAAAAAAAATATAATTTAAACTGCATCACGAATGAGGTCCTGGGAGCATGTTAAGAGATGGATTTGAAGTTGTTATAAGTAGCCTGCATTGAATGGGATTTCCTCTCTGTGTCCTCTCTTCGTCTAGTTTGCCATGTACTGCCTGGTGCTGTTCTACCGGGCTCTGAGAGAGGAACTGAGTCCGATCAAACCAGTGGGAAAATTCCTGTGTGTCAAAATGGTGGTGTTCGTCTCTTTCTGGTAAATCTCGGTGTGAGCTCAGTTTTTGAAAACGTACTTTACTTTACACTGTTTTAACTTGCGTAGATCAACTGTATATCCTGGTGAAATGATTTTTTTTTTTTGTGTAAACTTTCTCAGGCAAGCTGTGCTCATTGCTCTGCTGGTGAAAGTGGGCATCATCTCAGAGAAACGCACGTGGGACTGGCAAAGTGTGGAGGCTGTAGCTACTGGTTTACAGGTAACAGAAAGTGTACCCATTTCAAAAATGTGAGAGTAACTTCATGCTCTTGAGTTTGTATGTTCTATGTGGCCTCATATCTGTTTAACTTCTTATGAGTTTACAAAACCAACTAAACTGTCCTGTTTCCTTCAGGATTTCATCATATGTGTGGAGATGTTTCTCGCAGCTATCGCCCATCACTTCAGCTTCACCTACAAACCTTACATCCAGGAGGCTGAGGAGGGCTCCTGCTTTGACTCTTTCATGGCAATGTGGGACATCTCTGACGTCAGAGCAGACATTTCTGAACAAGTCCGCAATGTTGGTAAGCGCTTCCCGGCTGCTAGTGTTCTTACACAGGTTTATTCTGTAAGCAAGTGTCTCTGATGTTCTCCAACATTAAAAAGAGTATTTTTTTTTTTGTCCACGTCGGCAGGGAGAACAGTTATGGGTCGTCCAAGGAAATCCTACTTCGGAGAGGCGGAAAATGACGGTGAGCGATCCGGCCTGCTGTCCTCAGGATCTCAAGATGTCATCGCCGAAGCAGCATCCAACCCAGTGTCTCCTAATGGTCAGTATGAGGGCCTGGGCAGAACCCTCACTCCGCACTCTTTGTCAGCACCCGCTGGGCTCGGGTCTGCCCTGTGGGATGAAGGGTACGAGGCCAGACCTGAAGACACCCAGGAAGAAGACAGGACCAGCCGAACCAAAGAGCAGGCAGATCTCATTGTGATCACCTAGCTTAAGACTGGTGTCACACACAGACTCTTACTAGATGTGGTTGGGCCAGTAACAGCCTGGCCACGTTCCTCCAGACATTACTGATGCAAACAAAACAGGAAACTTATTTAAAAGGGCACATCAACCAAGTAATAGTAGAGGTGTACCAACAAATGTAAAACCAAATGGACCTCTCTGCCAGTGACAGCTCCAAGAATGTTCATTGAAGTTATGGCACTAAAAGACTTATAGATAACATGCATTTTTATGCTGTTTTATGTTGCGCTGGAGAGTTATGTGGCTAAGTAGGTTGTGCTAGAATCTGTTAACTGGGAAAAGACACTTCCATCCCCAAGAGCATATTTTTTTCAAAGGACCCAGTCTGTGTGTTTGTTGAGATGAGAGGGGACATGACTCCTGCTGAGGTCTGAGTAAAACACGCACGTGTATGTTTTCCAAGTAGGAAGTTATTACACAATTTTATGTGTCAGTTATGTCATGATCTCAAATGTGACAAATGAGAGATAAATATGCAACTTTTAAAATTCAAACATTTTCTTCACGCTGTATCTCACTTTATAGGGATTTTGATGACATCAATTTGAAATGAGAAAGCATGAATGAAAATCTACAATACAAAAAGCACATTAGATGTTGAGTATCTTTTTTTGGTCCTAGTTAGTAGATGTGTATTTTAAGAAGGACGATTTTTTTTTTTTTTTTTTTCTTAGTTTGCATCTCGACAATAAAGTCGAAATGTCGAGAATAAAGTTGAAATGTTGAGATTAAAGATTAAATTATATTTCAAGAATAAAGTCAAAATGTTGTGAAGCAAAGAAAGCTCACTTGAACCTTTGTTGCAGTGCTGGCCTGAGCCCCCACACCTTCAGGATCCAACAACTTAATCAATTGTCTTCTTGTGTCTTGTGATACAACATATCGTATTGCGTGCAGGTGTAACCATTGACAACCTTGCATCTATCAATTTCCAGCTATTTCGATCTGCATTAAAGCGCCCATTTCCTCCAAATTCGTCTGGTTTCTCCTTCTGAACAGACCCAATTTTTAGCACAATTATGTGCTTATTTTCTGGTTACTAAAACGGATTGTTATACAATTAAACGAGTTTATCTATGCACTGCATCTTGTAGAATAATTTGCTCAAAGCAAGTTTGATTATTCTGAAAAGTTTGACTTTCATCTTGAAATTTAATTTAATTCCCCTAATACTCTGTTGGATTAGTGCTTTCACAAAAAATGTACACAGTGAAATTTTGGATAAATTGAAGAAAATATGCATAATGACCAAGTGGGTAAAGGCAAATAATAGAACAGCTAAAACAGTCTGGTGAGTTCAGAAAATGACAGTAAATACACTTTACTGTAATACAGCCTTGAAAAAGGAGGAAAAGATGTCATATTGAAATATCCATAATCTAAAACGGTACCAAGTCTCATAACACAATATTGTTATAACACCGATACATTGCCAGCCTTATATCTGACAGTGTCACATCACTACGTTATCAATATTGTGTATTTCTCAAGGGTTTGAGTAGTTACTTTAACGTCAGTCCAAGTATTAAAATAACATTTCAGTCTGAAACGGTACAATCAGCACATTCTACTAAGTTCCTATCAATGCTTTACTGCATATAGCTTACTCAATAGTGTGTAATAGAAATTGATTCACTAGTCTTCTAAGATGCCTTGTTCTATGTGCTGTGGATCTGGTCTATCCAATACATCAGTTAATCATTTATATTGCAGGATCAGTTTTATTTGTGGAGCTGTTTTCCATCCATTGTAGCCTTTAAGATGGAATAACGTTGCAGCGATTGCACATAAAGCCTTTTCTGTTACTCAATGATTTTCATTTTGTCGTTGTGATTTACATGGATCTGTGCAGGGATATTGACATGACTAATGTACAGTTTGGGTCAGGAAGTAACGTATGTGCATCAGATGAACAGCATCATGTCCAGCTCGAGCATGTTGCACTGCCTTACATGATCTTTTTTTTTTTTTTTTTTTTTTTAAATTAAATCGCTGAGTATTACATCAGATCGGATGTAAATGTTCCACATTTTAATTTAACTCCATCTCTGACAGTCTTTTCAATAAATCAGATTAACAATCATTTCTTTTTTTCTTGCATTCATTTATTGGTGTACTGGTTTTTATTGATTCTGACAAACATCTTTACAAACAACTGTGTCCATAATCAAGGGACAATAATATTTATATTGTATACTTGCAAATATGATATTCATAAGTACAAATTATACACGTCCGATGAGTTTATAGCACAATGTACAAATGAAAACACTGTTGTGAAAGTATATCACAAAGACTTGTGATGAATACGCATCCCTCTGGTACTTACAAATCATGCAGGCTACGACTAAATGTCTCTTCATGTGTCTGAAAAAAATCTGGAAATGTGAAGACTACATAACAAATGACACAAGAGAAGGAAAATCCGTAAATGAATAAAATGATACCAGGAAGGGAATGTATAGTATTTAATACATTTCCCCACTGAATATGTGACAATATTCTAAATTTGACTTCATGTGTATAAAAATAAAACTAGCTAGAAGGTAACAGGTTATTACTGCATCCCGGGAGTGTTTTCTAAATGGGCCGAAATGGAGATGGTGCTTTTGTGAAGCTTCACGGCGAGGCGGACCCAGTCCCCAGCTCGCACCTCCAGGGGCTGCTGCAGAACAACAGCCGCCTGCTTCCAGTGCGAGTTGTGGCTGAGCGTGCTGACACTGATCTCCGAGTCCAGGTGGATGTGATACCAGAAGGGAATCGCAGTGATTCTGCCTGCGGTCGTGGCCTGGACCTGTAAAATAGGAGTCAGGGATTAATGATACATAACCACAGCCAGCTCTTAACAAAACATAACCCAGTCATCCCATGTCATGATTTGCTTCAGTTTGCTTTTTCATTTTACTGTTAACAACAAGTTATCTTCATCCTTTTCTTTCTAATATTCATGCGGTCTGGGTAATGGCTTGGATCCCGGGGATTAAATTGACGTCGAACCTCACGTTAAATCAATGGATGAATGTTAGAATCACAAAAATATGTTCATGTACTGCAATAGAAAGTTCAACACATCAAGTTTTAGTTCTGAATATTCAAATAAGTGCAGTTTTGGACGTGAATTCATCCACGACTGAAAAAAAAAAAAGTTAGAAGTAAAGTAAGGTTAGAAGTTTGTACGGAAGAGATGGTTGCGGTGTTCGTAGGTCTGACTCATTGCTTGTTATTTTGGTGCACTATGTTCATGGAGCAGTAGACGGCTCTGGGATTTACCTTTGACTGTCAGTCAGTGTATAAATTCAAGTTTTCAGGTCAGTACTGTTCTAGTACCAAAGTACTGAACAGGCGACATTTTAATTATATTTATTCCAGTCATGCTGGGATCCCTAATGGGGCCGATGGATGTGTTACCTTGACTTCTCGGTGAGTATAGTTTGCATTGGTTTCCATGAGGTCCAGAACAAAGAGCTCCACAGACTCACTGAGATGTCTGCACTCCAGTGTGGAAAAGTCCAGAAACACATGGACCGGTACCTGAAAGACATAATATATAAAAACAGTGTTGAAGGCGAAACACAAAAGAAGAAACTTAATGTTGACATTATCAATATTGTCGAGGAAACATGTCATATCATTGCTGACTGGTTAAAGGCTGCTACAATAGTTTCAAAATTAACTTGAGATTTATGCACATTAGGATGCAACGACTGGAAACAATCCCCAACGGAGAGCGTTGCCAGACCCTTATATTCCCGCTGGGAATTTGGGTCTGATAATAACAGAATACATTTCTGACAAAAAAAAAAACCTCTAAATAAAGAAAAGAGGAACACTGCAGTATTTTAATTGTAAAGTGGAAGCTGACTCACAGTTGATGCTGATTTATTTTCACAAACTATTACTTCACCAAATTCGTTTTTAAATCGGCAGAATATCAGCAGGTTTTTATTCAATCACAGATTAATGTTGAGACACAAATTTTCCACCTCAGCCTCAAACAGGCCATGGCTGCAGGGCGGCACTCAGAGAAACCAAAGTGTTGGCACAGAAAGTGTCACAGTTTCCTTTACCGCAGAACAAAAGAATCTTTCCTCCTCCCTGTCACAGTTGTGTAGACCTCAGAGCCCGCTGTTTGATGTGCTTGATGTAATGTGTACTGATGGATTCAGGTAGGAATGTCTTTGGGCCAAGCTGTGTGTTGTGTCTTGTGTGACAGTTGTGCCAGGAAGTGCCCTCCACTGAGGGCTTCAAAGACGGCATCTGTTAAAACAAACGACCGTCCCACGGGAGGCTCGCGAAATTAGAGCACAAACATGATGGTGGGAAAAAAAAGAAAAGAAAAAAAAGATAATTTCCAGACCAAATAAAGAAAAATAATTCAAAGGGATTTTCGCAGCTTCTTTAACGCAGCTGGAAAGCACACATCAAAGAGGAGTACAGAAAACACTCCTGGATGTTAGTATTCCAACAAAGGCCCATACATGGTAGAAAACATTATTTTCAGCTAGTTAAATCTAATCTCAGATTTTTTTTTTTTTTTTTTATAGTATTGCACTATATGTCAGTCTTATTTAACACAACCTAATGTACCATCTTTGAATGTGACTGACGCAAGCGCACAAACACAGCATACTGTATGTGAAAACTGTCAATATTGACTGTTGCATCAGGAACATGAGACAGAATAAGAGAGTGGAGCGGCCTGAGAGATGTACAAAAGCAAGATTTCGCAACTTGTGTTTTGAAGACTGAAGAAGTTTCAGCTTGACAATAACATTGTGATACCCTGTGAATCATTCTGGATGTATTTTCAAATCATTATTTATTGTGGGAAAACATTTTATAATTGAAATAATTATAGCACATAATAACAGAAGTACATCAATGTCATTCAGTTGTCAAAAACTCTACTTACTGCAGTGAAAAGATTGTTAAAATTGTCTTCTAATATATGGTGAGTTCAAAATGTTGACGCATCCACTTCAAGACATTTAAGTCTGCATGAACGTAAATGAAACAGCATATGGAGTGTAGTGTATATAGCGTGTATACCAGAGCAATACGTTATCCCATATTTGTTTTTAGGATCACATGAATTTGGTCATAAAAATATCTGCAACCAAGAGCCTGTAAAAACTACATTTCAGTCCTCCCATGTGGACCAATTATGTAATGATGACATACTCTGTTATCTTAATCATCTCTTAATTATCTTAATGATTTTTATGCACACATCTGTTGTTATTTCTACTGTCATACGCAATGAAAACCAACATATCTGAGATAAACTACAGATAAGCTATGCCATGACAATATGGCTTCACTCACTCACCACCTGGCAGTTCAGAAGCCAAACTCAACACTGACAGATTAATTTGATTCTTTTTATTAATTAGCTGAGCGCAGATTTTACCCCAGTGCACCTTCAATAAATAAAACAGTAAATGTCCGTTCACCATAAAAATGATGCTGCAAACTTCTTCAAGCTATAGTTTAATTTTGATCATATGCTTTTTTTTTTTTTTTTTAATCAGTCACTGAGTGAAATGCTACTGGTGATTAGCCTGTGTGCCATAGAAGTCCTTATGAAAAGTGACAAAACATTCAGTCATCATGTTTTACTCTATATTTTCAGGAACTACCAAATACATCTGCCTGTACTGAGCACGGTCTGTAATTTTAAATGTCATGTTTCACAGATGAAGAAGACTTGGCTGTTCAACTGTCATTTCATCCTCAAAATGTAACAGTCTCTCCGCAAACCCTGCAGTGACTATCAGTCAGTCTCTGTGAAATCATGATCCTGACATCGCAATAATAAACGCAAATTCAACCAAACTGTGATATATTTCTGCAATTTCTCTGAAACAAATGTTCTCTAGAAACTCTACCAAAGTATAAAGTAAGTCTTTCCAAACAAAACTTGCTGTGTCAACATTTATCTGTTCATACTGTGTATATGCTGCTGTGACGACAAAATTTCCCCACTGTGGGATTAATAAAGTCTAATCTAATCTAATCTAATCTAATTAACAAATTTACAGTCAGACAGGATCTTCAACCTCTCCTCATCATCAAATCAAACCACATGGTGGTTGATGGTAAATTTTGTTTAGCAAAACAGGAAGAGACAGGGTTTATGGGAAATGTGGTTTTATCATGAGCGCTACGTCACTACATTTACACAGGATTGATCCACCCTTCCAGTTGTAAGAGAACACACTTTATTTTTGTACATTCGGAATGTGTTGAATCAATATTATTTAAAAAGCATATAAAACTTTTGTAAAGCTACGTCACTTTTATGACGCAATCATTTTTCTGTAACTTTTAGCCCGAGGTTTTTAAAGTTAAGAAAAAAAAAGGTTAGATATTCATTATTTTCAGCAGTTTCTGTGCTTATTATAGTAAAAAGTGATTACATATAATTATTTATTGGGTAAGAAAAATATTTATTTTCCCTAAACTTAAAATTTTTGCCAATCCCCACAATTTTCCCAAAACAACTCAGTTAAAACTTTGCAAATTGGATTGCAATTTTCGAGAAACGTTGATAAAAAAAAAAAAAAAAAAATCAAGCATTTTTGATTGCAACAGCTACATATCAAATCCATGAAATCCCAGCAGGACTGATTAGTTACAAGATTAAAGGCCTTTACATGCAACACCAATGTAAACACAATATACAAGGTAACTTCGACACAAGGTAGGTTTTGCAGGTTTACTTACAGTGAACTGGTTGATGAAAGGAGCGATGTTGAACCCCAGCGTCGGCTCCTGACCCTGGACGGCACTTTCCAGCAGCAAAGTGTCAGACTCCACCAGCTTACCATACACCACAATCCTTTCTGGGAAAATACGTCCTCCTTCCTCCAGCAGACATCTTGTATAAATAAGAGAAATACAATTGAAACATCAAAATATCTAATATGATAATGAAACATACAAAGCTTGATCGTTTGCCTCTGCCTCACCTGGCCAGAGACGCTTTCTCCATCAGCTTCTGTCTTATCAGACCGCAGGTTTCCACACAGTCCAGGATGATGGCACTCCACAGATCCTCCCTGGACGGCCTCTGCAGCATCCCTTGCTCATCCTCTATGTGGTTGAGCCAGAACTCTAGATGCTGCTCGGCGATACCGCTGGAGTGAGCCAGTCTATTGAGCACTTCCTGTTGCTTGCTCTTTTCCACGGAGCTGTAGGCTTTCACATGACCTTGGCTGGCGGCGATGAGCGAGAGCAGGGAGAAGCCCTCTGACACATCCAGCACGTAGAGCAGGCTGCTGCACTGTGAGGGGATGGTGGGGTCAGACTGAAAAACACATCCTTGCTCTCGTTTTCTACCCTTCAGCTGGGAGATGAGTTTGGCCAGCGCGCTGCAAAAACTCTGATGGTAATCGTGATTGTTCAGAAGCGCCATCTCTGAACACTCCAGCATGCAGAGGTCTTTAGTTTGGTCAGTCTGAAGACATGCTAATGCGCTGCACAGCTCTGCCTCCGGGTTTGACGTGGGGTTCTCAGGGTAGATTGAATCCACACGCTTGTCGAGATGGATTTTATGCCCATCTCTCAGCACAGCAACGCTGCAGAGTCTCAGGTAGGCGTCCCGGCAGGAGACTTCAACAACCAGCTCGTCTCGTGGCTTCAAGACAAAACCTGAGGAAGCAACAAAGGAAACCTCTGACTTAGTTTGATTATCCTACAACAATGGAATTGAAACTTAATACATTTTTGGTACCAATTAAGGTTCATATTACCAAGTTTTAAACCTGTCAAGAATTGCAGTTTTATGTATCTGTTATTACATGGATAAAAATAGACAATATATTTAGTGCCTGATTTAAATAAAAACAGACTTATTTCTCCTGACTAAAATAAAGTACCAAGAGATTCTCTGGATTTTCTCTGGTGGTCTCAATCTAGACCAAACTCAACCACAGTTCAGTTTGTTTGCAGTTTGAAAACACTTTCTGTAATGTTTCGGCTTTCTGACCAATTACAGGAAGTTGAGTCAGACTATTATCAACCATCAAACATTAAAAGATGAAAAAAGAACCAGAAGATAAGTGAAAATAAGCTGCTGTGGCACATGTGGAGAAGAGACAAAAAAATAATTGATTGTAATCTGCTACATACTGATCAATTTCAAATATAGGGAGTCTATGTCGGTGATGACGACATGATTTGCTTTTGGTGCACTAGCAAATTTGTAGGGTGAAACCAAAATTGGAACAAATGTAAACAATGCAAAAGAACATGAACCTTGGTTTGATATGAAAACGCCCTAAAATATGTTTAAATTTGATCATTTTCATTGCAAAAGTTTTTGTTAGTGGATGACTGCTTCTGTTTAAAAAAAAGAAACGTTCAAATTTCCAATCATTTCTTATCACTGAACAAAGGATTGTGTTTGCATGAGTATGAGTAAGACATTTGAGGTTATATATTGGCAACAGTATTAAGACATTTCCTATGGAACTCAACACTACAGCTCTGTGGATAGAACTAATGGGATTATTTAAACATGGTGTGCAGACACAAAAGATAAACATAAAAAAAACAGGTAAAAATGTTGTCTTTCATGATGTCATACTTATGAGTTTGTGATTTTAAAGTGGCATGGAAGAGGCACCTCTGAGAACATTTTTACATGATGGCAGAAATGCAGACATTAGATAAAGTATGAAGCAAAGGGGAGAGGAAAGGAAAGCAAATCCAAGCGAGCAATAAGATTCAGGCGACCAGGCAGCGAGAGGATTCCTACAGGAATAACATCTGTTCATGTCTTCATGTCAGCGCGCTGCTCGTCACAGGCGTTTGGGGAAAATGCATATTTATTGCCTATAAGAATTTCATGAACACTAAAGAGTGTCACAGGCGATAGCGGGGCACACGTCACAGCGGTCGGGAGAGCGGATGTTGGTGATCACCGGGAGAGGTGGCGGCTCCCTTGAGGCTGCCTTCGCCAATTAGCAGTGCAGTGAGATGCTGTTGAGCCTCGTCTGAAAGATGATGTGCTGCGATGCCAACTGGAACATGTCACCTCATGTCAGCAGCTATTAACTTCACAGCGGCCGGGCAAACTCAAGGTAATGCTCAGGAAGCAATTTGAACTTTTTGAAGGTCTTTACAGTTAAAGTACTTTTTTAAACTTTTCCATAGCAGCTTTAATAACAAGCCTTACAGCTCATAAAACTACAGTCACTTGAGACAATATATTTCTTCGATGGGTCTCACGAGTATAGGTTTTAAAATTTCTGTAAATGTATTGCAATCTTTTTTTTTTCTGATTTTCAGGAGCCAAATCTTTATGTTATTGTCAATTACAGTGATTCATTATCAGAAAATAGTAAAATAATAATAATAATTATCAGCTAAAATATTTCCTGACATTCTCCGGGTATTATTTAAAACTTTAATAAATTCAAACAGTGAGCAGTAGGAACCCTGTACGGTATAACACACACCGCCCTTATCTGATATAACACAGAAATACATGATAGGTTGGAGAATAAAAGTAGTGAAACTTAATCTTATGAAAATGCTCGATTCATAACTATTTGAAACAACTAGTGATGAAAACAGAAAAATGTCACCGCTGGTGTATACACAGTAAACCCTCCAGTAATCAATGAACATGTTGTGCCCTGCGTGTCTTTTTAGTGTCTCACCCTTGGTGCTGTGGACCGGGTAGATGGCTTGTTCCCAGCAGGTGTCCTCCTGCGGTCCAGTAGACAGACTGCTCTCCTCGTCCAGGTGGAGCTGGAACCACACCGCAAGGGCATCCAGCTCCCCCCCCTGAATGACCGGCAGCCGGATCTCCTGAACCTTCCTGGAGCTCAGGCCCTCCAGCTCCTACAGGTCACACACGCACGCACACACACACACACACACACACACACACACACACACACACACACACACACACACACACACACACACACACACACACACACACACACACACACACACGCACACACACGACAGTTAAAGCAGGAGCCGTGTGAATGTTACAGACTCTGAGAGGTTGAAGAATTTGATGGACGTTACTGGGAGCTTTTCAAATATGACTTCATTGTTGAATCAATAAGATTCGGAGATTTGTAACACTATATGTATGCATACTGTGCTTTTATAAATTACAGTGAACTTCTAAACCTGCCAGGTGGTTTTCATGAAGCCAAGTGACGCCAATTTGATATTAAATCTGTCCCTCCTGGCAAAGAGCAGTCTATTACAGCAAGCATTGTCTCAGCAAGTTCAATTCCACCTTATAATAAATACATTTATCTTTTGTGGCACAAATATTAACAGAACAACAATACTCAATACAAAAAAACGTATAAATCTGATGATATTGTTAATGAAAAGTCTTTTGAAGCCTGAGGTTATGATGAAGATCAAATTTGAATATTACATCATATCTCAATCTTATGAGAGGCAAAATTCAGGAACACCCTCCAAACACCAAAGAACAAAATGCAACATTTTATAACTTTCCATCATTTTTAAATCTTTCTAACTATTGAATTCTTGGGATTGAGACACAAATTTGAGAAACTCACAGCCGAATTTCAGTATAACTCAAAGTGTCACATCATATCCGCCAGAGTGAGTTTGTGTCAATGATTCAACATTTGAGGGCCTCTTCTGAGTACACACATGCAGTATGCATGTGTACAGACAAATATTCTTTAGTGATGCATATCAACAAATTCTTCTGCAGGTGATATGTGCGGCTGGTAAACACCGCCTCTCCAAACGGCCATGTGTGCACTGGGAACATAACAGGGAACAATCACTGCGGGCCGATAGTTAAATAAATGAGTGGCCATATTGAAGCCAGTGAGTGAGCCAATGTTAGTTTCATAGGACTGATGGCAATAAAGTCAGGTAAATTATTTTGGTCGTTGTTAAATTATTCTGCTTTCACTAAAGGCAACAAAAACGCAGCTTATTAAAATCAGTCTCACAGCTTTGTGCAACAAATTAGACACAAGGAACATGCAAAAGTCAAAAAGCCAGAGCACATCAACATGATGCTGCCGTCATGTGTTCAAATATATCATTTGAAGCATGTTAGAATGGTGCATGAATTTGAGTCTGTGTGTAAAATGGTCATCATTTCTGAATGGATTTCTGAATGCAGCACACGCAGAGTTTATCATGTGTTTGCTCACCTGCACGTTGTTGAAATCTATGTGGAGGGCTGTGAATGGCTCTGTGAGAGATTTGTATCCTCCCGGCAGTCTGCTGAGTCGCTCCGTGGTGTACGGCTCCATGGAGTCATCTGGCTCCGAGCTGCAGCTCACTGGACTTTGGAGCTCCCCGGCTGCAGCCATGGATAGACCGCCCACTTCTGTCACACACAGCCTGCACCAAAAAACACACAATGATCAGCTGGTGGATCCACACACCTCGTACTGCTGCTTCAAGACGACTGAGGCACAGATATGCTGTTTGAATCAGAACAATCACAAAGAAAAGAAATAAATGCAACGAAGATGTCTTTTCACAGATACAGGGCCTACCTGTGATGCCGGCGGATCTCAAGGCACTCGACAGCCATCCCAAACACAGTGGCTCCGGCGGGGATGACCCGTCCTGTGGTAGACTGTTCCCCGAATTCATTCTCACCCCTCTATAGGAAAAAAAACAAAACAATATTAAGCCTCCTTAAAATCACTGACACATATCGCATACAAGTTAGCTGGATGCATTTCTATATAAAGTCAGAGTATGCTATTTGTGACTTACTGAATGTGCTACTTGTACTGTCTCATGACCCCGGCGTACCAATGAGATGTGCGTTATGTCAGCTGTTCAACGGTGCAATATGTACGATTTTTGGTATAAAACATTCAAATAATTCCAGAGAATATATAAGAAATATCAAGACGTAGTCTCTACATATTGCACCTTCAATAATTGAAGTTACCTGTGGAGGCAGCAGGAGGTGGTGCCAGGCATGAATGAGACTCTCTATGATGCCCTCTCCAAACAGCCCTGCATCTACAGTCTCTGTCACCACCAGTGATACCCTAAGCATGGAGCAAAGACATTTTTTTGTGGAAAAATATCATTTGAAAATGCGTCTTAAAACTAAGAACAATAAACACAGTACACACTAAGACTGACAGAAATGTTGACCAACACCTGGAGGATGAATACAGAGGATTTAAGGTATAAATTGTACCTTTGCGGGATGTCCTTTGGCACCTCCATGTCCAAAGACTTCATGTGGAGGATCTTGATGCTGCCATCCATGCCATTAGCAGTCACCACCTCACAGGCCAGCTCATACATCGTCTTGGATAGCTCACATGCGTACACCTCTGCAGCCCCTGCCTTCTTAGCACACATACTTAACAGAGAGAAACAGGATATCAGAAAAAGAACACCCTCTTGTAGCCCCAATAATAAATTTGGTGCGAACTGTGGCACTCACGTTAGAGGAGGAAATTCCCTAACTCACAAAAAACATGTGCAGCATAACTTTAAAAAGTTTAAAAAAAAAAAAATCTAGTGGAAAATATCTTACCCGAGGATTCCAGTGCCAGTACCTATGTCAAGTACAGTGCTGCAGCCGCCCTGAACAGCCTTCTGAATGGCTTGCTGGTACTTCTGGTTCCTCCTGTGGTCATTGAGCATCAGGAAGTGCCAGCGCTCCACCAGCCAGTTGGCCACACGGTAGAAGTTCTCTCTGGCTTCTGGGTAGTCTGGCCTCAGCTTCAAGGCTTTGTGGAAATGACCTGCTGCTTCATCTCTAAATCCCATTCTGGATGATTAAATGAGAAACCCAGTGCAGTCAATAACAGGATAAAACACATGTACCTACACTATGACGACATTTATGTAGAGCAGAGTACCTGAACAGGTGTTCGCCCATGCTGTTTAAGATGACCTCGTCAGCAGGGAAAAGTTCCAGCGCTTGTTCGTAACAATCAAAGAGGTCCTGAATGCGACCCACAGAGTCCAGCTCCTCCGCCCATTTAAAGAGAGTGAACCTGAAGGAATCCTGAAAGAGACAAGTCAGTGAATCTCTTTGGATCCTGCAGCAGTCAAATCAGACTACCACACTAAAGTAAAGCACCGTCGTTACCTTTGCAAATTCCTTAAACATCGGCGCAAGGTTGAGGACGAGAAGGTAGTGCACAAACGCCGTTCCATAGTCCTGGTTGAACAGGCACTGCTGGGCGCTTTCTAGGGAGTTGGAGACCAGCTCGTTCCTGGCAGGGTCCGCTCTGCGTCGCCTGCGGGTCCTCCTGTTATGCTTCGGCCTTGCACTGGCATTAGGCATCCCTTCAAAAAGAAAGGCACAGAGTGGCGGGTCATTAAGAAATAGTAATAGTAGTAATAATAATAATAAACTTTATTTGTATAGCACCTTTTATACAAGAAATGCAGCTCAGAGTAATGACGATGCACCATACACAAACTATTCTGTGTATCAAATAGGACTGCAAATACCAATTATTTTCATCATGGACTTGCACGTCGATTATTTTCATTACTGATTAACCAATTAGCTGTTTGGTCTTTAAAATGTCAGAAAATGGTGAAAAATATTGACCATTGTTTTCCAAAGCGCAGGCTAAACGGTCCTGTTTCGTCCACAAGCAAGAGATATTCTGTTTATTGTCATGGAGGACTGAAGGAACCGGAAAATATTCCCATTTAAAAAGACAGAATCAGAGAACTCTGGTATTTTTTCATTTGAAAAAAAAAATAAACTCAGAATGATTCAGCAATTATAGAAACAGCTGACTATTAATTGTCTTAACTGACAAATCACTGCAGCTCCAGAACTGAAATGAAAATGTTCATGGTAAGCGAGAGTTGTTTATAAAATTGTGTAATATCAGGTCAAACTTTACTTACTCACTATTATAAAGTTGTATCATCTATTATAAGTAGTAAGTAGTACTATATTAGAAATATATCGTAATAATACATCAATATTATAAAGTTATGTCTATTTTTATAGTTGGATTTACTAAATCAGAATTTTTTTTTTTTAATTTTGTCATCCCTAATATTTATATAATTTATGTTTCCTTGGACGTAGACATGCAATAACTTTTGCAAAATAAAGATAACTATCACTGTATGATCAACATGGGTTAAATGACAGATCGGGATATTTCAAAAGGAGATGCTCCTCAACACGCATCACTGACTGCTTTACTTACTGTGTGTTGCTTTGGATCACAGGGTGAAGTTACACGGAGACGATGTCTGAAGTGGTCGTCTTAATGTAGTAAACAGGTAAACATCACGCTTCCGTCCAACACGTTCGTTAGCATGGTTGTTGTGCACAATCCTTCTCCCTTAGCGGACATGATGAAACATTTGCTCACGGTCGCTGCAAGAGTTCAGCCGCATGTCAAAAACCGGACCAGTCTCTTACTAATCACGTTGCATCACAGCCAGCTAAATAAAATAGAAATATTGTTTTTGTTCTGCTATGAATCGGACCTCTACCGTTCAAAAGGAAACATGTCCGCAGACTAGGCAGCTCGGGAAGGAAACGTGTAACTAACTAGGAAAGGTTCCGCGGGCGCAGTTTGTTAAACCGTTTCGTTTAGTTGAAATTACGAACAGGACACCGTCACTTGCAAGAAATACAGTGAATAATACTTTTCGTATTTATTTACAAAATACTCCACAATAAATGTCGCCGCCTCAGATTTAACCTCAGGTGGAACCGATTGCAGGCGGATCGACGGTCTATTATAGTGAGGCACAAGTCAAAGAGTACACAAACCAAGAGAATTCACAGCCACGCAGCCTTCCTGCGTCTTTAACGTGGCCCTCTTTTTTTATACTCCAAAAAAACAACAACGCCGTAATATATAATTGTTCTGCACCCATGTACAGGATTTGACTGATGTCTTAACCTATGTCCATAAATGAGATGATCTAACCCCAGGGGTGCAATGCAGTGCAGCACGTAATATAATTAGCAGATCTATCTTATTTCATTTGAATGATTTTGTGAAGCTACTTTCTGGAGTTCTTCATATTTGGCCTTGTACTGAAATACTGGGTGTATTGACCTACAGGCTTTACTTTACTCCTTTCTGGCTGTACTCTGGTGGGCCTATATGGTCTGAGATACAAGCCTATCATCTCAGGAGTTTTTTCTTTTTAAGATGACTTTTCTTTTTGACATATTGCCTTTATTTAGCACTGTTGATCTAAACAGGAAATAGTGGGAGAAAAGAGTCGTGTTTTATGCAGCAACGGTCCCTTGGAGTTCAACCGTGGAAGTCACAGGTATGTAGCGTGCATCCAAACACCCAGGCTATCTCATCGGCCTTACATACCTACTTAACTGGTTTTGACTTGTTCCCTTCTTAACTGATCTTAAAGACACAAATGTTCAGCTGTGGTGCCTGAGAGGCGTTTCCACGTGACGTTCAGTCCTGCACCTGCAGGTGCAATGAGTCTTTTGTTCGGGTTGCTCCTGCCAGGGAGGCAGGCGTGATTTGAGAGGCACCGTCTACGTTGTTGAGAGGTTACTCAGCTGCCTCCTCACAGAAACATCCAGCAGAGCCTCAAGTTCAACTCAATCTTTCTCAGTCTGATCAGTTTAATAAGTCACCTCACTTCCCAAAAGAGGAAGATCATGACCTTTAATGAAGGTGCCTCCTGATGTATTATCACAACATGATAATAATAGAAGACACAAACTGGGGTTACATGTTGTAAGAATTGGTGTTGATGTTGCCTTTTCATGGTTTATGTTTTCTGACGGTTTTTACTTTTTTGTAAAACTTTATTCTAGTAAAAAAAAGTATTGTCTGTAGAAAATATCACCTATAGGTTTGTTTACTAACCACAGATGTTGTCTTAATTCTGTCAAGATGAAAATAAAAATATTATGTCCAAAAGAAAACATAATTCTTGAAGTGGTGGAAACAAACTACGCACATATTCTCAATTGCTGTACCTAAGTACTATTTTTAGGCGGGCTACTCATCTTGAGTATTTCTTAATTTTTTTGCCACTCTATATTCCTACTTTACCACATTTAAGAGCGAAATATTGGGCCTTTCACTGCACAATATCCATCTGAAAGTTGTACATAAATCAAAATTGATATAGTTTTATAAAATATAAATTAAAATGCAATGCATTACTGTTGGACAATTATAATTATTAGGACATCCATCCACTACATTGGTGAAATACCACTTCCACATTAGTACATCATTATCAAAAAACCAATATCGAGCCATACAATAATCTAACCCCACTTTTTAGGCATGCCACGCGCTTTTACTTTTCTCTAGTACGGCTTCACTTGTCTTTAAATAGCCAACTTCTTCGCATTTAAGCCTGCGCAGCTATGTTTTAATTCGATCGTTACTTTAAACAGCAATGCAACCATTTTATAAGTGAGTTATTATTACTTTTAGGAAATCAAAAAGTCGGAACTTCCACTGTCTGTTTTATATCTTCGACTTGTTACGAAACGAAATCAACGACCACCGACAGTCCGCGGCGGCCACCGAGCGAAGCGAAGCGAAGACAAGACGGTACACGTGACCGAATCATCTTGCGGGAGGACAACTCTTCGGCAGAAGTTCGCTACGAGCGCGCAGATGTCAGCAGAGTTTCTCAATCTGTCACTTCGCTCCGTGGAGGGGAAGACAGAGGGAGGGAGGGAAGACCAGCTGGACACCGCTGCTGCGACTTTATTTTGTTTTGTTGTTGTTTTGTTTTGTCGACAACTCCCCGATGAATACTTCACCTCGACAACCGTTACACCTGATAGCCGTTGCTCGTTGACAACCGTTGGGAGGGAGGAGGAGGGAGGAGGAGGGGGGAGGGGGGGGGCAACACCCACGCGCCTGTGTCAAGAAGTTACCATGCTAACAGCCGTTAGCCGGCTGCTACTTGACGTTAGCCATGTTTGAACTTGAAACCTGCGGCGAAAAGAGCGAGCGGTCGGCCGTCACGTGTGTTTTAGTTGTTTGAGTCACAAAAGTAAAGTGCGTTTTTCTTTTTTTCGGGTTTTTTTTTTTTTTTGGGAGGGGGGTGGTCAGTTTGCCGTCGTTGAAAAAAAACAAACAAACAAACAAGCGTAAGCTCTCAATCTTGTGAAGAGAAATGGGACTACACCCGCTGGAGTTCAGTGAGTGCTACCTGGACAGCCCCGGCTTCAGGGAGAAGATCAAGGCGCACGAAGCAGAGCTGGACAAAACCAACCGCTTCATCAAAGAGCTCTACAAAGATGGCAAGAACCTCATTAATGCAACGAAGCGTGAGTTTCATGGTTGTTGTTTTTTTTGAACGTGTAAAAAAAAAAAAAAAAAAAAAAAAAAAAATCTCTGAGTCAGATAAGTCACGGATTTAAAACTCTTGATTGTCCTTTTTTTTTATTTTTTATTTTTAAAGACTGATCACGTTACGAGTGAGTGAAATCTCCTTAAAGTCACAGGACAGACGACTTGTGTCCGATAATATGGTCACCAGGTCAAAAGGCGTTGTCTTTTCGTTGAGTCTTGTTTCACGAGTTTCAGTTTTGAGGCTTGACGACAGGTGAACCTGAACCAGAGTATTTGTTCAGACGATCAGCTCGTTTATCTCTCTGAACTCTTAATCTCGTGGGCCGGGCCTTGTCTGCAAAGATGCTCCCTGTTTGCAGCCGGACTTCATTCAACACGGTTAATCTGAAACGCGACGCTTGTCAAGTTGTAGGTCTCGTTGCAAAATCAACTAAACGTCCTCCTTGCGTGTGTATATCTTTTTGTGATTGCGATTCATCGTTAATGAAATGATTTAAAAAAAAAAAAAAAAAAAGTGTATGGCAAAACTTAAGTCTTCAGACAGTCTTCATAATATTTGGTATTTTTTAAAGCAGCAAAGAGTTTCAGTCCTGCACGGCCGCAGTCTTAAATACTCTGTTTTGAAACTATCATTACGATCACAGTTGAGTTGTTGAGCGCTGCGGGTTTCAGGCTTGTCACCGTGTTGTCTTTGCGATGTGGACTGTAACACAGACTCACACGACATGCTTTTTATTTAGTCTTGTGTGCGTGCTGAAGCTTCTTGATCTCAGGTACCCAGGTATGTTTGTCCATGGCTCACATTCAGCAGGTCTTCACCGTACACAGGGATCTTTGTCCATGCTCACTGTACGGTGAACAACAGGTTCAACAGACGTTTACTGGCAATTTTAGGGTTAATATTTAGTTTTTTTTTTTTTTTTTTTCCCTCTTTTCTATCATGTCATGAGGACATAATTATAGTTTGAGTAAATGGCATCATTAAGTCGGTTTTAGGAGTTGAATTCACAACAGCAGAGCACATTCCTCCTGAAAACCATGGAAACAAAATGGACATCGTGTTCAATGCTTTTATTTCTTTTCATCTGGAAACAGCAGGATCACCTTTATTTGGTGCAAATTATAAACTTCACACAGGATCAGAAGGTCGTGAAGGCATTCGCCTGGTGAGCAGGAGTGTACGTGGGCGTGTTAAGTATGTGTGGCGGGTGCCTGTCTCCACACCACACCACCCCAGCACCAAACCTGTACCCCCGACCCCCCCCACAGGGGAGCTCCATCGATCCAAGCTGTTCCTACATGTCGGAAGAGATCTCAGGATCTCAGAGCAGGTGTCATTTTCCTGCTCAATCAGGAAATTCACTTTCACTCTGACTGTAACTACAGTACATCCGCCGCTGATCTCACTCATCACGGTATTCCCCTTAAACTGCAACTTCATCACGTATCGCGGTTTGTTGTTATGTGTAAAAATCTGAGGAGGGCCGCTGTGTTTAGGTGGTCAAACTTTCTTTGAACGCTCGTAACCAGTGATTGAACATCCTGCCGTCGTCTTTAAGTTTTCCACGTGTGTTTCATCCACCTGCTGTGATTTTGTTTTCCAGAGAGATGGCATCTCACTTTCTCCTGCCTTAGTTTTTGCACCACATGTGGAAGAACCTCCAGAGAGCTTTATACTGAAGTCTGGTATTCAGTCACTGGCAGAAGAGCTGATATTGATGCAGAGTATCCTGTTTCAAGACGACATGCCACGTCTTGTATTTCATGCCTTATATGACTGTGGCTAAGCTATGGGTCACTTTTGTGCTACTGATTCAGAGGGTCCAACGTACTGGCGTATGCAGTCTGCTAACTGTCACTAGGTCTGTGTCAGCTCGAATATGATGAGGAAACCGTGGTCCTGCTCCCCCTCTGGGACTATTGCAATATTTGTGGACGTTTCAGGAAGGAACTAATGGTCATGTTCCTATGTGCTGACATTAATGAAGTCTTCTCGGCCTAATTCACTGGGCCTGACATGGACACCAATGTTAACCTGCTGCCTTCTACCAAAGTCAGATTTTTCATAATTTTTGATCACTGCCATCATGAGGCCTTTACACTCATTGAAATCCAAATATTGTCCAACTGCTACAGCATATTGTTATAAAGTAATTCACCCTTTGTCTTTGTCTGTTTCAGACATTATCTAAACTTAAAATAAGGGACTGTTACTTTAAAATAATAATCTCATTTAACTGACCTGGACTGAGTAGCTGTCTTTTTTTTTTTAACATGTAATGCTGAAACCATGGCGAATCAACAACAATTCATCAGCTTTTTAGTTTTTTTTTTTTTTTTTTTTTTTTTTTTAAATGGAAAATGCCCCAAAATTGCAAAGTTAAGTTCTCTAATGAGAAAATGTCCTGCTGCTCTTATAGTAATCAACATATTGTCTTTGAAGTTTTGTTTTTTGCCCAAAACATATTGAAGTCATCTTTGGCTCTCGAAACTTTCAACTAAACAACTCATCGGCAAAGTATTTGGCAGGACGCATTTTGTTCATAAATGTCAGGTATGTTGTTCAAAGTATTGTCTGCCAAGCAAATGAAAACAGAAAAGAAATGAAATCTGGCACTACTTTGCTTTTTAACAAGTTCTTACTCAATCTGATAGTTTAATGTATCGTTGAATGAGCTAATAGTGATTGAAGTCTATCCAAAATTTTCTACAAATAATCAAACTTTTAAAGCAGGATCTTATCACCCAACTCTCAGACTAATGTCAATGCACAGCGGTATGATAATGTTCACAGCAGTGTTGGCTATAACTCAAGTATAAGTTGTAAAGTATCAGTGTTGTTAATTTACAATGTTGGGGAGGAGCTCAGCGCTTGTTACATCGAGGCAGGTTTCTTCCTCTCAGTCTGCTCGTTTGCGTTTTTGAAGTTGCTTGATAAACTTGTGCGCTCAGACGGTTGTTTTTGATGAGTGGAGTTGATGTGGGGAAGCTAAGCTGTGTAATCCTCTTGATCTGACCCTCGCTATCGCCTTCACAGTAAGATTTAACACTCGGCACGCTCGTAAAAAAAAAAAAAAAAAGTAGATTTGGCCTGCTGTTGTAAACATGGACAGGTTCAGTTTTACTTGCAACTTTGAGTAAATGCTGCGTGGGTTCCAGAGTTGCACGATAATACGTTTGACTTGAGTTTTGACCCCAGGATGATCTGGTGTTTGGATAGTCCGAAGTACAGTTGTTGATCTCCAGGTCAGCAACTCCCTGTGCTCCTGCAGCTGGGAGGATGTCCCACTACGGAAAGTCCTTGGTTCTGGGAGGAAACTTTGAAGCGGGGCCCTGGGCCAGAGAGCCATGACATGGAAGTGCCCACCAGTGGAGCAGCGTGCAGATGTGCTTCTGTTTCAGAGGGTTTCCTTCACAGGAACTGTGTCCTGTCTGTACCCTCTCAACTACACCTCACCTTTGGCTTTACCAAACAGAAAGATTTATTGTTTGCCTGCCCACAAAGTTTGAGCAATCCTCTCCCTGTCCATTTGTCAGTTTTATTAGTTTGATACTTTCAGCCTCTGCAATAATCTGTCAAACGGCGTTAGCAGAGTTGCAGTGGGGTCAGTCATTATCATTTCCTCAGATGGATTTCCTCTGGAGAACTGACCAATCACCTCGTAAAACAACTTGAAAAATATCATTTCTTTTGTCCCCTTTCGGTTCCACTTTGAAATCCCAGCCATGTAGTGAAGGTCTCTTTCTCTGTGGCAGACAGGTTTAAGAGTAGCCTGCCATGGTGTGCTTTGGCTCACTGCTGCTCTCTGTAATCACATTACTGATTCTGCCAAGGAGCCACATCGCAATCTTTCATTAAAATCGCATTAGCACAAGACGTGAAGTCATGTGGGAGGAACGCTTTTTTTTTTTATATCTCCTACTCCAGAAAGAGGCCTACTATAAAAGTGTATTGCATGGCAAATTCTTCTGGGGCTCCTTTTTTGGTGCACCTTTAGCTGCATTATGAACTGTAATATTTTTGGATATCCACCCAAATAAAACCCAGGTACTCGATGTGTGATCAGCCACTTGGTCATATTGACAGGATGCTGATCAGTGTAGCCTCACCCTGCAGTTTGTTTTGAGGATCAGGAAGTCATGAATGAAGTAATGCATGCTTTGTGGGCAGGGAGCCGGCGGGGTTGGGAGGGGGCGGGAGGGCCGGTTCAGTCGAGGGCAAAGGTTGGAGGCAAGTGGAGCAGGGACTGGGCCTGGAAAAGATGGGCGAGTGGAACAGGAAGGACTGTGGAAAGGCACAGCGTGTCAAAGCTGTGCGCCTGGACCAGGCAAGTTCTGACCTAAGTGGCACATCTGATGAGACTGGAGAAATCATAACAAACAACCGTCCAACGGACGCCAGTGAATACACGGAGGACTTCTTCAGCAGCTGACCTTTCACATATACTCACATTTTTATGGTTTGTTTTGGGGAAAATCTTTGCTGCAGCAGCCAGAAAATGAAATGTTAAGTTTCCTGCTTTCCACAGGAAGTCAAAAGTATTATATCATATTATGTTATGTTATGTTATATTAAAAACAATTGTGTTAATATAACCATCAACTCAGAGACAGTGCTCCGCAACTTAACTTTCCGTATGTTTCCCAGTATCTTTTTTTTTTTTCTGGGTGCTCTGCAATATTTGTAAGTAAAATCGATTTGTCACAACACACTTCTTTAAGTCATCAGACACCATTTACAAACCCACCAACAATGAATAGTACATGTCACTTTAAAAGAGTTTGCAAATTAATTCGTTACATCTACGAAAAATGAATTGCTAACATTTCTTATACAAGGTTTATAAAAGGTCCCATATCCATATACAGTCTTTAAATCCATGAGAAGATATGTTTGTGGTGTTAAGTACCAAAAAAAACATCTCAAAATAGTTTGCTATCTCATGTCTTCGGCTTCTCTGGAGGTCTGCCAAGAACAGGCTGTTTTGTGTCTGTCTTTAAGGTGCTTTAATATCAATGACTCTGGCTTCTGATTGGTTAATGCTTTGAGTGACACATACCCAGGCCAACCCCAAGTTTCCTGTGGTCTTGAAGCTTTCTAGCTCCTTGACAAAATGACCATTCAATGTTTTCTTCCAGATAAAAAGTTGGACAGCAGCCCATGCTGATGGCCCGTATATGATATGGGGTTAGTTTATGACATCACAAACTTATGGCTGGTCCAAATGGCACATTTGCTGAATACAGGCTGTGTTCTTTTCTCTGTGGATTGAGAGTTCTGATACCATCGCAGTATTTATGTAACACAGAGACCTGCTTTATTATTAAAACAAATGGAAATCTGAATTTATACAATATGGGACCTTTTTAAGTAAACATTTTCCGGTCTAAGCTGTTCTGGTAAAGGCTCGCTGCCTTCCTCTGTTTCGTGAGGTTTTGGGCTGTGGTTCAGATGAAAGCATTACCAAAAAGTGGATTTAAACTGGCGATGTTTCAGCCATGTGGCAGGTGCTGTAACCAGTCAGCTGCAGGAGAGCTTGAACTGTTGAATCGACACCTTCGTTTGAGCACAGTTGAAGAGCTGCAACGGAAATTAATCGACAACTATTTTAACGATAGTTTTACTCATTTGTTTTACACAGAAATGCCAATATTGGCTGGTTTTATTTCCTAAGTATGAACGAGACTTCACTTTGGACTCTGTGAAGTTTTTCTCTGCTTTTTAATTATTTTTTGCATAAAATGGTTAATTGATAATGAAAATAATAGTTAGTCGGCACCAATAATGGAAGTTCATTGTTGACCTTGCGTTACACAATATACAATAAACTAGTTTACAAGCTAAAAGCTAGGAAGTAGACGTCCGAGTTCTGATTATTTTTGTCAACCATAGTGTGTTTTGTTTTACTGTGGTCTTGTAAAAAGCCACTTGTCCTTTGGATCTGTTGCGCCACAGTAAGCAGAGCCCTGTGATTCAGTGCCCTCCGCCATGGTATGTCTTTTTTTTTTTTTCTTCCCACCTTTTCTGGACAGCGCCACTGATGTTTGTCACAAAGCTGGGGATTGTCTTTCTTTGTTTTTCCTATTATAAAACAACCTGGCCTGTGTTATCAGCTAGATGGAAGGTGGGGTCTGTATGACTCACACTGTACAGCCAGTAGACTGAGGTCTCTGATGTTCTGCAGAGAAACTAGCCAAGTTTGACAGTTCCCAGGTTTTGCTCTCAAATGCCTTTCTTTAAAAGGCAAAAAGCAGGCGAAGCTTTTTCCTCGGACTCTCGTGTGCCCTGGTGTGTGGTATTTCTATCTTCTGATAGTGCTTTCCTCTCAGACAGCGGCTATCATCTCAATCTGTAATGCAGACCTTTCATCTGACACTTTGTTTATGGCTCCACTGATTGTACCCGGTTGATCTATACGGTTGAAACCTCAACTGACACGATACAGGCACACAATGCTGTCGCTGTTTTTCTCCGTTTCCAAATGTTGCCTGATTTTGATTATTGCTGGAGCTTCATGTAACTGGATAACATTCATTCTTCATGTTTTATGTAATGAAGTCCTGAACCGCCCACCCTGCTCTGAGTTAAACATGCAGCCGAGGTAATCAGATTGTGGACGGGTGTGATCTGTGCACCAGGCCTGCATATGGCTCTAATAAAGAGCTTGCAAATCTATCCATTGACATCAGTGTTCTAGGAGTACACATTAATTATACAGCCTTGATCCTCCCTTTGTTAAGTAAAGGACATGTTTAATGTACTCATAAACTGCAACAATATAAAAACTTCACAAAACTCAAATTTGCTTTCACATCACTCCCTAATAAGAGGATTTCTGCACAGATCCGCAAAAACAAACCACAAGTTGTTATGTAAGGCGTAAGTTATGAAAGGCCGTGATTCACTGAGTAAGCACTGCCACAACCCAACTGCCCGAAAAAAAACAACCTCAAAAATATGTATAGTGATTATTTTCTGCAATAAAACAGTAAAAATGACATCATGAAGAATGCTTGGATGGCAGCTTGTCATTATTATTTGCAGTGCAGTGACACTGGATACTGCCCCGACCTGGCACAGTATAGTGTGTTGAGGCTTTGCTAAGGTGTGTCAAGGTTCAGTGTAATGTTGTCAAAACATGTTTTTACTATCCGGGGGAGCAGATGAACTTTCCACTCTGCATCATCAAGGCCTGCAGCTGACCAACATGAGGGTCACTGGTTAGCTATCAGGTTAAAAGCTCATTTAACAATAATAACTCAATACAGAACTTCACATACTACTACTACTACTACTACTACTAATAATAATAATAATGAATACAACGTCTAACATTTCGTTTTTAGTTATAGCACAAACACGTACTGTAAATGAAGCTTTGTTCTTGTCTGGCATGCAGGTGGAAAATGTGTAAAAGTAAAAAAAAACAAAAAACTGCTGAAGCCAAACAAAAGCTGAGCCAAAAGCACCAGGCAGGAGTGAGCAATACAAGCACAGTTTGAGAATTAAATAAAACGATATACAAGCCCTAAAACTGCTTTCCTATAAAAGGTTTGAAGCAGGGATTTAGAAGATGACGGACTCATCTCTGCGTTCCTCTGCCAGACTGTTTCAGAGCACCGTGGCTCTTACTGCAGAAACCAGATCATCCAAGTCTGGCTCACTACAAGGGCAACGACTATTGAATTACAGCAATTAAAGTAAATGATAGATTTTCACTAAGATGGGTTATAGTCATGGAAAACAGCAAGTGGCCCTGGATAAGCGTTGGGGGAAGTAATAGTGGAAAGGCACTCAGGGAAATGCAGTTTGAATGAAAAATGTTCTGTTGATATATGTATTAATGAAATTGGGAGTTGCACAGAGCTCATTCCAATCCCAGTGTACTTTTTATTATTTCACAATGATGTCGATTTGACAGTGTTTGTATATTTTGGTTGGTGGCCTGTTAAAAGGAGGTTTCCATGCTGATAAAGCCATTTCTTTCTGACAGCTCATTAAAATAGATACTTTGTTGGAACATAATAGAAAACGGGAGCCAAACAATAATCTCAAAAGACCACGAGAAAATGTATTGTCTCAGCACATGGTGCCACAGTGCCTCTTTGTTGGTATTGCCCCGTTGTCAAACACAGTGTTTATTACACTGTGTTTGACAACGGGGCAATAAAAGCGTGGGCAACAGTTTGCTATACGGCGACAACTATTAATTATTTTCTGATCAATTAAACTGACAAGTGTTATCTTTTCATGTTCAGTGTATGATGTGTCGAAAATGGTGAGAAATTGTCCATCACATTTTCAGCCTTTAAACTGATTATTTGATCTAGTCCAAAGCCAAACAATTAATTGACTGTGATATACTGCATGAAGTGTTTTTGTTGCATTTGAGAAGCTGCAACCAAATCTTTTTCTTTCCCCCCCCCATTTTTGACTGATAAACTATTGAAATAACTCATTAATTATCAAAATAGTTGGCAATTAGTTTCATTTCGATTGACAAACTGCTTAAGCGTCTAAATCATTTCAGCTTAAGTGTAACATGGAAAGAGTTGAGAAGCAGTCCGCACCACAAGCCTGTTATCAGGTCTCTAACACCAGAGATGTGAGGTGCCAGATCCAATGAAAACATTCGGATGCTCCTTATGCCTCGTCTGATGATTTGTTAATATCAGAGTTTGTTATAGAACATGCCAATATAGCACTGTTTGTGTTGTCAGCTCTTGTTCCACCTACTGCAAATTAAGGACTAGACCAGACTGACCAGACTCACCTTTTATGGACTTGCACACCCCAGGCTGGATTCTTGCTGTCTGTGTGGCTTAGATTCCTCCTAGATTTACAGTCACCTCCAAGAAAATTACTACCTTCAGCATAAAAAGTGTTTGCTCCCAAAATAATGACCTGACAAGATTATATTTGCCATACCTTTATTTTGAAAATAATGCCTGTAACCCATACTTAAGCACTCCCACATAACACTCATCAGGTTGTGTTTACTTCAGTTAAAAGTCACCAATCAAACTGTTTTAGAGAGGAAAATAAGGAATATGAGCTCCAAAATGATTTAATATGTTTGACACAAGTTTATATTATCATATTTTCACTGTAAACGATTGTCTATTAAACATTTGCAGTAACTCGTATTTGGTTATAAGCTGACTCTAATAAGGCATCCTGAACACTCCTCCCTCCCTCCGACTTTACTAAAATACTTATTTTTAAGAGATGTCAGATGATTTGACTTTCCACTGCTGTTGTCTGTTTGTGTCTCTTAAAGATGCTTTTGCAGTGTACTGATTTTTCTTATTATGTCTTAAGGTATCTGAAAAAAGCGATGGCTGTAGGCCAACTCCAGTGTTGATTAATGACCTTTTTAGTCTGTTCAGTGTCTTCATGTAGTTCATGAGCCAACCAATGAGCTATTATTAGCCATAAACAAATCATGAATCCTTGTGTTTTGATTACTGCCATTAAGATGTATTTGCTGAATCCTGTGGATGGATAAGGTCATTTTGTGCGTGCTTTCGATGTGTACGTGCGCGCATCTCTTAAGAACAACAATTACATCACCCACTAGAAAATAAAACATTTCCTCCAAGTGCTATATGAAGCCCCACTCAGAGAACAAACAATTGTCGATACTGGAATACACAAAGTGTCCCATTGTATGGAGCAGCTTCTGAGCTTCCTGAAGTGCTGTTACAAATTAGCCAGAGGGCTCAACCACAAGGGTTTGGTTTTCATATTTATTTTGTGTGCTTTGGGATTGTACAGATCTGAGACTGTTGAAGAGTGCCCAGCTGTGGATTTCACACTCTTTGTAATCGACGATTGAGGCAGAAGCTGTGCCCTTTGTGCCGGGCTCAGACAGACACTGTGCAATACCGCTCATATGTTTGGGCTTTGGATTCCACTGTGCATTTAATCCATAGCATGTGTGCACACTGCTCAGAGAACCTGGAGTGTGTAAGCAGCCATGGAGGAAAAAAAAAAAATCGAAGCAATTTGACTAGATCATTGGTTAGAAATGTGGTAATGGTCGATGCAATAAGGGTCGAGGTAATTGTTCATATTCTGAGCCCCCGTGTACTAAAAAGGCAAACAGAAGTAGGATTAAACGGGCGTCATTTGACTTGCCAAGATATGCGTAGACCTATTTTGTTTTGAAATCAGCCAAATCTCAGAAAAACCTACAACAGTGTGAGAAAGTTGTCAGCAAAGACATGTGATTGTATTGCCAAAGGTTTGCTGTTGGTTAATAAGAGCTTTATGTTGTTTTTCTGGGTATTTTAAAGGTAGATTTACAAATATTCGGTTTGTGGTACTGTTGCTTCTCAGAAATATTTTCACCAGTGCTATAAATGTATATTTACAAAATTTAAAAATACACATTGCTTCGGTAATACTTACGGATATGTGTTGGAAACCAAAATGTTTGATTTTATTATGTGTTATTTTGAATGTAATGCTATTATTATTATTATTATTATTATTATTATTATTATTATTCTTAAACGGAAGTTCATATAACATGAAAAGGACTTTTACATTTCATTACTCTTTCTTCAGCTGGGGGTATCCAACATTTAAGTCAAACCATATCACCGTAAATCCTAGTATTTATTTACACATCACTTGTGTAAGGTGTGACTCACACAGATAATTAAATAGTGTTTGCTCTGTTTTGTTGTGCCTGCCACCTGGTGTATGTGTCTGATGTGCGGCAGGATGTAGCAGACTAGACGAACAGGATGTTTGCAATGTGGTTAATGGTTAAATGCATAAGACCTACTTTTCTAGACAGCTTGTATACTATTTGGGTTACTTTTGTACTGTTCCAGCAGTATTTTTTTTTTTAAAATGAAGGTGACAAATAGTTGTGTGTGTTTTCCAAATGTTTATCGAAAATACTTTTTTTTTTTAAAAATACGCTGCTTTCAATTATTTTTCTATTTGAATTTTTTTTCTAGAGCTTGGGATGGCACAGCGAAAGTTTGCCCAGTGCCTGGGAGAGTTTCAGTTTGAATACATCGGAGATGCAAAGACAGATGATGAGAGATGCATCGGTAAGTGTGACTACCGCCCCACAGGAAGGAAACTAGTTTTGTTACCACACATGCGTGTGTGTGTGGTAACAAAACTAGTTTCTATAGATGTTTGTTTGCAGTTCCTTCTCTACCAGTAAATTAAGAGAAGCTAAGGTTTGCATCTGCAACTGATAATCATAATGTCTGTTAGGCTGCATGTGAGAGACAAAGAGACTGTTCATGTATTTCAGTGTTTGATTGGCTTTTTTCCTTCAGATGAGTCTTTGCAAGAGTTCTCGTCATTCCTCAAAAACCTTGAAGACCAAAGAGAGTTGATGGTGAGAACAACCAGTCAGAACCTGCTTGAAAGCCACGGAAAATACCTGTGTGTGTGTGTGTGTGTGTGTGTGTGTGTGTGTGTGTGTGTGTGTGTGTGTGTGTGTTAGATTGTTTAACTGTTTGAATGCTTGCACTGTGTGTATTTCCAATGAGTCTACACCTATTACTGCCCATATTTGGTTCCTGCATCTATTAATGTTTGACTGTGTCATCCAACAGAGATGCTGACAGGCATCCATAATATATATTTTTTTCAATGTACAGTACATCAACAGCATCTAGTGGGCAAAGTGGCTCCTCAGTGGGTGTATCTGGTTTGATAGTGTTTAAGCAGTTGCTCCCCTTGTACCTGTCTAAAGGTCAGTGTCACATCACCTGCCTGGGAGTGGCTGCAGAGAGCACGGGAGTGCATAATTAAATTTTTACACCTAAGCTTTAAATACCATCACATAAGCTGCCACTGGCAACAAGGTCCACAGCGCTCCAGCTCATTATGACACATCACCATAAAACTAGCCTCAGCATCAAGCAGCACTGTTACAGCTGCTCATTTATAAACCACACACACACAAAAAATCACCCAGTAGGAAGAGAGTTAACACACTTGTCGAATCTCCTTGTTTTAAGACTTGTTGTAATTTAAGCTGTAAGCTAAATGGCTGGTGGTAGTTCTTTGGACAGGGCTGCACAGTTTACAGTGTTTGAGTCTTTGTATAAACAGCCATCCTTATGTAATGCCTGCATGTAGTGTCTGAGGTTAGGAAGTGAAACCATCATCAGTAGAGGCGGCTGTCGTAGCACCAGGCTCAGACCATAATGGTAAGCACACGTTCAGCACAGCACTCCTCAGCGTAGTGCGATGACATCACAGTGCAAAGTAAGGAAAAGTAGGCTTGAGCGTGCAAGCACGGACATGTCCTGCAGTCAGCACAGCACAGCAGAAACACTGGAGGCATGAAGAAAAATACATTGGTTTAATTTACAAATTGTTGAAATGATTGTGTGTGTGTGTGTGTGTGTGTGTGTGTGTGTGTGTGTGTGTGTGTGTGTGTGTGTGTGAGAGGGTGGGAGGGGGGGGCACAATATTAACAGTTTGGTGTTCACTTGAGTTTTGGAGGCTTGGTGGAGGTATGTTTTCAGCAGCAGTAAAACATTTTTGCCAATAATCTTGTTCAACATATAAACACTTAAAAGGTTAAAAGGCCACGGTTAGTTAAGGCTCTCAAGTGTTGGCATACTCTAAATAAGAAAAGATTCTGACCTAAATTAACCAGTAAAGCCAGAAGGGGCAGTTTCAGCTTTAGCATTGCACAAAGTAGCACTATTATCCTTCGTGGGACACGGCCAACTTTGAACAAAACCTGATTGGAATTGTCAGTGGACAAAGTGACCGGGTGCTTGATGTTTTCATTCAGTGTGAGCTCCACATGGTGGCCAGCTGATTCGGTCAAACAGTGCGAGCAGAGACATTTCAGATTGTATCTGTGCAGGAAGGCTCATTAAAACATGTAGTTTAACTTAATCTATTTTGCTCGTTTAATAAAATGGACTCTGTCTGCTCAGATTTTAAGGCTAACCCTGCCAGCATGCTATAGCCGTTAGACAACAATTAGTGCACTGCCAAAATGTTACAGGTGGAACGATACAGATTTTTCATTCCTCTAAGTGCTAATGTGTAGACATAAATAGACTTCTGACAGTATTCTTTTGGATCACAGGACATAAAATATAGGAAGTTGAATCCCGAACCAAACATTGTGTCGTCATTCAGGACAATCACACGTACCGTTACACCTCTAGTAGTTAGGTAATTGGTCTACCAAGCCAGTATACATCGTTCCCCTCTAAATGCCATCTTTACGCAGCAGTCACTCCGCACTTACGACTGGAAATTGTTGTTGTGTCATATGAAATATTAATGGGCTGAATTCTCTCTCTA
Organism: Embiotoca jacksoni; assembly: GCF_022577435.1. NCBI lineage: Eukaryota > Metazoa > Chordata > Actinopteri > Embiotocidae > Embiotoca > Embiotoca jacksoni. The sequence continues at coordinate 14,655,302 of NW_027185392.1, forward strand.
GATGAGAAACATCACAGAAACCTTAATGAAACCTCTGGAGAAGTTCAGGAAAGATCAGCTCGGTGCAGTAAGGGTAAAGTATGATGGTTTATTGCCTCGTCCTCATATGTTTTCATGCTGTTAATTGATCTGTTTTTATGCTTTGTTAACCTTAAAAAGTCTACATTTTACAGTGTGATCCTAACAACATATGAATTGTACTGCACTCACAGGTTTGATTCTTTTCTTTCCTTTCTCCTTATACTTGTCTAATCCCTCGCATGTACCTTTTTGAAGGCGGAAAGAAAGAAGTATGAAAAAGAAACGGAGAAGTACTACAGCTCTCTGGAAAAGCTTCTGAATATGTCCGCAAAGAAGAAAGAGCCACAGCTACAAGAGGTATTTATCCTTGCCCGAACTCTCCGACAGATATGCAACACACATAATGACAAAAGAACAGATACAAAGGGAGATATTTTATTTAGTTTGTTAATCCCTGTTTGGTATTTTTGTGGTGCCATGAGGAGGAGCCTGGCTGCAAGTCCTGGTGGACCGTGTGAGTTTCCACTGACGTGCCTCGCAGCAATAATTTTCCTGGCTAGTTCGAAAAGGAAATGTGTGCTCCTTTGTATTATACTACTGAGGTCAGGTCTGCTGCTGCTCGAGGAGCGACCCATGCTGCCCTATCATTAGATGACTGTTTTACATTTTGGAGAATTTATCAACCTCTTCTCAAACAATTTCTCTGTCTTTTTGTCTTTGTGTCATGACAAAGTCTTACCCATACTTAAAACTGTTCACATGATGACTGCAGGCTGTTCTGTTCTCTGTGATTGTTATGACACAAGGATCGGTGGTAACAACACTTATTAGTCTTACACTTGAATAAATAGACTCAGTAACTCGTTCACAGCCACACAAGCCATCAGTTGTTAAGTCAACCCAGTGAACAGTAAATATATTATAGAGGCCAGTGTGTGAAGTTTGAGATTACTTGTTGCGAGGGGAATAAATTAGGTTTGTATATTAATCAACAGTTGATGTTTGTAAACAATACTGAGACAATCTTGATATAGTAAAGAAGGAAATCACTTATTACACTTAAGCTGTATCAGCTACGAGTTCCAAATTGTTGTATATGGTGTACATTTTGTATTCCTCGTATGTTAAGCTACTTTGTAGTTCATGGATGGATAAAATAACGCTCCGTGTCAGCAAACCAGTTTGAAATGTCATAGACTATCCGTCACAGTAAGAAGAAACCTGATCGAGAATTCTGTCTCACAGTCTAAAAACAAAGAGGTTAGATTTATTGATCACTGTAAACCGCATATAGGTGTGAATTGGTTTCTGTCTATATTTGTGATTTTAAAGAAATGTACATGTTCAGGTTGTACTGTGCCTCTCAACCAGTATCAGCAGGGATAGGCTCCAGCTTGCTTGCAACTTTGCAGGAGGTATAAATGATGGATTTATGGCTATATTGTAATTCTGTTACTTTTTTGTTATTTCCCAGTTTGTCTCTGTCGTGCAATTTCTTTCTGCTGTGCAGTCACTGCTGTATGGTTGTAAAAACAATATAGTTCACTTAGACTTTAACTACCACTGCTGCTTCTGTCCTTGAAGAGGGTTCCCTCTCTTTTTGCACTTCCTCATGTTTTCTTCAGTTTTTCCTGTTAAAGTTGTGTGTGTGTGTGTGTGTGTGTGTGTGTGTGTGTGTGCGTGTGTGTGTGTGTGCGCGCGCGCCTGTGTGAGTGTACAGTTGTTGTTTTTTTTTGTCAAAGGATATAAGTTGTTGTTACACTATACAGATTATACAGCCCTCTAAGACAAACCTGTTATTTGGGGATATTTAAATGATCTTGGCTTCAGTGTCAGTATTGGATTTGCCAACTGCAGTCTTCGAAAAGAATTTAATGCTTCACTGAGAAAAAGACTCCAGCTTCCCAAATTGCACTGTCCCAGAAAAATTGTGACATTTCTTTGTTTCCCTTTAACTGCCTGTGTCTATAATTATCGTGATGTGTGTTCTCCACCTCTTCAGGCAGACATCCAGGTGGAAACCATGAGGCAGCACTTTCAGGAGGAGTCACTGGACTATGTGTGCAAACTGCAGGAGATCCAAGAGAGAAAGAAGTTTGAGTGTGTGGAGCCAGTGAGTGACTGACCTGAGTAGCGTGGAAGCGTTGACGTGGCTTTTCACACTTGAAAAATCTTAACCTATCCTTCAATATTTTTTTTAATGAAAGCAAGGCTAATATACACCATGTCACATGGGCATACGTTTCTGTTTTACATTAACATGACTAAATAATTCCATCACATTCTGGCAATAGTGTTTAAAGACGAGTTTCTCTTTCACCGCTTACCTCTTTCCTTCTGTGTTGTGAATTCTTTCAGATGCTGGCCTTCTTTCAGACAGTCTTCACCTTTTATCACCAGGGCTTTGAGCTTGCCAAGGACTTTGATCATTACAAAAGAGATCTGCAGATCAATATTCAGAATGTAAGAACTATTCATGTTTCATTATTATATTTGTAATCTGGAAACCGCTTGATTGTAATCATGACAACAAATGTCTGTATGCTATTTGCATTGTCTTACTCTGCCAAAAGAATAGTAAAGGTCTTGATGGGAGAAGCTCCAGAGTAAAGGTTAACCATTTTTTAACTCTGAATTAACTGGAGCAAAATCTGTAACCTGTTTTTATATTTTCCCCTAAACAGTCCCTCCAGGATTGTGCACTTTTTATGATTGCTGTGTTTAAAAAGATGCTTTTTGTTGTGGCTTTTCTCAAAACGTTTGTCCCAATATGCAAAGTTCGAGGGGGGGGGAGACACAAACAGTATGATTAGACCAACCCAAGGAAGTGCGACGATTAGTAGCCTTATTCTGATAATAACGCCACATCTGCCATAAGTCCCATCGCTTCCAGGTACGCCATTTTTTTCTGTTCATCCAGCAGGTGGTTTGTTTTGATAATGAGAATTTGAAAAGCCCTGCTGACTTTAAATGAGGAGGTCTTTTTGTTGATATAGCAAGTTTTCTTTGGGAAAGGCTTTCTTTGTGCAGAACTCCTACTGAGTACTGTTACTGCTGAGAAAGGGTGGGAATTTTGTAAAGCTGCAGTCTCCCACAAATATTGCTGAGATTGGTTGAATTTCATGAATTATTCAGATTTTTAGATTGGCATTTCTGGCAAGATCTAAAAACAGAGCAACATGGGTCATTGAAGTATTCTCTCTGTCTACATATCACTTGCAGGTCTGATATTTTCTTGACTGTTTATTGACTGAGAAAAATACCCGAGTCTGGTTCATGTTTTACTTGTTCAGCCAACTGTTAACTTTGTCCATTCATTTGTCTGATTTCTCTTTCGCTGCAGTGCAAGGTTTCATTCTTTAGATTACTCGGCACATGTCATGGGGTTGAAGGGGTTTTCCAGGGAAGCCCAGAAGTTTTGATTTGCATCAGCCTTTCGTTAGGAAGGTCATCCTACTAAGTATCAGGATGTGACTTCATGGAGTGTGTTTGCTTCCTTTCCCTCCCAGACAAGGGGTCGATTTGAGGGCGCGCGGTCAGAGGTGTATGAGTTAATGAAGAGGATCAGAGAGACACCGCAAGAATACCGACAGACCAGCCCGATCAGTTGTGAAGGCTACCTCTATGTACAGGAAAAACGTACGTTTTTTTTAATCTTGTTTAAATGCAAATGTCTAATATGTGTTCTCATTTACACTCATTTATAACGTAAAGCACAGAAGGCGATTGTAATACCTGCAAATTATTGTTGAGATGGAGGCTAAGTGGCACCACTCGCTGACACTGTGGATGTCTTCACTATTTTCCAATATGTCACACCACATTTCTCTCATATACTAAATTGCATATTAAGAATACTGTGCATGTTATTCTGGTATTTTCTGCAATGGAATATTACTGGACTGTTATTAATCTGTCAGTATTTTGCTGCAGCGTTTTACAACCGTGTAAAGCAAAAGGGATTGTTAGGGTTCAAATTGTGTTAAACGTGTGCGCCATATCTGTTTGTTGTTTCTGTAGGGCCGCCTCCCTTTGGTTCAAGTTGGGTCAAGCGCTACAGCACATTTGTCAAAGAGCAGAAGATCCTGCACATGGTGACATTTGACCACAGATCTGGTGGAAAGATGGTGAGTAACAACAGAACGCAGTGCTCCGTTTAGTTTCAGCTACTGTCACAATGAAATCTTTCACTTTTCAGATTGTCATTGTGTATTTTTGTTACCAACAACATCCTGGACTGTAACATTTGTTTTCAGGGTGAGACGGAGTCCGTCACGCTCAAATCCTGCATCCGCAAAATGACAGACATGTTGGACAGGAGGTTCTGTTTAGACCTGGACATAACAGATAGGTACATTTAAAACCTCACTCTGTTTCTCAAACACACTGTAGTATGCAGGTATCATTTTCCATGAAGGTGCAAGTGACATAGTCACTTTACTTGACTTTTTCACCTGGATGACTCCCGCTGATCCACAATGCCTCGTCTATATCATCCACAGAGCACATAGAATAACTACTGTGATATTACCACCTGGTTGCTCTGTATTTTGGGCTGCCGAGAGCAGGACAACAGGACTGCCCTCATGCACTTAGCTAGGGGGACTTGTCACACCCTGTTGTAATAGATATCTCATTTTGTCACGGAACTTAAACCCGCCCTGCCGCTTTCCTGTTGTATTTATAGAAGAGCAATACCCCCGATTTAGTATGGAAATTTGAGTGCACACATTCATTTGGACTGTGATGAGTAATTTAATATCTGGTCCTATGTGGCTTTAGGTGTTGCAAACCAGCTGGTATGACTAATGGGGCTCGTGTCTGTAAATACAGCAATACCAAGGTGCACGTGCCCTTGGCAGAGGGGAGTTTTTTCTTTAAGAGAATATTAAGCACGTGATGTTTTATATTGATGCTGATATTCCTTCATGCCTTACTGTACTGTACGTCTAAAAGGCTTTGCCTAATGTCCATTTGGTGTGTCTCTCTCCTAGGCCAGGGACTGTGCTTACAGTACAGGCTCTTTCAGAGGATGACCACAAGTTTTGGATGCAGGCCATGGGTGGGAAAGAACCTGTGAGTCAGTCTCTACTGTGTCATCATCTACCACTCACACCCAGCTCATGTAGCTTCACTCTACACTGCTTAACTGTCATCTTATATAAAACAAGTATTTTTTTAGCTTAATATGCTTACTTATATCTGCACTTTACTATATATCGCTGGGTTTAAAGATGCATGTTAAAGTTTAAGATTCCATGTAAATGTTTGTTTGTTTTTTGTCATGGTAACAGCTCGGACACTATCTTGGGAGGACTTTTTCTAAAGAAAGAGGAAGTAAGTGTGTAGCTGTACTGGACCTTAGGTCTGTAAAAGAACAATATAAAAAATATTGTAAACTTTATATGTACTTCACCACATTTGAAGTTTTTTTTTTGTTTTTGTTTGCACCTGTAGTCGATGCCCAGTTGGACGATGTGGGTTTGAGTTTTATGAAGAACTCCATCAGTGCGATAGAAACAAGAGGTGATGTTTACTTGTATTTAATTATGGAAATATGGAAAAGCTCAGTTCAGAGATTACAAAGTGATTTATTAGGTAAATATAACAGTATTAGTAACTTGGTGCACTGTCTTCATCTGTACACAAGGGGGCAGACTTTCTCCAATATTGAAACAAGGCTGACTAGCAGGTACTGCAGGCAGCATGTGCTGAAGATAGTACAAATGCCTTTCATTGAGTAGCACTTCAGTTCTCAATAATTTACTTCAGAACCTACCTGCCTATCTGACCTCCTTTTTCAGCTTAATTCCTCTCACTATTTCTAGCTGAAAATTGTTGTCTGTCAGACTGAACTTTGATCAAATTGCAATGACATACTCATTTGTCTGCCATTTAATTTCCACACACAGGATTGTCATTTTGAGATTTTTTTTTATTTAAAAAAAAAAAGGTGGGATCCAAATCAATTTTTATTTTCATAATCAATATTATTATCATCACTTATTAGGTATTAATGACCAAGGCCTGTACAGAGTTGTGGGAGTAAGCTCCAAGGTCCAGAAGCTGCTCTCATTAATGATTGGTAAGTTAAAGTCCATTCTTCTTCTGCTTCTTGCTCTATATATGTATTGGCTCACATGCAATGTTTTTGGTAGGAGCTGAATAAAGTTAAACTTTTCATTGATATGCTACTGCACTATCTCTGTGAAATGATGTTGCCCCTAGTTAGTTAAATGTGCTGATGTAATGGATGTGTCTGTTAGGGGCGATATTGAAAAGATAGCGCTTGACAATCAGCCCATGACTCAGCCTATCGGTACCGTGTCTCTCTGAAGTGCAACAAGTGCCAGGACATATCTTCGCCTCGCTTTCATTCAGTTTTATGTCCTCCAGACAACCAGACAGGCTCCAGCCTATTCATGCTGTTGCACTTTTTGGCTTCTGCTTCATTAACACACCACTAAGACGGCCTATCATGTGCTCGTTGCCGGCTTAGTCCGTCAGTTGCCTTTCTCAATTTCCTTTCCCTCTCATTCGTGTTGAATCCCTTTCACTCAACTCGTTTTCTGTAGAGCTTGTCCTCTGTCCTTTCCATTGCTCCCTGTCTGCTCTCTGGTTTCCTGCTGTCTCTAGCAGACACCAGCTCACTTTCAGTTGTGTGTTCAGAATGACAACAAACTCAGGCAGCCGCCAGCCTGTCTCAGCTTCCTCTCCAAAACCTTCCTGCCTCCCAACCTGCCTGCTGGAGACTTCATTAACACTCTGCTGTCGAACTTTAAGAAGTTTCTTTCCTGCCTCAATATGGTATAAGAAGCTTTCATCTGTGGTCATGACATTCCACATATTATTGGGAATGAAGGGAAAATACAGATTTCATTTGCACTTAAATGTTTGCAAATGACTGCCCTCAAAATAACTCCTATTTCATCCGTGAAATGACTCCTGTGTAATACTTGTCCATAGACACATTCACAAACATTTCGTGCATAAAACAGTTCACAGTGAGTGGGTGAAACCAAGCTTTAAACCCTGAAGAAAGAGTTTGGATCCTCCCACTCCTCCTCCTTTTCATCTCTCACCCACCAACATGGCGGCAGTCCAATCAGAGAGGACAGAGTGATAGAAAACTCTCCCATCATATTACAGTACAAACAAAGAGAGCGGCACCTATTAAATGACAGGCAACAATATAACCGGAAGAAGACTGTAAAGGTGAGCCCCACTCTGTCTCTGATCTGTCTGTGGTACAGACGGAAAAGGAAGGAGAGTGTTTGGTGTTGGTGATATGGCTTGAATAGTTGCTGAGTTTTAGATTTTGGTCCTATAGATATAATTGCAAAGTGAGGCAAATTTGAGCAATGCTGTGAAATGTTTACAAAGAACTTAATCGATTTAATATTTTCATGGTTTCAGGTGGCAATGACCATAAATGTATTAAACACTGAGTGATGTGTGCAGACATGATGGCACATTCATGTCAGTTGCCTGATCAGATGCTTCAAAAGGTTTATGTTGCCTCTGATTCCATTAAATGGTATCAGTTGAAAACAATATCCTGAAACAGCTCAAATTACATGAAAAATGTTTTCCCGCTGTCATGTCCCTCACACTTGGCCTAGTAGGCTGCCCCCTTTGCACTCATCTCACCTGTGCAACCTGACTGCACCAAGCTGGTGGTTCCCAACCTGCGGGTCATCACCTTAACATGGAGTTACAGCTTGACCAGTACTAGTTTGCACAAAGGTTTTCTGTCTTTGTAGTGGAGTGAAAAGTCAGTCAGCAGAGAGAGGGAGGAGATGCGCTGTTGTTTAAATTTGAGAATAATCGTAGACAGTTTCTTATGGAAGACATTTATACTGTTGTACGGTTGTTTTAATGAGAGTTTACAGAAATTCAAAAATGGAAAACTAAAGCCTGAGAGAGAGTTAAACCCTGGCTCATCTCTGACCATTCACAGCATGAAGTGGGTGTGAATATCAGCTTGTCTGTTTCAGAAAGTTACAGAAATGCTGGTATACAGACACCCTCTAATTCAACCTCGGAGAGTCGTGGCGGGTTCGGGTTTCTAAAGCTGTTTAACCAAGTGAATACATTTTTGACGAAGTATACAGGGCTTTTAGGAGATCTCAAGACAAGGTAATATGGTATGAGTCACATTCGCAGTGCTGCAGCAGCAAGGTGGATAGAGTGCAACAGCAAGGAGCATCTGTAAAAAGAACAAGATGTAGTAAATAAGTAAAACAAACAGCAAGATACAATACATAAGCAAAGAGACATTGCACAGTTCAGTATACATTATACTCTGATTATACATGAGTGCATTTTTCAGTTTTGGTGTGTGTGGTCTACTGGGAGCAGTATTTTTTTCTGTCAGCAGCAGTAAGGAAGAACCTTACTCCTTCACACACCGCGAGTGAAGCAGCCTGTCACTGAAGGTGCTGTCAGAGTGTCCCGCATGGGGTGGTACATGTTCTCCATCAGGAATGATAGTTTAGCCATCATTCTCCTATCTCCCACAACATCCACCGGGTCGAGCCTTTTAAACCGGTCTGTTAAGTCTCTTCCTGTTGACAGTCAAGATGCTGCTGCCCCAGCAGACCTCTCCATAAGAGATTGCTTATGCCACCACAGAGTCATAAAAGTTCCTCAAGACTGGCCCTGCAATCCAATCCAAAAGACCTCAGGAGATAGTCTGCTCGGTCCTTTTCCATAAAGTGCATTTGTGCTTTCAGTCCAGTCCAGTTTACCTGTTTATAACACCAATAAGATTTCACCATCTCCATGTCCATTCCCTGGATGTTCACTGGTATAGGGAGAGGTTGATTACACCTGTGAATGTCCTCCACCAGCTCTTTGCTTTTTCCTTCATTCATCTGGAGACATAAAGCTCTGGCTCAGTTCTCTGCACTCACTGTCAGCCCCATCTGTGATCAAGGCGACGATTATAGAGTCGACAAAAAACTTTTCCAGGTGTAAGTTTCATCTGAATTGTGCATGAAGTCTGCAGCGCACAGGGTGAAGAGGAACTATTCCCTGCTGGACCCCTGCCAGGTTGATGGGTGAACTTCAGTGGGTTCCCATGGGCTCCCCAAGGGACGGAGATGGACAAGGACCTGCCTCTCTAGGGACTTCCTCATGTGTCAGTGCCAATGGCCTGTTGATGTTAAGATCCTTAAGTTGAGATGATTAAAAGGTCAAGCTGGTCTTAACTTGAACACACAGGAATTACCCATTGACAAGAACTTGCAAAAAGACATTGCTTCATCTGAAGCCCAAAAAAAGTTGAGAATCACCAGCCATAACAGCATTTGCTTACTCTTTCTTTTTTAAGTTGGCTTTCATAGTGCATCTTAGCCTTCTCATTTTGGTGCCATTGAACATCTTCACAGCACATACGCTGCACTGAATGTGAATTTCCACACCTAAAATGTGTATTTGGATTAAGGCATGCAGGGACTTCCTGTCACACTGGACCAGTTTGTTAATCCTGTCCCCAGTGTGTGAAGGTCAGGGAATGTAACAGCCATTTCCTTTGTGATAGTATTTGTTTGGTGAAAACTTTGTCTGCATCTATGGGTATCATGCCATGACCTGCTCTAAAGCTAAAGTTACCACACACAGTACAAAGTTTTGTGGACAGCACAGAGAAACGCACGGACCTCCTGGCTGCAGTGCATAGATGAAATACAAAAAAATACATTTCCCTGTAACAGACCACCCACCACTCATGAAGCTAAAGTCTGTGGTGACTCGGGCCCTGTGCAGTACATGCGTCTGACTCCAAACACTTCAGCGACACATTGCACCTTCACTTCCTCTGTAATTCATCAGAGGTTACTTAAGGTGTGAATGAAGCCCTCTGAATTTTCACCACAACACACCCTCGGTGTCCCTGTGGAGTCAGTGAAGTAGTAAGGGATTAATTAAACTTGTAATGAGTATAGAGCCAGCAGCCCTCTGCTGGAGCTGCAACTTCCTTCCATATCCACTGGGGCTAGACTCGACCCCCAAGGCTAGTAGCAATGCTTTTATCCTCATATGGCTAATTACAAGTCACATATTTATATTACTTATGTGGACTTTTCAGGCTGCCCAAAAAATAACAGAGTCCCTGACTATGAATAATATGAACAGAATAGTTCTCTTGTGCCTTTTGTGTTAAATCCTCACTCAGTGAATTTTTGTAGTGATAATATGCTGCACAATTGTTATTTCCTCAGATGAGAAGAGCAACGAAGTGGATCTGTCTACCAGCGAAGACTGGGACATTAAGACTATAACAAGTGCACTGAAGCTTTATCTGAGGTAAGGATCAGTGACATGACATGATGTGACACACACACACACACACACACACACACACACACACACACACACACACACACACACACACACTATTTATTTTACCCAGCAATAGTAAGCACTGATAATACTGTTATTAATTTTAGTAATTTGCTGTAAAGTTACTGTTACACAAAACAAATGATTTTTTTTTTAATGTCCGTCACTTTAACTCTCAATAATACAACCTATTACAACAGTTTGTAACTATGAACACACTTTGCCATTCAAAGGGTAAGTCCATCATTATTAAACATAGTAGTCTGTTTAAACGTCTATAGGGAAACTACTGCATACATGACATTTTTAGAAGTTTTTTTTTTTTTTGGCTCTAGAGGGAGTTGAGTGAGGTTTGACGAATTCCAGTCAGTTGTGGCTGAAGACCACAAGTTTAAAAATGAAAAAAGTCTGGGATGACTGTTGTAAGAAAGAGGGGAGCTTATTAGAACTCTGCAACCTGCTCCTCATTTCTGCTGGAGGCTACATTAGATTCTACCAGCATAAGATAACCGTTGCATTGTGGGTAATGTAGGCACCGTGTTTTAACAAAGAATGATGTGTCGAATGAAAAAGATCTCTGGTTCTGCTGCCGTAATGTTTATCCTTTCTAGCTGCTCATTGTGAGTTTGATATTATTATAGAAGTGCGGTGACATGACTCGACAAGCTTAGTACATAATTGATCATTTTGATAGATTTTATAAATCACAAACTGTATTTTACAGAGTTGTCGTTTAGCCAAGCAAATCCATGTCTGACCTATGACAATCCCAGTGATTAATAGATTTTTCATACATCCTTTTTCATGAAACAGATTCTGTCTGTTCTGTTGAATATGAAACATTTCATCCATTGTCAGCTCTATCTTTTATAAGATGGCTAAAGATTAAATTATGCTGAGTGCCTTTGTATAATTAACTCCTCGCGAGCTCACATTGCTTATGATATGCATTTTTCACATTCACCAACTCCTTCCAGGTTGGCAGAGAGTGTGGTGACATTCGAAGATTAAAAATGTAGTTTGGCTGCTGGAGGCAGAGGCAGTTTATTTTCAAATGCCAATTTGTTTTGGTAGACATGCAGTTGCAACAAATTAAGTTGACTGATGATTTTTTTCTAATAAAGTAAAAGTTGCATTTATAGTTTGTAATTTACCGCTTTGTTTTTTTCAGCCACATTAGAAATGCTAACAAGAAGCTGGTACACTTTTAGTTTTTGGCCATCATCATTCTGTGTTTCTATCAAACAATGTGTTGAACGATTAGCTGTTTTTTTTTTTTTTTATTATTTATCTGCGCTGTACTTGCACAATTTACATTATGTTCATTCATGTTAATTTTTCTATAAAAACTTATATTGAAACTGAGTACATTTATTGTCATGTTCCAGTAATTGGTAGCAGTTTAATTGACAGTCTTGAAATGTCAGATAAAGAATAACGGCATCAAACCAAGATACTATTCTTATTTATTTCTATTTTATTTCCACTGCTGTGCTGTGGTGAAATTATGATGGCATTGTTCAAGTGCTGTAAAACTGGAGGGTAGTTACACTACACTCCATCAACAAGTAATGTGATTACGATGTAAATGACAAGCCATTTTAGAGAGGTTAAGATTGGGCTGTGATTGGCTAATTTTATGCCTTGACCATTTCCAAGAAGCAGTTTGATGTAAGGGGCTTTGGACCGTGGGACATTATTCACAACTCCCAAAACAGAAGAGCGCTCTACTGTATTCAGCAGAGCAGTACTTACCGCAACATTTGGTCATTTCTAAACATTGTTCAAGCCAACATATGATATTCATAATGTTACGCTATATTAAACCAAGCTGAGTGTTGTCCTGATTTGTCTTTTACTGATTTGACTTGCTGGAATGAAGCAGGGTCAATCTCCTCAGTTTCCTCTGAGGCTAAGTACCTTTGGCCACCATCCAGCTGCAGTGTGAAAGTACCTTCAGATGAACTTGGTTATCTCAACGCGTGCACCATCTAATTCCATCCCCTGGCCTGGCCACATTAATCATTGCTGTGCGCAGACCCTATAAAACAGTGTGCCAGCTATTTCTGTCCCCCTTGTTCACTTCACCTCTCCTACTCCATCCACCACCCACCCCTCTCTCCTTTCTCTCTGTCTGTGTGAAGGAGCCTTCCTGAGCCGCTGATGACCTATGGACTTTACAAAGAGTTCATCAGCCCAGCGAGTAAGTTCTCCCACCTCTTCAACCAACACTTCATCTGAGTACAGACCATAAGCAAACAGCAGGGTATGCATGTTTCAGTCTGAAATGGACATTTCATCACTTAAAGCACTTAAATAGTTTGTTCTTCTACGGTGAGTTATTGAAAACATGCAGTGAAGTGAAAACCAACACGTTTCAAATTAAACTGTGCTAATCCTATAAGAGAAAATGGGTAATAGTGGTTAACCTTCTGATGTAAAGTGTCGTCTGAAAGCTTTTGTGTGGTCGTGTGTGTCTTGAATGCTAATTAACTACTTTATATCTTTTTACATAGTTTCAGAAATGTGTTACTCTCAGCACTTGATGCTTCTTTTTTTTTTTCTTTTTTTTTTTAAACAATTTATCAAACATCCTTTTAGCTGATTTTGGATTACTTTATCACAGTGTTTCTGACATTGACTCAACATTCAAGAAGCCCATGTGCGCTTATGTCCATTTTCCTATACTTTCTACTTGTTAGTAACATATTACTAAATCTGGGCCAAATAAGCCATTAAAGATACAAAATCAAAATGCCCCAGTGACCTTGAAGCAGCAAAAAGACAGCAATTTTTTTTTTTCCGCCCACATAACATAATTTCTGTATGAAATGTTTCAAAGCAAGCCAAACTTGAATCTTATTACAACAAGTGCTATAATTGGATCAGGTTGACATTTTTATCAGGCGCTCGCAATGCCCTCATAACGAGGGGGAAAAAATGGATTAGCAATGAATATTTTTTTGATGGATGACAGCATCCATAAGAAGCTTTTACCAGGTTTAAATCCTTGTCGTTCCCATAGTAATGATATTTTGTGTGTCTGTGTGTGTGTGTGTGTGTGTTAGTGTGTGGGCGGTCAGATGCCCATGTGTGAGGAAATGTTTAAGAGATGATCTTGGGGGTTTTAACACAACCCTTTTATACGGTAGCGACAGTAACGTAAAGCTATCGCCTCCGCCAGCATAGTGGTCCCCGCTGCCAAATTCTGCGAGGCTTCAGACCGTGTATCACCATCACACCTCTTCATTTATTTGAATTGGAACGTATCTTCCTCTAATACTTAATCCCTTGCAATTTAGGGTGATAGCCTCTGATTATTGTCACTAAAGGGGCCACTAACATTTGTTCATTTTGAAAAAAAATTCCAGGTTGCCAAAAAATAGTTTTTTGAAGTAATAGAAGCAACTTTTCCTCCACTGAGCAACTTATTCGGTGTTACCTTACCTCAAAAACTGACTGTGTACTGCTCAAATCAACAGTGTATGTGGTGTTTCATCATCTCTTTAAATTTACACTGTTCGATCTGAGCCATACTGGCTCTTTGCCACCCGAGGAGCACAGCGAAATCCTTGTAGTTTAATGTGAGTACATGGCTGTTTCTGCATTTGAACAGAGGGCGGTAGTCCCGAGTCTCGCATCCAAGCCGTCCACTGCCTGGTCCACAAACTACCAGAGAGGAATCGACAACTCCTCGGGCTGCTTATGAAGCATCTGGCCAAGTGAGTGTTCATAGTTCTGTGGTCATAGTTCACCCAATCTCCACCCCCTCTCTCGCTCAGTTCTCTCTTTCTGCTCTTCCTGTCTGTCTCCTAATTCTCACTCCACATGCTTTTTCTCTCTCTCTCCCTCACTCCCACTCTCTTCACTCCCCCTTCCCTGCTGTCACTCCATCGCTTCTCTGTCTACCCAGTGACTGCTGGGTAAGAAAATTGCTGCTGCTAACGTCTTAACATTTTTTTTTGCCTTTTCTTGGGTCATTTTGGTGTCTATTTAAAGTTGTTGAAGGGGGACTGTGTACCCGTTCATCGTTTTGTAGCCCACCGGTGAAGTGAAATGAAATAGGCCACTCAAATTAAGCCCTCTCAGGAGATTACTGTATACAACTCTGGATGGACCGCTATTGTGCATCATTCCATTTGTGAGATTAGATAGAAAGAAAGATTTAAGAAATAACGTTAGCTAACATTACAAGGTTTTACCTCAGCAAGCTTTTTATAAACTAAATATGAGCAAATTGAAGATAAGTAAATAATCCCTCTTCCCTGAGGCAGTGAAAGTCTGGTGGATCTTATTTCATAGAAACCCGCTGCAGAATCAGGCTCTGGTAAAAAGGCAGCGCTATTGAAATTGAATTTGGATTATCCAGCGTGAAATTCTCCAGACTGGAGAGACTCGAATATTTTTCTGAAGTTGGCGTGTGTGCATGTCCTGCAGGGGAAGGAAGCAAAGCCAGAATTTCACACTCCTATCTGAAATGGTTTCAGAGATGTTATAAATGTGAGTTGTCACCAATGTTTTTGTCTTCAAAGGCATCCTTTGAAGCTATTTAAACTGTCTCTCTGCAGCCGCGCTGCATATCATCATATTTTGAGTGTGAAATCTCTTCACCTGTCTGTATAACTTTTTCTTCAAATAAAGGTTTTCTCCACTTTTTTTTTGACCCTGTAAGATAAAGTTTCATCTCCTGAAGACGTCCCACTTTTGAAACGGATGTAGGAGACATCCAATAAAACACTGATCCTTTTTCAATTTAAATAGCATCTGTCCAACTGTGACGTGTTTGTACTTCAGTCTTGTAAATATGATCAATAATAGCCACTCTCAGACTAATTCATTGTGGCATTCGTAGTACGTGGGGAAAACCTTATGAGTGGTAGGTGGGCAACTTTGAAGAGCAAGAGAGTATTTTTGGTTTCAGTGTCTTGTGCGAGGGCACTTGTAGATCTTGGGTTTGACCAAACCTGTGACTAGAGGAAGACCTACTCTGCCTCTTGAGCCACATGGTGCTAACATCAAAAACATAGTACGGTTTTTGAAATGTCATATATTCAGAGTAACATTGTTTATGCCATCATGTACAAACTAAATTTAATACAGGATGAGATGCAGCAAGATCTGGGTGGCTTAGCACCTCCAGTTTTTAAGGTGAAAACTTGAATTTCAGAGGTATTTTTCTTGCAGTGGCCACGCTTGTATAACTGTTTTGAAAAAAAAAAAGCAATCATTACAGTTACAGCACAGTAGCTTTGCCCTGTTTTCTTACCTTACCCAGCTTTTAGAAATTCCGTGAAGGTGAATTGGTTTGTTGGATTGAAGTGTTTATTATGTAAGTTTTTATTTTCCTCAGTGTGGCGGCCCACAGCAAACAGAATCTGATGACCGTGGCAAACCTGGGCGTGGTGTTCGGCCCCACATTAATGAGGCCACAGGAGGATACTGTTGCTGCCATCATGGACCTGAAGTTCCAGAACATTGTGGTGGAAATCCTCATTGAACAACATGAGAAGGTAACACTCAAAACTGCTGTATCCACTGTACTAACACAAAGTCATACATTTGAAACTGAACACTTAATATAAACTGGAAGAGTCTACTTATACAACTATTATATATTAGAGGTAAATTAGTATCATTTCTATAAGAATAGAGGAAAGCGTTTCTCTTCTATTTCCTCCCAAACAGTCTGTTTTTGATCTTCACAGCACTCTGCAACATTTTGTGTATAGTTGTGTTTCCACTTGCCATCCGTAACTATATCTACTAACAGCTGTGGCAGCCTAAGAGACACAAAATAAAATGACAGCATCAAATTAAATCTGAGTCGACATGACATCAGTAAGCTGCACACAGCACCTTTGTGTTTACCAACCTGGGTGGCGTGTAATTACTCGATACTGAAGGATAACAAATGTGCAAGAGATGCAAAAATATGTTGGTAAATCCTGCTTTCCTGTCGTGGAGTGCTTTTTTTTTTTAATTTTTTTTTTTTAATGTTGTTTAGAGGTTTTGTATTTTGCTCCTAAATTATGATTTGGCAGTTTTTGCTGGCAGAGAAGTGCACGTGCTGTACCTGACACTACAATTTCACTTTTGCAGTGTTAAGAGTCTCAATGAGAGTGGATGTGACACTCTTCTCTTCTGCAGGGGCTCTTTCTGTGAGGGTGGTTTACACTTATATATATATTTGAAAAAAAAAATTGCCTTATCTGCCTTAAAGTTTGCTTCTTTGAACAAATGTTCTTGAAGTGAACATGCATCATATTAGATAACGGGTAATTTGTGGTCTGGTTGGATATATGAGTCTTGTGTGGTTTTTTTTTCTTTCTCTACAAAATAATGAGCAGAAATAAAGTTCTCAGATAATGAGATGTGTACCACATTTAACTTAAACTCCAGGGACTGCATGCCCTTCACCCAGTTATGATGCTAAGAAGGAGTTAGACAGTAGTTAAATTTACAGAATCTGGCCAATAGGGGGAGCCCTAAGTGCTTATACCAGGATTAAACACGTTATTCTCTTCACTATCAGTTACTTTGATTATTCTGTAGATTGTTGTGTGCATTTTATTATATTTGGAAGGACCTTTCTCTGCCTGAATACATTTATTTTGGTTATGAGTTGTTTCATAACCTGTAGTTCATGGGATCATGTAATCTCCCCAGAATGTCATTAATCGGTGTCAATCCTCAAAGGGGTATAATTCTCCGTGTCAAAACAGAAAAAAAGGTTTGAGATTAATTTTCTAATCTGTTTGGAGCAGCGCTGCACTCTTCATAGAATCAGATGCAACCAAAAGCTTTTAGTGCTTCCCCCCCCCCCCCCCTTCCAGCTTCATTAAATTTAAGACGATGTGTGTTGTGAATAATTTCTCCTTTCAAACTCACAAATTTAAAATAGGGTGTGAGAAAACACAGAGGCTGGATGAAAACCAGCGGGGTAAACAAATGTGCTAAAGCAGGAGCAGCAGCAGGAGAGGCAGCAGCCGGGTGTATACTGCTAGTGTCTGAGACTACCCAGAGGTGTCCAACACCGGCCAGGTGATAAAGGATGAAGTGTTAGAATGCAGCAGGAGCATTTTGGAAAGTACAGCATGTTAGAGCAGGGGAAAAGTTGAGCAGACAGACAGACAGGCATTAACTTCCCTCACAGCTGAGTCCTACTCCAGACTGTTGATACCCCCAGATACCAACAGTAGACTCTGTTTTACATTCACCTCCATCTGCAGAGAGAGGCACGAGGGTGAGAGAGAGGCAGCAGAAACTCTCAGCCATATCAGATTTCTCACTTTTTCTATCTGTCTTTCTCCAACAAACTTTCTCTCTCATGCCCCCTCCTCTCACTGTGTCTGCCTCTCCTGCTCACACTGTCTCACTTTCTCTGCCACTTTCTCTCTCTCTCTCTCTCTCTCCTCCCTTCCCTTCCCTTCCCTACCTCCCTCCTCTCCTCGTCTGTGATCCTTTCTGAGGCTCTGCTGAGACTCCCTCTCCTCTGCAGCCCTATTCTCTTTTAACTCCACATCTGAAGTTTATATGTAAACACGGCCCGGTGTAAACAGGCTGTGCCAGTTGGCCAGCCCTCCTCAAGTCCAAACCCTGTTTATTTGACTTTCTACACTTTAAGAGAGTGGGTCAATTTCTCTGTGGAGAAATGTCACCTTAACTTAGACCGAGATGTTTTTGGTGGGATGTTATGTGGAGCTGCCCATTTTATTTTTTATTTTTTTTGCACAAACAAAATCTTTTCGCATGCAGTTCAATCACTGAGCTGCTCAATTTTCCTATAGGAGTGCATGCTGTGGCTGCAAATACCTTTTCTATCTACCACTACATAAAACCTGTGAGTTTCAAAAACCTGTGAGGTCAGTTGAGGACATGCTGCCGCTGCTCAACTCTCTTGGAGTATCTGCACTGTGAATGCTGCGTTTTAGCAGAGGCTTACTCACATGTGTATCCAGATCTTTACAGATGCTCCTGAGTCATGCCCCATCTCACCTGCTGCCCCAGTATTCTCTGCTCCCACAAGGCAGTCCAAGAAACAGAGTCGACACAACCGGCCATTGGCTGTTTACAATCCCCAAGCCCTCAACATTCAGAATGGTAAGAGATGTATAAATCTGCACCTGTATATTTACATTTTTTTGCTGGTGTGTGAAAGGAAAGGAATTATTAAACATCAAGGATAAGATTTGTGCTCTCCAGAAGTGGCACTGATCCTCATTTTTTAGGTGAGAGGCACTTTTGGGATCCAAAAAGCACCTCACAGTTTTTAATTTACAGCGCCCAAGAGGTATCAGAGGCAGCGAATGAGTAAAGTAATTTTGCACAAATGAGCAATACATTCTCGCAAAATAATAGTCAATGCAAATGTAAAGAACATAAATCTGCTTTCCTGTAAAATATGTTGTAAAAAATATTATAGAGTGTTGTGTTTCGTAATCGTTTTAAGTAATTTAGGCTGATAATGAGCCAAAAATTACCATTTCATTTCACTTTATTCTTTCATGCCGATATTGTCTTCCCATTTGTTGGTAGGTGCATTTTTTTTTTTTGTCCCAATCAATCAGTATTCTTGCATCAGTCCTTCCCAGAAGTAGACACAGAAGTGAAAGAGTGGTTTATGAAAACTTTTTTCTGAGATTATCCGGATTTAAATGATGTTATTTTATTTTTTTACCAGAACCTGTACAGCTCTGTGTCAGTGTCATCCACTCTAGACAGGAAGTTATGAATCTAGCTGACTAGTTACCTAACTAGTCTGGAACAAGGCTAAAAGTAATTTTATCTATGATATTAATTATGAAATTGTAATAAACACAATCGGCTCATTTAAATTGTCTGAGCCAACAGTTATGTTGTGTGATTTGCTGCCTGTCATTGTGTGTATTGAGGAGGGATGTTTCAAATCCCAAATTTGGTGGCTTAAAGAATAATTTACAAGTTGTTGATTTTAAATCACAAATAAGGAACTTGGGTTCACCTATATCGGTGAGATTTGGCAAAATTTTGCAAACAGAAATGCCTTTCTGAATAATGCAGTATAGTTCAACAACATCAGAAACTACATTTCCAAAATGGTCAGAATGCTGAATCAGCATCTCCCTAACAGAGTTCTAAAGAAAGCTGAACATTATAACTATCATGAAGGGAGGCATCAGTGCAACACTGCTCTATTTGACTAGATTGTTTTAGTGAGGTGTACCAAATATACTGGCAGCTGAGTGTACTTACCTCTGATCCCTGCTCAGCTTTAAATTCACTTTCACTCTGTTCCCTGGTGACCGCTATGAAGCACAACACTGTCTACAGATGCCACACTGACCTCTGTCACCTCCTGTCTGTAATACTGTGTGGAGACATTTGCATCTGTGACTTTGTGCGCCCTTGTTTACTTTAAAATTCACTTCCGTTTCCTGAAGTATAAAACGGGAGACTATAATATGGTCCCACTCCGGTGCACTGGGACAGCTGATCACCTGCCCTGGTGACCCAAAAAAATTTAACTCCAGCAATTTCTGATCTGTGGCCAGTCAAATCCCTTCCCCGCTACAATACCAAAGGAGTCTAAATCTGCTTACCAGATTGCCTCTCTTTGTCTCCTTTGTGCCAGCTTTTACTGTGGGGTATTTTAATATCAGGGATGAAAAGGCGTAATCCCTTTTTAACCTTTGTACCGTTTATTTGGGTCCCACATAAAGGGAGTTAAAAGCAGTTTTAAGGATGTTGAACTGGGAGAGAAGAGTGTTTGTGTTTGCACATGACTCTTCTTATGAGTCTTATGTGCGACGCTGCATGTCTGATATCGCTGCCGATGTGATGGCCCAGCATGCGGAAAGAGGTGCATTAATCAGGGTGTTTGTGTCAGGAGTCCTTTCAACAAGCACAGTGTTGGAGAACAAATCGCTCGAGTGACGATAACGGATCACTTTTATGTTACTGATTGAATTAAATTCACTAGACTGCAACAAGGAGGCCAGCCTTATAAATGCAAATTTCTGTGACGGCACGACTGATCGCACACCTAATGCCGAGTCACGAACTGAAGTTCCACCAGTGGCTTGCTGAATGCTGTGACTTCCTGTATCTATTTCAAATGAAAAGCTCATGAAGGCTCATCTTCTTAACCGCTTAGATTAATTAGGGTCACGGTGGCAACAGGGAAAGCAGAAAAAGCCCAGACATCCCTGTCTCTGCAACTTCCCTCAGCTCCACGATCTTTTGGACATTTCCCAGAGTTCATGACCATAGTTGAGCTTAGGGATGTAGACAATCTGTAAATACAGAGCCTCGCCTTATTACGGCTCAGCTCCTTCTTCACCACTACAGTCTGGTACAGGGACCGCATTATTGCTGCTGCTTCTCCAAACCTAATGAAGTGAGAAGACCTGCTGTGCGTTCCAATGCCCATCCTACCATATTATTTAGTATGCCAGAAAAAGATTTAGTAAGTATGTATAATAAATGTATGTGAAATGTAGTATGCCAAAAGTACCAGGATGTGTTACTACATCCTCTCATATTTTGAAGTATGCAGGCCAGCATCTATTTTGACTGTTCTAAACCGCGTTCCTCTGCGCAGTGGATGATACGTCACTTTGACGGAGCCGCCAAGTGAGTTTGTGGTTGTAATGCAACCAGGAGAAGAAGGAGAAGAAGAACAGGCAATATAAGGAAGTGTACTCATTCCAAAATGGATCCTTGTTTTTTTTTTTTTTGCTTCAGATGTCGTTCTACAGATTGCACCGGATTTCACAGAGAGGGTCAAAGTTCAAGGCACATTTTTATGACTAAGTAGTTTGTCCCAATTGTATACATACTACATGTAAACGTATATACTTTGTAAGGGCAGCTGGAGTACATACTAGAGGTGAAAATAAAAAGTATGCAGAACATAGCTCTGGTTTCAAATGAAAAGCCCCTGAGTCTTTCATACTGGAACCAGCAATGTACTAGGTATTGACTTGTCCAAAGATCAACAACATATTTATTACCATCAAACGGTGCTTGTGTTTTGCTCCTTTAAAACAAAAATTGTAAACACTGTATCAGAAAATGTATAGACAGGCCATAGTTAAGGCATATATAACTTGGGGAAAAAAATGTCCATTTGGTACAGAAAGGCTCAATGCCTTTGCTGTGGTTGTATACAAGGTTAATGAAGAATTTACCACCAGTTTGGTTCAATGTTAATGAAATACAGGCTTTTGGTTTAGATGCTTTGATATGTTTGATATATTTGTTGGGGAGAAGAGAAAGATCCAAATAAACTACTTATTCCCACATTAACAATCCTTTTGTCCTTCCCCAGCTCCCAGAGGCACGATCTTTACTTGACAGTGAAATTGAAATACAAGATCTTGGATCCTCCAGCTGTCTCTTAGGTTCCTGTCTATGACTGCACAAGTGTATTACTATGAACAATACATACTTGGCTGTACGTCTCGCCTGTTTTGACAGCAGTTTGATTCATAAAGTCCTTTGGTGATGCAGCATTGGCCTATGTGTTGATAAATGATTCAGCTGTTTTATCAAGTGAGCTATAATCAGTGAGCTGGAATAGGCTGAATCATTTACAGTTGAATAAAATCAATGAAAAGATGTAATTAACTAAAACAGATTCTTTTCTTTTTTGTGTGTCAGCAGTGGGAGATAGTTCCAATTTAGCTACAGATGAGACATCAATGGGCAGCAATGAGTCTGTATCATCCCAGTCATCGTCAGCCTCTGCCTCAGAGATGCCTCCAGTGAAGATGGACCATGCCCCGCTTTGCACCAGCCTCAGCTCAGGCAGCAACTCCAAGTGAGTGCTTCCTTATACTCAAGTCCCAAATCATTATGTGAATGTGCACTCACTCAAAGTGCAGGTATTGGTTTGTAGATCCACGTTTAACGTGTCATAAATGAGAAGTATATGGTCTACGCAGAAATATGGACCATTTACACTATGAAACAACAATTTACAAACTCTAATCAATGATTTAGCTTTAAGCTTTTTGTACTATTTAGCGCACATCATTTAAATTAGTTATAAATCGGTAACATTGATTTTCTTCCGGTGCATCAGATACATTTTCAGAGGTAAACTGTCTGAATAATCACGAATGTTTCATTACAGAATGTTGTAATTATCTTTGTTTCCAAACCATCGTTGTTGTCCTGATCAGACTGAAGTGTAATTTTGTTTTACTTCATTCATTCATTCACAAAATAAATTGTTGAACATGTCAGAGATGTGGGATGTAATTCAAAGGACTGACTAAAGGTAGGATTTTTTTTTTTTTTTTTTTAATTTTTTTTTTATTGTAATGATAATTCCTTTGTATTCATTTGCATCCTGTAGTAGCTTTTTTATTTTTTTTTAACATTGTTATTGGATAAGTAACAGTTCTAATCTAAATAGTATTGTTCATATTCTGACTGTTTTTACTTAGTAAAATTGGAAATTTGACAGTTAATGATGTAATGTATTTATTTGCTGACACAAATGTTTTATTAAAAAAAAAACATTTACTAAAACATGAATAAAACAGGGCTGTATTGATCATCATAATTTATTCTAATTTAAATAGAAAAAAAGATATGCTCCCGCCTGCAAACAGCACCTTTGATGGACACGTTAGCTGAACTGTTATGTTTCACCATGCAGCAGACTAAAATGAGAAGTAACATCCCTCCTATGTTAGCGAGCACGCATACCCAAACAAGAACCTGAAAATAGTAGCTGGAAGTCAGATCGAAGTAACTTCTTCCCTTGCAGATTATTAAATAAGAAATAAACACATTCAGCTCCATTCATCATGAGGAGCAGTTCCACTTCACTGCACTCTGGTTGCAGCTGAGGTCCCTGTATCCTGCTCTGGTAAAAAAGCATATTTAGCAAGGTAAAACAATTATTGTTATTGGTGAACAGTAATCAACTTTTGAACAATGTGAAGTGAGCATCTTAATTTGAATGTGAATTATATTTGATAACTTTACTCAGTCAATATTTTTGAGAGATTAATCAAGGTTGATGTGAAATAAATTTTCAGTGTGAGCCCCATTGTTCATACTATTAGTTTATTGTACTAGATGGAAAATGCATGAGTAGTTTGATGCTTTGCCGTGCCTCTCTCTGGCTTCTCCTTTCTGTCCTCACTCTCTCTGCTAAGTCCTTGGTCCTTTTTGTTGTTTCCAGCCAATGACTTGTCTTGAATGCTGATGTGAGAGATGAAATATTGGGTTATGCTGCAGATGTTAGACTCTCCGCTGTGTCATGTCTACAGATTCACCTTGAAATAGACTTTTTTTCCCCCTCATTCACTGTCCCTTTCTCCTTCTCCATCAGCTGAAAAGATCTGCAAAAATAAAAACAAATCCACCTCACAACTTGTCAGAGGACAATGTGATTCCTCTCTCTTTGACCTCTGTGGGTGTGTACTTGCCTGTGTGTGTAGGCATGTTTTTTTTTTTTTTTTTTTTTTTTTTTTTTTTACACCAAGTTGCAGGATTAGACAGACAAGGCTCTCTATTCCTTATGTAACCAACTCCTTTTTTTTTTTTTTTTTTTCCCCTGTGTGTCTTTTTTTTGTGCGTTTTCCCACATATGTGGCATCATGTTGGAGGACGGAAGGAGCAACCAGGAGGAGGTCGTAAATCTCAGCTCTTATTTGTTTGGGAGACAGGTGGCCGTGCGTTGGCCGTGTAAATCGTATTGACATTGGGGAGATATTCATCTTGTTTACCCTTATAGCTGCAGCCCCTGTCCCTTTATGAAGACTTGCGCCATATGTCACAGGGTGTCGCCCTGGCTTTGTTCACTCATAAATCTTAGCATGTGAGATGGTAGAGACCTGTTAGCACAGCACCTCTCTGGCGTGGAACCCAGGGATTCGGCTTCGGTCCGAGCCAAAAAAGAGCAGCAAGGATGCCAATTGCTAGATTATTTCCAGCCACTCTGTGTTATCTCCACTGTGGTGTGCTCAAAAGCGCACCTGGAAAACAGCATATTTTTGTCCGTTTCCTGCAGGACAACTGCGGCGAAATCTGCCTGGTCATACACAAATGTGTCCTGACTCACTATATCATGCAATAACTCTTTGCGGACTGTGGCACGATTTATCATCTCCGTCATTTTCGATGTCTCGCCTCATTTCTCCTCTTCTCCCTAAATTTACTCGCAGCTTTTCCCGGTGGATCTGTTTCTTCAAGTCCTGCCCAGTGGGGTTACATTTTCTGGCCTTTTTTTGTTTCTTCCTCTCGCCCTGCCCTACCTGCAGCACTCCAAGCCTCTCGCTGGCAGACAGCTGTGAATCATAAAATGGTGGATCAGAGCTTATTTCCTGCCCACCCAAACTGGCGGGCGAGCAGCTTGGCTGTAGGTTTGATCCCACTTTCTATTAG
Source organism: Embiotoca jacksoni (assembly GCF_022577435.1). Taxonomy (NCBI): domain Eukaryota; kingdom Metazoa; phylum Chordata; class Actinopteri; family Embiotocidae; genus Embiotoca; species Embiotoca jacksoni. The sequence continues at coordinate 14,680,049 of NW_027185392.1, forward strand.
AAACAGTACTAAATCCCACCGCTGCCCTTCTTCCTTTAGTAGAAAGAGAGTTGATAGCCGCGCTCATCCCCATGTTAGCTCCACGCCAACATCAACAAAGCTTGGATGCTGCAGGGTGAAATTCCAGCAGTAATGAGAAGCAGCAGTCCACTTTTGTTGATGAATTTCTCCCTGCTACTGATAATGTCTGATAAACCCTGATGCTGAAAATGATAAACCAGAAGAACTCCAGTTGGGTCAGCCTTTAGTGCAAAATTGTTTGATTTTAATATAATGATGCCCTTTATGTATTATATTGTAATGTCTGCATATTACAAAATCCCCACAACTAAAAACTCAATATTTTTTAAAAAGTTGTTTTATATATTACCATCATCTAGAAGAGTATTTTCATCCAGGACTTGTATACAGTGCATGTTCAAGTCTCCCAACCCCCTTTTTCTTTTGTATTTATTCATCACAGAAAAAGCTTAGCTCGGCCTGTGATGGGTAAAAACAACGAAAGAGCAATTCAAAGCTTGATGCTATTTTGGTTGAAGAGAAATGGCAAACGATTTCCCTCGCTTTGGCTTAGCTGTAATTGTGAAAGCAATTTTGGGATGAATCCATTTACCTCTGGTGCATTTACCAAGTTTCTAGGGCAGCCACGTTGCATTCACTGATTTTACTGTTTATTCTCTAATTATTTAGATATGTTTATTTTCAAGATCTTAACAGATCAGTATAATCCTATTTCATCTTAAATAAGCAGGGAGATGGATTTGTTAACTTTTCAGAAATATGTGTGTGTGCATTTTCTGTTTTTATTTTGACCTTACTAAGGGTTTTGTGAGCGTGTTCACCTGCAGGTGGGTCAAGTGTTGGTGCTCCTCTGCTCTGCCTTCTCTTGGCTGTGACCCAGGCAGACAGTGGTTGTGCTGGGCCCAGGTTAATGAGTGGATTTGCTGCACTGCAGTGCACTGTCCCCCCATGCTGATGTGGAGCAGCTGAGCACCACAGTGGCCCCACACTGCTGCAGAGCTATAAATCACCCACAGTCAGGCCAGACCCAAACGGAACAGCCACCGCTGGGGATGGACAAGCGCTCTGAGAGAGAGGCAGGGGGGGAAAGGCAGCAGGAGGAAGCAGTGCAGAGAGGGGAATGAAAGCGTGAGCCCGGCACTGTGTGATCACCTCCACCTATGTCCACATAAGATCCCCTACCATGTTCTCCCTTAAGGCCATCTCTCGCTCTCCTCCACCAGTGCCAACGTAACCACTATTCACAACATCCTCCCAACCTCCAGCCCCTCCCCAGCTGCTCCCTCTAATTGCCTTTATTAACGTCTCTATGGGAGCGGCAGCTAGGAGCAATTTGCTCATTATGTGCTGTATTAGCACTGGCCCTGGGGCAGGCATGGAACACAGAGGGATGCCTGGCTAAGACTCCTGCTCTCCTCTCCTGCACTGTGCCTCCACCAGGACCCCTACCTTCACCCTGTAGATCGGCCACAGACATGTTGCCCTTACAGTCAGTGTAAAGAAAAGCTACTACTGCAATAGATACGGTCAAAGTGTTGGGTTTGACCTTGCATGTACAGTTATTAACGTTAATGTTGGTATTGGATGTACGTGAATGAAAGACAAATTAAAAATAGAGGGGTGATCCTTTCGAACATCTTCAAAGCTCTTGGGCATAGATTCTAGTGATATCCGGGAAGCTCTTTAAATTACAGTATCATGGAGTGCCACTAGAGGTTGGCTCCAAAAAGCTTCCAGCTCCATAGACTCCCATTCAAGTTTTTTTTTTTAATTAAATACAAAGTCAATATATTTTTTCCACAAGTCATTTTGGTGTTTCTAGCTAAAGAGTCTATTACTTCAAATCAGCTCGCTTGGTGTTTTATAGATACAATCAATCCTGATGATCTCAAACTGAATTTATTAGTCTGGCCTGTCCACTTCACAGAAGTAGATAGGATGGGGTTGAAAATCTGTCCAGGACAGATTTGAGCTAAATAGTCCAATGTTACTTGTTTGCTTGAGTTATTGAACGCAAGATGTTTAAAAACTATCACGCATGTCAAATAAAGTGTTTTGTATTCAGTTTAAATTTCACATTTTCAGATAAATGCATAAAAGTTGCTCTTTGAATTTACCTTTCAGGTTAATATGGTCAAGGACTGAGAGGGGGGGCTCTTAAAGAGGCTTTTTGGCAGATAAGAGTGGAATGGATGATTTGATTTATGGGAGCCTGTTGTCCTTTTTATTGGGGCAAATCTACAGCCTGCAAACAATGATAATTCAATGTGTGGCTCTTGCTGTATGTTGCTGCTGTACAGGAGAGTGAAAAACAATGGAATATGTATTCTCTGTGTGTGATTCGTAATAAATTGTATTACTTCAATATCATAATCAAAAACACAACTATCAAGGACACTGATATCTTTTTCATCTTTAATATTTTATCAATGCTAATAATTGAAGTGAATCTTTATATCTGATTGTGACATCAATGATAAAAGATCCAGATTGAGGTACTTCATATTATAGATTTGGATGATATTGAAATCCCAAATTGGTGTAAAAACGTACTCGCAGCTTGTCTCCATAACAACAGGTTGGTCAGTTTAGCTCACCTGTTGATCGGCTTCCACCACTTCTTGCCGTTGCCACTAATGCTGAATAATTAGAAATGAAATCAAGAGAGTATGGTGGCACTTTGGGGGGAAAAAACACAGTGTGTACACATCTAAACATTCATGCTGTTATTGAAGGAAGCATATCCTTTCCCATCGCAGGGATATGCCACTGTAATAGGTCTAAAGAGCAAACGCATCATGATTTTAGTCAATAAACTACAGCAAAGTACATGTTGTGACCAAGCTGTTATGTTGGTTTTTTTTATTATTATTTTATTTGCAGATCCCCGACAGTGGCAGCCTCCTATTATACTCCTGGAGCATCAGGAGAAAGCCAACCTGCTGCCACCACAGCTGCCTCTGAAAAAGAAAAGCCAGAAGAGAGGTGAGACAGGCTTCTTTGCCATTTTCCTCTCAACTGAATGTTTCTTTCTCGATCTTTAATTCTGTTTGTTAGTCATTTTCACACTCGCATAATAGTTAAATGTCATACACAGTTTCTTTCACTCTGTTTTCACTCACTTGTTCAATTACTTGCTCTTTTTATCTTGCATTTTCACTCCACAGAATCACCTCCCTCACTCCTCTTACATCTACTATTAATCTTGCCCATCAGTATTTCCCCTCACTTTTTCAGATATTCATCCTCCCTGTAATTTAGTTACCTTTGAGCAATTTATTGCAACACAAGTATTGGCTATAGCCGGAGCAGCAACCTTTTCCCTTGTCGAACCACAAATGGTATCTAGATAAACTCGATGGGACTGCGTGGACAGTTGGCCCATTAGTCTGATCTATTGCTCTTCTTGCTTCAGAATAAATGATGAATTCATTTTGAATGCCTTTAAATGTTGCTGAGGAATATGCAAACAGCGCAATCATTCTATGGGCAATCCATTCATGTCTTCTTTTTTTTCTCTCGTATAAATACAAGTCCTCATTTTTCCAAATGCGGTTCCCCACGAGTGCTTTTTTTTCCAAAACTCTGAATCCGAGAACTTGGCTGAGCAGTGTTGTATTGACAACTCTGTGACCACAAACTTTTTTTTTCCTCAGTTTGTATATCTTCTTTCTCCCGTCTCATCCGACATTGTTGCTGTTCTGCAGAAAGAATATGAAATATTTATCAGGGCATCGTGTGTTGAAAGCACAATTTCTACATGGTAATGTTGCTGGCATTCGAGATAACGGTTTGCAATGGTGGGCAAAACAACCTTTCTTTGGCAACCGTTTTTATGTTTTTGCGAATGGGGTGGCATGAATACGTCTTTTTACTAACCTTTGCAGAGTGTTGAATGTGGTTTCTTTGACGGCGCTCTTTTACATCAAACTGATTTAAAATGCAGGTTCTGAGCTCACAAATGTGAATTTAAAATCTGAAGCGCTGTGGAGGGAGATTACTATTCTACCTGTGTTTGTGTGCAAACCTCCGTTAGAATTCCCTCGCCACTTTTTAATTATCTCACCATAGATGGTTGTCTGCTGCGTGGGCCTGATGTGTGCCGGCTTTTTCGACCGTACAAAACTTGCTACGACGAGCGCTGCACCTCATTGTGTTTACGCGCACACACACACACACCACGCACACACACACACACACACACACACACACACACACACCTCTCTCACACACACCACACACACACACACACACCCCTCTCTCACACACACACACACACACACACACACACACACACACACACACACACACACACACACACACACCTCTCTCTCACACACACACACACACCCTCTCTCACACTGTGTTTTGACTTGCTTTCTGGTCCGTCTAGACTGGAGATAGGACAAGACAAGACAAGAGTGTAGTGGCCCGGCTCCTCTCTTAGTACTTGCTGCTTATTTTCCTGTCTGGCCCATTTCTGCTGTTTCAGGCTAGTGAGTGAATGAACAAGCAAGCCCCGGGCCCAGATTGAACTGTGCGGTAATCCTCCCCAAAGCTCCGCCAGCTCACTGATTGCCTTCATTTTTCAGTGTCACCAGCAGGAAAGCCATGGCAGTGTACCAATGTGTGGCTGAGCATGACTCCGAGCTCTCCTTCGAGGTCGGCGCAATATTCAACGCTGGTAAGTGTTATCGCCTACACCAGTCGCTCACTCAGAACCAGTCCTGGCATATTGGATTTGGAGGAAAACCGAACACCCAATCTGATCTTCAATTGAACAGAGAGATGAGACAAGGAGAGGGAGAAGGGGGAGGGGGGAGGTAGCAGAGTGTCTCTGGGAAGAGGCTCGACTGAGCTTTAATCACTCTCAGAGGAAATGGGGATTTTGTAGTTCTTATTTTTTGTCAAAACCCTCTTTTAAGAGATACAGACCATATATATGTATGTGTGTGCGTGTGTGTGTGTGTGTGTGTGTGTGTGTGTATATATTATAGTCTTTGCTGGGAAACATATGGCCGTGTCTTTGACAAGATCTCACAACACAATGCAGTTTATTTGTTATGTTCAGTTGACGTCAATATTTGACATGAAAGAGTTCATGTCAGGAAAAATGGCGACATTAGCAAAATTCAATTCAACTGGAGATGATTTCGAACCTATAAATATAATTCAATATGATCGAATAAATATTAAACGCGAAATGTATCACATTTTCATAAATTAGATTGTTTTACAGCTCATTTTAGTTTTCTGATATTTCATTCAGAGCTCACTTGAAGTTTTATTAAATGATGAAAAATGTTTCCTTTAGATCTCAACTTCGATCTCCAGTTGCCCTGATAAAAACGTTTACTATAGCTCTGCCTCCATTCGGTCTGTCATTCAACTCTTAATCAGGCTTCAAAGGAAGCGATTGACTTTGTTACATAAATGTCAACTAAACATCTACTTATTGTACCTCAAATACCCTCAACATTTTGCTTATTTTGTCGTGCTGTGGAGTTACTGAATTTGTCTTTATGATTTAAAGTCTGAACTCTGTGCATAACAAATGTGCAAAAGGTCAAGAGGTCTGAATACTTTACTCAGTCTTTATATATACAGTTTGTATAACGAAGAATCCAACATATGTTGATGTTGTTTACCGGTAACTTTGGAAGAACATCTCTGCATTGCTGATTGCTGACTATATAATAATAATAATAATAATAATAATAATAATAATCTTTATACATTTTATTTATATAGCACCTTTAAGGATAGACTATAATATATATGTATATATATATACATAGCTCATGTAAACACTCTGTTTAAACAACACCAGTCTGGGTTGTTTACATCTTTATGTTAAGTTCCACATCACTTACAATTTTCAGGAAAATTGCAAAGTAAAACTGGCCATAACACTAAGGAGGCTGCTGCTGGACTTATCGCTATTAGTTGGGTTTTTCTTAAATGTTTTGAGGCAGGCTGAGACAAGCTCTCTGATACATCTGTCACAATACAAACTAAGTGAAAATCTAGAAATATTGGATCCTAAAACAGACCTGAGATGTACAGTAGAGATAAAAGATTTAAAAAAAAAAAAAAAAAAAAAAAAGGGTCACCGTGGTTTTACTGCAACTGCATAATCACTGTATCCTCCCTTAAAACCTCTTCACTCGAACACATGCGCACACACTCACTGGAGGCCCTGTGTCCTCTGTCCGTCCCGTAACCTCTCCCTCCCTGTGGTGTCGTTCCCCCGGTGACGGTGTGTCCTCTCCTGCAGTGATCCATTCGAGGGAGCCAGGCTGGCTGGAAGGGGAGCTGGAGGGAAAGAGGGGCCTCATCCCTGAAAACTATGTGGAGATGCTGTAGAACCAAATGGAAAATATTTATGGACACTTAATCCCGTTCACCAGGAAATGTATGCAAAGGAGCATGTGCCTCAACTCCATTCACTGTAGTGCCTTTTTTTTTTTTTTTTTTTAATCCAAAGCCCTCAAGTAACAATACCATATATTATTATTATGATTATTATGATTATTATTATTATTATTTTTATAATTGGTGGACTCTTCTAGACACATACATATGTGCATTTGGGCTGACAACTAGACTTCATGATGCATGTGCAGGCATGTTTCTTTGTTTGAATTCATTTTGGTCAAGTATCCACATGACTCTCACCATTGTAATTGCAAAATGGGATTGCACTTATAGTGATCTGCTGTATATGAAGATGCTGTAGCCTCTAAATATCCAAGAACACGTCGTAGCAGCACCAGAGAAGGAGTGTTTGTCTGAGCTCACTCCCCTCTGCCCAGTTATACATGGTATCCATGAGCTCAAAGTCAAAGGGAGATCTTCAGAAACCGTAAAGGTTAGAATGTCAGCGCTCACGTCACTGTAGCTTTCAAACCCTCCTGACAACGATGCACACACATTTTGTTTTTTTCAGCCGTCAGAAGATTAGAGATTCCTGAGTGCCTTAACCATGGAAACACCCAGTGTAAATGTATCGTACGGGTATGTATGAACATGACTTGGAGTGCTACTGCTTTCATTTATAAAATGTTGTATTCTACTGTTATTTTAGGAATATCTAGAAAATGAGGCACATTGCTACTGTAATTTTATTCTATTTAATTGGCGCATTGATTGCATGAGTTTTGAATTTTAAAGACACTTTGTACTGTTTTGTTCTTGGTGCACTCCTTTACAGAGACAGTGAAACGCCTCTTTGATGCCTGATGAACCCTGTTGTGTTAAAACACTTTGCATCAGACGATGTCAGCAGAGGTAATTGTCAGTAGATTGTTATAATTTTTCCTGTCAGATTATCCGTTTTGTTTGTTTTTAAAAGTTTATTTTTAACGTTGCTCAGGTTCCGAGCAGAGAAATGAGACACTCCCACAAAGTTCAAATTTGAGGTTACTGTTATTTTATCTTCTTTGAACCAAGTAATTAGAAATAAATGTCTTATTATCAATAAGCCCACAAAATGCAGTACTTGAAAGTATTTTATTAATTATTATATAAGAGTTATGACCAAGTATATTTACTCCGTTGAGTGATGGACAGGTTTTAATTTTTCATTTAGATAGGCTTCAGCATGTATTACATTTCATCCCTCAGCTGTTCACAGTAAAACACTTTAATTTGTCTGAGAGTTTTGGTTCAACCGATTATTTGTGTTTTCAATTGAACTTACAATAATTTAAGACATTGAATTATGATGTTCATAAAGGTCCTTGACTTGTCTCTTTTTTCTTTCTTTTTTTTTTACCTTTGGGTATACTCTTGATCAATGTTTAACAAATAAAAAGATTGTTTTTGTTCTTTCACTTTATTATGCATTCTTGCCATAAAATATTGCAATGAACTTTGTAATTTTACAGGTTGAGCTCTAATCATGTTTGTTAATTATTGAAAAAAATTACACAAATATTTTCCCAACACTCATTTTCATATGGTTTCAGCAACCTAAGAAAATATTTGGTTTTTCAAAATAAGACGAAGAGAATAAAAAACAACAACAACAAAAAAAACACTCCGGGACACTTTTATTACCGCATTGACTGAAACGTTTACTATTTAAATTCATATCTGGGAAAGTGTGCAGCTTTATTAATGTGAAGTCTTTTTTTTTCCCAATGTATTGCTGACTCATGTATTGTGTCACTGAGAAAGCCCACAGTTTCCCAGAGTCTAAGAATAAAGTGACTGGTGATTCATTTGTGCAGCCAGTACTGACACAGTGAGCCATGTAGTGTAATGTAAGCCTTCCTCTTTATATTGACCTGCACTGGTCCACCCCACTAAAAGCTACTTCCAAAATAACTTTCCATAAGGGGATTAAAAATAGATGGTAATCTTTCACAGAAGAAAACACTCTAATCCAGCTCCCCCTCCCTGGCCCATTAACATCTCAGCCTCACGCATGTTAATTCTTCGACTACGTCTGTGTAATTAACACACTGAATGTCCTACAGACTCGGGGCTTGGGCCTTAGTTGCATAATTACCATCAGTCCATCACCACACTTAGACCTCCAGTATGTGGGCTGATGCACTATTTAGTAGTATAAACACACACAAGCTTTGTCCATTTACTATAAAAGGTTGTAGCTGTGGTGTCAGGGCGGCGCATGTCCACCAGCTCCCTGAAGCAACTGCAGACACGATGATAACATAATGAAATGAGGCAGAGCTAATGAGATGGGCAAAATATTCCCCTACAATCATCACCACCACCACCACCACCACCCACCCACCCCCGAGGCCCTTCATCATCTTCCCTCCGCCAGAATACTGCTGAATCATAGAGACATCCACCCCGCCTGCCTCTCACTCTGCTTTGGACTGTCTGTCAGAAAGCATGCCATGTTCCTCTGTCTGCCTTCCCTTCTCCTTTTCCCTCTGCCTACCTGTCTGCCTCTCGGTCGTATTTCTGGTTCTCTCCTCCGTTCCTTCTTCTCCTCAGTCAGTGCTTCACTTTTTCTGCTGCTCTAATGGTAATCGGTCTCTGAAATCTGTTTGGCTCCATGCGTTTTATCATTTCTCCCACCAATTTGACAAAATGAGCAATCGTGGCAATCTGTGTGGGTCAGCCTCACATTTGAGGCCTTTCGTCTGCCTTCGTATCACTTGAGGCTGAAGTTGCCTTACCTTTGGGGATTTCTGTGTCTCCGCATGCATTATTCATGAGTCTATATCAGGCTGGGATGATGTATACAGTGTCACAATGTCGAGTTAGACTAGATGTAGGTGTGTTTGAGTAAAAATCCACGTAGACGTGTTCATTTCTCACTTCCCGGCTCTGGCTGTGCGCCAGCTGTCCTCTACCTCCCATGACGCAGTGTCCTTCAGCCCGACAACACACACCACACCATGACTCAGCTCAGATCAAGGCTGTACAGCAGTTGACTTCTAACTGGGAGAAAATGACACAACTAAGCGCCACCAATGTGTCTGAATTTCCCCGACATGCAAGTGTTAATGCCTTCCTGTGTCTTCATCTAGTTCCATCACAGCGCAAAGCTCGAATATAATCATAGTAAGGCTTGATGTGTTGTTGGGGGCTGCAAACTGAGTGGGGAATTTGAAGAAAAGTGAATTTCAAACATAAAGGAGAGAGTGTGGAGGAAAAAAAAAAACTCAGCTCAGAAAGTGGGCCACAGAAGCCGCCATGTGCGCGGGTGCAGCCGTGAAATCAGCCTGATCCAATAGATTCTGTTTATCTGGCACGACTACAAGTGAAAGCAATTGGAAATCTGGGGGAGATTTGGAGAGGGCTGTGGATTCGAGAGAGGGAGGGAAAAAAATGAGCAAAAAAAGTAATACTGTCTGCTCTACAGTCTGGCAAAGCAGGCGTGTTTTCAGATCAGCCTTTAACAAGGTTAATGGTGATTTTTCTCCACAGGCACCGTTTTACTGTAAAAGTCTCATGCTTGCATGCTTTTCCGTCTCATTTTTTACTCTCCTCTCTTTCCGTTTCCCTTTGTTCTCTTTATCTTCTCTCCTTGTGACGGCTGTACCTGCTGCTGCTCCACATCATTTCTGTTTTTCCACGCTAACGCTGGGTTTTTTTTTGTTTTTGTTTTTTTTTTGGGGGGGGGGGCTCATTATCATCCCCAGCCACCAAATGCAGCTGTTTCAAATTCTTTTTTTTTTTTTTTAGGGCACCTTTCCGTAGCTTCTGTCTGATGGTATAAATTTCATCGCATGGTAACGCACAGCACATACAAACACAAAACAGATCAACCACATCACATCGAATGTTCAATTTAACAGTTTTATTAGAATCTTGCAATAGTTTTGCAAACACATGTATGGCAATATCTGCATCAAGATATACAGTAGTAACTGGTTTCAAAGATGTTCTATCGGTTCATGGTGAAGGATGTCTACTGTGTTTGCTGGATAGTTGCTGAGAAATATTGTACAAAGCATCTGAGTAAAAAGTCATTTTTGGAATTGGGGGGAAAGAAAAAAAAAAAAAAAAAAGCATTTTGTACATATTAATAAGAAATGCACTGCCATGGCTGTGGAGATATGGCTTAGTCTCTCTACACCCGATTCATTACTGTGAACAGAAAATAGCAACGACGTGACTCCACAAACAGTGACGCAATATTGTACTGTGAAACAGCAGTTAGGCAAATTCTGAGTCCATTCAGAAGAAAAAGTTGCTCCCTTGAGAATGGGGAAGGTTTTTTTTCCATCGTTGGCAGGATGAGATGATTGATAATCAATAAATAAACACTACCCTCATCTTATTTTTCTGAAGAATCACTTTGACATTTTGGGAAATACACTCGTTCCCTTTTTGCTAAGAGTTAGATGATTTAGGTCGATGCCACTCTCGGATTCGTCCGTTAAAAGAGAACTTTACCGATTCACAATTTTATTTCCACAACTTTGTTCCGACTACTCATGGGCAAGTTTTACATTACCCACAATGCAACTGGATCCCTGATCATTTGGTTTAGAGGTTACGGTCTGCGCTAGCAAAGAAGTTATTGTCGGTGTCCCAAATCAGTTCATTAAAAAGATTTCTTCACCGTATTGTTCAGTGTCCGGTGCTCTGACTGCGTAGTCCCGCTCCAGTAAATGGAAAAACGGCTGATCAGTTTACATCTCCTGAGCCTCTGGACCCGGAAGTGCTGTCCTTGACATTTTAAAAGTTTCCTCGCTGTGTTTTGCCTGATTCTGGCAGTCTGAGCCATTGACTGTCACTCAGGGCTGAAAGAATCACTGAATGCGCATCACTCCGTCACAGTGGAAGGACCTGAGACCACCTTCAGCCTCGTGGTTTTCTTTTTTTTTTTCAAATTGCATGTTTTACCGTGACTTTTAAATAGTAAACACTGGCACAAGGTCAACAAGAGCCTCCGCCAGAGGGGGGACTGTCATATTCCCTTGCAACTGACTGAGATCTCAGCTCATCGGACGAATGAGCGGATGTACACTTAAGCCGAGGTGACAAGCGGGCTGCAGAGATCCGGTAAACTCACTTCTGTGCAATATCAGCACACCAGATATTTTTCATGTTCAAACTTGTGGTCTTCAGCCCGACTTGACAGTAATCGTGAGGTAATTTATCCAACAGCTGTCTCCCCGTGTCTTGTTTGCCCTACAGACACTGGAGTAGTCTTGATCTTCTCGACTTACTGTCACCAAGGGAGCGATTGAGTGCATTTCCCAAAATGAATTGTCAGAGCCATTTCTTGAGGGCAAAAGGGTCATAAAAGGGCTTGATTACATCACCAATATTAAGAATCTACCACATATTCAATATTACCATTCTTCGGGTCATTAATTTATTTTGTGTTTCAACTTTTTTGGGCAGTTATGTCCAGTTAATAGCCGCTAAGACGGTCACAAGTTGAATTGATTAAACTGTTGGTAGAACGACAGTCTGCATCCGTCGTCATTCACTTGGTGTGTGCACAAAGGTTCTATTTTCAAACCACGAAGCCAAGAACTTTCTTTCACGTAGCCCAGTTCCAATAGTTTGTGACTTCTTGATTTTATTGTGGTGCTCATCAACAATACCGCCATGGGTTAGGAAATAATTTCAACAGCAACAAGGATCCATCACTTAATACATCTTGTTACAAAAAAAGAAATACTTTTTGATTACTGTTTTTTTTTTTCCTTTGAGCCATGTGAACAATGATGCAAAAAGTTAAAAAAAAACAAAAACAAAAAAAAAGAAAAAAACAAAGCAAAATCAAATAACTTTACTTAATAAGAAGATAATAAATGTACTCTCTCTAACATTCAGGTAGTAAGTTCCATAAGTCTCTCACAATGTATGATACATTCATTTCTCTATTTGGCCCATTGTGGTGCCAACACTTACTGTAAATTCTTCTCTGCGCTCCAACACACAGAACATGGCGTGTGGGAAACATATTTTTTTTTCCAATATTCCAACAGGATGGTTAACGTAGAAATGTTTTATACTATACTCAACATAGGACTTGCTGTATTATTTACAATATATACTGTAAAACTGTAAATCAGGTGAGATAAAAAGGCACAAGTTTCCCTTTTTTTAAATACAATGTAAACATCTCATCAAAAAGCATGCAATAACATTTCATTTTACAAAAAGGATATCATTTTTAGACAAAGTACTTAAATATTGTTTTCCAGCAAAATATAATTCTCTCAAAAATACTTTCCCATTCATCCTATTAACCTTTAGACAGTTTTTTTGTTTTTTTTTTAATTTATTTTTTTTATTCCTTTAAAAAGGACAAAAAAAGGGGGCCAAAATAAAGAGACAGTGAGAGATTAGCGTAAGGGCACAACAAAGACATATTGTAAAATGAGGCCTTTCTGATCGGGTACTGTACGAAAATGATTGCGGTAGGGGAGCGACATTAATGTCAAAATGATGTTTATGACGAACATAAAGTAGTGAAAAGGCAGCCAGACTTAGTGTTGAATAAAGAGCTGCTGAAGAGTTAGGCCTTTTAAGTGAACCAACCCCCACATGCAGACTCGATACTTTAGTCCCAGAATTTATGAGAAAAAAAAAAAAGCTGAAACCTCCTGCTCTGCACTCCCAACAAATACAGACTACCCTTCCATGAGTAGAATTTTAAGTACACAACGCTCCCCCCCCCCTTTTTTTTTTCTGAACGTCCCTCACCCGCCTCATAATTTTAGTACAGTCTCGAATGACATTTGTGATTCTGACACCTCCATCTCTTTGCATGCCAAACTTCAAACAATTACTACCACAGAAGAGACGTCGGTGTCGCACAGCGCCGTCGTCACCAGAGCTGAGGCCACAGATACAGTACACAGCCACCCTGCTGTGCTAATGATGTCATGTTGTCGAACTTGAGGCTGGGTGACCATGCGGAAAAGTCTTTTCTCGCTTTATCACAGTTGCTTATCGAAACAGACAATCCCTGCTAGCTGCACTAATGCCTCATTTCACATTGTATATCTCCTCTGTGCAAATCTAAATGTGGAAATAGGATATGGCTAATCCTATAACATAAATGCATAATACTCACGTTGAAAGAGCAGATCAACTATGCACATGCTTGCCAGGAAAAAAAAAAAAAAACACATACACACACACGCAGGCACAAACTGAGGCCATTCTCACTCCATACACACATGTAAATACACACTTACAGGGCAAGAAAAAAAAAAAATAGTAATAATAATAATCACCACCCTCCTCCTTCTCCCCCCCCACACACACACACACACACACTGTTCTTCTTCCCCCAGCGACTCTATCGCTTTTCAGTAGCATCATAGTAGTGTTCCACAACCACCCAGAACCCAGTGGGGTGTGAGACAAAGTTAATGGTCCAGATAACTTGAGCACGCCATACATAGAAGAGTAGTAGTTGTTGGCCCAAACATAAGAAGAAAAAGAAAAAAGAGCTAAACTAAATTAGGAAAGGTGATCACACCAACGCTGTTCTTCATCAAGCATTCATCAACATGTACCTCAAAACATCTTCTGTACAACAGCTGAATAGAGTGTGTTTAAGAAGTTGTTAATACCTGTACATGTTTGCCTGGTTTTGATACATTAGCTGTTTGCTGTAAGCACTGCAGAGTAACGCTCCATTTTGGATAATATCAACTTTACAGAGTATGTGTGTTTAAACGTGGTGTCCGTATAGTGTACTGTACGGACTGTCTACGAGTTAACTGTACATGTTATGTTTTGCCTGGCTTTGTAGAAATGAAGCACCTTAATGTAAAATGACTGGCTTGTCAAAAACTAAACCTTTACTACACACTTTTATAAAACGCTTTTTATTATTTCTGGGAAGAGTAGATAAGTGTCGGTTCACAAAGGGCTGGTTTTGCTTCATTGTGAGTAAAAACAGACATTTGGACAGCTGCTCTGGAGATAACACAAATGACAGCAATTACTATGGATGCACCTCAGTCAAATCCATTACCAGTGGACTCTACTGAAATTGTTTCCGTAAATGCATTATGTTTTCCACCCGACAGCACTCCATTTCGGACCATTTCTGCACAAAGGTAAAATCTCATGGTCTTAACTCTACACCACAATGCCTCTAAAATAGTGACTCTATGACATGGGAGTTTCACGCGCAAGCTTTCTTTTACACAAGAGAGACATTTTTTATTTCAAAACAGCTTTAGCTTTGGACTTTTGCATATCAGTTTTTGATTGTTTTACTACACATTTTAAACCTTAAAAAACTCCGTATGTAAATGTCAACGATGGCTGTCATGATACCGATTGAGATTCAAACTTGGACTCGTTAGATTGAGTGTAATTATTCAGCTTATGATGACGCTTGTATAGCCCTTGGAATATAGTCAAATAGACCTTTCGCCATACTGTCAAGAATTTCTTTGCCTCCTCGTAATGTCCTTTGCCCTGTAGTCTTGTTGCTACACTGCAAAGCAAATCTAAGTATTGGCATAATTTTTCATAGTGCTATTATTTGTGAAAGACTGCATAAGCCAGAGTAAATATTTGCAAAAACCTTTCCTCTAGATTTGTATGGGAATCTCATTTTAGTGCATGTGGAGTGCATCTGTGCGTTTGTGTGAAGGCGTGCGGACAGTAAGTGTATCAATTTCCCTCTACGCGTGTCTGTGTGTTTTTGGGTGTGTTTGGGGGATGTGTGTGTGTGTGTGTGTGTGTGTGTGTGTGGGTGTGTGTGTGTGTGTGTAGTGAATGTATCTAGCGCATCCTAAGAAATGTATGGCTTTATCTCCATAGAAAATACTGTTATCGTCTTTGGGGCAGGGGGAGCGTTGGGGAACTTCGGGATGCTTTGTCACATTTGTCACAAGTCCTTCTCGGCGCGTCATGCTCGGCTTCTCAAACTACTCAAAGCTCCGGACGGCTCGTGGTGACAGCAGGGTCAAATACTTCTCCCCCCTTTTCTTTTTTTCTGTCTGTCTTTTTTTTTTTTTTTTGCTTTCTGTCACCACGTCACTTAACTTTCCCATCCAAGACGAGGACGCTGGCAGGATGCGGGCCGACTGCTTCGGCCTTCCTCGCACGTGTCCTCTTCCCTGAACCTTTTCCTCCAGTTCTTAACGTTGCTTCTGTCCGAGCTGTGTCGTGAGTCACTTCTTGTGGAAGTAGATTGTGTGAGTGAGGCCGGACTCCACCTTTGGTATCTGGTCACTGATGATCTCCACCAACATTTCGGGGAACTCCACCTTCAGGGCCTGGGACTCGCGAAAGGTGTAGAAGCAGAAGTCCAACAAGTTCCCCACCAGCTGGACGTCACAAACACATAATATAGTGAGACAAATATTTTATTGGAAGCAACTTTATTTCCTACTTTTTACAAATATGTAAATATAAATACTTTTCTGTATATTCTGTTCAGGTATAAGCCCCCTTATTTCAATTCTATTCAGATCACCACTTGGGGGCACCGCTGATTTTTTTTCTCTCCAGCCCCTCTTTGAAGAAAGGTCACCCGATCAGCACTAACCCCTCTCACTCAGTCATTGAGGTCATTGAATTCTCAACATTTGTCTCTATTACCTCTCCCTTGCTGAGTCTCGCCACTTTTAAAACTCGTCCTACACTGCCGTTCTATCACACGCTGGTTGACCCATGCATAAAACAAATACCAGTGATTTAGCACATTTGCCGTGGTGACCACTCTGATCCAATAAACTGCAAGCTGGTATTGATCCCCTTCTGTTCCATTCACCAATACAGCCTGGTCACTGCCTCTTCCAAAATAACCTCCCCCCTCGGGGATAAACGCGGGATGCAATAATCCTCATTCCAATCCACGGCACCATTGAACTGCTAAGTAAACGCATTATCCAAATCTACTATGTTGCCATTTTACTGAAAACATTTCCAGTGATATTGGAGCCCCAGAGTGCTATTGGACACCTCGAGTGTGAAGGCACAGCATACTGGAGAGGCTGCCAAGGGAAGTCTGTGCTGTACTGTACGCAACTGGCACACGGGAGGCAGACAGGGTACTTACATCGTGCATGGCATCCAGCAGCTTGGTGAGCTGGAAGAAGCGCTGCCAGGTTTGACCGGAGTTGTTGGTTGCTTTTCCCACAGAACGCCGGAGCTCCTTGATGTAATTAACCCTCATCTCCTCGAACGCCGCCTGGTTCTTCAGACCCTCTTTGGGAACTGGGAAACAAGACAAATCCTTTTGTCATCAAGTGGATCTAATGGCTAGACAACAATGCTGCTTCACATGTCACTGACCCAATATTGGCAAAAAACAACAACTTAAAAGATTAACTGACAGGAGACTTGTGGCAGATTTGTGTCTTTAAACATGTCTGTTGTCCTTTGATGTGGTTTACAGGGATTTCTTTTAAAGGCAAAATCTGGTTTTCCATCAGCCATAAGAAAGGAGCATTTTCTCCTCTTGCATTTTAATTGTACTTTTATCAAAAGGATTGTTCTAGTAGCTGTTGAATATTTTCTACACTTTTTAGATAATTCATCTTGAAAGATGTTGTGACAAAGAACATTCAGTTGGCTGCGCAGGGTGGGATTGTACTAGACAGTATAAATGTATCAAACATCTTGAGTTCCCCTTACCACTTTAACATCTCTGGTTGTATTAAACCTTTACAAATAAATAAAAAAGGGCTGTTTAAAAGCAATATTGGATTTTCCTATAATCTAAGTATGAATATGATGAAGTACTTTGGTAACACACTATATTAGACAAAAACATCCATCTCTAATTTAAAGTTCTGCAGCCAACAATTAATTCTCAGCTATTCAAGAATTCTTGACAATACCCAAAAAAGGGAACATATCTTGTGTAAAAATGCATTTCAACGAGTAACGGTGACACATTTTATAAAAAGGCTGGCAGATGCACATTGAACATGATTTGCAGGTAATGGACTAAGCCATGCAAAACCGCCAGCATGTTCCTTTAAGAAATGTGAAACAGTGTAAAAGGAAATTGGAGGTGCTTTGTGAATTCTGCTGCGACTCCCACGCAGTAGCCTTTTTTGGACACGTTTCTGGTGTTGACGACCCAAGCCTATTTAGCAACTCATTATAACCACTTTCACCATTTCCAGTGGCAATTAGTTTTCATGTGCAGCCGCTGATTCATTAAAGACGACTGGTGAAAGGCCTTGATTAAAAGTTATCTCGGCAACAGTGACAGCACAAGAAGGGAGAAACTGTGCTAATGTGAATTAAAGGGCTTAATAATGTTGCCAACCAAACCTCATTTATCACACAGTCTGTTCAGGGACCAGAGCTCTTAAATGACTACGACCGTCTTTCACATTTTAACGATCGGTAATGTGGCATCATCGCACTTCGAGGCAAAAGACAATGTAATGGAAACTTGGACAAATGTAAAGAACAAGACACTACAACCGCAGCACGTGAGGATGCATTGAAATGTCTACAGTATCTTTTTCTCTCACTCTGCCTCCCTACCGGTGGACGAGAACAAAGTCGCATATGGACGTGTGCCAAACCTCCTGAATGACATTCAGCTGCTGGCTACCAGATTAAGAAACACCTCGTCTCTCAAAGAGTCTGAGGGAACGCCTTCAGCTGTCCTTCAGCCAAGACGAAGAAATTATGATATACGCTGAGGTTGTCAACTGTTTCATCATACTGTTCATACTACGGTGGCTGTGCCTTCAATACCTGTGGCTATTGGGCCGTTTCAGGATGGTTTTGCATGACTGCGATGAAGTACCTCGATTCGTCAGATAATAACAAATGTTTCTTTGTGGTTATTTTGCCATAAAAAGGCTGCAACTAATGTTGTCATTATGTTGAAAATGTGTGAAACATGCCCATTATGAAGTTTGTAAATAGAATAGAAAAGCAGCAAATCCTGTTGCACGTGATAATTCCGGATATTTGGATTAAAAACTGACTGCAATAGTTAATTGATTAGCCTTAGGTTATGCACATACATTTTCTTTTGAATAACGAACCAGTTATTGTATCAGCTTTATTCTACAGTTTCTAAACGTTAAAAAAAAAAAAAATGTACTCACACTACTGATATTGTGATATAAAAATAATGCGATAGAGGAGATTGATTAATACTTGAGTACAAATGTGGATTTAGTAACGGTGATATACTGCAGTATGCACAGGAAATAGTTGTCATTCATTGTGACCATTGAGACTTTGCGAAGGCATCATCGTGGGTGCCAACAAGGCAGCTACTGCCAGCGCTGTCTCACAGGTGTGTGGCAGAACAAGACACCTCATCAATACATCTCCTAGCCAGGGTGACACAATTTCTATGCATTAACAGAGGAATTTGACGTGGCCAAATATGTCAGTGAGGTGATGGTATTTGTCTTGTAATGGGTTTTTTTTTTTCCCGGGTTTTTTTTTAACTCTCAAAAATATCTTTTACAGCAGAATGTGAAATTCTAAGCCGTGGTTTTGATGACCTCCCGTTAAAAGTTACATCAGGTTATGTCCTTCAGCACGTTAGAGTAGCCTGAATTTCCCAGATAAAACTAAACCACTTGTACGTTGTAAAAAACTTAGCAGGAAAGCAGCAACTGACAGGACCTGTTTGAATTCTGCGGAGTGAATCGCCATCGGCCGAAGCCTGCTTCTTGTCAGTTAGGAGTGCAGGTTTTTGAGCGCAGATCATTGTAGGTCAATAACCCTGAGAATGTGTGTTTGTAGATGTTTGACTGCCTCCCTCTTGTCCCCTCTTTCTGTCTCTTTCTATCTAATTCGTTTCATCACACTTTGATGCACAAACACCTCGGGGCGTAACATCCATAAAGCTGAGGAAACCAGATATGAAAACAGATTGTACCTTGTCGGTGCCGGGGCTGTGATTTCTGTGCTGTATTTCATGGCTGACATGATGAGAATGTGCTAAAACCCAGGGCTGCATTTGGACCTTCTGTTTTGCTCCCACTGACCCACATACACCCTGATTAGAAACTGACCTTGCATATAGCGGCGGTACCATGACCGGGCCCCAAAATAGGGCATTTACACCATTCTAATTGGTGTCAAATTGATTTTTGCTGCAGGTGTGGAGTCTGTTCAACCTGGCCATATTTGTTATTGGGAATGCAGCTGCATTGTTGTGTGTACCGCCAGCCACCGAAAAAGCTCTTTTCCCAATGTATGTGAAAATAAAAGAAGCACATAGCTCACATGCAGCCAGGAGATGACACTAGCACGTACGTTGTTAAAGGACATGCAGCTTCCTGCTCTCAGATTGCCGGTGCATACCTTACTGACAGGGTGGCTCTCGCTTTTGATTTAATACCTGGCACTATTCATTCGGAAAGTCTACAACTAGTCCGAATCGTGAGCACAAAAACAAGCGAGTACTGTTTTAGAGTGTCATCTGACTGGGAATGTGCATTCAAACATGACACGAAAAGAGAAATGAATCGTTGCAATAAAAAAAAAAAAAATAGAAGTGTCATAAGTAGTCAAATGAAAGTCCCCTTTCGGCTCGGTAAACACAACGGGAACTTGTTCCGTGAGGCAGGCATTTTGAAGCGAGAAAGACGGTTTAGAAACGGAACAAATGAATGAGATAATCTAGCAATGATGCTATCTACATCTGTGTAGAGGTGAGGAGTGTAACTGGTTTGAGCAGGCCGCTGCTCCTGTACCAAATCCAAACAGGGTCATGAGACACCGCAGGCTCAGTGAAACCTTAGCCAAGGTCAGAGGAATAACAGCCCTTGTCTCTTTTCTCTTTATCCTCCCTTCCCTCTCTCCGTTTCACTCGTTCACCCTGTCTCTACACACGCTTTTTTAAACCAGCCTACAGGCAGGCGCGCACACGCGCACGCACACACACACACACACACACACACACACACACACACACACACACACACACACACACACACACACACACACACACACACAGACTCAGTGACTCTGTAGTACTTGCTCAACTGACAAGTTCTGACACCTCCTCCGTAAACATTTCTACCGCTACTCCTTCCGCAAGGCCCGAGCATTATATCCGAACGACTGTAACTAAGAGAGCTTCCTACAGCGCCTCAGAAAATCCTGCAACGGACGGCTTCTCTTTGAAATTATTCACAAGTGCTTTGCCAAACCTCCATACAGTGCAGTCACTCCATCATGTGGACTTTGGAATAGACATGAGAAATGAAGCACTGGGTGATTATTTTCTTCCCCCGATCTTTCATATTTTACAGTCCTATTTTGACTAAATCCAATAACCACAGCAGATTGAACAAGCTGTGAAGCACCTTAAATTCCCTGTTTTGATTCTGCATCCCGGCTCCTTTTATCCGCACCCGCTCTTTCAAAAACTGCAGCCCGGGTTTCAAGGAAGTGGAGAAAAATAGCAGGTCTTGGAGCGCTGCCTGGTGCTTGACTGGCCTTTATTAAGTACAGCAGGGCTCTCTGGACACCCTCCAGAGGACCAGTGAGGAGAGGAGAGGGAGGCCACAGTAACAGAAGGACCAGCTCTGCCACCCCAGCACTCCCTTTGTCTTTGCTTGCTTTCTCCCTATAGCCTTGCACCTGTCTCTCTCTCTCTCTCTCTCTCTCTCTCACACACACACCAACACCACCTCTCACTGTCAACTTTTGTCTGATTTCACTCTCAAAAATCTAACTTTTCCCTCTCGGCTTCTTATTCTCCCTGTATTGTCTCGCTTCTTCATCTCTGCCTAACATCCGATAGCTGAAGTCCGGCAGGAGCTCCCCAGCTTTCAGAGTTTATATCAGGGAAATGCTTTCACTTCGCCTCTTCTATATGTCGCTGCTCTATAAAGCAGCTCCTGTGACTAATACAGTATATTATAACAGTACATATTCCATTAACAGAGTGTTAATACTGATGAAACAATGTGTAAATTAGTAACATTTTACTTCTTTTTTTTTTTTTTTAGCTACTATAAAAACTACTATAGCTGAGGTTTAACTACTTAATAGACAGAGTTGGTTTTGATCTTGGTGGTAGGAGTGGGATATTTGGTAAATCAACATTTTTAACAAAACCATCTGAGAAGTCTAGAGGGAAAAAATTTGGTGCAATTCTTATTCAGAGACATCTGAAACATGACAAGGGGCCCCAAGTACACATTCTTGTGTACTTGTCTAAAACTTGTTCCAACAATGGCAACGGTGGTAGACAACACACATCATATAGTGCAAAGGAGCGTGTCCAGACCAAAGTAGTCACACGATGAATATGAATCTAATAATACCAGGTGTAAGAGTCCATAGGAGCTGTGCATTATTATCCAAATCTCTAGATAACTGTACACAAAGCTACAAGCTATTTTTTTCGGATCACATTTCTTTTTGAACAGTGATATCAACTAAATCCTTCTATGTAAATGTAAAATAGCAGAATTTAAAATGCTGGAATTAAGGGAAGTTCATAGAGGCTGCACGTCACTTTTGGAGGTCTTGGTGGAAAAAAAAACAACAAAAAAAAACTCTGCCAACGATTATTCTCCCTGATTGGCACTGAGTTCAAAGAGTTTGAAGTCTGGCCAGGATGCAGACTAATCAAATCACTTGCCACAACTCTCCCTCACTCCTCCTTTCCACACCTCCCTATCTGCCTCTTGAACTACAGAACATCTATTGACACACGAAACGACCCAGATGAGACCCCACGCGGACACACACACACGTTTACAGGACTGCAGCAGGTGTCGTGTCCCAGAGGAGCTGGAAGCGTTGTGGTTACCTTTTCAATGACTAAACTTGTGGGTGTGGATGGCGAAGCTATGACACAGCTGCCATCACGGAATATTTTACTGCGACTGTGGAGCTGACAGCAGCGGCTCACTGTGTTGAGGTGGTGGAAAAACTACTGCTTTCAGTTTCCTGTGGGCGCAGTTTGGCACAGAGTGGCATCACGGTGAGACCTTCTCTAGAGAGTGATAGAAATACTCTGTTTATCCAGAGGAATTGAAAAAAAAAAGAAAAGTAAACCAGAACAGAATAGCCTTCAGTCATAGAATAGAAAGAAAATGCTGTGCGGTATGTTGCCACGTCAACAGGTGCCTGCAACATTACGTCTATTTTCACGCTTGTTATCTGCAGTATGTTAACGAATTACTAAGAATGAGCTTAAAGCACCATCTAAGAGACTTTGCGAAGGCATCATCGTCGGTGCCAGCAAGGCAGTTCCTGCCAGCACTGTCTGAAAGGTGTGTGGTGGAACCGAACACGAGACACCTCACCAATACGTCTCCTGGGCGAGAAGCAGCCTTTTGGTTAAGGAAAGTGGGAGATGATGGATGTCTCAGGCCGAAAGAGTCCAACTTAGGAAAGCTCTGACCATAATTGTGTATTTAGTGAGGAGGAGTTCAAATTCAGCAGTTACATACAAATTACACATGGTGACTTCTTAAGGCTGATTCTGCTGCAAATTGCAGTCACTATTCTTATTCCCATAAAATAAATTTAAATAAAGATATATTTGGTACTTTTTCCTACTGAATTATATATAACACTTATAAAAGCTTAGAGAACTCTGATTAAGTATATACAAATTACAGGAAAAATGGGTTGCACTGTTGAAATCTCAGTATTTCTATAGGCCAAAACGCACAGGCTGCTCCTATTTATTTATGTACGTATAACAGTCCAGCAACAATTTACATGACTTAGCTGAAAAGAAAAAGAATCTCCCTTAGAGAAAAGGTTTTTTGGTACTTTGAGGCTCATGCAGTAGTTCATCTTTTGCTCTGCTCCTGTGGCAGCTCGACTTCCTCACCTAGTTCTGTTGCAGTCTCACGATGGATAGAGGTGAGACTTGTTGCCAAGGTTGAGAAATATAATGAACTGTACAACCCGCAATGCTGTTATTAAAAAGGACAATGGGAAACGTGCTCATGCGTTGCTGTGAGTTTATCCTATTTGTGCGAAGGGCGGCTGCTGACGCGCCGTCACGCTGCGGCGCCGTTGTGTTTGTTGCACAAACTCGGAACAAAAGAAGTGTAATATTAGAGTGAAAGAACGTCAATGAGATGGCCATCAAGATCCTCCGATCGCAAAACATTGGATTCATCCTATCAAACACTTTTGGCTTTGAATCTGTCGGAAGGAGTATGCGTCCATCAACCCTGGAAAGTCACTTAAAGCACAGTCAGCTGCGACACAACGGTTCTCGTCCTGAGTCACATCCATGAAATGTGGCAGCTGTTGTCAGGCACTAAAGATGGTCTAGTCTCATCTATATGCCCTATACAGGCAGGCAGGTATGGGAAGAATAAATAAGAGCTCACTGCTTACCTGTGCTGAGA
Organism: Embiotoca jacksoni; assembly: GCF_022577435.1. Classification (NCBI taxonomy): domain Eukaryota; kingdom Metazoa; phylum Chordata; class Actinopteri; family Embiotocidae; genus Embiotoca; species Embiotoca jacksoni. The sequence continues at coordinate 14,703,817 of NW_027185392.1, forward strand.
AGCAGAAGGACTTTCATGGAGAGGAACTCGTCATAGGTTAGCTGCAATCGGACAAACTCCTGGCTCACCTGCCTCATGCCCAGACACAGGTCGTACATGGCTGACTGCTGCATGCGGTCCCTGAAACAAAGACACATGTTGAGCTTCTATTACAGCAGCTGTATTACATTGCATTAGTGTTAGTTACAATTCAGCCTCAGTACCCACTCAGCCAAACACAGACATACATTTATACTCAGTATAATTAAAAAAAAAAAAAAAGAAAACAAAATCTATCTTTGTCAAAAACGAACCCACAAACTGTCTTCCTCTCTCTATTCCTACCAAACTAGTTGGGTCCAATGAAACAGTGTTTCCACACAGTGCAGAGGAGGATTCTGCTCGCCTGGGCTGAGAGCAGAATACCAAATCCCCCCAGATTGCAGAGTGCTGCGTACAGTACCACAGCACAGATGCACCACTTTTCCAAAGCTGTGGTAGACTACGAAATACCCCCAGATCTAACCCTAGTCGCCATAGAAACACACTCAAAAGGTACCTGTGATTTCAAACATGAAATGACACACACATGAACACAAGATACGCTAACTGCACGCGCACATGTTTACTAAACAGGCTTCTGCGCATTGCTCTGTCTGAAAGACATCATACACATGCTCGCCATGCCTAACACTTTCTCACCCTCCTCCGTTCCACACATTCTATCAGTAAGATAATCTTAAGTCACAGAGTTCACAAAAACAGGAAAGAAACATTAGAAGGGATAAAGCAGGAGCCAATCAGAAACGTGCTCTGCAGATGCCACAGATTCTCTGGCTTTAGATCGCACTTCTCTCGGCTATAAATCACCATCGCATCAGGACTACGGTAATTATATGCAAGTGGTGTGCCGCGACTTAAAAGAGGTTGGAGTTTCACCCACAATAGAGAGAAATCACGTCATTACATAGGCAAGCGAGGGTGGAGACTTCATTCTGATAACAACTAAACGTTTCTTTCGACGGGACCAGAAGCAGCCGATTGGAAACGAGTGTTCCCATTAAGGCATAAGACAGCTCGACACTTTACGGTGTTTACTGTACAGCTGTCGGCTGCTCTAAATAGCTGATGAACTGTTACAATGTCTGAGAAGACCCGGTCCTCTGCTGAGCAGCACTGTGGATGTGAGCAGTTTCGCAAAGTGCAGCACAATATCATTTGATACAACTTTGGTCTGGAGTTTCTAAAGTCTCCACACGTTTTCTCCCTCTCCTTCTCCTTCTCTCTCTCTCCCCCTCTCTCTCCTTCTCTGTCTCTCTCTTCCTGAAATCAATTTTGCTGAATCACTGCCCAAAATGAGCTGCTGGTTTTGGGGGAGGAAAGTAAAAAAAAAAAAAAAAAAACTGGCAGCAATCTCTCTCTTTCTCTCTCTCTTTCGCATTTCTCTTTATCTCTGCGAGTCTGTCTTCTTCTCACTCTGTCTCTCTTCCTTTCTCTCTCGGTCTCGAACGCTCTCTCTTTCTGCTCGGCAGGTAAACATTTCAGGGAAGAGGACAGAACTGAGGAGCGAGGAAAGTTCAGAATCTCTTTTGGCAACAGGACGCCGGCAAAACATGTTTGTTCAGAAAGTGTGTCCAAACAAATCGCTAAAAGTAAAATGACAGTGAAAAATCAACGTCACAATAATTCTAAAATGTATTAATATCCTCTTGGTAGTGGAAGTTGAAAAAGGTCTTTGGAGATACGTCGGAACGGCTCGTTTGTCGTCCGAGCCTCTGAGTGGGCTGGCAAGTGGATGTCTTGGATTGACAGCTGAGCTGGCAGAAACACTGACACAATGCAGAATAGTGTTGCACTGCTTACTACAGTTTACAAACCAAGAACAGACAGCAAAGCATTGAGCGTTGATAATAAGTGAAGAACACCTTATTTTACGTCGACTGAATAATCTTTACAATAGCAGTTACATTTTTAAGTTGTTTAAAGTGTAACGGCTAGCTGACGAGCTAACTGGCCTGCATACTGACGTTAAAGGAGCACTTTTCCCTCGTGGCTGCTGTCTTTGTAACTACCTTCAGTTTAAAATGCCGATTTAAGATGAAAGGATAAAAGTTAGCTCTATACATTTAAAATATATTTCTGTATGTAAACAGTTCTCTGTATTGTTTCTGCCAACAGTAGAACTGACTGTTTTACAAGGACTGCTTATATATATATGTTGCATTGTAATGTTTACATTTAAACAAACTAGATGAATTTTTCCTGTCTAACATGTAAACAAACTCAATCAAGAAACGCAGCTTTGTTTATCTGTTCACCACACACCACAGACAAAACGTCACAATCTTACCTTGTCTTTAATCTGTCTTTTTAGTATTTATGCTCAGTCAAAGACAGAATTCACTCTAATAGCTGAGTCAGTGGACAGTCTATTCAATAAATGCCTCCATGCCCTGGGCAAATGAGCACTAAGTTGCTATGGAAACAAGTGGATACAGTCCAATTCCCTTAAGACCGACTGGACTTATCAAAGTTATGGACCTGTTTTGTTCCCATATTTGACTCAATTATGAATGACCCGAAAAACAAACAGACCACTGTACATTAACAACAAGCAGGCACACACACCTTGGCCCAAAAAGACACAATGGGGATGGCAGTGACATCCGGGCTGCCCTGTCAGCGCAGCGGGCATGTGACCAACATCCAGGCCACCACCAACAACCAGTCTACATCTCCTCTGTTTAATACCAGTACTATCTGTCAATGGGACTGACCTGCTGTACAGAAACAGCATCATGTACAGCAAATGCAGCATTACACCCAATAAAATAATATCTCCAAGGTTACATATTCATTCATTTCATAACTGCAGCTGCAATTACGCATTTTCTTTTCTCAATTAGAACATGTATACAGAGCTGAAGTTACCAAAGGGCATACACCACTAAAGGTTCAGCGTGTAGGATTTAGGGGCACCTATTGGTAGATATTTAATATAACATTGCTAAATAGGTTTTCATTAGTGTATAATCCATGTGTTTTCATTACTTTAGAATGAGCTCACATGAGGAGAACCTCCTCTTCCTCCGAGCCTGCCATGTTGCATTGCCATGTTTTTATAGTAGCCCAATAGGGACAAACCCAACACCGGCTCTAGAGAGGGCCTATCAAGTGTTTTGCGAGTTTCTCAGCCACCGTAGATTATTTTGTGCGTTTGGAAGATGAGATTCAGGGAGCCGTTTGCAATCTGCAACCTCACCACTGGATGCCACTAAATCCTACACACTGCTCCTTTAAATCTCAGAAAATTAGATTTTCTGCAAAAGCTGTTCGCTCACAGAAGGAAACACCGTTCTTAATAAACTGTGATCCACTTGGCATTAGACAAATTGAAGGATCAGGAGATTTCTTGTGTGAGAAACTAATGCTGTGTACTAAGTACACAGTGATACAACGCAAAGGCTCAGATAGTCTACGACCGTGTTGCACAATAGCATTTAGGCTGCTGTTTGTTTGTTTGTTTATTTATTTATTTGGGACAAACTGACCCACTGACATTGACTTATACAAGCTATTAGTCGGAGCTTTTAAACCTGTCCCTGGTTGAACCTGCTCCTCTCCAGCAGTCTACCGACAGAGGTTACTATTCTCCTCTTTGAATAATCCTATAACATTCAAATCATCAGCGGCCGTATACCGCAGCTCCAGGAAAGGTCCGCACACAGCGCCTTTCCTTTCCACTCGCTCTCCTGTTTAAAATTATTAACACAGATCAAGTAGGCTATTGACTGCACTTGCTAGACTTTGATCGTCCGTGCCTGATGCGATTACAGAACCATTATAAAGAAAAAAAAAGATTTGCTTGTGAAGTGGCAGAAATCTGGTGCAAGATCATGACCTTGTTTAAAGTACATCAGGACTTCCTGAAAACAACGTCATTATCACAAAGCTCATTTTAGTCTAAATAGTTTAGAGGTATCTAAAAATAGTACAATAGGAAAATACACCTTACTCTCCAGATTTCACCAGAAAAACGTATGCTTATGCATCGATTTACATCGGATGAGCTGCTGAAAATACACAAAAACACTTATAGTCAAAGTCTGACAGTTCAACCAGTTACTGTATTTACTAATTAGCTACACTAAAAGATAAATTATGCCTCACATCAGCAACAGATGTGTTTGATACAACATTGATTTCATGTATTTTTATGTGTAGTTTACTGCTGCTGCCTAAACTCGACAAAGATGCATCCGCTAAAATTTTGTTGCTACAAAATAAAATAAACAAAGAGGGGAAACAATAGCGGGGGGTGGGGGGTCTCCGCTCTTTGTTGGTTTCTTAGTATAAAACAATATAAGAAAAATGTGTTAGTGTCAGGGCCACTACCAGTCTTCCACAACGGTATAATCCAATGGCATCAGAGCCATGTGTGTGGATTGCTGCAGTTATGGAAGTGTGGACCTACTCGTTAAAGATGAGGTCAGGGGCAAAGTAGAGCATCTGTCCATTGGTGTGTTTGTAGGAGCGCCAGCTGAGGCAAAAGGAGGACAGACACATCCATGAGTACTGGATCAGGGTGATTTGGTCCTCAATGGGCAGGCCCCGGAAACCTAACACAGAAAAACACAGGTGATGAGACAATAGTATTATCTTTAAAAGTAGCAAACAATGCCCAGACACTGCTTTAATGCATTTAGGCTTAAGCACTGACGTAATAGGTATTTATTCAGCTCGTGTGTGTGTGTGTGTCTGTACGCGTGTGTTTACCTGAGACTCTGCATTATGCACTAATCTTTGCTACAGCGTCTATATTGGTGTCAATTTATGTTTAGGCGTGATAACCACTGAGAAGTATTCACCTATTCTTGTTTTATGCTAATCCCAGAAGGCCCCCAGTTATTGGCATGTTGTCTATGGAACTCCAAAAATAGAGTCAAAAAGGGAAACTTGCCAAACTCTCAATCAAACTTTGGCAAAAGCCTCCTGTTCATGCAAAACATAGGCCAACTGAGGACACCCAAGTGACTTATTAAGGCTTAGGGACTATTTCAGTCTACAATTATGACAATCTGCCAAAAACAATCATTCATATAAAAATAATTTATGGGAAAGTAATGTCAAATTTCTGTCTTAACACTGTTTAGTCAGTTAATATCTTCTGTAAACTATTAAATTAAAGATGTGCCATTTTTGATACTTCAGATCACTTTAAAGTAACTAAACATCAGGAAAGTATGTGATAATACCACAGCTCTTAATGAGAGTCACAGACTTCCAGATATACAACATTACTGACATTATTGGTCTACATCACCCTGTGTGTTAGCCCTGCCACATCCAAATGTAAACTGGATGCAGGCGGTGGCACATCTGAAAGTCGAAGGCACTCATTTTGACCCTTCTGTCTGGCTTCTATTTATACGCCCGGATATGGCAAGCAGACACCGTGGAGGTATCAAATATTTGCAATACAGCAAATTAAACAGGCTCAAAGAGCTACCTGTGAGGCATCTTTCAATATGTCTCCCACTGACTGGCATTTTAGGGGAACTTGTTTATCCCTTGACAAACATTATATTCTTCCTGTGCTGCGGTATATATGTAAGACTTAATGAGATAGACGTTAGATCTTCTGTTCAACATAACATTTGATAACGATGATGTAAATGAGCTCTGTTTGGAAATCCTAATCTTGATTCTATTTAATGGTAGAATGGGATTCATTGCTAATCTTGTTTCAGATTTGCAGAATAATTTCCTGAGCTAATATTTAAAATTTAAATTGTGTGCCTTGACAAAACTAGCAGTGTTGCATCCTAAAAAGATCAAAAGTGAAGATGTTGGCATTTTATCTTCATTAAAACCTCAGTCCATAATTACAGTACGGACCCCCCAGAATTATTAGACTGATATATATACCACTTACCACTTTCTTTCATTCAGACATAAGTAAAACAAAAAAATTATAATTTGTAAAGAATAAAATATAACCTTATAAATGCCAAAAATTAGCAGGTTGAAATGTTCACTGTAAAATATATTCCACTGCAATACAAATATATAATTTATTGAATTTGCCAGACACTTTAATCAAATAAACTACAGCCTTTTTATTGACTTTAAAAAGCAAGTGGGAAATCATTTTCTGCATAGTACAAGGTGAAATGCTGCAACTATATCTAATAAATATAACCTTTTAAAAATGTGATTTACACATCCTTATTTCCTTTACACAAGTCTTTGGGGGCCCTGTTGAAACTCCTGACCAATTCTGGCTTAACAACCCTCTTAAAGCATGGAGACCTCAGCCCACCGCTCTGGTGGTCACTAACCTGGAAGTACTTTGGCCCACTTCACCATGCGCACCATCTGCTTTCCAGCCAGGCGGTTGAGACTGGACAGCAGGTGGTCAGTGGTGTCAGGCTGTGTGTTGTCATAGCCAGAGTACACCTCTTCAGGCTCAATCAGCTCCAACACACTGCAGATGGAGGGCGGCAGAAAAGGTGTGACCACCCCAGGCCCGTGGGGCACCAGGGCATTGGCAGCGCTGGCATTCAGCTCTTTCTCCGAGGACAGGTAACCGCCTCCAACGCCACCTGTGGCAGATTGGCTATCCTTAGAGCCCTGCAGGTCCTCGCTGACTCCCTTCAGCTTCAACTTCTTGGACTTTCGTGCTGCGGGAAACACAACACCCCCCGATTAACACAGTGTTGCTGGTGGCCTTTCTAACATTCTTAATCTGAGGTTATAATTGTGATGTGACAGATTGTGGGCATACATTTTTTTTTAGATATGTACTATACAAAAACAAACATTTATGTATGCTGCATGTATTAACCAATGTAGAGGGTTACTTTAATCTAATAGGTTACAGATTACTAGTTACCTTATTAAATATTCAATGTGTCACTGTTTTATTTACTTTATTGAAGTAATCTAATTTATTACATAACTTTACTTTGTTATTACTTTTTTAACAAATGTTTTGACAAAGCTAAAAAGTCCTAGAAAATAAATTTAAAGTAGGCCGTGTAAACCTCCCAACGGTATTCAACGCTGATTACTGTCAAACTTTTATTAAAAGTTCTTCAATACAACTTGAATTAAGGAATGTTCTGATTTTAAAGCACACCCACCAAAACAAATATATTATAAATATATGATATAACAAAAGACATCACAAATATGTAGATCACAACTGACTGCAGTAAAACTAAAATGTTCCCATAAAGTCAAAAGAAGTCTGCATTCAGGTCAACTCATTGCTAAGTGAGAAATCAATGGAGCCTGTCTAGATACAGGCAAAAAGATGCAAAGTGTCAGAATGAATTTAACATTAAATTACATTAACAAATAAACAAACAAGCAAATTAACCTAATAAATAATGCAAGTTAATATGCTTAGCTGGTATAGGTAATCAACCCCAGGTGTGTTCCTGCTCTCACAGACAGACTCCACTCACTACATGTTCAACTCATGTTTAATAATGCGGTCTATTTAGGTTAACTTTGCTTTGTCCAGTATTTTCCTCAGCCGGCGATGCTGCTACACTTCTATAAAAAACAAACAAAAAAACCCCCACTCTGCTACCACTAATGGAGCATTTCTTCAACAGCTCACTGTAAGCATAAGGCAACTACTAGTAATAGATATTATTGACGTAGTGTTTTGTCACTATTTTATTGGCTAAAAGTAAGCATGGCAGCTACCGGAGCGGTCAACATTTTCACACACGGAATTGGTTTATTGAGAAAGATTTGGAAAAAAAATAGTTTTACCATTTATTACTTATGCTTGTGTTTCACCAGGGGCCAAGTGACAAAACACTACGTCAATAATATATTATGCCACTAGTAAATGCCCTATATGCTTGATAGCATCCGGTTACTTAATATGTTTACGGTAAATAATAGATATTCTGCCATACACGTACCTGGTTAATGTTGAGCAACATGGAGTAAGATTTGAAATTCTGTCTGATCGTGTTCATAGACGAATTCAACGTCTCAAAAACAACACACGTATTTGCCTATTGGTGACTCTGTTATCGATTAGTCAGAGTGTTCACGGTGGCGAGGCTGACGTTAACTCCGTTATCCAAGACCAGCTCTAATATCACGTTTGGGCACATCGGCAGGTTTTCAGAGTCACAATCAGAATATGAAATTACTTTACTGTCATTTGAAAATCATTGCACACATCCCAGCTGCAGAAGAGGCGAGAGAAACATGTACATCCCTTTATTTACATCGCTCTGTTGGGCAAACATAATAAAGCCCATAGACTCGAAGATGATGACAGAAAAGAACACATTTACGGAAGTACTCGGCGTAACCCTCAGCAACCTGCCAGATATTTGCATACACATTAGGGGGCGGGGCCAGTCTACCGTTGGCGTAGCAATAGACTGTACGGCCCTCTATGTAAGTCTATGGCACGGCCTTTCACTTTATTGTGGTAAATGCCGCGAGCAGACAGTTTGCATCAGTGGCAAAAGAGTAGCATGCCTCCGGGGATAAGTACATACCCCTGGAGGAGGTGGTACACCACCAGAAATCGGTACATGGGACCTTACAGAAGGCGGGGTGTACTAAAAGGCGAAATGACATACCACTTACCAATTTGGGATCTTGGCTCTACTGGATCTTTCTTCGTCTGCTGAAACTACCTGTGAACGGTTGTTTTTAATCAGCTGATGCTGCTAGTTAGGTTAAAAAAACTAACGTTCCCAGCTGACTGGGACGGTGGCATCTCTTCCTGAGGATGTTTTCCTGACTTAGATGACCAACAGCTTCACCTCACCAACAAGCGGCTAATGTGACAGATCCTTTTGGCCATTTTATCATTTGTGTTTTACTACTTAAAGTATTTTGAAATGATGCTAATGTGTTGTTTCCACAGTGATTGCAGTCTGTGGTTGAAGAAGTGTTCTGATGCCTACAGAAGTAAAAGCACTAACACCGCACTGTAAAAAATACTTCACTACTAGTAAAAGTCCTGCATTCAAAACCTCACTTAAGTACAAGTATTATAAGTTTTATGTTCGGGGGTGTACCTGGGTGTGTTTGACTGTTATATGTTTTTGGATTAATATCTGTTCTGTTTTAATGTGCATTTTACTGCTGCACGTACTTAAGGTTGTTTTGACTTTGGCAACTTTATAAACTATTGGTTAGTTTAATCAACAGTAATGCATCATATTTTATGTTAAATGTTCATGGTGTCACTCTCCTGTGAGAACCACGCATCTCTAAAAAGTCAACAAGCTCAGAAAACGTTCCTGTTTCCAGCTTTGTAACAATGTATTTTTATGTTAATCCAATTTAGTTTTTAAATAGTTCCTTTAGCTTTGAGTAGTGGGACAATTTTAACATGTTATCCTTCAGTTGATCAAATTGTGAGATACATGGTTTTGACGAAGGATATGATTATTTGTACTGTGAAAAATATCCATTAACTACAGCGGTCATAGAGGAGTAAAAGGCACAATGTTTGCCTCTGAGAAGCAGTTGAGCAAAAGTATAAACTTGCACTTGTATGCAACTTTATTTTACTCAAACAGTTATACTCAAGCAAAGTACAAGTACCTAAAATGTGCACTTAAGTACAGTACTTAAGTAGATGTACTCAGTTTAATTCCACCACAGGTGACACTTTTGTCACTCAGCCTAGCTACAGAATATAACATCCAAACATCTTTGGGTTTAACTCTAGTTCCCCCATTGCACCAAGTTGGCTAAATTTTAACCACTGGTAGATTACCTTGGTAACCTGCTGTGCAGCACAATAACAACTGATTATAATTTGTGAAGGGCCCAAACGCTGACCAATCAGTTCAGTGGAAAAAAACTGTCATCATCCTACAGCATCCTGGGAGTGTTTAAAATACAGTGATAATGAAGACTTTTACATATTGGTATAGAGTAGTTGAATTATTGCACAGTTCTATGCTTAACATGTGTCTTCGTCAATTTTACAACAGAAGTGTCTACCAAATGGAGGGACAGTTTGTCAAACAAAATAACTACATAATAACTTGGGATTCCTCAACTGTCAATTGATTAGAATTAGATTGGGTAGAATAACACAAGAGTCTTTGTGATGATAATTTGCAATCATAATAATTAGCTCATCTGACAAAAAAATAACAAAACTCTTAAAATAATCTCTGCACCTATCTGCAGACACATTTTAATATTTGGAAATTATTAATAGAGTTTATACAGCTTCTTATACTATTCTACTTATATGATTATAATGTTTATAATTTACCGTGTTATATTTAACTTTTTTTCTGTTACTAAAACACAATAGACAAGTTATCTAAGACAACCAGTATCAGGTTCAGTGAGGTCAGGTTGAACTTGTAGATGATATACTACACTGGCAGTAGGAATATAAAGAAGACAATTGTCCTCTGTAGCTAATTCATTATTTAATTTTCCCTTAAACTGGCTTCAAGGCAAACTTCACAGAAAACCTTCTCCACAGATTTTATATTTATCTAACAGAAATATATTTATCCCGTCGGTTTGGAAATATGGCAGCTTTCTTTACTGGTCTTAATAGCCTAATTAGATATAAACAGCTGAGCCCTCATTCAATGGGTTACACTGCTGCTACTCAAAAATACAGCCAGCCACACTCATTGGCAACCTTAAGCTTTTATTCATGACTCATGGTCATCTGCTGCTTTTCAAAACCACGTAGCACCTCACTTGAAAGACACGTGTTTACTTTAAGTCATGTGTTTAATATTAATAAGTCAATAATTATTTTCTGTTAAATCCTGTGCTGAGCTTAGTGTATGTTCACGTGGTAGACAGTTGGTTAAAAAATATTCTCCTGTTGCCAGTTGTTGGAGGTGTATTATCAGAGGTTAACCATATGGTGGCTGTAGCCCAGGTACCACCTGCACGATTCCACATAAAGCTGCTGTCAGACAGTGTATGTAATATGGCTTTCATAATTTTGTTTGTGTCACTCCCCAGCCTCTCCTGTGCTGAGCTTAGTGTATATTTGACGGTTGTGACAGTGTTTCACATGACTGATTGAGTGACAGCAGGTGATCAACTTTAACTGATGATGTTGTGCCTAGTCTCTTACAGTGCTTAGACGCTACATTAACACTGCTGCTGCTACTCATACAGCATTTCAGAAGATCTACCTTCACCCCAGCATCTACCTGTAGACTCTTATTCCCCTCTGAGGGTGTTTATTCCCGGCACTGCCCTATCTTCTCTGTGCATTAACATTGTGTATGCTTTCAGAAAATGATGATGTCAAAGCAAAACAAATTGGGTTCTGTTAAAATTCTGTAGCAACTCAATAGTAGATGCATTTCATATTGTTGACAGAAATATGTAAGTGCAAGCCAAATTGTCCATGAAAAAGTAAGCTTTTACGAGTACACAGTGCAGAAGATGGAGCTTAAAATCCTTTTCTGGAATGGATTGAATCATAGCCCATTTATTTGTTTTTTATTGTACTGTTGGTTGTTTGGACTGGTTCTAGGATAAACTTTTTTCCCACATGTTGGATGTACCATTTAAAGCCACAGGCCTTGAACCAAATGCAAACAAAAGATTATCCTTTCCCTGCTACTCACATTTTGTCCTCATTCTGAGCAGGTCATTTTAAGTGCTCATACTCGCCGTGTAAATCTAATCGTTGACGTAGATTCAGACAACAGCTCTGCCGTTCTAGGACTCCATTCAAAACATGTAGTAGTAGTTCTTTCACAGTAGGAGTAGAGTGTTTTTTATCTTCTGAGACATTTTTCTGGACATTTAACATCCCAAAACAAGTTTTGTATTGAATTATTCTGATGTTTGATAAATCTCAACATCATTGTCACTTCATTTAGAAAGGTGTCAGGAAATATCAAATTCACAAAGTGCACTCTGGCAGGAGAGCTTCGGCTGGGTTGGTAGCTACTGCTGTGTTGGGCTCTCTGAAGCCAATTTTGATCTTTTATGTGACGTAAAGCTAGATAAAAATACTTGATCTGCCATGACAGCAGACAGTTTCAGTGCATCTCCAAATAACAGAGAGTTTATTACGTTACATTACATTTCATTTAGCTGACGCTTTTATCCAAAGCATGAGGGTACAAAAAAAAAGTTTATAAACCAGTATCCTACATACGGTAGTTTAGATAAGACCAAAGAATCTGACCAAGGTTCTGAGATTTCCCTGAGCTGTTACAATATTCAATATGCTTTTACGCAAACATTTCATTGCATATCTGAACAGATAAAATCATAAAATGTTTCAGTAGAACACATTGGAGGTATAATCTTTCAAAGGTTGGGTCAGGATTTTGAGTAGTAATTAAATCATAAAAACAATTTGGATAGTTTCTGGGATCTTAGTCTTAAAAAAATATATTTTCCCTTGTTTTAACCGGCATCTGGTAGTAATGCGCAAGAGGTGGAAGTAATGCACCTTAAGACTCTTTGCTAGCTGCCGGTAAAACGTGTGGCGCCATACTGCAAAAACGCAACGCGCAAAACTGACTACAGCTGTCAAAACGTTCTGTGTGGAACTACTTCAAAGAAATAAACAAAATTGAAGTGCAATAAGAAAATCTGCCAAGTAAAGCTAGCAGATCATAATTCTACCACAGCCATGTGCAGTCATTTTAGAGTGAAGTACCGGGCAGATTGTCCATCCACCGATTAACAATCAATATCGAGAGCTGTCATCGGATAAAGAAAATTTGATGTTAGACGTGTGCAGAGCAAAAACAACCCTCATCTCAAAGACATGCTTCCGATCAGATCTGTCAAAGGTGAGGGTTTTTGAAGTTTCATGGCATTTGTTGAGCCTGTATTTACGGCATGAATTTTCCTCTGTGTGTGTGTGTGTGTGTGTGTGTGTGCGTGCGCGCGCGCACGGTCTTCAAATAACAGTCAAATAGTACCGGTGAATATAAAATAGTACAATAGTATTTCTTCTTAAGTTGGCCATTACTAAATCTTTCAGTGCGTTTACATTTAAATTCACTGTACTGTGGGGGCATATAGAATTGAAAATCATTTGTAATTTCAATCATGCAAATGGACTGGAAACCTATCAAGTGTGCTTTTAGCTTTGTGTATGCCACTGGGACCCTGAACTGTAATATGCTAGTGGCAATAAATTAATACATTTGAATTAAAAAATATATTTTTGCCTCCGAATTCACCACTTCTCTCTCAACTACAGTGTCGTGTTGCCTCATAACACAAAACTGTAACTCGTATGCAGGCTTTGTCAGCTGGCATTGTATATAGTACTGTAGATCTACACCTACTGTAGATGCATTATGCATATTATGCTCAGATCTACTATATACACAAAAACATTGAGTGACTCAGCATCCCCGGGCTTTTTGTGACTACAGCCAGACCTACTTTTCCATATCTATCCTTTCACATAAGCAACGTGAGGCTCAGCTCAAATGTCACATCTGAGACACGTGACAGGGCAAATCTGTAACGGTGTGACTCCTCACCTCCGAGGTTCATCCCAGCCTGGAGACACTTCCGTACACGACATGCTGGACAGTTTTTCCTACGGATCTTGTCAATGATACAGTCATTCCTCCCGGCACACAGGTAGTTGTGCTGACCTACAGGAAGACAAGACACTGCGTCAGTTCGATGGGCTCCATACAGGCAGCTTTACATAGTGCAACAGGGACATTTTCACAGCAGTAAAGAAAAGACAAAGAGCAAAGGGAGAGTTAGAAGCCACTTCCTTATGTAGTAATGACAATAGCTCTTAAAATATTGCATAAAGAACTTCATTTTAGGACATGAAAGGCAGAACATGTTTTATTCCAGTGTTATATCTCTGTCTATGACTGCAATGTAGGTCAACAAGTTGAGCTGTGAAATGTCTGGCAATATCAGAGATTTCATGATTATTACTGTGAAAATGATTGAAATAGTGATTATTCCGCTCTCACCTTCCACAATGCATGACTAATAGTGTATTATACAGTAAATAGCATGGGGGTTAGTGGGATTCGCTGGAACCGGGACACTGACTGCAGTTAGACTATTCCTGACAGTGATGCTAACATGGCGAGAATCCCTCCTGCCTCCTGCCTAGCCCTTAGCTAAACCCAATGATCTCCCATTTCAGAGAGCTTCCTTCCGCTCCACTGGCTCTTCACTGTACAGCTCCTCTCCTCCTCCACTCTTCTCCTTCTCTACGCCTGTGTCTCCATCCCTCCTTTTCCACACGTCCCCCAGCCTCAGAGCACCATACGCCCACACACAGACAGGCTCATGCTCATGCACACATAGTCATTCACTCTCATACACATAGGCACACATAGGCGCGCGCACACACACACACACACACACACACACACACACACACACACACACACACACACACACACACACGTACACATACACATACATCCAAAGCTGCTCCACTTGGCAATTTAAAAAAAATACTGCAAATGTTGAATCTGCTCCCACAAAGACACACACACACACACACACACACACACACACACACACACACACACACACACACACACACACACGCACACGCACATACACAGAAATCACAGCGCGACCCAGATGGAGTGGTACAGTGTGGTGTTGTGACCCCAGTGACCCCAGCTGAGGCTAAGCTCCCTTAGGGCTTATGTTAAAAATGTGTGTACTTCTTACAAACGTGTATACGCTTGTGCACATGCAAATGTCAGTACGTCATTGCATATTAATCAATATTTTCCCGCATATTTGTTTCGTATTGTTTGCTTTTTTTTTTTTTTTTTTTTTTTTTAAGTATGTGAGATTTCTGGCATTACCTGCAATGTTTACAGTATGAGAGTTTGTGTGTTGTTTCCATGCAGTTTTCTTCAACAAGTACATTCTGTGCATTGCCTTTGTTGCATCTACAGTACAGTATTTGTATTTGTGTGTAGGACTGAGCAGAAGTTGTTTTCAGAGCTAGCAGGAGTAGTGCGCAGTGTGTCTGTCTGGCTGCTGCCAAAAGCCAAGGAACCGAGCTGCAGGAGGAGAGGCAGCAGCTGTAGCCCCACCACTATTTCTGGCTAAATCACATGACCGTTACATAAGCCCATTTTTCTTGCTCTAAAAAACAGTAAACTGCGACACAGGAAACACAACACAGCCATCCCCTTCCCCACCCCCCTTATGCACACACACACACACACACACACACACACACACACACACACACACGTGCGCGCGCGTGCACGCGTACGCGCACACACACGCATGCATATACACAACACAGACTTGCGCTTGGATAGGCCAGACCAAATAGCAATTCTGAAAACACTGGAGCCTTCTTGTCAACTGATTTGCTCATTCCCGTGAATCTTCTTAATATTTGCTCGAGTGAAATACACTTCATGAGACAGCTGAAGTTGTGGTCCATTGGTGGATATATGTGTGACTGTGTGTGTATCAGAAAGGGAGAGAATTTGTTTATTTATGCGTGTGCTCACATGCACTCCCGCAGCATGTTTACCTCTGAATATGTGCATTACTTATCAACACAGAGAGTGGTGGGGCTCATTGATCAATGTTACTTTTTCAGGTACACTGGGAAAACATCTTTTAAAAATTGAAAAAAAAAAAAAAAAAAAAAAAAAAAGTGTGTATTTTGTGAACTGAATTTGACTCATATTTGCATGTGCTTCATGTCAACATTTCTATTGATGGGTTTTTGCTGTAAATAATCAATAATGCCAAATCCTATTAATACAATATTATATGAAAAAGATCTCTTTTTCTCATACAAAATCGAAATTTGCATCTTTGTAAAAACGGTGCTGCTACAATGCACAAAGCATTGTTCATTTCATTGAATTCCTTAATGGAGTCCGCTCATGTCTGCTTTTAGCTAATGATCTCACAACCTGGCAACAACTCTATGAGTAGTCTCTATTGTCTGTCAGGTCCAGCATTTATCAGTTATCAGGACATCCTTCTGAAAAGGAAATACTCTTTCCTATTCAGCGTTAACAAGAGTAGTCTGCCCTATGGTCCTCCGGCCACAGTGGAAGATACAATACATCTGCTCTCCCAGCAAAAGAGAAACAGACATAAGACCTTTCTTAATATACAACCTTTAACCTGACATATTTAAATAGCCAGTAGACACAAGTGCTCAGACGCCCGTTTGTAAAAGTAGTCTCCCAAATACAGAAACCGACCCACATCAATTCTGCGACTGTGAATGGCATTTGGGCATTGGATGCAAATTTTGTAGTTTCTTGCTGCTTTACTGTAGACGGGAGATGGCGGATAACTAAATGACGTGCTCATGGATTATTGCCATTTAATTATTCGCTCATCAAGCATTCGGTCAGTTCTGTGATCATCGTTCATATTTTTGCAACGTAAAATTACATAGACAAAAAAGAAAAATACCTAACGACCACAAAAACAGGGCTCTCAGAAAAGCAATCGTTGTTACCACAGGGACAACAGTATGCAAATCTCTGGCTCACATCAGCATTGCCTCTCAAGCTCTTTGGACAACACACAAACAGCTGTGTTGGATGGCGCTTTACACAATTAAGTTTCCCTGTCTGGACCGTCATAAAAACAGGCTGCAAAGCTGTAAATAGAAGCTGTATGTTTTTGTTTTGTTTTGTTTTGACCAATGTCTCCTCTTTTATTATAAAGACTAAAAGTGCTAAGATTTTGCATATCTCCTGCTTTTGTATTGTACATAATGCATTGACTCAGCATTTAGGCCTCAATACTGTATTTAGAATGTGCAATATTCATCTACTCTTACCCGCCACTGTCTTACAAATAGAGTTAAAAAAACAAACAAAAAAAACAACACTTGACTCAAATAAATCATAGAGCGGTGGCAACAGCCAACTGCTTTTAGACAATAGTTTTACAACAACTATCAGGAAACTTTCATACCTCTTTCCCATTCAAAGCTGTTTTGATAACAATTTTGTGTCTATTGTTGTATTTCTCTAATTTCTGTTGAAAAAAACCAAACTGGTATTACTCAAGTAATTCCACTTAATTTGACTGGGTCTTTTGCTGTTTGTTTTTTTTCATGGACACAGGAAGAGCATCTGATATGCATCTTACGTATAATGTCACAACACTACTGTATCTTTTAAAAAACCAATCACAACTATAGACACTGGTAAAGCCCATCAGATTGGCACTGCTTATTTGGTTGAACACAAAAGGTGGAACCCTCAACGAGGTCAAAGAACAAAGGTATCACCAGGGAGCAGGAAGAGATGGTGGTCAGATTATATCCACTGAAGAGACATGCAGGTCAGCTCGGGCCGGGAGAACTGAGGTCATGGAGGAAGTACTGTGAGTTATATCATCACTTGAAGGGCTGGGTGTCTTATCAAAAATGTTCGATTCAAAACCTAGACTTCGAAACCTGAGCAATTCCTTTTTTCAAAGGTAATTTTATTAAATCCATTTCAATAAAAAAAAAAAAAAATTGCATTACACATTAGAGTACAAGTCTTTTGTTTTCATGCCGTTTAAAGGAGAGTGTAACCATGGATATTTTCTGTAATTACAATTTACAGATGTACTCTTAGCGTCTCAGCTGTAGCTAGACGCTCAAACTTACTGATCTTCACCGAGTGCCGGACATGTAAGCTGCCGGTAGATGCTAGCTGGCCAGCTGCACAGAGAAGGTTCAAGTCACTAGTCATTGCAGCCCACACAACTCAGAAAACATGTTAGTGTGGATGTGGACTAGATATCATAGTTTAGTACTGAATGACAAGTCATATTTTAACAGTAGACAATATCGAAGCAATTCTATCTGTCTTATGAGAGTATCAAAGATTGATACCCAATCACACATGGACCAAACATATGGTGTATATGTTACTTATAACACATACAATAATAGGCTTTATAAATAGTGCCAATGATGTGTGTAAACTGTAGGTTAAAATGATTAGTCATTAATTAATTAATTAACTATTCAACAGCAACCTGAATAATAAATTATTGCCATCATTTAAAGCAAAATACCCAAATTATGCTAGCTCCAGTTTCTCATTTATGGGGATGTTCTGCTTTTCTGTTTTACATCAATGTAGATTAGATACATCTATGTTGGTAGGACAAAAATAAACAATTTATTTGTTTTTGTTGAAAAGTCACCTTACAGTGTGGTAAAGTGTTATCTAAAATCATTAATTGAATAAAAACAACTGGAAGAATTGTTAATATGAAATGATCATTAGTTGCAGCTCTGACATATGGGTCTGAAGATGTTCATTTTTAAAGGATACAATGCCTATGCACCATTTAATGGCAAATGTATCTAGATTGCACTTACAGTAAGAGATCCTTGCTCAGGCTGAGCTCTCCAACCTAAATGCCTATTAGCAATGTGGGTCACACACATACTTAACAGTAAGCTTTGCAGATTTAATTTGTACCTACTGCTGTTAACCTAAATTCCTTTACTATTTTGTGATTGTGTTTGTACGCAGTTTCTGATCAAAGGATGTCTGCTGTAAGACATTTGCTGGAGAGCTGGGAGCAGGACAATACTGCTAAATGGCTTGTCTCCAGCTGTTGTTACACGAGCCTCTTCCACACACAAACTAAAGCATTCAGTCAGGCACTGGAGGGAGGCCTTCATTCCCTCAGCCTGAGGTGTAAAGCATGTGATTGGACGGCAGGGCTGCCAGTCAGAACAGAATCTGTGCGAGACGTGTCCTCAGACGACCTTTTCCACAGAGGCGGTTACGAAGAATAGGCTTTGAGATTGACACAAGCACCATGGAAACCACGACCTAGTCACATTGTAGAACAAAATGAGGCCATAACAAGGTTGACTAATGTCTCATGTCGAATATAAACTTCTCAGTTGAAAAAGAGACGACCAAAAACAGCTAGTGAGCTAAAAGCAGAGCCTAGTATTATTATGAACAGCAGACATGCCAAGCCACTGATGACATGTGAATAATAAGCCGGGGCTGAACTCTTCAAATGTGCTCCACATGGAGTCGTTTATTGAGTGCAGCTGTCTTGTATCAACAAACTTGTCTTTCGTGGAGTGGATGCAGGAGAAAAGCACATATGAATGCATTCAGCTATTTCCACATTTCATTAGCAATGACACATATTTACCAACTGTTGCTTTGTGTCATAAGGTTGTTTCCGGCAGCACGGTATAAATGTCTCTACTGAAGAATTCATTCATTTTAATAAATTCACTGCGTGTTAGGGCGTGACAGAGTCAGCAACAGCAGTACAATTGCCAAACTTGTAAGCTTCATCAAAGTTATACCCTTCTTCTATGTTTGTTTACTATACAAAAACATATCAAATGTAACAGTACAGTAATGATGTGTGAGAACTGCCATACTGTACGAAATAAACTGGATGACTTGTGAATAGGAGAGCAGGTGGAGGATTTATTTTTTCTTTCTTTTGTAAATAAGTGTCTGTGCATAGGTTCTGTGTTGTGAGTGCCTAAAGGGATAATTCTGATTGTTTGAAGTGTGGTTGTGCGATGTGCTTATCTATAGTCACTGTATTACTGCTGTAGATGGAGGTCAGCCGATCCCCAGTTTGGAGAAGCATGTAGGTTTACTGGCATGGAAGTTCATCTACTGCTTGGGGCTGTCATGTTCTAGAAACTTTAGTTGATGATCAATTGTCAGAAAAATCATTGTGATGAGCAATTTAATTGTCTCTTTTGTTCATTTTATGCCACTGGTATCAAATAAGCCTAATTATGAGTAAACAATATATATACACCCTATAAAGCTGAAGGGAAGAGGAGACATTTTCTGGCTGCAGTGCTTGGCCTTGCAACCAAGTCCATAATGTTTATGTCAACAGATGCTATGGCTTTAAACCACAGTAGAAAAAGATGGCGCAATGAGAAGATGTCATTAAAAAAGCACAAGTCAAACCTCTAATGGTGGAAAAAGACATGGAAATTGTGATGGAAATGTGACATTTCTGTTAGTTTCATCCAGCTGCTTTTATATAAATGAATGGAAACGATTCTAATGACTATGGAAAATAATTGCTGTCAGCTGAAATAATTGCTATTAGGGTGGATATGAAATAACTGTGACAGGCCTAGTACTACCGTGGAAGGGGTCAACAACAAAATACATTTTAGCCACCTAAAATAACGCCCCAGCTAAGAAAACCCATATAAGTTTAAGTATACACAATATTTCAAATATACCGCTTAACCTTGCTGATAGACATCCCCTTCCCGCAAGGAATTGAAGCCATTATATTGCTTCTTTAAAAGCCACCAGACTCCTCTGACAGAAACAGTCATTTTACATCAGAATAGATGGGAGTTGCTGGTCTACCGCTGCCTCAATCGGTTGGTTAGTTAATTTGTTTTATTATGTGACTTTGATGCAAGTTCAAATTTGAACTAAAGTGTTAAAATGCCACCAAAGTCATACAATAACGCAAACCCCACCCACTGCAGTACATAGCTTAGCTTCTGAGCTTGCAAAGCTGCCTGCTTCTCCGAACTAGAGACGTGTCGACTCTTGTCAGGTAAATACACTGACTATGGAGAAGTATCTCATACAACCCCACTTGAAAAAAGATAAACTATCCCTTTCAAGAATGAATCGGGGCCATTTTGACAAATTCCCAGCCTGAGAGTACTCAGCACCTAATTTAATATGTATATACATTTCATGGGCCCATGGTTATAAACTTTATAGTGTACAGTTGGCAGTGCCTTCTGGTAGATATAACAACATTAAGTGGAGTGAATATTTGTCCTCTGGAGGAGGACTGTAAGTGAACAGATTTTGACAGTGAAAGGCCCATATGGTCAATAGATATTCCAAACAGATGGTGGAAATGTAAACCCAAAATGTAGACTTCAAAGGATAACTGTGCCAAGGTCTAGTGAGCTTAATAAAAGAAGCTAACTAGCATGACATGTCTGATTTGGGTAAAGGGGAAACCAGACCCTCCACAATCAGAGAAGTCCATCTGATTTTTGATGACTCCAGAATGCTAACTAACTCTGTAGTAAAGGGCTGAGACAGTTAGTTGTCTAATGAGCTACAGCTGACCAAAAAGTTGTGTTCCCTGAGGCAGGCAGTGCCAAAAGAAATTAAGCATGGGCTGGATTATTCCACTTGTATAGATTCCCACTCTCTGCAGTCTTCTTTTATATCTCCCATGCCAAGTCTGAGTTTTTAACTTTGAGAGAAAAGAGGAGGAGAAGGAGGAGGAAATACTTGGAGTGGGGAGGAGTGAAACGTCTCCTCACGTCCTAACTTACACCTCTCCGACGCTCACTGCTGACACATCACTTTCCATCCCGCTCCCTGATACTTACTCCCTCTCCCAGCTCCTCCTCTCTTTATCTCCCTGTCTGTGTCTGACTTTTTCTTTGTCCTTCCTCCCCTCCTCCCTCGCTGTATCTGTTTCACTGTCCTCTATCTCTCTTCACTTTGCAAAATCCTTCTCTCACTATTTTCATCCTTTGCTTTGCTCCACCTCACCTCTCTTTTTCCACCTCAGCAGCAGCTGTGGAGGGGTCAAGTAAGGTAACAGCCCACGTCGCATACAACCTTGATGACATCACACCACTGTATTGGTTGCTGTCATAGTTTGCACAGTTGCAGTTGTTTTTGCAGAGCAAAATCAAAAGGAAAGTCCGATCAGAAACGGAGAAATATTGAATATTGGGAAAATGCGAATGTCGGGAGCATGCATAGAATTTTAAGGGCGTTACACAATCAGTGAGTCATTTTGAGTATAAACACATCATAAGAGAGACAAACAGGGATTTAGTGCTATATTTACACAGAGATGTGAGTGCTGTCCAGAGCCTCACCTGACTAGCACTCTCATGCAAAGTCAAATCTTGACCATCTGCCACCGACTCTCTGCCGGGCAGGCTTGAAGCAAGAACAACGGCATGTCTGATTCGATTACCCCAGACATATAATCCAGTTTCAAGTCTCCGCGATGACCGTGTGTAAATATTATCAAATTATACCGCTAATTTGAATGGGAATAAGTACAATTTCTCCAATGGTCAGGAAAACACCTAGAGGACTGATGACTGGCTTGCAGTCAGGCTTGCTTGTTATTTGGTTTTTCTTTTCCCTTGCCTGCACTGAGTCTGTAAGAGTGTGTTTTGCATTCACACACTCATCCGAATGAGTTAGGCCAAAGCCGCAGGCAACAGGCACAACACGAAAAGCACATTATGAGTATTGCTGATTTTCCCCAAGCTAAATATAACATAAAGGGCTGCTGCTGGAGAGACTTACCTACTAGATGTGTTTTTTTTTCTGATGTCATTCAACTCGGTTACAGTCTATAAACGTAAGGCCTGTTTTTGGTCATTTTAATGATATTTGGGGGAAAATAAATATGCATATGGTCTACTGAAATTAAATAGTAGTTTGCTGCATACATGCAACAGTGTGGTGTAAATGAAAAAAAAAAAAGCATCAACTATCAACCAATAAATGATTGGTAAAAGCACTGTATGCTGCCTTTATGGGAAGGCCAAGCTGTCTCTCCATGTGATTGTTAGAGTGAGCTCTTCAAACTCTGTTCTGTCAGGAAAAAAAAGTACAGTGAAAAATGGGACATTTACTGAAAGCAGTTATTTTAATGTTAACATTTCCCTGTTGGATAACCTGTAAGCTTGTACCACACTTGGCATAATGTTCTCCCCACAAACAACTGCAGTCTGCAGTTAAGGTAATATTTTTTTTTTTAATCTATTTAAGCAATTGTGAGAACCAGTTTTTGTGTAGTTTGAGATCAATCAGTAGTATTAGTTTTAGACACATCATGTAACTCTTCTCCAAGAGATTTTTTTTTTTTTTTTTTTTTTCATTAAATGTTCTGTTTAAGAGATGTTGGCCCAGATAATTCAATGCACTGCAATAACAGAAAACAAGAAGGCAAATGAAGAAAACACCTTCACCACCAAAGACATACAGTTGGTAGCATTTATAAAACATTGCAGATGAAACACATTCACCAATTTAAAAGCACATGACCGCATAACGAAATGTGTTTCAAATAGAGAACCACTGATGTTGACTACTCATCAATAATGTTCTCAAATTAGCAATCAAAAGAAAATGGCTCCACACCCAGCTTCACCTTTTTGCCAGTTACTTGTTCATTTTTGTGTGCTCAGAAACTCAGGTTATGTGATTTAATTTCACTGTTATGTACAACTTGCAGAATTTAGTTTTCTTGCTTTCTTGCTGGCGTTTTCTGTATTTGCCGTGCTTTTCTTATGCAACATGTGTGCTGTCAAGGAGGTCAGTGTGTTTCTTCATTTGCTTGCTGCTTTACTTATTTACAACATTCATGTATTGTCAAAGTGGTGGTGATGTTTTCTTCATGTGCTTGTGTTGTTTTTGTTTTTTTTACCCTGCACTGTTAAGTTCTCACAGCTAACCCAGAAAAAGCCCCATAAAGTCACATTGTGTTTGAACAGTGCCATACCTTCCACTGCTCTTTTGAAGAAGACTTTGCAGCTTCCACACGTCACAACACCGTAGTGACACCCTGATGCCTCGTCTCCACAAACCAGGCACACTTTAGCCGTTGAGGACGGTTGTCTGAGTGGCGAGCTGAAAGGACAAAGACACACAAGAGTTTTCAAACCAAACATAAATTAATTTTCAAAAGTCATCTACAACGCCAAGGCCTTCCTAACTGCATTACTGCCTGATACACATTGTGAAACATTCTTGGGTTTTTACAACCCACTGACAGTAGTGGTACAATGTGGCTAGCCATAAAGATGTCTGCCAACCAAGCAAGGAGGGCTTTGCACTCTTCTGATTTATAGCTTCACCATGATGACACTGACAGAATTATAGAGGCGATTATTTCAATTCAATAAGCAGAGAGACACAGAGCAGGATGTCAAATTTAAGTAGGATCCAAAACACTTGTTCCTTCCCCGGCATGAAATGTGTGAGGCATTGGAACATTTGTTGAGTGGTGGACTCAAATTATGAAAACCATGGTGGAGCAAAATTCCATATACTAATACGAGCTCCATAACCAGTTCAGCGTCAAAGATCAAAGGTGTGAATCAGAATTGACAAGTGCTGTGCTGTGAGTAGCATGGCATGTTGTTGTTATTTACGCAGACCCACAACCAACAGGCAAGGCAACAGAATTGATGACAGTCTGCTGCATTTCTGCCTGATCCAAGACATCGTTTACTCTGGCATCATTTACTTCTGTCACCACGGACTGATTCCTACAATTACATGGCCATTAAAGCTCAGGAGGAAGAATATGTTCTTTCTGATGTTCTTGCAAGTGAGACTGTGTGGGTCATGGTGATAGGAGTCAAAGGTCAAAGCCAATGTATGATGTCTGTAAATAATCTATTACAAATCGAGGTACTTAAACTTGCAGCGCAGAACTTTTGTCTCCCTCTTCAGCTAATGAGAGTAGTTTATGCTTACGTCGTAGACTCAGCCATACCCTACTCCTTTGCTACTGATGGGATTATAAAACAGTAAATAAATGAGGGATAAATGCTATAAAAGGCGTCACAACCCAGCGAAATGACTCGTTTCATTATCTGAATCTGACCCATTCAGTTCGACAACATTTGGAAAGTCCAAATGAGATGCAGCATTGAATTATTTTAACCCGATTCAAGTTAGCATAGGGCTAAATTGGAAGTTAGCCGGCTTGGCCAGCGAAGTCTCTGGTGTTCATGCTCTGCCTATAGAACATATTTTTTCACCTGGTCAAAGTGGGAGTGTCGCACTCGACACCAGCTGTAAAAACTCTGTACACTGCGAAATATACATAGAGATTTATGTGGCCGTAGTTTAATCAAAATTTTTATAGTCGTGTAATAGTGGCCTGAATCTAATGGATGCTTAAAGAGCTTAAAGAGCCACAATCAAAGCCTTTTACGATTGTGTTTAAAGAACTTGAAAGGACTTGCAGGGGAAATTTCCATCAACGCAGAACTGGTTACCTTCTGGTTTGTGAGCTCAGACCGTTCCACAAAACAGATGGGATCCAAAAAGTTGGTTAACATTTGAAATCAGAAAATAGTAGGAGTTGGTTTGGAAGCAGAAATATTCTAGTGGACAAGCAGTAAGGCCCATTTCAGACCAAGGACTCGTGATTATATTATTTGAAATTTCCAACAACTCGCAAATCACCAGTCTACAAAATACTAAAACCTGCCAATTCACACCGAAGCAACCAGATGAAACATTGTAACATCTCCAAAGCAGCGACTCTCTTGTACCTTTATTTTAACTGACTGTAGCAGAATATAATTTGTAGTGTCTTAAAACATGAATGAGGATAGTGATATTGAGTTACTTGCAACAGTTGCATTTTTAGTAGTGATGAAACGGCAAAAACATAAAAAAAAAAAAAAAAGAAACAAAAGGTTTCTTTGGAGTTGCCCATGGAGGCATCAGAGCAATACCCAAATTTATGCCGTGAACCTGAGACAGGAGATCTCCCCTTTTCGTCAATTGTTTCCATTTATTTTGAAGCAGTTCTTCCCTTTAGAAGAAAAACAAATCAGTATTTTGTACTACAAAAAAAATACTGATTTGATGAGGGTTTTAGATTTTAATCTCAGATTTATTTTTATTTCATCAAATATTAACATCTCCAAAGGAACTAGACCGAGAACTAAAACTCGGTGAGGGGGAAACAAAATGAATACAATTCATAGTGAAACCTGACATGCTTTCATCAGTTTGCAAAACAAGCATGCATCTATAGAGGAGGGTCTATAACATGTAGATCAATGGTGTGAGTAAAACTGTAATAGCCCCTTTATAAACAATGCTACATAATTGCACTACTTGGTAATGGAATGCAGTATATCAGTTTTCTCATAATAATCAGCAATCATATAATCTAACATTTACTTTTTCAGTGGTATAAAAAGCTTTGTGTATTTAAGGGGAGGTCTACACACGTGGGAAAAATTAGGACAGTGTAATCTTTTATGAAACATTTCCCTTCATGCTCACATGTGCCACACACAAAGAACACAACATGTAGATGGGTACAACGAGAGAACACTTTGTATCAAAACATTAAAAGTGGCCTCAGCTTCCCCTTCTTTTCTGTGCTAATTACCTCTCTTCCATCTCAATCAATAACATGCAAGGTGATTGTCTGGTTAACATTCTCCGTACATCCCTCATCAAACCAGCTGCCAAGCTCTCTCTCTCCTCCTCTCTCTGTCTCTCTCCCTCGCTCTCTCATGCACACACATTTCCTCCAGGGGACTAGCTGGAAAGGGGTACAGCAACAGCACACTCAGATACAATCAGGACCACTGATCTAATTCCCTCTTGTCCATCTACACACACATTCAATTTGTTAGGACGCTTAGAGGAGTCTCTGGTGAGGTGTTTGTCTGACTTGATCTCTCTGGCACCAGGCCCCATAGTTTCAGCTAATGTGAGTGCGACTGTGTCTATGTGTGCATGCACAAATCCAATCCATGTCACGATGCGTTTTTCAGCCTGTTAATGTACTGAATATTCGTCCATACATTGGCCTTTTCCCACTATCACAAAGCAGTGTTAGGAGGAAGACAACACGAGCCAAGAAAAACCGCCCCGGAAAGTTTTACAGTACGGCCAAGAACAACACGAGCAGCAAATGAGAGGTCCCTCTAAAGTATGCCTCTAATATCGAGTCAGTGGTCAACCCCTTTAATAGTGCCGCACATTAAAACCTTGTCGCTGCGTGCCAGCCTGCCTGCCTGCCTGCCTGCCGGTCCACCAGCAAGGTGACTTCCCCTCCCTCAGAGAAGTATATAGGTCATTCACTCTCTCTGCTTATGAAACCAGAGCAGACAGGCCAGGCTGCAGTGACTGTGCACCACCGACTGCCATTAGCCCACAACTAAACACAAGCGACCAGACATTCTCAGACCAGGCTGTTTCAGCAGAGATGTAAGCCTTCAGTTTGCAGCTTAAGGTATACACAAAACTAATGGTAGACATTTGTTTTAATGATCTTGAAAGAAAATAGGAATGAGGTGAAATAAATGTGTGTGGATGAAGTTAAAATTGGAATGCTGCAGTTACGTGGTGTGTCTTTGACCACTAGGCCACTAGGACACAGCAAATTATTTTTTTTTCTTTTTTGTTTAGCTTGTCATTTTCACAGTTTAAAATATTCTGAGGTCGCAGTTCATGTCTGTTTCAATGAAAGTTTAAATGATGATGTACCACTGGAAGTGACATCTTGTTAAAGCCAGCTGTTCAAACTGTTAATTCCTGCAACCCAGTATCACTCTTCATCATAGACTGCAAACACAGAGCCAGAAAGCAGAAGAAGCAAATTTGAGAGATAATGTTGAATTAGTACAGATGACGCTACACTGTACAGTAAAGTAACATTTATAAAACTTGTTTAAGTTTTGCAAAAATCCCTACCGATGTCTCTAAAAATGATGATTATTACCCAAAACGTTCAGCAGTTGCATCTTGGCTACTTCTGTGAACTGGGTCTGTGACTTTTTTTTTCCTTCTTGACCCCCATGTCTTCTCTATTTCTGGGTAAACTCTCAGACAAACTCAATGGGACTGACTGCACAGATCAAAGGTCTCATTCTTCGCTCCAGTTGCTTTTTTCTCTTCCTACAGAAACTCCAGGGCAGCGGTTTCATTGTTTTCAGAGTCCTTTCATCTTTAAAGAGAACACACAAAGCTAACAACTTATTTAGTTGCTGTTTATTTCCTATGGGGCTACAGATGAGTATTAATACACAATGCCAATTTCTTCCCACCAGAACGTACAAGCAGAAATTTGTATCCTCCATAAACCCTTGCTACCCCTTTCTCTGCTTGTCAGACCAACAGGCTGCTTAGGGACGATATTAATGAAATCACACAAGCAAAGGAAATGTGTTAGCTTGAAGCCAGACAAAGCCCCCTGTGCCCACTAAAATGTGTGAGGACTAAACCACTGGACAGATGTTCAGGCTCAAATTGACCTTGTGCTTGTCTACAAGTAATTCGGATGTCACACTGGGAGCATTCTTCAAATGGTTCAGATATCCCCACCCTCTCTCAGCTGCAGACAGAATGCTAAATCATTGAGAGCTAAGACAAGAAAGGATAGTTATTTAATCCAAAGAGTTATCAGAATCTGGAAAACTGCCCTTAATATTGACTGCAGCCATTCAAAGCTGCTCTCTCTCTCTCTTTTTTTAGGGAATTTTTCTTAGGTGTGAGTGCATCATTTCCATTTACCATAAACAGGTCAATATGGGCCACAAGAAAAGGTCACCAGTCATCTGAGCGAAGCATAACAAGAACAATTAGTTGCCATAGAAACTGAGCGGATAAAGACAACTGGCAAACTAAAGAAAGAAAGGAAGTCCAGGGGGCCGTACGTAGTTATTCTGGCTTTATCATGATAACATCATTATGGGTGAATAATTGGGCGTGAGATGGCTATATGATGGACGACAGCAAGCCTTCACTATTTAGAATGAACTCTCTGACCCACATAAGTACATTAGCATGACAGCGTCAGTAAACAAGCAGCTGAAGCACAGAGAGAGCTCTGTTGTATAAAAAAACAATGTCCTCATCATGCAAGTAACACTGTCTGACACACACACACACACGTGTACTGTACTTTGTTTACACTGCTGTAGAGCCAGCCGCCCACTGTAAAGATAAATTTGTGCGTGTGTTTGAGTAGACACACTGACTTGTTCATTCTAGAGGCTGTTATCACAGGGATAGTTCAGATTAAGTGCCACAGCCTTCCTGAACCTGCCCTTCATGAGGGAAGCATCCTTGATTGTAAAAAAAAAAAAAAAAAAAAAAAAAAAAAACAACAACAAAAAAACAGCTTCCGCGGTACAGTACCTCTCCACAGTCTGGCCTACAATATTTATGTAATACACACCCTGGCGTGCTGAAAAACCTTGAGCTAGACCAGTTCAAAGAAGATTTATGTAACGCACAACTTGGCATGTTGGAAAGGTAAAGTTAGATTAGCTAGAAAGAGGACAAAAATGGCTTACATAACCATGAGCAGACAGTATAAACATTAGGTTGACACCCACTCACCGCCTCTCAAAGAGAGAGAGAGAGGTCTTATGGGTAGTGTTAGAGAGCCACCAGAGATTTATTTTTCCTGGTGAAGGTGACCCTGGCATTGGGCAAGAGTACCTGAGCATACAGAAATATGAGATTTCCTCCATGCAGGGATTGTGTTACACTTATGTTAAGGTTACAGTATAATTTACTCTGACTGCTTCTTTTGATTCAGAAAAAAATAATAACCTTAAGATGTTTTACATACGTTATGTCAGATGGTGATGTTCCCTATCAGTGTTTATCATCTTTTTTTGATTGATGAATTGATAAAGGCTCAAACTCCTGAGCACGTGTGGCTATTTCTTCCTCAAATTTGCTGTCTGTTGGATTCTGGTATGCCAGCTGTGACTGTGTTCCTTGCTTTAAATTCCAATCTGACGTTTTGTCTCCCCCTCCACCGCTTATGCCCACAAACTTTAAGTGACCTTCCCCGTAGCGGCAAATCACGATTACCTTGTTTTTATAAATCCAGTGTTTTGACTGTAAACAAAGAATTGAGACAAGTCACAGAAGCATACACACTAAGCCCTCTTTATGGAGTTCATACTGGCTCGGTCTCTGGGCGAATACAGACCACAGTATCACTCTGATCTACACAGTATCCAGTTTGTACTCAACGTGTCTGAAGCTGTACCTGTCTTCAAATCCCATAAACAACTCTAAACATCAACTTCCCAGCCAGTCTGTGCTGAACTTTCACCTTGTCTTGAGTGTGCAATTCCAGCTGAATGGCCCAAGGGTCTTGCAGATACACAAGATTCTTTGAGGGCAGCGGGAGTGTAACTCTTCTGGTTTTAACTAGCCGGAGCTGTTGACCATTATAACTTCACCTAAATCACTCACGGCCGCACAGAGTGAATGAAATTAATCACCTGAGGTATTTTGGCTAAGTGGTGAAGCCCCGAGGCATGAATCTCAGGGAGATGTGGCAGGCTGTTATTATCTGGTGAGGAAGATTATCATGGCTGGAAACTCCCGTAATTCATGCCCGTCAAGGACAGAGAGGGACTGATCACATCCATACAGTATAAAATTAAGCATGGGATGCCACTGCGTGCCCAAAGCTTCGTTCAAGGTTTCTCTGCAGCATAATATACTTAAGCTCTATGTGAGGACTAATGTGCTTGAAGTGAATGCTGTTGTGCATGTTTTCTATACTTTTCAAACTGCACACAGAAACTTAAACTTTAATGGAGCATTATTTGAATTCTGCATTTTGCATAATGCCATAACAGGAATAATACACAGTTTCTATACAGTTTATGGGGTCAACACACCCACTCATTCATTTAGACCATATGCAGTCCACAGAGTTCACAGACTAACACAAAGCCGCACCAGGTCAAAGATTTCCAATAGTGCAAGGAACTCCATTTAGATGGGTCGTTCATCTGAGTTTTAGAAATAATGTTGATGTAAAAGGCTGTGCAGAAGTTTCCCACATTAGCCTGCTTATCCTAAAAACGTTCTGCACTTTCAGAGGCAGTTAAAATGGACAAAACATTCAAATACCTGTAAAATATAACGTAATGCAACCTGCAACTACATTACATGCACTGCAATACAACAACAGCTTATGTTCATTTTTGCAGGTCTGCAGCGGCTTTGATAAACCTCCTCATCAAGTCCTGCACCACTGGTTTGATTGACTGTGACAAAAGTGTTTTTACTGCCTTGAAGAACTTAAGTTCCTCATGTTCTCCTCACACTGATCTGTTACTGGTCACCTAAGTTTCTGTTTTTAGCACCAAGTATTTGAGATTCTTTGGACTGGAAACAGAAATGACCATAAAACAGCTGTGAACACAATCCAGCTGACATGTAGAAAAATACATTGTTGGGCATCAGGTTTGATTTCCAGACATGGGAAATCGAGAAACAATGCAAACAAGAGGCTGGTGATAAACACAAAATGTTCAACACGCAAAGGAACATGAAAGACCAGCTAGTGACTTAAATCTACGCGATAACAACAAAAATAAGCACAGTCGTTAGCTTAAATCTAACTAAATACACAAGAGGGAACCTGTTTTCACCACCTTTGTGAAACATGGCTCAAAATGGACTCTAATCTAACTTACTGCCACGAAGGAAAACACAAATGGACCACTTCAAAGCGACGCAAAACTGGTTTTGTTACAGCACTAAATCCTTTGATTTCAGTGGCATGGATGAACTCTAGACCTGACCTCCCCCAGTGTTCATGTTTCAGCTCTATTTACTGCTTACTTTGCTCTTTCCCACCACCTCCATCAAATACCTGGCTCCTTACAAATATGTCTATGGCCCAATTTGAGTCCTGTTGCCTGTACAGGAAGTGACCTCTATACTCAGCTTAGAGGCCCTAGGACAAATGAGAAAAACAAATCCCTAGACAGGGAGATTATCTTTAAGGGATCAGCCATGACCTGAGCCACCTCCATGCCACAGACTCCTTACCTCTGTTCTCCACTTTCTAGCAATAGTTAGCACACCCGTCAGTGTAAACAGGAACATTCTTGTGTCCAAAAAGGGTCTAGTCAATAAGAATAAAGTATACAATAAGCTAAAGGCTGACATTTAAATTCTAAAACCTACATAAGCTTGTGAGTCCAGAGAAATAAAACGTGCCAAAAAATATTTTATTCAAAAGATGGCCTTTTCCTTTCCTCTGTAATTCAAAAAGGCCTCACTTTGAATGTAGGTTAATGTACACTGGCGCTAGCACATGTTGCCATTAGCTGTCACATGTGATCATCCTCAACACCCACCAGTCATTTACAATTCTGCGAGGGCAAACGTGGAGGAAGAGCAGGCCGCGTGTACAAGGGGAAGTGCTGAACACACAAACCAATAGTATATTAAGACGTATACTGAGGGCTAAAGTTGGCTATGAGGCTGTCAAGTGTATCTGCCTGTGATGTTTATTGTATGTATAGTTAATAGTCAAGTGGTTCACTAATGTCACAGGGTATGAAACCACAACCTCAAGAAGTTGGCTGTGCACAGGAGCCAAAACCAAAACTCTGGTTGGCTGAGATCCAGGTGGTCAGCACCACAGCACACATTCTGCATGTTAGCTTAAGAACTGCTGAGAGCTGCTCTCCAGTCAGCCTCTCTACAGTATGTGACAGGTTCAACAGCAGAAAAGCAGTCTTATACCCAGATAGAAGTCTTGCTCAGACTCAGCCACTGAGTCAAAGTGCTGCAGACAGCAACTATCAGGAGCCAAACAGGTGATGAACAAAAATGTGCAGATGAAACATCAACAATGCAACAACAGGAAAATGTATTTTTAAAGGCTGTTTTATTGTTTTGAATTGAGTATGTGCACAAAAACCTACCTACACTTGGTTGTTTCAGTGCTTGTACCGTGTACAATGATAATAACAATAAAAGTGAATCCAAATCTGAAAAGAAAAGTCCTACTAGCAGTTGAAAATGGAGACCGGTTGAAGAAATTTCCATATCTTATTGTTTTTTAATTCTATTTTTTGAGCTGGTTTAATTTTGGGAGGCTGATGGTCATCAACTTCTAAGCAAATACAATAAATAGTTCAAACCGATTATGACGCCTGTTTGTCCATCAGCACTGCGACTGCTCATTGTAAACTCTATTTTCCTAAAAGGTCAACTGCAAAATTGTGACCTCACAAGTACAAAAGGTTCCTTACATGTGGTACAAAACGAAAACGAAAAAAAAAAAAAAAGGGTTGGAGGGCAAAGACATGATGACGTGCACACACATACACAAACACAATATTGGTGTTCATCTGCAAAGGATTACAGGCCCAGATGGCCACTGGATGAACAATACAACACCTGCTGAGGGACATAGTGCAATTAGGTTCTCACAAAAACACTACTGCAAAAAGGAAAACCTCACCCTACACAATGAAACATCAAAGGCATACATACATATGTACTGCCTAATCTATTTAAACTCTTGGGCAACAATATAATCCAACGCTTTAATATATACTACATCTTCAGTCAAGGTCTGTCCTCACACATGCAAATATTGTTATTGAATTGCTTTCACAACAGAAACCTTAAATCATAAATGTGCAATCCTTAAGATTCCTGAAAATGTATCCTTGTCCACCGATGTTCAGTGAAAACAAATACCTTTTGCAAGTGCTGCTTGTGTGTGAATGGCTTGTCTGTGACTCCAAAATGTCTACCTCCTACCTCTCCATCACAAGGTATGCACCAGGCTTTGGCCATCCCCACATAATGCTCAGACTTCCCTCTATTTTATGTGTGGCACAAAGAGAAATGTGTTGGATATGAGGAGGAGAGGGGGCGTCAAGGAGTGAGACAGCGACAGAAAAATTAAGACAGAGAGACACTTTTTACCGACTGTTGTCAGCTCTCATCATCACTGTACTTACACACTATATAACATACATGGTAACCCAATTTCCTGTTCAAAAGGAAAGGTTAAAAATAACATCAGTCATTGTAACCTTGGCTCAGGTGAGAGTTACCTCACAGGTGTAGCTGACTATTGATCTATATTTAATAAGGTGAAAGATTTGCAGTGGTGCATGTGGCTGCCCTTTCGGAGCAGGCACCCATGTCACCTTTTTCAGCCAGCCACTTCCTGGGATGCCAACAATGGTGAGGCACACTGAATTTAGAAATAATTTAAATGTATTATTAAATCCACAAATACTGACAGGTAGACTCTGACAGGCTTTGATAACATTGATAAACGACAATTAAATTGACCATTTTGAGCCTGAAATGGTTTAAAACAGTCCATATTATAAGTAAAAAAAAAAAAAAGTCATTATCAGAGGTTTACTTTTGGCATAATATGCTTAAAAATAATCTCATTTTTTTTAATGAAGATATTTTTCTGCTATGAGAAATACAAATGTAACCACATGGATCAGATAAACCTTACATAATTCAGCAGAACCCCAGCATAAACATGTTGGCTTGTTTACTTTTCACATACAAAATAATTGTAATTTTAATTCCTTCTGGGTTTGTAATCGTTGTTCAGACAAAGTAAGGTAGTGGTAAATTACCTCTTGGTCTCTGTAATTGGTGTTTGTCATGATTTTTTTGCATATTTGATGACTTCATCGTTTAAATAATTGAATGATGATTACTTACAGGCCGAATTTATTTCATCATCTATCCAATAGGATACTATTGAGATTTCATTCATTAAAATTAATATATATTCTTGAGTTAATCTAAACAGTTTGTCAATATATGGATTATGATGGACAGAAAAATAAGTGACATTGAATCATTTAAGATGTGCACAAATGCCAAACATTATATATTCCTGGCTTCTCATTTTCTTTCTTTGTGATGTGTGATTTTAGACATCTGGTAAAAAAAAAAACTAGATTAAAGACGTCACACAAAAACTGATTGTGAAAAACACTTTCTACACTTTCTGACATTTTATAAACCAAAAGATCAATAAGAAACTGATGATAATTGTTAATAACTCTTTGTTGCAGCCCCATAATTGATTTCAGTTGACCTATTTGCATATGTTCTCATAGACGTGGCTTTGCATTTACCACATTTACAGTATGTCACTGTATTATCCATCACTGAAATGAAAATCATCTGACTGAACTGTCCTTGCCAATGTCTTCAGGCTAGCAGTCACATGCTATATGATGAATATATTCATCAACATACCGTTAGAGGCACATGCACACACATACTGTATGTACCAGCTCCCACCATGTTGTAATTCCCTTCACGCTGCAGTTTTAAATAAATCATAACATCTGGCTTTGCCACTAAGATGCCCCGCTCAAATAAAACATTCGCCCAACCAAATACTCCTGGGGCTCAGAATATCTCCCACATTTTACATCTGAGGAAATACTGTTGATTCAGAGGTTTCTCTCCTTTCTCTCGCTCCCTGCTGCTCCTGTGTATACACTACATCTCATTGTTTGAGGTGTATGAAACCGAAGATTAGGGTAAATACATGACATCTTGGGCTCATTGCATAAATATTTAAGAAATGGGAGACAGGTTTCAGGTGGAGAAGGGAGGGGAAATATCTCATGTATGTACAGTAGCTTATTTGAAAGCTGTGTGTTGGTTTTGTTATTATTAAAAGATAAAATGAGATTAAAAATAAAGAAATGGAGTTATAGAGATGGATTTCTTTCTTACAGGAGCCTACTCGTGGTCCAACCTGAGTGGATTCTTCAAAATATTTGAATTACTTTTTTGTGAGCTGCAGTTTAGTCTCAAGTGACATAGTGAGCTCTTAAACAGGAGGCCGTGGGGATTTACACAGTGAACAAAGCATTCCCTATTGAAACACTGCTTTGTGCAGCAGAAAAGCAGCTTGTAGCTCTACGTTTTCTATCTATGCACTGTTCTGCTTCATGTTGCGAAACCCGTCAGCACTAATGAGTGGCTTTATAAGAGGAAATAGAGCGTAATTGCTTTTCTGAGTGATACAAAGACACAGTTGGAATCAGGAAAGACATCTGTCAATTTCTCATCAAGCATATACCTTGTGCAGTATACCTGACTGGCACACTACATCCAGATTTCTGACACCCTGTGCTGTGGTGGACATTGACGGCCTCTCTGTGCCACTGACTTCTCTTTATGTACTCTGCCCCCAGGATCTGTCTGTCTGCAGAGGCTTTATATGAAAAAGCCTGTCATAACAGCCATGTTAGAGGGTGAGGCATGCCCATTTCACTGGGATCCCTGGCCAAAGCACACAAACTCTGGTTACTGTAAATTCAGAAGAGGTGCCATGCTGAGCTGAACAGACCTGTCAACACCAAATACCCTTGGGAAACAGAGGTCATGATTTCCATTTAACACCTACTGTTCCAGATGTTATGCTTTATATCTTTGCTCATGTAAAGTTTATCTAAACAGGCATACATTTCTGTGTTTTATGAACTAAAATAATACAGCTGTATAGTTACAAAAAGGCACAAACCTGAAGGCCTGTAAATATATCACCTTGTGAGGTTCAAGATTGAGACTTCTCTACTGTTCTGCATAAATCAGCATCAGCTTGCAACATTGCTACAAAAGAAAAATGGATTCATATGCTGTGTTTATTTTTTTGGGGGTGTTTTATTTGCATCATTGTGTCTCCGTAGTTACTAACTTTGGGTCATCCTCAGTGGAAGCCAAAAGATCTCCTGCTCATAAAATGACAAATAGGTATTCTTTACAAAATTTAACAGGTTTGATATTTCCTCACATCATTTGAGGTCCCCCTCCTGGCATTTATTAAACCCTTAAAAATTCATCCCTGGTAATAACATATTTATATGTTTTTTCCTTTAAAAAAAAAAAAAAAATCCACTGATTTCTTCAAATGGCTTAAGTGTAACTCCGCATCTTTGCCTTCAAGACTGGCAGCTCGATGATATCAAAAGTCTCACCCGGTTGACAAGACTGGTTCCTTAAGTTTGTCACGTATGAGACCCTTGTTGTCTCTGTCCGTGTTGTTGAGACTGACTGTCGCTGCAATTCCAGAGTGGAAATGCTTACCCACGGTGTTGACTGCTTATTTAGTGCATTAAATATCTTCTAGCATATTAAAGTAATGAGTAACAACTTGCTTTTCACTGGAGGGTCTGTAAGAGGCTCCTCCTTTAACCTTATCCACTGATTTGATTCAAACGTTGTCTCCTGCCACCTTTTCTGCTGCTGAAAGGTGCCTACCCCAGCTGCTGCTCTTTCACAGTGCCTCCGCAAACACTTCTACTTCCTCAGCTGTTTTGTCAAGAGTCTCTCTCTACTCCTTCATGTCTCTCCACTTTTCTGAAAAACACAATGCGTGCATTATCCCTGTAATCTTTGCCTCCTGCTGAGCAACTTTTTTCAAATTTATGTGGATTAAAAACATTTGTTGCAGAAGGCAAAGTGTGCCATTGTGGAGCCAAACATCCACATTAGCCTCGCGGAAGACTTACATCTTCTATTGTAAACCACAAGCATTTAAAAAAATCCATACATGTTTAGTGGAAGCGTCTTTGTAAACTCATCGCACCCCGAAGCCCTTTTGTGTCTGAGTTGAACGTACAAAGGACTATTTGAAAACGTGTTTCTGTTGTCATAGCATCATGCTATTAACAAGGAGCAAATGCTGCAAGCTGCGTAAATGAATCTGTCTGAGCTTCTCGCCCTCGGCCATCAATCAGAAGTAATACACTCAATGCTGATTTAATAAGGTTAGAACGGCTGCTGTGATGCAGTACGATGAGGCTATACGCCATTCACTGAAGATACTTGTTCATTTAGTCTTCTTTCCTTACCTGCATCTGAAACCTGACAAGGCAGAAGAGGGAGAAAGTAGTTAAAGAGTTCAGCTTATGAAGCTGTTCCAACAGTCTTGCACCCTGGCGAGCCATTCTAGTTACGCTAAATCTATCCATAGAGACAACGGTGGACTAACAATAAACTTTTTCAGGTCTGTCTGTGCACCATTAGCATGTATTTCCTTGCTCTTTGGCCATGGTAACAAGCGATTCAATTTCCCCATTCCTGGTCCACTGAAATCAATTGGGGCAGTTAGGCACAGCAGAGTGTGAATGATGCAGACTAATTCTCTTGGAGAGGGAGGTTAATGTGCAGTGCACAAGGTCAGTGCATTTATAAAGGTAACTTTGGCTTTGCCTGCGACTTTCTCTTCTGTTTTTTTTCCCCTCTGTCTTTTTCTTTCTCTCACATGAACACACACAGCCGCGGAGTCCCTGAGTGGTTTCTTTCCCCTTCACTCGTTCACTCTCCCTTTGCCTTTTTCTCTTTCTCTCTCTCATATAGGTTGTCTCCCGCAGTCTCTCCGGCTCCCAGAGTTTTCCATCTTTTCTGCCTTTTAGTCCCCTATCCCTTCCCTTATTTCCTCCCTCCTCTCTTTCTGCATGCGAAGGAAGTATCTCTCTACACATCACAGAGGCTCAGAGAAAGCTGTGCTGCAATAATTGGATTATTGAGCTATCTGCAAACAAACACAGAACACAGGATCAATGTGAAACGCTTACATCATTTGAGGTGGTCAAAAGAAATCAAAGTAGGAGCAGTTAATAAAGCCGTAAAACAACTTGCTGTTTTGGATTAGTGTGTTTAAGGGTAAATTGTGGTGATATGTCGATAATTGCTCATCAGACATCAAAGGAATCTGTCCTCCACGCAGACACTCCCTGTCCGGCCCGTCTGGTGGATTGGGATGAATGTATGTTGCAAGGCTTAAACTGAGTCCTGCAGTGAACAACACAGTCTGTCAGTGGCCGGTGAGATAGCTGTGGCTCTCTATTGAGTATTAATGTCCAGATGGACAATTGTGTATTAATCTGCTGCACTCCTGTTTACAGCCAGGTTGTGCTATAAACTGGCTAACTATTACAGCAGCCTCATTGCAAGGCAGCATAAACTGAATGTAGAAACTGAAAACAAAAGAGTAAGTTCCAGTCAGTGATAGTGATGAATATTATTTTTCTGTCATTTATTAGTGCAGTTTTGACCAAGAATTATCATAAGAATTATCATTATCATTATTGATCCATTTATCATAACAAAAGAGGAACACAACTGCAGACAGTTTTGAGGCAGGAGTTGAAGGTACAAATCTTTTGAATTTGAATCTTTTGGATATATTGTTGTATGTTAAACTTACAGTCCCTGGCCACGCCAGCTCAGAAAGCTTTTTCCCCACAACAACCCAGCAAGTAACAAAGCTACAAATCCTCACATTTCATAAACTGGAGGCAGAAAAATTTGAGCATTTTTGGTTGAAAAGTAATTCAAAGGATTAAATATAATCCTATAAAAAAAAGTATTTTTTTTTTCCCCCTGTCAGTTATTTATTTCATTAATAGATTAATAGTTCCAGCTCAAATTTTTTGCATTTTCTTAACTCACAAGGTGATACATGGCTCATGCACAAGTTAGAGGAAAGTAATAATTGGAGGTTAAAACATATACTGTATATATTATTATAATGTCTGATGTAGAAGTTTAAAAGCCCAAAAAACAAAGCATTTTTCCCCCTGAGACCGTCTGAAACAACAACAAATCATGCAGTAAATAGCTTATTCAGGACTTTGTGCGCCCACACAGTGTATACATCTCCACTATAAAATCAAAAATTACTTGTGAATTCAAAATATGTGCAGAGTTATACCAAGAGCTTTTTCTAGGTCAAGTGAATAAACATTGCCAGTCTTGCATACTTCCTTAAGCAGCAGACAACGGTGGGGAAAAAAGAATGACTTCCTCCAAAGTTTGCCAAAGGAACCTGTTTAAGTAACCCTGAACTTCTGGTGTGGAACGTAAAAGCAGAGCTCCTGCCCGCCTGTCAGGTTGCAGTGAGGAGGGTGTCGATAAAAATGTTACATCGGAATTGACATGCTGGCAGTCTTTCGAACAAAAGCCCCGCACTGTCATTTTGCTTTACTGTCTCTCGGAGCAGGCAGTCACTGAGACCCTCTCGCTGGTTTACTTCCCCCCCCCCCCCCACCTATAACATCCTCGGGATTAAAGAGCTTAAATGTCAGTCTCATGATATCAGTGCCACTCAGATTAAGCGCCTTAAATACGATGTAAATGTATAAATGTGGGCCAATGAGTGGGCACCATTCAATCCAATTAGCTGTAATGAAGGCGGACTCAAGGAATCTCAAAAGCAATAATTTCTAATAATTTTCTGTGGCTTATTGACTAATAGACTCCAGATAGACAGCTGAAAATATTCGCCCTTCATATAGAATTTTTTTTTCAGTTTATTCTTAAGCATGTGGGCATCTTTTTGAACACTTTGAGCAACACCAGGAACTCAGACTGAAAGCAGCACTGCGTTAAAACAAAGCAGGAGGATATGCTGCTGGGCGTGTTTTGGTTCAGGTGCTGGTTTATGAGATGCCAAAGCACTGTGACGTAGGTGATTGAGGAAGGATTTCAAAAGTTACCGTAGAAACAATCTTTTTTCATCTACCACATCTGGAATCTGTGCTTGCACATATTTAATTTGCAAAGTGTGGTTAGTTTTGCAGTCCCTGTCAATCGCAGGTGTTATAGATTTATGTCAGCATAAAAGTAAGATTATGCCTTCAAATATTCAGTAAAAACTAAACAAAAGTGATCTCTCAGTTCTTTAGTTTGTAAATAACAGTATCATAAAGTGAGATTTAGATTCCGTACACAGAGCTGAGGGGAGATTTGGAGGTGCAGCGGTGCAGGAGAGCTGCCGCTCTGCCACGACGACTACATGATCACTTGCCGAGCTTCTAATTACTTCCTCACTACTGTAAGCAGATTCAGCGATGTTTGGGCCTGATTTTTTGGGAAGTTTAGGGTCAATGTTTGCCCAATACTAATGTAGTTTGAGTCGAGTACTTCACCTGGGCGTCTGCTGCGCTGCCTGTGTGGAGCTCTGTGTGTGTGAAGCAAGGCGGAGCTGCCTGGTGTGAAGCACAGAGAGAACAGAGGAGGAACGGAGGAGAAATAGCGAGTCCTTCAATTAAACTCCCACTCAGCTGAAACCCTGTATAACACAGCACCTTTCAGCCGTGCTCGTTGCTCGATACGCTGCAAACGTATGTCACACAGTTTCGTTGCGTCAACAGGTCATAAAATTGACATGATCACGATATACATTTTTTATATCGTCTGAAAAATGATACCGGTATTATCGTGAACGATATGTCATCGCACACCCCTTTCGAGGACCTTGTTTTATTGTTGTTGTTTTTAGCTGTATATTAAATAAACTTTGAATCTTTTGCTAGTTTCCCTGATTCATCTTTGTTTTCTATTTCCACCCATCACGTAACATCACACCTCTATTAACACCATATAGAAAAATGTCTACGTGTGTAGGATTACTCATGTGTCCACATTTGTTACCACCCTTAGGTCAAGCATGATTTTTCTCTGTGTGATCTGGGGCCGATATTACTTACAGCAGGTCCATATGCAAATAGTCACCCAGCTTGAGTGCTTGGCCCCAGACTCTTTGCTCAGTGAATGCATGGTCAGCATGAAGTATTTCTGAAACCTGTTAGTATACAGTATGTCATTCTGTTTGCTTTCAGTCAAGACAATGCAAATTGATGGTGATGGTGGCTGTTTCAGTCTCTCTTGTAGACACAACGTGAGGTCTTCTTCGATAACCACAGAAATCTACCCTTCAACAAGCGGACAAAAGATTCAATAGTAGCAAATCACACACATCATCACATATCACATAGCTTATACTGTTATGTTTCAGTCATCTCTTCAGGTAAAGAAGATTTTATGTACTGATTGGACTTGGTGGCAGTAGGTCTAAATAACACACCTTCCTTGCATTACAGTTAACTGGAAGACCGCACGACTTGACTGGTTTGCTCTAGTAGTATCTAACAAAACAAAATCTGCAATCCACCAAATTCCTTTGGTTTTTTTTCTCTATCTGATGACAGCTGAAGGGAAGCTATAGTATAGTACCAGTGTACACCATAGATATCAATATAGAAGTGTTTGCAGTTGCAGAGTGTGTGTATGTGCGTGTATTGTGTCTGCCCATGGAAGCCTCAATTTTTGGAGAATCAAATATTAGTAAGCTGCATTGATTTTGGAACAAACCTCTCCGTTCCTGTGTGAGCTCAGTCTTCCTGCCAAGTTTGTCTGGTCTGTCTACACACTCTTCCTTTCCAAGCAGTAGAGTCGCTTCTCTGAACTAGGTTCAATGTGCAGAGCAACAATCATTCCACGTATCCATTTCTTTCTTGTCTCTCCCTCTCTGATGATATTACTAGATGTCAGACTCGGTGATTAAATAATTATGAGATTGCCTTTTTTGACAGTTGCTAACCACAATGTCTGCATTCCTAGGCTTGGATTTGGATGTTTGTTTGACTTCGAAATGTCACAGTAAAACAAAATCTCGGTCTGCGGTGCTTCACATTGAGTGGCAGAAAGACATACTGTTTAATGTTTCAAATCTGATGCACACAATTTGTGGCAATGTTTCCCAAGAAACAAGAAACTGGCCACCAGCCAATAGAAAAAGATGACAGGAAGAGCAGGAGACTTGCTATGCCTTACATTCTTTTCTCCCTTCAGGCATCCACGGCAAAGGGTATTTCCCTTTGCTGTTTAAAATAAACAGTCTACTGCACATGGTTTAATGCTGTCTTTATTGGTGCAACTCATGCACCTCTGGAACAAACCAGAAATTCATTCAGACTATGTGAATCTCTCATCATATCATTAAAGCAATTGTAATCATTTGTATTCCCAGATAGCGCAGAGAAACGTCCATGTTCCATCTTTTCAAATACAATGCTTTGATTATTACAGAAGGTGATTCATTTGCTGGATAAACCCATTTTTCTATAATTAAAAAGACAAGGATAAGTTCAGTGAGGTGTGCAGT
This sequence comes from Embiotoca jacksoni, assembly GCF_022577435.1. NCBI lineage: Eukaryota > Metazoa > Chordata > Actinopteri > Embiotocidae > Embiotoca > Embiotoca jacksoni. Next base: position 14,746,279 of record NW_027185392.1, read on the forward strand.
GATGTGTGGGGATTAATTATGCTCATGTGGCACTTTATTGAGACTTTCTGCTCTGAAATCTGTCATCTGCCATGAAAAATATAGAATAAATTGAAAGGGGACTTAAACGTGGCCTCTCTCTGCCCTTTTGATCCTCTTTTTGCTTATCTCTGATCATCGTCTTCCCCTCTCCGTCCATCCCTGTTCAGCTCTTTATCTGTTTCCGTCTCGCTTGTCTCCATTTTATTTTTACCATAAATCTCAGAGGACATTGACATAAACCAAATGAGGCACTTTGCTTGCATTTACTTCTGTACTTCAGTTTTATGTGGATTCAGTAAGAAATGACAAATGAGGGTGTATTTAACATTTGTAATGAGTTTCATTAATAGCTGATTCTATACTGTGTGTACATTTAGCCCACTGTACAGACTTATTTTTTATTCAGTTATATTTTTTTTTATCTACATTATTGTTCTTTTACATTCATACATGGCTTAAATCTGTTCATCAAGCCAATTTATCTTTTTTGCGCCTCCCCATTCTCACCTTAATGTCAGTGTTGACAGTCTGTGTATCAGTAGTATAGAGATAAGATCACAATAAATTCCCAAACATGTATCTGGATTGTTCAGGCTTAAGAAGCATGTGGACATTTTATAGCTGTGGTGTTAAAAAAGTGTGTTTTCCTCGGGCTCCACCAACTCAAAGTGTGTTCTGTAAAAGACGAAGAAAAAACTAACGGCGGCAGCAGATATAAATCAAAACATTTTGCAGAAGGATGTGATTTTATGTAAATGAGATATAGTGGGAAAATGAGTACTGGCCCTTTCCAAAAAAGTCTTCATCGAGTCTGTGTTTGGCTTACAGTATAGGAAAACCTTGGATTGCAGTATCTTACATAAACATGTCTCCATGCATAGATCCTAACAAACACTGCCATTGCTTCCAACTTGAATGATCTCCCTGCTTGTACATTTTTGTTAGCCAAAGTAGGGATTTGTTTGTTCCGCCATCGTGTCATATGCCTGCAAAGTGATAGTATACTATAAGACAAAACGTGCTAGCTTTCCACCTCCTTTTTCTCAACAGAGTGGTATTAGTGTTACAGAAGTAAAAAAAAACAAAAAACAGTAGAACTACATTAGCAAACTATTTTAGCTATTGAATTTATTAGTTAGTATGAGTTAGTTGGAGTTAGTTCGATGGTAAAAACTAGCAAAAAAACCATTAAACCCTATTCTTTCAGTGTTCTTTCAGTGTTCTTTTGGCTGGTATGACACCTGGTATAACACCAGCCAAAAGAACTTGATCAATGGAACAGAAATTTGTAATTAAAAAAAATAAATTCATATTTATCGTTAAATTCATGTACATATTAATATACTTATGTTTGTTTGTAAAGGAGATACTTTTTGGAGCCCTTTAGTTGCTCCTGATTATTTGGCATTATTCCTTCTCATCCCGGACTATAGAGTTGTGTTGACACACGTGAGCATGCTGTAACTCTCCCCTTGGAACACTCCTTTATGTACAAGAGCCTATTCTGATTTTAATTCACTGCAGGGTTAACAGATACTGGAGGCAGAGTGAGCTCAACTCAGCGAGGACAGATCAGATCAATTACCCGATCCATCAATAGACGGCGAGTAGAAACTACCCGGCGCTGTCTGTGGATTAGCTGAATATATTCTCTTTTAATCAGAGTCACCACGACCTTTCATCAATGCCATCTTCCCTCTGACCAATGAGGTGTGAAGAAAGAGGAGTTGACAGGTTTGAATGTCCTTCAGTGTCTGTCCTGTATCATTACCCATCTCTCAAAATAGATCGAAGCTGTCTAAAAAAAGAAATCCGTTGTCATGCATTCACTCGGTTTGATGGAGCTTTGAGACCTTGGTCAAACAGTACTCAAAATTGTAGGTTTTGCTCTCATGTTTGCGTATCCAACATTCAGGTCCAGTTCCATTTCCATGTTTTGTCCTGATATAATTGAAACACTAGTTCTGAAACAACCAGATTGCCTCCATTAAAGTGATTAAATTGAATCCCTAATTTATAAATATAATCGTCTCAGCCATATTGACTACTATATTGTGCAATATAAAGCCTTGCTTCCAGGAAAATCTTGATAGCGTCGCTCACTTCAAGATTTATTGCTAAAAAAGATTTAAAAAAAATATAAATAAATTGCAAGTTAGCTTAAAACAAACTGAACTTATTCTCTCGGGATACTAAAAAGAGCCAAACATTAAAAGCCACACTGAAATATTAACATGTCCACTCAGCAGCTGTGGCTGTTTACAAGTATGCATTTATCTATGTGTGTCTGTTAGTGTGTTTGCACACCCCGAAGGGAGCCACAAGGGGACCAAAACCAAAGGGAGCCCACTGAGGGGAAATAACTGAATCATGCAGCACACAGATGTTTGTTAAATATCACAAAGAGACAGAAAAGACGGGTCCGGTACTGTCAGATTGTTGTGTGGGGATGGTATTCATAAAATCCTGTCTGCCCAGTGGTTAGGTATGCATTAGACAAAAGTGAATCTAAATCCATCTTTGAATCCGTGTCAGCTCGTGTGTAGCACAATTAAATGTAAACTAAACAACAGGAGAAGTGTAAGCCATGCACAAACACCACAATGTAATATTTGGCACGCTTGTATTCATGGAAGTCGAGGAGAAACATTTCAGCTCCACAAGTTTACAACTTTTACGATGATGTAGCTTCATGATAAGGGCGTACAAGCTGAAATATATTTATTCAAATTGATTTTGGCAAACTTTTCATCATTTTAAGAAGCTTTTTACGTGACGAACTGCAGAGAGAATCAGAGGTTAATACCAGCTGTTCAACTGCACAAATGTTGGTGCATCTGCTGATGTCTGTCTGTCCTTATGCAAACTCTTTTCATCCTGAGTATCAACCAGAAACGTAATAATTATGCAAATCTTTGAACTGCGGGAAGGTGCTTTATGATGAGATTGTATATACCATACAGCAGTCGTTACGGTGGTTGAGCCCTCAGGCTATCTCTGCTGAGGCCACCGCCTTTCCCAACACGTCAACATATGTGATGGGCCCTCATTTTCAACACCATTAATCGCGTGGGTGTGGGGGGGGGGGGGGGTGAAGGAGACAAAGAGGGGTTCAAACATTATTCAGTACACTGAGCATTTGACTCAGCATTTTGTCTTGGAAGTCATCTAGGGACTGTATGTGTGTGTGTGCTGAACATTAGCCATTCTTGAGACATACATTTATGAATCGCTATTAGGCGACCCAAGTTCAACATATCCAGGCTTTCTTTGCTTGAGCTGGCTCAACAAAGCGGAACTCGCCGTCAGAGATAATCAGTACTGCGACGGTGGTTATCAGCTTTCTCTGTTAACTCAGGCTTTCTGCTTTCGGTTCTGAGCACGTTCACATAAAGGAGGTGTTTGCAGCATCTGACTAGACACAAACATTGTCAAGTGTACTGATAACAGAGCCACATATTTTAAAAATGAGGTGCAAATTATAATTTTAAAAAACTATAATGAAGTTAAAGACACAATCCACACTGAAAGCAGCAGAGCTGCAGCAGCTAAATGACGGAAGGATGTACAAAAAAAAAAATCGCAGACTGGGTGAATGTGTCGCCGAAGTGGAAAGACTTGTAATATCACTTTACCATAATGTGCACAGGAAGATCGGACTAATTACATGAGGATATTTCATTACATTCATGTATTATTAGACGTATTCTCATGACGTGTATGAAAGTTTTAGTTTTATCATTTCACCTGCAGCCCCGGAGGTGTCAAACGGACCAAGGAGCAAATAAGAAATAAATATAAAATTATAATTCAAGGCGAGATGTAGATTTACTGTCAGATGTTATGAGTAAGCAACAAGTGCAATGCTTTCGTGCATCAATCAGTCCCTGTTGTAGGATGATATCACAGTGAAATGAATCTATACGTCATATAAAAATCACAGGGGAAAGACACAGAGGTTTGTCGGTTTCTAAACACTCTTCCCCCCCGCAGCGGACCGTCTCACTCACTCCTCAGAGGACCGTCTCACTCACTCCTCAGAGGACTGTCTCACTGTCTCACTCCGCGTATCGAGCTCCACTGGATCCTCTCCGATTGCTGATGACAATTTTCAGAGAGAACTGAATGGTCAGTAGGCGGTACTTTTTTTTTTTCGTTTTGATCCAATATCTCCAACATAACCTGCTCCGGACCGGGTTAAGTTTGCAGCATAAGTCGCCACGGTGATCTCGCCACCTTAAGTGAGCGCCACCTTCGTGACGATGACGGCCCGGCTTCAGTCTCAACATACCTCGCTAACCCACTAAATCTCGCTTCATAGAGCAACCCTCTGATCGAGAACAAATTGAATTGGACCTAGAAAACAACAAATATGTCCTCAGGCGACATACACTTGTTTCACGCTATGAAAATGTAATGTACAACAGCACAACAGTAGGATGTTAAAAATCCAACGAACCCAGTTCACTCAGCCATTTAAGTAAGCCAGCATTAGCAACTCAATAAGAGCGACTGTAGAGTCAAAATCCCACAGTAGGGATGATACCGAGGATCGGTCTTAAACTGAGTCAACAATGAAGGAGAAATTAGGGCGGCACGGTGGTGCAGTGGTTAGCATTGTCGCCTCACAGCGAAAAGGTTCCGGGTTCGAATCCGCTCCTGGGCCTTTCTGTGTGGAGTTTGCATGTTCTCCCTGTGCTTGCGTGGGTTCTCTCAGGCTTCCTCCCATCATCCAAAAACATGCACCTCAGGTCAGGTTACCTGGTGCCGCGCTAGTGGCAGCCTGCTGCAGCAGCTCCCCCCTGAGAGCCCCCCTGCTGTAGCAAAGAACTTTCCCCTCGGGGATTAATAAAGTGTATAAAATCTAAAAAAAAATTCATGATGCCTCAGCAATAAATAAATAAACAAACAAAACATTTCTAAGAATAAATAGTGCGCAGACTTAGCATTGTTATTTGCAGTAAAAAAAATTGTTTTTATTAATGTATTGCTGTTAGCTTACATTTAGCTGTTGCTGTTCTACTGTCTAATTTACATTTAGGTCATTTATACATTTAAAAAGCATTAAAAGTATTAATTAACTAATACTGCCAGGAGCAAAAATGAATTTTATTTGCATTAAAACAAATGTATTAATCAATAGCTGTTACCTTACATTTAGCTGTTGTTTTTCTAGTCTCATTTTAGTTTAACTTATTTGTATTAATTATTGATTTTTTTTTTTTTAAAGAATTGATTGATTAATCCTGCCAGGAGCAAAAAAAAAAATCCTAAGTGCCTTGACAACAACTCTCTAACTTTCCTAACAACTATTACTCACAAGTGTTTTGAAAAATGTGACATTTCTTTACTACACAAACTTGCTTTAAATGATACAGTACAATAAAATATGCAACTATCAAATGGCCTTACTCTCTTTGTCTTCGTTCTATAGTTCTCTATCTCGCTCCTTCTCTCTGTAGAAAACTAACACACATCAAGAGTCACTTTTTCTTAACAGGTTTTCTGTCTTATACCACAGTATGGTAATTTTCTCCTGTTCAGTTTTTGGCACCTCTCCAGTGTAATCACAAAGGGGAAATCACCCTTCGAAACACTTCTGAGTGTTTGGCCTTTAATTCATATATTGCATGAAATGAACATGCAGTTTTGTTCACAGAGGGATATAAAAAATAAAAACAACACCACGCTGCTGTCAGTGGAACTAGTTTAATTCAACTCAGATGGGAGGTCCAATAACTAATGTCAGGGCCAATAGAATAAAACGACAACAAAAATGGGACTTGTACTTGATCTGACAGGTATTTTCCAATTTAAGCACGTAGTGGTCTACAAAGTTTTCATATATTCGGCAGTAACAGCACGCTGTCATGCTACTCCTGAGTTAACTCTTGCCATTCCTACAAACGTTGTTAGAAACTTGTCTCAGAGAGTCACACCTACTGATAATCCTCATGAAGTTACATATTTTCATCTTTGGTCTGTGTTTGGCTCTTGTGCAGTTCCATTAATTATCGACCACTACTTCCAGGAGAGATTCTGAATGACCAATCCTTCGTGCATTTAATGCGATCATACTGTTTTAGATTAACCCTGAAATTGTACGCTGCAGTATTTCTATGTAAGTGGAACATTGGATATGTCTGCTGCCTTACTGGCAGAGATGTGATTTGATGTTAGGCTGGGTTAAGGAAAGTCTCGATATCAAACAGGACATAATTTTTTTTTTTTTTTACAAATCCAAGAACATGTAAATTAATTTTGTAAAGGTAGAGTCTGCTTTGACCATTTTTTAAATATTGTGGACAGATCTAAGGAATAGAAGAACAGGAATACAAGTTCTCATGTTAGTTTTATTGATTTTACAAAAGTGTTTGATTTTGGGAACAAAGATCTCCCAGAATTAAAATTATTAGAAGTTGGTGTGTCAATGGGAAGTCTTAAAGTCTTTACTCTCCCTTTGCACTATTAACAGAATCGTGTCAGAATTTAGAGTGTAAAACGTAGTGGTCTCAAATTTTCTTCGGGGTAACACCAGGATTTGTTTTGTGTTCTACTTTTTTGTCCTGTATTTTAATTGCATGGTGTGTACATTTGGATCATTAAACTGTGGTGTTAAGTAGGAGGAAACAATGCTAACTATCTTGTTGTATGCCAATGATGTTGTTAAACTGGCTGAGAATGGGCATAATATGCAATGTGGTCTTTTATAACATAAAATGTTGTCCAAAAGTGAAAACAGCTCTGTGTTTCATACTAGTACAACAAAGTCTTTTTATTTAAGGTGTAAAAAGATATACAAATATGTGGGCTTTTTATGTTGATGAGCATATGGCTTTGTGGTTGTCACATCAGCACTCAAGAGGAGGGAAAGTAACTGTCGAAATTAAATGAAGTAAAGATATTTGTTTTTTTACATATTCAACATTTTTAAGTTGGTTTTTGTCCAGTTCTTTGATTATGTTGATAGGGTTTGAGGCCATGGGTGGAGGGATGTACTCAAGGATTAAAGCTGTCTATAATTGCACCATCAGGTACTGTAAGTCTTACAGCCATTCTCAGCTATATTTCTGGCAATGCATGAGATATGGGGTGTGTTTGATCAAAGGTCAAACACACCCCAGGTCAAAGTGATCAACCTGCCCCACTTTGATCAGGTCAAAATAAAATCTGTGCCGATATAAGAGCTGGTATACTTCTTACAGAAACGGGTCGGTGTGCTGCTTTGGTCGTGGAAAGTTGACTTCAAATGTGTACCATTTGTTTTTATTGCCCATTATGGTAGAAACTTTGTCATCTATTGTTTAAATGTGACAGAAGCCATAGATATGAATGGTTCACAATGACTAGAATGCCTGGAAAAGACACATTTAAATTAACATCCTATTTAAGAAATTCATGGGAGCTCAGGAAGAGAATCTTCTATCAGTAATCAGTAGCAATGAAGATAACAATTATGATGAATTATTCATGCAACTGTTTTCCCTGCATTTTTTGGGGGGGTCATTTGAAATATGCACCTGCTGGAAGTTGTTTCCTTATGGAAAGGAAACTTCTGTATTTTGAATGGTTGATGTAAAAGTGTCAAATTATCCCAAATTAATGAGCCCCTAAATGGCTATGGAATAAAATTCAAATTCAAAATTCAAATTAGTGCAGCTTTAAAGATGTATTTGTTTTTGGTGAGCCTTCAGTATTGCTTTTAAGTAGCTGTGTTGCAGCAACCAATGACACACAATGGACGTTACAGTAAAGTTTAAGAATAACTTCCTGGCAAAGACCTCTGTTTCTAATTAAAGTCAGCTGACAATAAACAACTTCTTCGTCCTGTCAATCATTTGACATGCTCTCTAACAATAATATGAAAGTACTAAATTATAATGAATCAATGATAAAGTGGAATTATATTTTTATGCTAATTATGACTTCAATAGCTTTTTATATATGGTGTTAAATTTGACCTTTATGACAGTAATTTGAAATGCTCTGTGCAAACTCATACAGCTGCTTAGAAGTGTAGTCATGTGTTTCATGCTACACAATACTGGTGATTAATGGGATCTCCATGTGTGTCAAGGCACATAATACACTCAGTGTCTCACTATTGACCAAGGTTAACCAGCATACAGTAGGTCATATGAATAAGTAGGCCATCATTTTCCACAATTTCCTCATCTGTATTCTTCTGTGGTTGCTGTACGTCATTACATACTGTAACATCAACACATTCCAGTACGGACAATCATCTTCACTCAACCTGTCAAACATGCAATTGCAAAAGCACTTGCATCAGTATCAGCATCGCACCTGAGTAAGAAGCTTCCTCTTGGTGAGCCTGAAATACCACAGGATGCATGTGTCAGTAGAACTGGAGTGAGTGGGTGTAATAATACTGGAAAGAACATCCTCCTCCACCACCGACCCAAAAGAAACTAGGTGCCAACAGTAATAATATAATTTGGCGAAACACGGTCATGTTTTTCTTTCATACGACAGATATGATAAAATGGTGCTGAGCTGGCAGGTCCTTAGAGATGACCAAGTATCATGAAATCATGCACGCAAACTGCTCACACTGTAGAGCCACGCATCACATCCAGAGCGTTGTTGGAGCAAACCTCCAAATGAATAACCCACACATAATAAAATTGGATTGTTGAAGACCCCTGATTTCTCTGACTTCTGGCATCAGAAATGTAAAAGCTGTAAAATGAACCAGATGTTTGGTTTCTAGAAGAACATCAGGACTGATGTAAGATGGCTGAGATACTGCAATAACTGTAGAAATGCCCTTGAATACAGCACCGTTTCACCATTGTTGTCATGCAGCCATCAAGGTGAACCGCATGTAAGGTAATGTATGTATTTAATTAAATAGGAATTAAGCTCAGCTACAGCTCCTATTCCAACTATCAGGAATAATGTACTGCCATACAGAGAGCAGGTTTAATGTTAAAGCAATTTGGTACTTGAACATACCATTGATGCATGACAAGTGAAAGGTAGTTAACCATAAAATAGCACATGACCACCAAGATAAAATGGTTAAGATGTGAATCTATAAATAATGTGATGTTTGTGATGATGATGTGATCTTCAAAAAGGATTCCTTCTCTCCTCGCTGGTTCTAAAGCTTCATAGCATGTGAAAAGATTAGGGACACAATCCTCAATTCTCTTAAATTCAGTCAAAATAGAATTTTCTTCTGTCCCCATGGGCAGAGTTTCCTTGCTGCACTGCAGAAGAGGGATACATCCTGGTAGTTGAATGTAGGTCTGCTGCTAGGAAAACTACTTATGTGATTCTCAGGACAACAGATTCAGCTGTCTCAGACTGCTTAATCTACAAAAGTAATTTTGCATGTGAAAAGGACTGTGGAATTTATGCCTAATTTCTTACAGTGTTGTTGTCAGTACTAGTAAAAAATGACTTAAGGCTACAGAATGCAGAGATGAAATGATTCCAGCAAATAAGAGCTTTGTACATATGTGTTACGACCCCTGTCTTTCTACCTGCTGAGGCTCAAGTGGCCTCTTCCTGCTTGAGCTTGCAGTCAGGGAGGGTCGCTAAGGTAACGTGGTGGCACCTGTGTAGGCCTCTACCAGTGCTACAAATACCAGCCTTGTTTCATCTCTCTCTTCGTCTCTCTCTCTCCCTCTTTCTCTCCTTTGGCTTCACATCTCCTGCTTTGGTTCGGTTTACTTAATCACCTTCAACACTTGCATACACATTCCTCACCCATCCATGTGTTACATTCATACATTGTTTCTTCTATAGTTGAACTTTGTTAATTTTAAATAAAACTCTCCATTGGCATTTCAACCTGCCTTGTCTCCTCTCCTCCTTGTCACAAGCGTTGACCTGGCATAAGATATAAGAGTACATTTACCAAGTTACAAAAGAAAAAAAAAAAATCCTCTTTCAATGTTGGATAGGCATCTGGAAGATAATTGAGGTGTTGGGGCAACCGTGGTACCGGACTGAAGGAATGCAGTGGAGAAATCTGATTCATGTCCAACATTACATTTTGTTACCATCTCTCCTTTATTATTTGAATGCCACTCTGATGATAGTAAACCACAACAAGGCAGATGTCAGTCTGTGAGCATGCCTGCATGTCGTTAGGCAAACAACAAAGTCAAGGTATGAATGAGCTTTTCCTCTCCTTTTTTGCTGAAAGTCCAACATTATAGTAATGGTGAGTCAGCTTCTTTCATTTTCTCCGAGGACCAGCAGCTGAGCAAGATAGTGTATAAAAGAGAAAGCTCCTGCTTAACAGTCAAAACCTAAAAAAGACCCAGACTGTCTTTCTATCAGAGCAGAGTGAAACAGGCAGCTGTAGCCAAGTCAGATGAAGGCAGGCGAAACAAAAAGCAGACATTGAACAGGGGAATGTTTGTCTATGCCAGGTACAGTGCAGTAAACTCGAGAAGGGTAACGGTCAGATCAGAGTGTTTCCCAGAGCTGTGGACAGGACTGAGTTAATGACATCATACTGCCCTATCAATAGTCAAGAGTCTGGCCAATTTCTTTCACAAAGTAATTTGTACTCACTATGGTTGGACACAAATATCACCAACCATTCATTAAAATGAAAATATGATGGCCAAGTCATCATCTGTCTTAACCCAGTCTCACGTTGAAATGTACAACAGCTACGTTGGTCAACTGGCATACAAACATATTGGTTTTGCAATAATGGCTCACGACTTGTGTGATCCATATGTTTTTTTTAAATTCCTTTTTACTGGCCTGCTTCCACAAAATGTGACTGTCCAACAAAGCCCACAGGCATCTCAGGCTAACAGATAGGGTGCCTCAGGTTTGAGCACCAAAACCACATGGGTAGTTTGAGTTGAAATAAGTACATTACTTATGTAAGTTAAGTTGTATTAATGTAGGTTTACTTGCTTACGCTACTTAAAACAAATCCACATTGGTTTTCACAGACTTGAACAATACTCCCCTGGGTGAAAGTCCTGTTTTGAGTAACTTCACTTCCTTACTTTTTTTTTTTTTTTTTATCAAGAACAAGCCAATCAAACAATAGATCAACAACAAAATTACAAATCTGGCATTCAAGGATGATTTTCAGCAGTTCAATTGACTTCAATACTCTCTGCTGGACATATTCTGTTACCAAAAAAATCTCAGATTTTCACAGCTGTCCAAAAACAATGGAGGTAAATGGAATTTCACTCTAATCCAAACAAAATAACGTTCACCTCCATTATACGGGAGACAGAAGTCTCAGAGACAGACGACTCAAAACGGAAAAAAGTGAAACTAAAACTATCTGCATGATTAGACACAACCTGAGGTAAGGCAGTGAGTGTTGTTGTTTGTGTGTGTGTAATTTGAGCACTGACCATTTAATATCCTTTCAATTATGGCTTTTCTTCTCTCTTTTGCTGAAAAACAAAATCATATTACACTTCCTGACAAACACGTTTACCCTTTTTACCCAAGCAAATTCTCTCTCTAGCAACAGGCCTATTCACTATTGTCTATATGGTGTCTTTTCATTCTAGGTCATGATGGCGATTTTGAAGGCAAAAACGTGTAAACATTACCAGGTGTATTTTGTGATTTGCAGATATATGTATTGATAAACAGTATGTTTAAAGTTTTTTTTTTTTTTTTTACAAATGACTGAGTGTATAAAGGTTTTGAGTTTAAGACAGTACATGTCAGTCATATTCAATTACAAATTATTTAAAGCTCCACATACTACAATAGGAATTTAAAAGTATAATCTATCATTTATAGAGTTAATAATCGAGTGTCATTAACAGAACAAATAAAAATAAAAAAAAAATTCTATGGAAGTCACCACATTACAAGGCTCCAAAGGTTGACCTCAGATTTACTTTTCACTGTGTTTAATTCACAAAAGTGATCATCTCATATTGATTACTCTGCTTTTTGACACTTGTGTTGTGAATTCAAAGTTGTCAACAAGGTTACTTGTGTTTTAAGCCACCGTTGCACTTTCCTGAATCATGGGGTCTGCTGACGTTAAAGTATTTGTGGATACGCTGTGTGTCAAATGTCTATGTTTGTGTTGTTGTTGTTGTTTTTTTTTGGAAAGAGTGAAAGTGTTATGTAAAAGGCCCCGGAGCACACCACCCCCTCCACCTCCACCCCCTCCCCTTCCAACGACACACAAACACACACCCATCACTTTATTTGAGCCAGCTATGCATGACCTAGTTTAGGAACCTTTCAAGCTGAACAATTAACATTTTTTGGAAGTGTCTTCCTTTATGGCATCCTTGCCATAGATGAACTGACTAAACAAATACCGGGCTTAAACGTAAGCACTTTGGCATGAATACTTGGGCAAGCTCTAATTAAACATGAATGATAAAGGCATGCCTTGTTTGCTCACTCAAGTATATCAGGATACAAGAGGAAGACAACAATATGCAAAGAGAGAGAGTAGAGATGAGGTCTCTCTGCATCCTCTCCACCAAATAATGAAATATAGATCTAATTGCTTTTTATAGCGCCGAATGAATAATGTCCAACTAAGGAATTCGCATCCACCTGCATTTATCTCAACAAACAATATTTTTTTTTATTTATGACAATCACAATAGACTCTTATGATGACTTAATCTTTGTAATTTGTGATTTAATATGCACATATTTCCCTGTAGTTTCTCTGTTTCCCTGACTCACAAAGACAACCTTCAAAGCTCAGGGCTTAGGAGATCTTTAAGACCACTTGTGAGAAATCTTTTAGACTTCTTGCATGCTAGGTAAACAAAGTACTTGGTGCACAAAAGACTGCCATTCAGCTACTGTGCTTCACACAGCAGCACGCCATAAAAATAAGGGCATTCATCAACACAGAAGCATGCACTATGCTTTGTTGCAGCCCTGGTATTCAGTTTCCACCCCCTTTATGCAGTTTGTTAATAACCTCAACAACAGAAGAGAAAGTCAGCGGTAGGTAATAGAGAGTAGATCTCCAACTACAGGCCTGGCCTAGTGGAAATCTGGCCCTCTGTCACCAGACTGTGTTGCAGGAAGAAGTTCAAATGAGGACAAGACAGGCATTCAAATCCCAGGAGCCTTGGCCAGCAGTAACCACACTTTTATTGGAGTGTCAAGTCCGGCCTCGAATGTGTGCTGTTGTTCTTGTTGTTGGCGGCAATGGCGGCAGTGTTGTGCAGTAGTGTGTGCGGGGTGTTCATTGCTCTGTGTGGGAGAGGGCGAGTGGAGACTTTTAACATGGTTTCTCTTGTGTGCAACAAAAGCATCCGATCATTGTGCCACACACTCTCATCTGGGTTCTTTTAAAAAGATTACATCCACTGTAGGCATTTACTCCTACACTCTAGTAGCACAAGGTAAAAAAAAAAATATCCATTCATAAAGCTGGAAAAGAAAGCCGGCTTTCACTCTGCCCTTGTTGCTGTACCTGTACTTATGGTCTGTATTTAAGCTTATTTCTTATCTTTTTGGTAGAAAGTTCAAAATAAATCTGACAGCCAAGCCTAATTGAAAAACTTTTAGCTACTGGAGTCATCCTCCTCCAGCAATAGTCAAAGAATGAATTCAGCATGACAGTATTTGGTGAGCATTGGAAGAAGAAATTAAATTGTGTATTTCACAGAACTGCTGCAAAATCAAACCTTGTAGAAAAGCTTACAGGCTGATGGGGGTGAGAATGTTCTTGTCTACGTTTTTACCAGTAACATTACTTTCCCTTTAAAACAGCATAAATAGATTTTGGGCAGTGTGACAAGCTGTAAACACAACACTGACATATTATCACTCTATAAAGTTGTTATGTATGAACTTGTTAGCAAAAATTGCCAGTTTATCCAACAGACAAAGACCAACATGAGCATTTGTTTGGTAAATTAAATCCAGTATTCACCCCCTCCCCCCTCCTTTTTTTTTTTTTTTTAGCTCTGTTTTGGTCTCCGCCAACTGTTGAAGCAAATATCTGACCCTGAGCTGTTAAACGCTCGACTACTGTATTTTCACCTTGTCTGTTGTTTGGTCCTGAGAAATTAGTGTACAGTTGGGTTATCAGGTTGTTTTTTCTTTTTTGGAAAGCAGCTGCCTGCTGCTACTGCTCTAAAAACAGTTCATGGGAGTTTGCGTCCTGAAAAAAAGCACACTGGGGACAGTTAATGGCTGAGAGGAACTACAGCACAGAGAGGTACAATGGTTGGCTGTGATGGTGCTAGAATTCCAAATAATAATGCCAAGCCAAGTTGCCGAACTTGATCTGCTCAGCACTGATTGTGAACAATTTTATGTCTTTGATGTCCTCAAGTGATTATGAGTGTATAAATGATACCTAAATGATGTAAGACTTTGACTAATTAGTTTACACTAGAGTTGATGAATGAGACTTCTGGGTTTGAAGTTATGAGTCTCATCAATGATTCTGACCAAACGGAGGAAATCCAGAAAATAAAATCATTGCTGGCCAGCAAGACCGAATCCCACCATGAGTTTATAAAACCATTAATTATTATGCTGTTGTTATTAATCACATGATAGTACAAAGCTACTTCTCTAAATGCGCAGTGTAAAACTCTAATGAGCTCCAGGTCAACCACATCATGCCTGAACAAATTAGACACAGTGCAGTTTACCAACTACCTTTATCCAACACACACATTTCCTCTACCTCTGCTCCCAATCCCTGAAAAACTCTTAAGCGCCATGAAAAACCATTTCAGTGCTCTCTGCAGGTTTTCACCTCGCTAAAATGCGTCACTAAGAACTTTTATCTTCACCAGGCATTCATTTTTAACGATACATTTTTAGATTTTAAGACCTGTAGACAGTAGAATATCACCACTTGGACCGACTCTTACTACTCATACCTTGAATGCTGCCTCTCGACTGTGTTTTACACAGCCTCCAATCCACCCACACCAGCCAGTGATCAGCTGCCCAGAAGACTGGAAAGAACTGGATCTTTGTTGGCTCTAGGTATTAATTTGCTTTTTCATTCAGGTGTTTTATTGATTTAGGTTTTTTTACAGTAGATATTAATATTAAATTCTTGCGATACATACATATTTTAGAAAATTCATCAAAGAGAATAAAATAATAAAAAAGTTTGTCTATTTTAACGGAAGGAAGTATGGTTAAAGGTAGTTCAGGTGCTTCATGCATGTCAGTGGTAATGGAAACTTTTTCTACCAAAACTGCATTTTCTGTGTTTAATCACATTACAGTTAGTTGTTGGCTGGTAACCACTTTTGAATCACATTAATAATTAAAATAATTAAACTGAAATGAAGTCCCAGGTCTGCAGTGGCTTTATTTCTTCCTAAATGTCACGATAGCAGTCTGCATACTGAGCTTCAATCCTACACCAGTTAAAGCCAATGTATTCATTGAATGTGGTTAGTATTGCCATACATGCTGCTTTATGTTTTTCAATGTATGTTCTGGTAGCTACGTACAGTACATTCACTAACGAGTGAATAGGATTCATTATTTTCATTTAACACAGAACCATCATATTAACTTATACATCTTGCTTAAGAGCACATAAAATGACTCGCACTCTGGCCCTGTTCAAACAATACTTGGATGATCCGATCACAATTGGACTGCCGAAAGTCTGTCAGTTCACACCTGGCATTAGATTGTGTTTCCACATGTGTCTCTATTGACTGCCTGTGATTGGATCTAAATTCAAGCCTCAATATGTAAATAAATGTATTATTTTTGTTTGTAGGGACCAAATGTATTGTTCTTTCAAACTATTGGGAAGCAGCAATGCACTTCCTGTGCTTAGTCTGCTGGAAATTAAAAGAAGAAGAAGAGGAAATTAGAAGAATTGGCTTGTTGTTGTTTCATACTTTAGTTTCGACGCTATTGGCTGACGAATGGCATACTATCGCTTATGCAGAGGACCTCAACTGAGTAGGCGTTCCTTCGATGTGGCCCAGGACACGTTCAGATACACACTGCTAAAAGAATGCTGCAATATGCGTTCTGATAAGTTTTCTGAGCGATCGGATCTCAGTGAATCTTCCATTCGTCTTGGGTGCATTCACACTCGTCCTTAAAGTTGTCCACTTGTGATCGGATCACCCAAAATGCATGTTTATGCCAGGTGTGATCAGGGCCTTAGTGACCATCAGGTCTACACTTAAGAATCCATTAACAAGATTTTCTACTCACTTAAAAGAATAAAGAGGGTTCTCGTGTTTTTTAAAGCAACCTGACTCATTCCATTTCCTTGAAAGTACACAGTAAAGCATGGGGAACAATAATGCTACAAAACATGACCCTGCTACCTGAAGGTGTCAGAATATGTGCTTTAGATATTATTTAGCATAATTAAATGATCTTTTTTTTTTTTTTTTTTTTATTAATTACTACCATCTAATTAAATATTTAACAGCACACATGAGAATGTACATAAGTAAAATACCTGCATGCACCATAAGACAATATCTTTGACACACGTTTATGTGTTACACTGTTACGAGCAGACAGATGAGACCGACAGCCATTCCCCAACACCTTCGTCTGCAACATGCTTGTCACAACCCAAGGAAGCAGCTGCCCGCTTTATAGTCAGGAACCCATAATGCACTGGTAGCCCCTGTGCATGCCGGGTGTTAGGATTTAATTGGATATTAGTATCCAGCAGTGTATGAATTAATCAAATCATTTCCATCCATTAATTTAGTGGAGGAACATACAATTAAAGCCTTATTAGTGTGCTCTCAGGAGTATGCCTTTTCATCCCTCTGCAGAACATTGAGAGTTGGCCACAGTCCAGTGTAAAGCATTTTCCCTGCTTGAATCTGGTGCCTCCTCATGATGGGCACTCTGTCGATCTACAGAAAGTTGCTGCAAGCTTAAAGCAAGGAAAACGTCTGTCTACAGTCAGGTGCTACTTTCCCCAGGGCTATAGTAAAGGCTAAAACTTTTAATGAGAGCTTATCTAAATTAAAAAAATACATTGTTGGCTTCTATGTTTAGTTTTTACTATTTGTCAGATAATGAATTTATAAGGTCAGAGGGCTGACAAGTTTTAGAGAAATTCAATGTGGTGAAACTTAACTATGAAAAGCAACACAAAAATGCCCTAAATAGGGTGAAAAGAGATTTGGAGATTTAGGCAGTGAGCAAACATAATCCAGGGCCCTAATGTAGGTCATTTATGATCATTTACATATTTATATATTTTACAAACTGTAGTGCACTGCTTTTCAAATGTCTTTCCAGAAAACAAATAAATATTTTTTTCATAATAAAAAAATGAAGGAAGTAAAGCTCAGCATCCAAACCGCTAATATCATGCAATTCCTCATTCTGGCCACCTGGTTTGTCTTAGCATTAAGTTGAAATCAAACATCACATAAACACAACAATTCTAGGATGCCTTCCCCCCCCCCCCTTCTTCCTCTCTCTGAGAATCGAAGTTAAAACGTTTTGCACAAAGTAATCCAGACTGCTCAGATGAGCAGCCATTTTTAATTAAAACCATTTGCAGAGGAAACCAAAGTGAGAAAAAAAGAGCCAAGGGATTTAACACTCTGTCATCCAAGGCTTCAGCGGATCAAAGAGTTTTAGTTGTGCTTTTTAATGGTTACGTAACATTTTCTATGAAATATTGGGTCTGAGCACCATGTAGTCAATCCAAAAAAGGGGCAGTACCACAAATTGCCTGCAGTCAACTTTCAAATTTCAGGCCAGATACAATAAGCCTATGTTTCTGCCTAAGTATAGCTGTCAATCAATATAATACTACTGCTGTAAAGGGACACTAAGAATAGGCAGCAACCTCTGAAACAATATTCTATAGCATTCTACCCAAGACATTTCTGTTTTAGGATACAGTATATGTATGTGTGCATATTCATTGTATGTATGTAGATTTGTGTCTGTCTGCTTTCCTGCCTGCCTGCCTGGCTGGCTGCCATGTGGCCCAACTCTTACTGTCATCCTGTCTGACATTAGGGCTAAGCTGGATCTCATTAGGACCAAGGTGGCAGTGATCCCGTCAACATCACTTTGGCTCCTGCCATATGGGTTGCCTCCAAGGTAACGGGGCTGCATCAGTTTCCTCAGAGCTGCGAGCCTTGTTATAGCACATGCACAAACACACAGACGGCGTATGTACTCTCTAGACAAGTGCACGCTGTACATTGAAAGCTGAATAAACACATCAAACAGAGAAGACAAACATTGATGATAAGATAATCAGGTTAGATCTATTGGTGAGTGGTGACAAATAAATACAGACATATCTACAGATATACAAAGGAGTAGGCACAGAGTACAGTGTCTTTCCTAAACTTGTTTGGCATACAAAGTACAAAAACTACACAAGGACAATCAATTGGATGTGTTTTTTGTTTTTTTTATGAGCTATGAATTTGAAAAATTTGGAAATTATTTGGTTATCAGCAAAACATAGTCAGATTAGTTTGTTATTAAATATATAGTTCAGAGTGAACAAATCAGTCCTTGCATCTTCATGTAAAACATGACAGTGAAAGGTTTTTAAAATGTGTTACTGAATAATAATTCATGATGATGAATAAATAAACTCTTACTATTAGTCATCAATTTTAAAGGGAACAATCAATTATCAGAAGCAGCAGCAGCAATGGTTTACGATACTCTTATAAACTCTAATAAATCAGATTGCTGTTGATGACCTAAGTGATCAAACACCGCTATAAACTGACTTTTTCCCAATCCCTTCCTCCAAACTTGTCACAATAATCTGACTATAAAGTGAGTATAAAGTGTCAGCTGAGGAGAAAATGAAAAAAGACAATCGAAAATGGCAGAGCAGTCGGTGAGATCTGCAATTTTTTTTTTATTTTTTTTTTTTCTTTCCCCAAATTCGATCAGGAAAACTTTTGATCTAATAAATCTCAATTTCTCAAGATACTGGACAACATCACAGCCCAAACTCAGTTTGGACTTGTGGTCAAGTCTCTGTTAAACGCTGTCGAGCAATGTACATCAAAATCCCAGCAGAAGCTCAAATAGATAGCAGCGCACTTCTCTTGCAGCAAGTGTCTGACTTTTATTAAAGACTGTCCGAGTAAGCAGAAAGTCATTTATGATTTTGTTTAGTGCTTCTTTGCCCCAGCTCGTAAAAAATGCTGAATTCATGACATCCCATGTCATAAATAGATAGTAGCAATGTGTATTTTATAAGACCACTAATAGACAGTCACTGATATTTGAAACTCCTTATATTGTGTGCAAATTCCCCACAAACTTGACCAGAAATATTTCTTTAGATTTACTATTAAACAGCAGCACCTTTTTACACTTCTGTATTTTTAAGCCTGCTACCATGTTTTTTATGGTCTACATTATGGCTAGATTAATGAAATTTGCTGCTATTAATTGTGTGGTTAATTTAATTCCTTAACATGCAACTAGGACGCCAGAATATATTTGAAACACGACAACTGTGTCAAAGTTCCACTTTGACAGATTGGCGGCTACTATAGACTTTTTCCCTTTGGCCTGTTTGTTTTGTTTCAGCCCCCACCATCACAAAATCAGCTGTTTATTTCATCAGTTTGGCAACAAAAGCATGTGATCAATCATTTATAATTTATGATGCGGCCAATGGCATAGGGCCCATAAAAACAGATATTTGCAGTACACCACGTCTTAGCGAGACCTCCTGATAACAGACCAATAAATTTTGTTGTTGTACTTACACACAGGCCCCTGATAAGAGGTAAACTTTGCCTCCGTGTTATAGTAGAACACAGGGCTCTACTGACAGAGATGATGTTGTGATCACATGCTACTATAACAATGACCCCGTCCGTTAATTCCTGTTCCCCCCAGCCGGAATCCTGCTGCCTTTCCCAAGCCCTGCTGTTGTTATTATTTTCAACTTCTCAAGGCAAACGCCCTAAATCCCTGCTGCCAAATGGGTCTGACTCCATCTATTTGATACTCTAGAGAGACATGCTATGATACAGGTACACTGAGGAAAAAACCATTAATCAGGAAAATTTTTATCTGCTGCTCTATAAAGCTAAACTCGAATATTTATCAGAGTTTGACACTAAACAGGTACCTGCAGACACGACCTGCAGATATATTCATAGTCCTTACCTTGACATGCTGTCCGTGATGCAGTTCTGACCTGGGTATCCTTCACCTCTGGCTGACAGTGACCCTTGTGCCATGCCTGGCCGAGATTTCCACGACTCCATTAACGCCGTTACTGGTGAAATTAGATTCAACAAAGCGTTGGACTGGTCCCTAACATCATGCCGTGTGAAAGACATTGTTCCTTGCGCTCCAATCTGGTAATGGAATGAGTGTCCACCGGAATTAACTCCAACAATGGCGGATGTGGACATGCTGTTATTCTCTTGGTAATAGCTGCCATCAGTGGGCTCCTGCTTAACCCCTTTAGACAGGACATTGTTGGAGAACACATCGGGCTCATAGTTCCCATTAATAGAGGAGACAGGGGGTCCTAAGATACCAGAAAGACTGTATTCATCGATGTTATTCCTCAGGGACAGATAAGTGGTCTCAGAGACAGGGAAGAGACCAAGAGATGGTGGTTGCTCACCAAAGGGCTGTTGATTCATACATCCCTCATTTTTAGTTGGCTCACTCTTAATCTGTGTGATAAAGGGTGTGCTACTCGCATTACACTTGGAGCTGCCTAAACACATGCTCCTGAAGTCAGTCCCAGGCTCGTTCTTAATGTACTTAACCATGCCCATCTGGTCTAAGCCGACGTTGAACACCTCCCCGTCTACCATCTCCACCTTAGGGAACTCAAAGTTTTTAAAGTCTGTGTCTCTGGTCAGTCCTGCTGCTTCTGGGCTGTTGGTGTCATTCTGCACCAAACCCAGTCCACCAGCAGGACTCGACACAGGAAACCCACCAGAGGAGGGGTTCTGTGGGCTGCTCACAGTCATAGTGCCCCCTGTGGCCGGACTAGAGATGGAGGGCCTTACTGTGCCGCAGTTGTTGGTGGTGCCGGTGCAGCTGCCACCTGTGGGGCTCGAGACAGACGACCTAATGTTACATGTAGTGCTGCAGGACGGAGGCGATCTCACACTACTCATGCTCTGAGGGCTGGACATAGGGGACCTCATGACATTGAGCGGGCTGGTGAGTGGTGGTGAGCCCACCGTGCTGGACTCCACAGGGCTACATGTGACTGAATTCCTGCGCTTGATGTTGGCCAGAGTTGCAGCACATGAAGTCTGGCTGACAGGACTACTGACGGATGAGCATAATGGTCCAAAGCACGTAGGAGGACTGGTGGTAGAAGACACCATATTGTTACTGCCTCCAGGGCTGGAAATGGAGCTGGAGGTCTGGGGACTGCAGGACAAAGAAGAGGCCAGCATGGATGCTGAGCTAACCGGAGTCCCGGTGGTGCATTCTCTGGGAGTGGTGCTTGGCTGCTGGAAACCAAATGGCTTTACCTTGGGGCTCTTTGTGGAGCCACACTGGTTCTCCTCCAGAGGCCGTCCACATACTGGATACAGCTTCCCAGGGCTGGTACTGCCCCCATGCTGGCTAAAAGCAAAGTCTGCCTCTCTGGCAGCATTCATATACAGGCCCATGGACTCAGCCACAGTCTTGGAAAGCTCCTTGGAGTCCATTTCCTGCTTATGACCATGGAGAGAGTTGTTGAAGTGTGGGAGAACAAATGGCTGGTTCTGGCTGAGCCGAATCATTGGCTGCTCCTGCTTCTTTGTATTGTTGTCTTTGCAGTCGGTGGCCGGGCTTCCAGCGGGGCAGCTGACATTGACTATGTCCATCAGGATATCGCTGTTAGTCAGACTTGAATCCTCTGTGCTGCAGCAGTACTCCATAGTGCTGGGGACCTGAGACCATTTGTTCTCTGTGTCATTTCCATCAAAGAAACTTTGGTATCTTTTGGTCTCCATTGCTGGCTCATTGATTCACCTGGTAAATGTCACACACACAGAAAAAAAAAACAGTTTACTATTCTGTGTCAAATTTGTTATTAAAGGTACTTTAAGAACAAACTCTGTCAGATTAAATGATATCAGGAATATGCCAATCAATATAAAATAATATCCAAATCCATAATTTAGTTGTTTTTTTGATAGATGCCAAAGCAGCAACTTCCACTTAGGTTAAAAAAAAAAAAAAAAAGACAAAGAAAAGGTGGGGCAAATAAGAAATGTCTGTTTGAATGGCGAACATGTACAAAAAGCACATAATACGTGTATAGATTTAAAATTATACAGGATTACTTTTCCAGAACACCAGGACAATTCATGCATTATACGCTGCGTAACGTTAAAGCTAAAAAATAAAAAATAAAAAAAAGAGTCTGAAGCAAGTATACAGTATTTCCTCTCTCACAGATAAAGCTCCTTATCGCTGCACTACAGAGGATGTACAGTATGATAACTTGAGGAAAAGTGCACTGCAAGGGGTTAATTTATCTCCGTGACGTTGCCTGGGCCTTTTGTTTAAATTCCCACCTCTCCTGGGCGCCTATTGGCCAGCTCAGCCAGAAACCCAGCAGCTCCATCAGGCCATTCATGGATTGGTCCGCAACCTGTCACTCAATAGTTATTTCTCTTGCAGCCACAACATAGCTGCGACATAACTTGAAATGTTGTTTCGGGCGCCGGAGCAGCTTCGTCATGTGCAAAAGCAACAAATATATTGACAACAATTAACCAACTAACCCGACAGAGTGCAATAACAACGCACTGCTTTCGTTGATAAGTCGGCATGTATTTTACATGTGACAGTGCACTTCTTGAAGGGCTCACATCTCGAGCAGCCAAGACATCAGAGTTAAAGTTTGTTAGGTTGCCTACAAAATACCCCATGTGCAGACCCCCAAATATGAGAATAAGAAAATTAAATAGATGTCAGCCCTGATAACTCCTTTCTATATTCACGGCCGCGACTACCCTGCCTCTGTCGGACATGCAACTCTCTGCATATCTCTCCATTTTGCGTGTGCGCAGAGTAAAAAAAAAATAGACGAGAAAAAAAAGACGATTTTTACTTTCTGGTTGCAGTTACAGTAAAAAAAAAAAAAAAAAAAAAAAAAAAAAAATAGTTTTGCTGTGTTAAAGTCTCATATTCCGCTTTCGGAATGACAAGAAGAATTAAAGTGCAGTAGAAGGATTTTTTTTTTTTTTTTTTATATATAAATTATTCAATCACATTTATAGACAGAATTTGACAGCACTGGGATATTTTTTAACTAAGTCCAGGCAGGTGAGTGCAGAAAATATTCAACCTGCTGACAATGTTTTTAAAATGTTGTGGCTATTTTTTTGCAATCACATAAACTTCTTGGCGACTTTTATAGTGGACCAGACACAGCTCTAACGGTCCCGGTTAAAAGTTATCAGATTTCTTCTCCACGGCAAATGGACCGGGGATGCAAGCGCTCAGATATTCGACTGAACAATGAGGAGTTTATTTTCATTATCACCCCGGACCCAGCGCGAAATTAAACATGTACAGTGAAACACGGAGCTCTGTCCTTCCTTACCTTAATTACGACATTCAGAGTTGTCAGGTGGCTGTGTTGCTGGGCAGCGATAATCCAGAGGACAGGGGGAAGGGGTGGGGGGGGGAAGACACGCGAAGCAAAGTCAATAAATATCAACAAATGTGTTTCTGTCTACTCTTCCCAGTACATTGTTTGCAGTTTGACAGATAGACACACTGGAGAAGTCGACTGCGTATTATCACTAGTAATCCTCCACAGCGAGCCGCTGCTCCTGACAGGACGAACGACAGCGACGGGTCGGACCACAGCGCCGGATAATCTCACATCATGGCCGTAATTTTACAGATTACCGATTACCAGGGCCCTAGATGAAAAGAGTAATAAAAACAAACGAAGGAGTCGGTTGGACTTGCAGTCAGAGCGACGTCATTCTGTGCACATGGACCCTCCTACTGCAACGAGTGCAACACAAACTCCGAGGAGGGGAGGGGAGGGGAGGGGAGGAGGGAGGGAGGGGCTCCGCGCGCAGGTAGACAGAGCCGTCTGGAAATAGGGCACCGGACTCGGTGCAGTGTGGTTTGAAACAAACTCTCATGTGACGGTCAGAATCAGTCTTTTTTTTTTTTTCTTTATGTGAAATATTTAACATTTTATCGCTCGAGCTGAATCCTCTGTCCTCTTTCCTCTGCGCTTTATAATATTTTCTAGTGTCACCTCTGAAAAGGTGTGCCATTGAGGTCCTTGACAGTCACTCACACCCATCGACAATTTACATCAGTGGAGACAGGTCAGGGCCGTTTATACCCCCACTTTACAAGTAACATGGAGCTTCGAAGTCCCTACAAGTACTGAGAGAAGAGTCATTCTACTGTGGGAGCGAAAGCAAGTCAGTGTTGCCGTGTAAAATACTACGGCTGCTTCCACTAGGTGGAGCAAAATTTCTACAGCTGCTGAGGAAGCAGATCTACTGAGTGGTCAAGATGTCACTTAATTTGGTCCATGTTGAACTGTGATTAAATACTCTATTCACACATTTAATGAAGCACAAAGCTGACTTTGTGATTTCACCTGACTGCTCATCAACCAGCATCACAAACAAGTTGACATGTAAAGAACATTTTAACAAAACTCAAAAAATGATGTTTCCTGTGTGCAAAGTGAAACAAAAGACATACATTAACCATTAATGATGTATGTTCAGGATGCAAAGAACAAAAAGCAGTTACCACAGAAAGAGTCGTGGGTAAAAGAGATCTATATACCCACACTTTGTTGGCATTCTGTAAATTTGATTTGTAGATGAGATCAGTATAGCGCAATGGTTATGACTCCCATCATTCGGATTAAGCAGTTATTTACATTTTACTGCCCATATCTCATGGCACTGATGTGAGCATAGACTTTTTACTCCAGCAACATCCAATAATCAGTTTAATCTCTGGAGTTGTCAGTCACATTCTGTAGTGTTTCACGTGGCTGCATAAAAGGGTGCATGGGGGATTTAGGCTGTGACAGTGGAGCTATATACAGTAGTTTCAATGTTTCTCTTCATTGCTCGTCTGGATTCTCCAAGCCAGCCTGTAGCCATTAACCAAGCAAGGCAGCAGCAGTTAGATTAGCCAAAGCCAACTAAGCAACGCTGCCCGCCTGCCTGATCTGCCTGTTAATCACCCATGAATGGGGACCTGCTTCAGAGAAAGCAGGAGAATTGAGATATAACCAATGTTTCCCACATCCATTCATGCAGCTCCCACTTGTCCATTGCACATAATGGGTGCCAGTCAAACACATCATGAGCAAATCTAATTTAGCTTTGCATCGCAGATTTTTCCACGGTGACAGAGTCATAAGAATTTGCAGACTGACAGCAGAACACGGCTGATATGAAATCAGAAATAATTGGCTCCCTCATTGGTAAAAATTGAAGGCGGCCCCCTTGAGTCTCTCTGAGCTCTCAAGCACTGTCATTTTAGACAAATCAATGATAATCACACTAGCCTGAAAACACTGTACATACATGGGAGTTAAAAATAGCTGTCCTTTGAAGGGGATAGAAGAGGGGGGTCCTTTCAGATGAGTGATTGCTATGATTAGGAGCAGGCTTCCACTCCAGTTTAGACACATAGCAGACAACTCCAGTAGCAGAAAGGGCCAACCGCATAACAGAGAAGTGCATACTGCGCCTCATGGGGACAGGTGAATTGGAGCATGTTAACTCTGAAACAAAACACTCGTCAACTCAGCAGAAGACCCTGTCCCCATCGTGTGTGGTAATTACAGAGGTAGTTTTAATCAGAAAAGAAGTCCATCACCACCATCCTCCCTCAGCTGCTTATCTTTCCAGTTCAGCAGAGGTTTTCATGAGGACAACTTACAACCAAAGGGATGATGAAGCAGCAGAAAGATACTTGCCTGCCCATTCACACCTTTTTCTCACAACTTGGGTTTGTGTCCAACAAGTCATTGAGACAACACATTTTGATTATTACAGTGGATCTTTGTTGTTTTATGGTTAGTTTTTAAACTCATCCATGGGTGATATTTTAACTTTTAGGTTGATGTTGCAAACTTCTTCGTAAATCTTGTACATCATGAAGTTTCAGACCAACATCCGCATTCATGAGAAGTCATGTTCCAGCTACTTAATGAATCTAAGTCCAATATTCACTCTGCCTTTGACTTGGCATCGGTCTCCACCAACTGCTGAGGAAAATACCTGTCTCTTTACGATCTAGTCTCAGATTTTGTCCATCTGTTGTTAGGTGCTGCCGTCCAGCAAATTGTGTTTAACAGAGCTTTTCCACGAAAAGTGTGTCTTGAACGATGATGAGGTTGGAAAGGGTGACCCAAAACAGTGGACTGCAAAATCACAAAAATGAGCTAAAAGACAGTAAAACAGACTGGAGGCGGGAAGGACATAAGGACATAACACAGTTTAGTGTCATTGTAACAATACAACGAAATTGAACCGCAAACTCTTAACATGTAAATTAGTTCTGTGTATTAGCAAGATACACATCACAATACAGGGGCTGTGATTCAATATAGGTAGGTAGGTAGGTAGGTATATACTTTATTAATCCCCGAGGGGACATTTTTTTTATATACTGCAATATATTGCAATATTTTTTAAATCTATTAGAAACACTGTCATAGCATAGGCTACTTCCTGTTGTCATATATGCTGTTTCCTGTTTCCTGTCTCTGTTTCTGTTGTTATGTTGAAATGAAAGAATCAAATGGCTGAAGGTACAGTACAGTGAACAAAACATAATATCGCAATAATTATAAAGTGTATTATAATATCATATTATATCATATCATATCAAAGTCCAATAAAATGTATTACTGTTTTTCACACTCCAAGAGACATAACAGTTTGAGCCCCTATAAAATAATAATTATTGCCGTTTTAATGAATGTCAGTTTTTTACTGTATAAGTGCTTTTACCCCCAAAACTTTACCAGTCAATGGCTGCTAGTAGATCGCTGGAGTGAGACTATGACATGCAGCATGAGTTCAACAACACTCACCATTTCATGCCTTTGTGGCAACCATTAACATTAACTATCTTTGCAATAATTACATGCCTGTTCTCATTAAACGTGTCCATTTGCCATGTTAACAATTTTCTCCTAAATGAGTATTATTCGATGAGAAATCTTGTTCAGTTTGGCAGATGCACATGTCCGCTTTGTCCTGACATATCTGGCGTACAGACTCAATAACCTTGCAGTCTGATGATAACACTCTGGCCTCTTAAGGTCAGATGTGGAAATGTATTCTATTGAATTTTAAATAGGGTTGCTATGGGAACTAGTATGTGTTGACATCTGAACTCTGCAGTCATGGTCAGTCTAGACAGGTAGTTTAAAAAGATCCTTGGGCTATAGTAAGTTAACAAAAATGTATGTATTTTGAATAGACTTCCTTATATTTATTAACCTTTAATAAAGATATTAAGCAGAAATTGCAAAAATAAATCAAACCTATTTTGCTACCGTGATATAATTTTCAAATATGATCAATGTTGAATTCCCTAATTTCAATTTTTAATTAAACATTTACTGAGGCAACAAATTAGATGACACTTTCACCTGTTAATCCAAGTTGACCAGTTCGTGTAATATTTGATTTAATAGATCAGAATTGTATTCCTGGCATTAAAGCAATCAAACAAATGCAAAGTTAAAGAGTTACACCACCAACTTGCAAGATTCTAATTAATCCACCCAAAGGTATAATTACAGGCAGAACAATTCAAGTGTGACTGAAGCAGTGTGAGAATTCACACTTTACAATATTTCAAATAAAGGCATATTTAACTGATTCTAGATCAGGAATGAAAAACAAGAGGGAAGAACTATTATAGTGTTGGTAGTGCAGTGTAGTTATAGAGAGCTTATGTTTAAAATATTACTGCATAATTAAAAAAAAAAAAAAAAAAGTAAAGTAGAAAATAAGCAGCCCGTTATGCAAAATCTTCATGTGTGTCTCGTGAGACAGCATAAACACGGCTACCTTCCAGTCCGATTTTGACACAGATTGCTGTTCACCTTAAGCTGCCCGACTACACAAATGGCACGTATCATCTAAACCCTGAATGATATGCATTCAGCATGCTTCCCTATACAGAAAGCCTCTCATGTACTATGTGTACACCACCTGGAGTTTGTCCATCCTACTTAACCAATGACGACTGAAAACATGTTGATGATTAAATAACATGTTTACCCCCAATGTGGTCACAAATACATATTCAATGGGAACACTGCGTATAGGCTACAGCCTGACTTCAGATCAGATTATTAACATGCAGAAAATTATCACTAAATAATGTGTTGTTCAACAAAACTGTGTCAAGTACATTATGAATTGATATTCCTGGTGCCTGCTTGCAAACATTCTGCCCCTCGTGCAGCATCGAGATGCCAAGGTAGAGTGAGCTTAAAGCAAATGCTCAGATTGCATTTTTTATTTCCGAGTATGTTTTTGTGTCAAAATATCTTCTCATTTAATGTTGTGCAGTAAATCTGGAACGGCCTGATAGAACACTTATGAATGTGTTTCAGGTGATAGTTATTAATTTAAATGAAAGTGTAAGTAGTATACTGTTTATAAAAACTTCTGTCAATCCACCGAGCTCACACGGGGTCGCAGTGGAAGCTTGTGTATGTTTTAAAATAAAGACGTATGAAAAGTCGCCCCAAAGGTGTGTCAGACATCACTGGGTTGGAGTTTGGTGGCTATGTTAATAGATTAAACTTTAAAATCATTGCAGATGTTTAATGGCATAACATAAGTCAAGAAATGTATGTGAATGAAAACACTTTGTGAATGGTCTCCATATTTTTGCTTCGGATACTGTGTATGATGCATACCTATGTAGATAAAACTACCCAAGCAAAAAATGTATCTCAACCAACTTCAAATGTGACTTCCACATTTAGGCAGTAGAAATAAAAGTCATGGGGAATTACCAATATATACTTTTAAACTAAAGCAGTGGTGGAAGAAATATTTAGACCTTTTAAAATACTCGCTTACAAGTAAAAGTCTGACATCACGCAGAAGTACAAGTATTAGAAGCAATATGTAGCTCATATCAAATCAAATGTCAACAGTGCTTTTAGGAAAGAGAATGGGATTATTAGTACAGACACATTACTGTGTGTGCAGTACGATCAATACAAAAATATTGTTTAGATCAAAAAAATTTAACAATGTGTCAACACACTTATCCCATTACTATTACAGACATTACAGTGGTGGACCGTTGGAGTATCCTTCAACACTGCGGGCTTAAATTAAAAAGGAGTGAGGCAGGTGAAGCCTTGAGACAAACAGAGCATCAAAACAGAGACAGTCACGCTCAATGTGTCAATCTGCCTGGGATGTAGTAGGGTGATACAGTAGACAGGAGAGACCAGACAACAGGAGGAGAGAGGATTAGAAAAGCCACCTTTACTCTGATGCACTGTCTCTCATTTTGTGTGTCATTTGTAAAGGTTACCTTCTGCTCATCTCTCTGTTACATACGGCACACACACACACACACACACACACACACACACACACACACACACACACACACACAATGGTGCATGCATGTGATTTCACTGGAGGATGAAATACATTATTAAGCATATCTACATACTGAAGTAAAATCTAAAAACGTTGATCTAGTTTTAGGAAACTGGGCTTTGCATATGGAAATAAGTGCAGTGTATGTGTATTGGTGGCTCTCTGGTGACTGTCACGTGTGTTATCTGTTTGTGTGTTCATGTGTTTACAAAGTTTGCATATATAGGTCTGTTCTGATAATCTGTGCAAACATGTTCTGACCTATTTTCAAACTCCTTTCCTGTGCTAAATTTCCATGCGACCTTTGGTCAGACACATTGTTAAGAGTGTGCATTTACTGTAATTACTGTACTGATATCACAGCTAGTACACAGAATATAAATAACCACAACAATCAAAAATAATTAGTAATAATTATTATCAATATTATCATCATGTTTTGATTCCCACATCCACCTGTAAGAGGGCAATGGAGTCAGTACTATGATATACAGTGTAAATATTTCTCAGAAAGACGTGACATACAAGCAAATGAGTCACAAGATAAGAAAGTAGGAAAGTGTGAACTATTGGTTCAAAAACAATGATCATATGACTGCAATAAAGAAAGTATGAACTATTGGTTCAAAAACAATGATCATATGACTGCAATAAAGAAAGTGTGAACTATTGGTTCAAAAACAATGATCATATGACTGCAATAAAGAAAGTATGAACTATTGGTTCAAAAACAATGATCATATGACTGCAACCGACTGAAGACTTTGTTTTGAGTGTGATACTTTCGGTTTTCTGTCATTTCCTGTTATCTTGTTATGTCTGCTGTCAGAATTAAGGCAAATTAATGGAAAAAATACTTTGAAAAGAAACAGCCAAAAGAGGAAATGTTAAATAGAAAAATGAAAACAGCCTCCATCCATTGTACTTAGGGCTTTCTCTTTTTTTGTCTGTTGAACTCTGGCTCTTCAGGTGCACTCATTGACCCACCTGTGCCTGAGAGGAGAAGGGAGATTAGGCTTGGGACAATAGCTGAAGCCAAGGTGTAAAAGTTCAAATGGTCTGAAATGATCATGAAGTCCTAAAATAGATTAATGGGGAAACATAAGATATTTCTGTACCAATAAAAAAAAAAAAAAACTCAAGAAATCCTGCACACTATTCATAGTTCTGATCTGTTTAAAACACATGTCTCAATTGGAAAACAAGTTCTCTGTGTTTTTGAAATGAACAATTCTGATACATAACAGTTTGAAGCCTGTGGAAGATCAAAGCTCATCACAGCCACATGGTTAGAAAAAAAAATGCTATAGGACAGATAAACAACAAAAATTGAGATGTCAAATCAATTAGCCCACATCTTGTCCCGAACTGCTTGGCTTGCAATCATGTGCCGAGGCAGTAAAAACTTCACTAAATGAGCAACCAGCTCTTGTAGACGTTTGTGCACTGATGAGCTGCATGTCACATTAATTATGCCAGAAATATGGGTGGGCTGTGTTTCTGCAGTCTCAGTTCATCTATTTGTAATAATAAAGTAACAGCAAGGTTTTTCTGCTAACTGAAAAGCTACTGTTTATGTTATGCATGACTAGATATACTGTAAGCGCTTTCCAGTACAATGCTGCAATTTATAAATAGCTCTGTGGCCCTCTGCGAGCTACTGAGGACTCACAGCTGTTTAGAATTTGTGCAGAGATACATTCATGTGTCCTTGTTACACATGAACTCTTTCATTACTTTCTATGTTAGCCCACAGCTCCTCAAAGTCAAAACAAAAAACAACCACATATTATTAGACAGAAATTAATTAGTCAAAATTTCTCTTTTCTTCTTTTCTTTTACTTCACTTGCCTTCCTCCTCTTATCTCTCCTGTATGGCACCTGGCATCAGATTTCCAGGTGCCTGGTTATTATTAAGACATCAGCGTCAGCGTCTAATCAGTATTTGTGTGCAGTTGGTTTATTAATTACATCGGCTGGTACGAACTCAGAGCACTTGGTGAAAAAATATCAAAAGCTGACGCCTGTGTCATGATTAATTTCGCAGTGAACAGTCTCCGCGATGTCAGTGGTAATTAGGCATCACCCATTGCATAACACACCATGTGTCAGGGTGGGTGGCGTGTATGTGTGTGTTTTCGTGTGTGTGTGAGTGAGAGAAAAAGAGAGGAGAGAAGTAGAGGAAGAGACGGGGGGTAAAGAGACAAAGAAATAGATCTGGCTTCAACTACTTCTTTAGTAAATAGTATTGTAATGTACACTAGCAGCACAGTGTTGTATACAAGGGCTGGACTTGTATGGAAAATGTATTTATATATTTGTCTATGTATATAAGCAGCTGTCTGGCTGGATTTCTTAGATAAATTATAGCTTCATTTCTAAACTCAGACTGTCCTCAATGTGGAAAAGTAATGTGTTTCATATTGTACAATAATGCACAGGGATTTATAATAACCTGGGGAAGTGTGATGGTGACTGTTGTTTGGAATCTTAATAAAAGACCCTAAACATCGATGAAAGCCTATGGGAGTCCAAATGTTTTCACCAGGTGGTAGAAAAACACAAAAATTACTTTTATCTGCACAGCATGATTACTGGCCTAGATTGTAACGTGTTTTATTTATAAAAATGTTCCATTTACGAATTTACTGCATTTTCATCCGTGAAGTCTTGTAGCTATATAAAATCTTTATTTTGCCAGGTTAGACACATCTAAATTTCAGCAGTGACCTGCAGTGTGCCTGGCATGCTGCATGTCTGCAAAAACTTTGGAAAAAGCACAGGGTTGATTCCAAAAGGGTTATTAATCCTGGGAGTGTTTTTTTTCTCTTTTCTTTCCTCTTTTTTTTTTTTTTTTTTTTCAAAAATAAACAATGGCCCATAACACTCAAATTAACACAGATTGGGATTTGATGTGCTGTGCAGCCAGATGGCTTGCTCACTCACTCTCTGGCGGGCTGGCAGTGCAGCTGAGGACGAAGGCACTTCCAGAGCGGATTTGAAAGAATCTAGGCCAGAGAGAGTGGGGCTGCTCTCGGAGACTAGCCGCCAGTGCTGTCATGTTTTAGTGCACATTTTCTATTTGAGGAAGAAGCCGCTACATAGAAAGATGTGCACTGTGTGCCTCTGTGTGTGTGTTTTTGTGTGTATCTGTGTGTGTGTGCGTGTGTGAGCAGTGACTGGAAGAGGAGAATTGCCTTGATAGAAACGAAGGGAAAGAGCTCATCTTAGAGCTGTGTAAACAAGCTTGTGGAGAAAATAAATTCAGTCCTGCATTTTTTATCCTGTCCACCTACAGAATATGTACAAATTTCACTGTAACTGTAACTGACACAAGAAGTCAAAAATATTCACAGAATTGGAGGTGAGAAAAATAAATAGTTCTGGTAATTTCAACAATATATGTTGTGAAATTAGTTTCCAGCATCCTGAAACATACATAGACCCTCACTAAATGTACTTAAGATTGATGCGTGAGACAGTTCACTGTATGTATGGTATGCATCAATGTTCGATGACTCCAGCACCGGTGTAGCGATCAGCACTTTTGTAAACACTGTAGCGCACACATTCAAATGCAACTTTTAGAGCTAGTCATTATTCAAAAGCCTCGCCTCCATCTGGAAAGTGGCAAACTTGGCTGTTTTCCTGGTGTTGCTGTGGAGGAAAACTGGGTCTGTGTGAAATTGCAGGACTCATGATACTTGGCTAAGGTGTAAATTTGTCTGGCTTTGATGATCATTTTCTTCACAGCCGTACTTTTGCCAATGGGGAAGGGTTAAAGTTGTTACAAGACTTTGAAACTTTTCAGGTTGTGAACACAAGTTCACAAGTTCTGTCTTCAGTGAGTGATTGTAGAAGAGTGAGCACAGAGGAACGGGTGTGATTAGGAGAAGTGATATCATTCTTGCAATACAAACTACAGAATGGACTGAGCAGAGGTAATAATTTGGTCTCTTTGACCATCACACATTTCCTGATATCAGTTGAAATGATTTCACCAAAAAAGTATCATGAATGGGTGTAAATTTCCTTAATATTCCTCCGGAAGGTTTGACAAAAACCATACCTGTGTGTGTGTGTGTTTTTGTTGAACATGAGAATAGTGACAGTAAAGGACTAAGGCAGGAAGTAGTTATTTGATCTGGGGCTGTAACTAAAAGATGTTTTATCATTCTGGATTAGTCAAAAAATAATAATGTTTTTTTTCCATAAGACTGAAAGCCCAGATCCTTATTTAATAGAGCCCAAATGGCTTATTTTGTCAAAAACCCAAACATATTCAGTTTACAATTTTCAAACAGAGAACAGCTGTAAATACTGTTAGTGAATCAGCAAATATTTCGCTTTTACTTTGCTTGAAATGTGACTCAGACAGTTGATTGATGGTCAAAACAGTTACAGACTCATTTTCTGTTGGTCGACAATTTGATTGCCCAAATAATTATTTCAGCTCTATTATGATCCTTCAGTGCGACTAGCTGTTTAATCTTCTATGTTTGTTCGCTCTAATCCTTCACCTTGGAGAGACTCACTGGTAAATACCCCAAAAAAAACATATGGCAAAAAGATATCAGACATAAAAAATAAGTTACCAGTGATTTTTAGTTAGTTTCCTAAAACTGAACATTATGGTTAAACATTGAAACTTTAATGTTTATGGTTAAACATTAAAAGGCAGGAATCTTCATTATCCAGTGCATGAAATTCCAGCACTTCATGAGGTCTTTTTTTCTTCTGCAAAGATGCCCCAAATATATTTCTATATGATATCAAAATGGCTCCATTACCCAAAAAACAGGGCACATCAAACTCAACAGCAGATTCATATTAATTACAAACTGGCAAAGTTGTTAATATAACTGTGCTCTCAAAGCCAGAAGTCTGTGTGAATGGCCCGAAGTGCCAGACAACACCTTCTGTTTCGATCGATGGCCATCAGCATGCACACCCGCTCACACAAGCAAGGCTGCTCTGCTATATATACACACACCAGCCTCGACTGCCTAAGAGGAATCTCCTCTTACAAACTAACTTTTCTTTCTTTTTCCATTTTTCTATTCTTTTGCAACCTCATTATCGCTGTATTTGTGAAGGGCTGCAGATGTGCTTCCAGCCTCTCAGAGGAATTTCGCTTATTTTTAAGATTAGAATTAAGACAAAGCAAAAGGAAAATTCTCCAGTACAGAGTAACAAAAACAAGCTCTTATGTGTCTTTTTGTTTTTGAAGCAAATGAAATAAAACTACAATATAGAGGATAAATTAGGAACATATGTATTCTGACAGTATGAATATCAAACCAGATTGAAATTGGGTTATCTGTAATGAGTAAACACATATTCCCCTAACAAAGAACATTACTAAACTTAGCAATGCTGCACTGTTGTTTGGTGTTTAGTTTTAAATAAAAAGTAGTGGTCAGGCTATAAAACTGTTCATTATTCGACCACACTGCAGGAGTGTATCTGTTTGCCTTGTTTTTATAAAAAAAAAAAATAATACAGATTTTTCAGCACACAGAAAGTCAGTAAACTTTACAAAACAAATCCCATCTTCATGTCTACGCTGGCCAAAGCAGGAAAATTGATGCCTGAAATATAAAATGAAAGTTTGCCAAATTTAACCAGAGCTTTCAACAGTCACACACATCTGTTTACTTCTAAGGCCCAGAATTAAACACGCACAAGCGGTTCATGGGCACTATTGATTTGTTGGTTGATTGCTGAGGACTTCTTGACGTGGGCTAGACGTGGGTTTTCAAAAAGCCTCCAACTCCATAGACTCCCATTCAACTAGTCTAATAAAATTCTAAGTCAATAAAATTTCTCCACAAGTTATTTCGGTTTTGCAAACTAAAGTCGCTCCTTCTTATTAGTTTTCTGGCCAACGATATGAAAATAGTCCCGTCATTAATTAGAAACTAAGATTCAAAAAGCTGTGGTTTTGGGGGCGTGTCTGTTTGATTGACAGGCCTGTGGTGCAGTCAGGTTACAGCTGTCGGTGGGCAGGACGTAGTATTGCTGGGCTTCGAATCAGATCCCCTGCTCGTCCCCCCCCAGCTCGCCCAAATATGGTCACTACTGGCTCCAAACCGCTCTGGACTAGGAAAGATGTTGCCGGACAAAATCCAAATTCAAGGCTTCATGACGGTCGTTCACAAACCAATGGGGGACATCACTGTTGGTTACCGCTTGGCCTGAACACATAAGGACACGTGTTGATTATTATTCTGTTGAGGTAATTTTGCAAGTAAACTTTTACAACTTAAAATATAAAGGCTTACATTCATTTACAGAATTTACCAGTATCACAATCACACAAACACACGCGCAGAATTTCAGATCCCCTAATGACTAAAATGTCTATCTGTGCTCTTCTATCGTAGACATGTTTTTTTTACCACGTGACTCCCTAGTCCTGATCCTCATGTTAAAATGTCTTTCATCCAAGTAGTTACTGTACATATTGACAGAACAACATGATTTTTATTACAAATATCATGCTATTTTAGGATTAAAAAACTGGCAGCCCTGGCATCTCTACTTTCATTATTAATATTTTTTTACAGCCCCAGAACAGTCTGCTAGGTTTATTTGATCAGACAGTGGTTAAAATACATGCCATGAAGAACAGAGTCCCTTTGAAAAACATTTACCCTTTCATTCTCTCGTCTGTACAAACTCTGCACTAGCAGAGCAGGAGAGGATGAAAGTTTTACTTTAATGTTGATTGTTTGGTGGGTAAAATCCACCAAGGAATATATATGGTTGTCAATGCTGATATTGAACATCTATTGTGTGAAGTGAACAAGTCTTTTGTACATAAAGAAATACTGTACTCATGTTACAAGTTTGGAAAAAGTAGACCAGATGTCTTCCTTTGGTAGAAGCTGTCCATCTACTTCAAGACCGTTCTCTCAGTTTAGCTCAGTTATCATACTGGCAGGCATTGTGGATTAAAGTAGGGGGGAACTCTGAGAGGAAAAGGGAAATCTGTAGCACTGGTGATTATTACACATAAATCACACAGCTGAGCCCAAAGTCCTCCCAGCAGGGAGCACTTGCTGTGATTTGTGGAGAGAGTGTGGTGAAGTGAGAGTTACTAACTCATTAGTTCAACCCTTCAACCACAAATACTGGTCTTTGTCTCATTCAAGAGCCTGGCTTTAACTAGAACTGGTTTGTAAAAGGGTGAATTCACCAAAAATTACAAAGAAATGAAAAAAAGGAAACATTTTCTTAATTACTTTTAGTGTGCAAAATACCCTATGACAATCAGATTGTCCCCGTTCTGTCCATGTTAGATATCAGAACAGGCCGACAGCTTGTCAGTCCATCAGTGAGCAATACAACAACATACAATTAAACACATGATATGTTAAGAAAAATAAAAAGTTACGACACTGACAACATTTAGTAACACTTGTACAACATTATTGTTTAAGATAATAATATTAAAACATAAGACTTTGCACAGCTGTAAATTGACGGTATCCATGAGGCTGTATCATACAGCTCCAAGATCTACATTTGTTGTTAGTCACATTTTCTGTGCTCCTCCATATTTTTTAAATATATATTATTTATTTATTTAATATTAATACTTTCTTTGAAAAAGAAACAAAACATCTATACTTTCAGTGCTTGAGACTACAAGGTTACCACACCAGTTGTAGACTGGACATACAAAGATAACAGGATTTTTTTTTTTTCTTCTAGACAAGCTACAATTTACAATATATAGAAAATAATAAAATTGTGTTGTGTCTTTAATCCCCCAAAAATATTTTTGATGTCAAACTGACTTTAGACCCCTGATGCTCGATGCATTTTGGACACAGCCTGGAGTTGCATCTAGCCATGCAGATAGTCATGGATTGATTCGTCGAGGTTTTGAGATAGCTATCGCTAAGGTTTCTGCTTGTATCCCAATTTATCAGAATTGAAAGCCATTTAAGCGTACTAAAACACACACACACAAAATAAATGTGATAAATTCCGCAGCAAACTGTGTCCTCTTTACGCTGGATCTTCCACAGACCTCAACATCAACACTTTTGATTGTAACTATTTTCTACCAAACAAATAGTTCCTATCCCTCAAACAGATGTTGCTGCCAGAAATATCAAAGACAGATTATTTAAAAAGATAGACAACAAAAACTCATTTTGGTGAGATACATTTTGTTGGCTACATCTCAGAGCAGCATTGAAAACAGTTTCAGTTTGGTCTAACAAATTCACTTAGCCACACGGCCGACTTGAAATATGCCCTGAGGTAGAAGAGCAGGATAGGGCAGATGCACCAGGCAAATCCCTCTACCGTGGTACATTGTAGTACTGTCAGAGTCAAGTCTGCTCTTGTAGTAGTAGGCCCACTCTGCCAAATCAGTGGGTGGCTGTTGTAGGAGGGGGATGTCGTGAAAATCTGGAAGGAACATTACAGTTCCCTACTTAACTTGGTCAATAATTATATGCATGAAGAGTTTGTAAAATCCTCTATTTGAAGATTTCTTACACCCCTGAGGTTATTGAGTCGCTGCCCAGTGGTAAGGATGAGTGAATCGCAGCTGAACACCTGAGGAGTGTGGCGGCCACGGCTCAACTTGCCTCTAGCACTGAAGTTCACTCCATTGTTTGTGCATCTTTTTGTTTGTTGTGATGTGATGAGCATGGTGCTTGTCCCCTTTGTGAAGAACTGAAATGGTGACTTCAGTTTCTATTATCTGATTACAACGTGTCAAAGGCCTTAAAGGTTATTATTCAGACATCCTGGAAGGTTTGTTTGCGGAGGTGTTTCAGAAGACAAGGTTCTGCAGTGTTTGCTAGTGTTCTTGATACCTTCAAAGCATCTGACTGTATAAATAATTGCGTTGGCTGATTGACAGGGTGCACCCCATTTCATTGCCTACATGTTGCTGTGTTGGTACAGATTGAGAAATATGTATGACAGGTTTGTATGTTCACTTCTTTTATTAGTTGCCTTTGAAAGAGTCAGGAGCTGGTTGTCATATTGGGCAAACCCCCTATAAATCACCTTTTCAAGCAGCTCTTCAGCAGCTTCTTTCTATTTGTGAAGATTTTGGTCAATTAATGTCATTATTTTCTATTGAAACTAAAACTCATTGCATGTGTTTTGTCTCTTGGATTTGTCCTTACTGGACCACCACCTCCCATCAGACTGTAGTGACTTGCAATTATGTTGAGTCCACTAATTATCATGGTAATGTGATCAACACAATCAAATGCCAGGCTTGCTCCTTGTACATTAGGGCTAATACACTTGTCTCCAAGTTCAGGCTCATCTGCTGACCTGTTTATGGCCTACTGATCACAATTTTTTTTTTGTCTGCATCTGTTATCTATGAGGGAAAACCTCCTTAGGGCAGACTTCAGGAAGTATATAACAATGCATCACTTATAGGGTTTACCTTGTCTGTCTTGGTGGCAGTGAGATGTTTATGACCAACTATACACATAGTTAAAATAATTACTTGACAAGAAAGTTGTATTAAAAATGTTTTTTTTACTTGTATAATAATTCATATGAATAGACAGCTCCTCCTAGATGCAGCTGTGTTTGATCAGAATGTGCCTTTTAATAAACAATCATTATTTATGTAACTATTATTACTGTACCTCTAAACTTATATATTTATATGCGCAAGACAGTGATAAAATACACCCCATGATGAATCTATAATTAAGCACTAACATATCTAAATGCATGGAGCGCTGGTGACAGTCATTGTTCTATGATGAAACAGTGCAGTATTTTCATACAATCAAAGATTTACATGTTTATATCTTAGAACTTCATTAAAACGGACTCCTGTTCCATGTTTCATGCATCGTTAGTTCCATTTTGACCTACAGGAGAATTTTGCTACATGAATTATCTCTTTGATTGCTTGTGTAGGAGGAACATTTACAGTAACGAGGAACCTGGGAACAGGATTTACTGTTCCATATGCCCTCCAATGACATTACTTCAAGCGATGATGATGATGATGATGATGATGACAGTCATAAATTGGTCCTGATGGCCCACAACAGATAAAACCTGCATGGAATTTGTTTTTGCACACTGTTGGCCAACCAAGGCTGGCTTAATAAACCATTTCATCACTTTCAATTAGACCATTGCTATGTGACTTTTGTGATAAAATATTACACGAAATTGCGTCAAATGCCTTCAACGCTGATTTAGGCTGCATCCACAGCTTGCAGTTCCATGTTGAATGCTCTCTAAATATTTGGGAGGAATATTCATGGGAATCTCCCCCTACTCAACTATGTTGTTTTCAGCCTGTCACTCTCCATCTCCCGTGGAGGCATCACTCCTCATCTACTCTGTCATCCCAGCACATGTTCCATTTACCACGCATTAATCTTACTCAGCCTCACATCGTGCTCTCTAGTCTTGTCCCTTGGGATACAACGTCGGAAGAACATGCTCTCCTTGCCAAAATGTGATGTGGCTGTGGCACTAAACATTAATTAGCGGTTATCAAAAATTCCTATCACCTACAAAAGGCATCAGTGTTCCAAAATCCAAAGTGCTCCAGTATACCCCATGTCCTGTGTAGCAGTGTCCCGGCAAGATCTTTATAAACTTGTCTCGGTGCTCCTGAGCTAACCTTTTGATAAGCCCTCGAGACAGTGTAAATTAAATGCATTAAATCATGATTTGGTGTTGTGTGAGGGTGCTCATGGAGACATCCCCTTCACAGTCTAGTGGTCAGGGTGGAGGTGTGTGGTGGTCAGCGCAGACAGGTCATCCCGCAGCAGTGACGGATGGCTTTCATCAAGGGGCCTCTGGGCTCACTGGGGAAATGTACATGGAGACTGCTGCCAAAGGAGCTGATATTTATCTACTAGCAGCCCCACGAGGCAGGACGCAGAAAGAGAGAGGCACGGATGGAGAGTAAAGCGAGGAAAGGAGTGTTTACCTCTATGACAAGCTTTTATTGAACAACTCATGCACTGTACAAATTTGTTGTACCAGGCAAATGCAATGTGGAAAGGAGATGTAATCCGACGTGTGATTTCAGCTCAGAAACATGTATTCCTACAACATGCCTCACAGCAGCCCCTCACTGCTCTAATTCAATAGCAAATGGAGACATCCTCAGATTGAAATGAAGCCAATTAGCAGAGGCACAGCTGATTTGAAAGCACTGATTAAGGGAGATGTGCCATGCTCGTTCTGAGATCTATCCCCTCACTGTAGACCTGCCTCAGTTTGGGCTGCCATTAATATCCCATGAGGCATTGGGGCACGCTCCTGGCCAGCAGCCAGATACCCAGTTATCTGTTTAAACAATTTTGCAGGCTATTTCAGGAAGAGGGAACTCGCTGCCCATGCCTCGCGGCGTTGTTATGGCAACAGCCCAGTTCATCTTAGACGTAACATGGGGAGGTGACCCAGTATCCAAAGCCCAATGCAGTCACATTTCTGCAAGTTAGAAATTGTCTATTTAATACAAGTTTGTGCAGCACCATAGCCTTGAATTAAGCTCATAGAAATAAAGACATACTGTGTAACCCACAAAACCTATGTTACCAACAGCTAATTTAAATGAAAGATGGTAAGCATTTATTCAATAATATCTATTAGTCAGCAGTAGCCCAATTGAGCAGTGGTTCAGGGTCATTTTTATTTACCAGAATTTATACGTAATGCAAGTATTTTGCTGCCAGTTGAATAAAATAGAATAATAACGTTATTACAAGAGAGCCTTGATGGAATGACTCTAATTTAAAATTTGTTCAGTCCTGAAAATAATTGCTTATCTCTGTAACTGCTCCTAAATATAGGATCCCTTAATCCTTGATAACTGTTTAATTGTTGCAGGATTGGAAATGCAGGCAGTCCAATATAGAAATGCATATGAATATCGTGATGTTAATGAATGGCACCTAGGTTAATAAGACTTTTCCAACTGCACAGCCCACAGAAGCATAAAACTTAAAGGAGACTCAGACAGACTGTTAGTGTTCACTTCAGTCATCCAACTGACTTTGGCAAAAATATAGAAAGTTTGTTTTGTTTTTTCATAAAACTTGGATTCATTGATTTGATTTTAGTTTCTGTTTTGGAGGCTTCAATCAGCTCACATGATCTTAATGAGCACATTAAATTTGCCCATTTGTCATTGATTTGTAGATGTTAGAATTTTCATTGTTTTTTGAACACTTTAAGGACCCCCGTTTTGGCCTAAAAGTTAAGGTTCACTTGCAGTGTCTTTGCTATATCTGAGCTCCCCTAAATTAGCCACTCAATTTAACTTTAACAAAGATGCAGAAAAAGACTAAGAATACACAGAGACACTATCAGCTCCATGGCTGTACTTTGGCCCACTGCTGCTTGAGCTAAAAACTAAAAGAAAATTTACTGCATCTACATGTCCACATGTGTCCATGTGACATAAAATGTATTATTCATCGATGCTCATTAGGATTCATGCAGTGCCCTCTGCATACATCCACACGCAGCACAAATTTTGAGATGGCATGGACTGCGACCACAGCAAGCGCCTCGACAGCTCACATGCCAGAAAATAAACTAAAGGCTTGTTTTGCACTCCGCTTGTATGTAATGAAGCATACACTGTATTCCTCATCCTTTGCACTGTTCATGTTAAGCAGTTGGACACACTGACTTCTCTTTTGGACTTTTTCATGTTGTCCAGCTAAACAAAATTACCAAAGCAGGTCTGTTTTTGTGTAGGCTTACACATGTCCCTTATTGTAGCCTGTAGTCCACTTTTTGGAGTTTGAGTCTGCAGCTATACTCATTCATGGATGTGAAAAACATGAATTGGCCTTGTAGCGTGATGTCCATTTAATTCATGAGGTTTAAATCTTGCTCTCGTTATTAGAAGGGGCACCAGTCCAATATTGGACAAATTATCAATGTAAAATCAGTCAATCATAATCTAAATCAGAATTCTCATATCGGAACTCAAATCCGTTGATATACTCAGAAAGATACCACTATGACACAGTTGGGTCTAATTAAAAGGGTTTATTGCATAATTTCACACAGTAAATTATTAAATGATAGATATGTTTCTGTGAATGAGAATGTACAAATTACTTCTGATTACTGATGGTGAAGTGAAAAAGGGAAATTGCGACCAGGCTAACAGGGAGAGGGTTGAATGAGTGAATTTAAGTCTATAATGATACTTTAGAATCTGTCACCCCAAAGAAATGAGCCAGCCTACTTTGTGCCGATTTTGACCACGGGCCGGAGACGGGTCCAGATGGTGTTGCTCAGAGGTCCGGTAGATGGGAGTCAAATAACGGGGGTTTCCTCCCGTTCTCATCTTCCACTCCGTTCGTCTGGCTACGATGCTGGCCCTGAGGTACCGACACAGGACGGCTTCTTTGTGCAGGTGACGGCCATGGATCGACACTGGACGGTAGGTACGTACCACAGGGCAGCAGACAGGGACACTGGTAGGACTGCAGCAGACAGCAGACAGACAGGGGGTCAGAACCGTAATTACAGAACATGCAAACAGACTTACTGAACTGCAGCATGAGATGGACAGACAGACTGACGAAGGTAGAGTTCAGGGCCGGGGTTGATATACTGCTAGGTGGTGATTACTGGAATGAGAACCAGCTGTGCCAGCTGAATGAGGTGTGGCAGTGGGAGGTGACGGAGGCGGGCAGTGGAATGAATCCACATCCTGCAGACACAGACAAAAACAAAGAACACATGACAGACAAAAACAAACAGGGGAGAAGACAGGAACATGAGGAAAAGGGAGATCGGGGAAACAGAGGGAACGACAAACAGGGACTGGCGCAGATCCTGACAAATTGAACAGATGTCAAGATATTTCAGTCTGTTATGTTATGCACCAACTGACATTGCCACCAAGGGTACTTTCAATGTTTTTAAGCATCTAAAGTATCAATGGGTAGACAAATAATCCACAACTGAAATTAACTGATTGATGTCATTTGTCATGTTGTGGTGTCCATCTCTCCCTGAGTGTGAGCATTTACATGTACCCACTGTTAGTCTGTGTAAGAGCAGATTGTCATTTGATATTTGAGACCCCCGTGGCTGTAAATACTTTCTGCAGTTTTATAATTGATGTGCCTGCAATTTTGGCACCAACTCTTTTAGCACTCCAACAGTTGTTTCACGCTGCTTAGAAAAGTCACATAAAATTGCTGTTTGTTAGCCATTTTTTTTAAGGTGACCCAATAATGCTAATCTTGAACGTGACATAGTAGCACTGCTTGCTTGATGATTGGGATGCAAAGTCCTTTTCCATTTGCTGCTTTAAATTGTTTTGTCCAGTACCTCTTGTCTAATTTGATCTATCGTTAGTACAGCACAGTAAATAAACTGATGCCAAACATGCTTTTCATATTCACTTAAAAGATCACCCAGTCTAATAAAGACATGATGTAATTTAGATTGACTGGAGAGGCAGATTGGTGTAAAACTGTTTGTTATTCTGCACTTTGCTGATTCCAGAGGCACTGTTTATGGCTGCATATGTTCTACGCTTCCGTGTGAACAGTTACACCTTACTAAACCTATCAACATGTATACAGTATCTCACTCATTAGCTCCCTGCAATTCTCAACCTGTCTGCGAACAAAGTTGAGAACTTCTGTGTCATCAGCAGATACATATTTTTTTAATGCATCACTTTTCTTCCTTTTTCAATGCATCAAAAAAGTAAGAATACTGAACTAAATGAATAATAAACTTATAAAATGTTTATAACACATTAAATTAATTGATTAATGACTTATTTAACTCTGGAACCCTGGCAGTTTTATTAGTTGTAAGGTATTTGATACATAATATTTTAAGAATGGGTGGCACAGTGTTGAAGTGGTTTGCACAGTGAAGGTTGTGAAGTTTGAACTTGCTGGAAGGATGGGGTCTTGAATGTGAGGTGGAATGGTTGACTGTCCTTCTGTTTTGGCCCTGTGATGGACTGTCAACCAGTCCAGGGTGTACACTGCCTTCACCTTAAATAAGCTGGGATAGGCTCCACCCCCTCATGGCCCTGTGCAGGATAAAGCTGGTATAGATCATGGATGGATTTTCACAATTGCATGTACAATTTATTTCAGTTATGT
This sequence comes from Embiotoca jacksoni, assembly GCF_022577435.1. Lineage (NCBI taxonomy): Eukaryota > Metazoa > Chordata > Actinopteri > Embiotocidae > Embiotoca > Embiotoca jacksoni. Next base: position 14,790,977 of record NW_027185392.1, read on the forward strand.
AAATAGTAATAGTTGTGATATAACAAAAAACTAATCTGCAAAAGACTTCGCAGATTCCTTATTAGTGTGTTTATTCTTCAAAAATGATGCATAGGTATTGTGCTAGTAACATTTATAATTCAAATTTTTTTCCAAGACACACATTGTGATAATGCTATGCCCTCAAGATATACATTAATATAAATGTAATGCCCTTATGAATATTATATCAGTGTCTTTTTAAACCAAAATGAAAATTCAAAGATGTTTCAATGCCAGAAATCTGAGCCCCGCTGCCCAGACCGATGCAAGAAGTTTGAATTCACTCTCTATAACTTAAACTAAGCTCCAGCAGCCCACACATGCAGAGAAATACAGCAGCAGTGACACACACATGCACACGGGGAACAATAAGATACCCAGGTAGAGGAACAGACAGAAAGACACATATGTGCCTTTTGTGAAAAAACGCCAATAAAGATAGGGTTTAGAGGACATTTTAGTATTTCTTTTCACTTTTTTTCAAATGTGGAACTAATAATCACCCCACAGGTTTCACAGTTTGGTGTCAACACTTTGTTTTAAGGTGAACATCAGACAAGGGTTATAATAATGCAATATTCCAGAAATGGAAATGGGGAGTAAGTCAAAACAATGTCCTCACAAGTATACGAGTACAGACTTCGTGCATGTGCATACTGTGCTTTAGGTGCTGGCTGTGTGTACTGTATGCGTCCACGCTGGTGGGCGGCAAATTCCTCATTTAAAGCCAGAGAGTCTGTGTGCCCACGAACATGATCACTTCACAGGACATGCAAATTTCATCTTCAAAGAAACGGTAAGATCCTCTGAATCTCCATTAAGTTGTGTTTTTCTCCACTAATTATGTCATTTGCGCCAAAGTGGTTGGGCCACATGTTCAGTCTGACTGACTTCTCCCAGATTGTCATCTGAAAGAACTTTTTGCACGCTGGGAACTGTTCAACAAAATAGTAGAATGTGTGGACTTATAACTGCAGTTGAAACATGGTAATTTATTCAGTTACACTTTCTTTCAGAGTGACTCTACTATTTACCTTGGACAATTTAACACAGTCTGGTTCTGTTTTTACAAATGAAGGAAGGAGGTAAGAAGGACTGAGCTGCTTTTGTTCGTGAAGTTAAGTTGTCTTAGTACTCCTAAAATCTGCCAGGGCCTTTGGCAAAGTTTGCCCGTATGTTGTCATGAACGCAAAATCTCAGCAACACCTTAAGGGAGTTTTTCAAATTTGGCGCAAACGTTCAGTAGACTCAAGGATGCACTGAATGTATTTTGGTGGTTAAAGGTCAAAGGTCAGTGTGACCGAGCAACACAGATTTTTGGCTACAACTCAAGAATTGATATGCTAATTATTACAAAGGCCGGATAGAATGAAATTTGAATGAATGACATTTTATATTGAACAAGATCAAGGTCAATTTGACTGTTACATCAAAACGTTCTGCAAAACCCTTTTTCTCATCATTATTCAACACCATAACTCAGGAAGCAAAGGGGAGATTGTGACGTTATTTCACATTTGGTCGGACGATGAATTACTGATACTAATCTTGGGCGTCCACGTTAACACTGTGGTGAAGATCTTCCGTGCTGCCTGGTTGAAGATGCGTGTGAAGCATCCACAATGGAGAATATTTAGCTTCTTTTCAGAAACATCCATATTAGAAGCATTGTCTGTTGTCATGGCTACAACTTTGTGTTCTATCAGAGTCAGCTTTATTGGCCTAATTCCTTAAACGTCTTCACTATATAGCCTATATCATATGCGATATGGATGTCAACTGCAACTTAACTGGTTGGCTGAGGCATATACAGTGCATCCGGAAAGTATTCACAGCACTTCACTTTTTCCACATTTTGTTATGTTACAGCTTTATTCCAAAATGGATTAAAGTTTTTTTTTTTCCTCAAAATTCTACACACAATACCCCATAATGACAATGTGAAAAAAGTTAGTTTAAAATTTTTGCAAATCTATTAAAAATAAAGAACAAAAATATAACACGTACATAAGTATTCACAGCCTTTGCTCAATACTTTGTTGAAGCACCTTTGGCAGGAAATACAGCCTCAAGTCTTTTTGAGTATGATGCTACAACACCTATTTTTGGGCAGTTTCTCCCATTCTTCTTTGCAGGACCTCTCAAGCTCCATCAGGTTGGATGGGGAGCGTCGGTGCACAGCCATTTTCAGATATCTCCAGAGATGTTCAATCAGGTTCAAGTCTGGGCTCTGGCTGGGCCACTTAAGGACATTCACAGAGTTGTCCCGAAGCCACTCCTTCGTTATCTTGGCTGTGTGCTTAGGGTCGTTGTCCTGTTGGAAGATGAACCTTCCCCCCAGTCTGAGGTCCAGAGCTCTCTGGAGCAGGTTTTCATCAAGGATGTCTCTGTACATTGCTGCATTCATCTTTCCCTCCATCCTGACTAGTCTCCCAGTTCCTGCCGCTGAAAAACATCCCCACAGCATGATGCTGCCACCACCATGCTTCACTATAGGGATGGTATTGGCCAGGTGATGAGTGGTGCCTGGTTTCCTCCAGACATGACGCTTGGCATTCAGGCAACTTAGTTTAGCTGAATTCATGGATATTAGAGGAAGGAAACATTTACACCTTTACCAACAGACTGTTCCGTAAAACCCTCCCCTGAACAGTGATGGTCCAATCACAGCTTGGCAACCATATGACAAAGAGTGCATGGGAAGTAGTAAGATCTTATTCTTTCATTTTTATACGATCTTTCTTATCCTACTCATGATATTTGGAATAACTGCATCTGCACTCCATTATAAAACAATATTGATTCTGTTTTTCACATTACATATGTTGTACAAGCACGTGAGGATACATAATTTTATGCATGGGACATAAACTTTAGCCTCAGTCTTTTAGCACAATATCATCTCAAGATTCTCATTTTAAAACAACTAAAAAAATAATGATAAATCTTGATAAGTCATAGCATTACACAGATAAAACAAACATTTACAGGCCAAATGGATGTAATACATCAAAAGTCTGTGTTGTGTCACACACATCTCTGATCTTCCCCCTCGTTTGATAATTGACTTTCTTACTTACCCCTTGCCATCTGAGTGAGACCTTGAAGTAACTCCCCCAATAACAGGAGGCCATCTCCATAATTACAGTACAGAGAAAGAAGACCTGCGATGCATCAAAATCACAGCCCTCAGATTGTTAAAGCACATATGTCAGCTGTTGAATTTGACTCCGATCCAAGGCTTGCCGGTAATGAAACAGGGGGATGAGGGGTGACTCAGCCACTGGCCTTTGTTAATTGCATGTCTCACATCATCCTGGCCAGGACAGTTAATTGGAAAAGATCAAGGGGATTTGCAGTGTTAATGAGCTTCCCGTGAACCCAAGTCATACTTTGGATACCAGAGGAGCCTTTACAACTTTTCATTTCTCGAGCAGGGTGGTCATAACTGACTACTGCCTCATCTCCTGTGTTTGGTAGCATCAGCTCAGAGGGGAATAAATGCTCTATTATAAGCAGAGGGCCATTTAAGCAGAAGTAATCAGTGGTCCATCTTTATCTCTGTGTCACTTTGCATTCAACATGTATTGCATTGTATTCCAAGGTGCTATGCCTTCTACAGCTTATTCGTGTACTATACTATATGTCTTTTACATTATGATAAGAATCAAAAAGTGGAAGAAAAAGTCAAATAGAATTTAAAATGTGATGCACCACATCCTGTAAAAATGAAATAACACTATCCTTTTAGAAATATGATTAGACACACTGTGCTTCTTGGAAATCTCTAAATTAAGTTCCCTACTAATGATGACATTACCATTAGAAATCTCTGCTTTCTGTGTTTTTATCATGCCTCTGTCTGCATATAACTGGTCTTGATATAGAAACCACATCATAGATAATCAACCAAATAATTTTAGAGATTGATGGGGGAGGGAGAAAATGCTTACCTGTATTTTCCTTAGAAAATGATTGTTCTCATTTCTCAAATTATTATTTTTACAGAACCCTGTGTCACAGCCATTATTTCTTGGCATTGCCTGACACTTTTAAAATGAGTCTTGCAATAAAAAAGTTCTCTGCAAGAAATCACAATTATTGTTGGCGCTGAAAGACCTTCAGCGTTCAGTCTTTCGGATTATTATGCACCACAAAAATACTAGAGGAGAAAAGTGGCACATAAAATGTCATAAATGCATCACATAACCAGGAAGTATCAAATGCATCTACAGTAAAACAACTTGATTATAGCTGATTTATTAATTTATTCTTGCTATTAGAGGTATAAGTCAGATGTAACTCATACAAACAGTGTAACTACAGTTTATCTGGTCTAATATCCAGAGTTTGGCTGAAACTTTATAGTATATCCAGGTGTGTCGATGCCATGCATCTATAGTCACAGTTGTAATAGTCACGTGCCCCTGTAAATCACCAATATGACTGTACAATCAATCCACAGTTCAGTGTTTCCTGAAACTATCATTTCCACCCAGTAGCTTGCTGCATCTACGCTGTCGTAAGAAAAATTGTAAGAAAAAAAGTTATGTTCAAAGCCATGGGGAGTACTAACCTCTTACCCAGCACGTGACAGCAGTTGTACAACATCTTTTGTGGATCAGGAGAAACTTCATATAGTCAGCAAAATGTATCAAGTGACATAACATGGGCTTAATGATGATGTCATCTGGGTGTTGTCAGTGTAGCCATGGACTTTAAAAGACATAGGAGTTGGGAGTTTAACAAAAGACTGTGTTGCAGTGTGGGAAGGGTGGTTCAAAGCATTACTCACACTACAGACTAAAAGTCAGGATGCCTTTTGACATTTTTTATTATCAGTTCGACTTCTATCTAATTATTTTCAGATGCAAATTATTAACTATTATTATTTGTCAGATTTATTGGGATTTACACAAGCCCTTGTATATTCTGTGTAATGACTTCAACTCTCATTATGGACCCTGCTATTTTTGATGTAGGGCTGGATTATATTTTAATTGACCTATACTATTGATTTATAGACTGCTCGTGTGTTAGTGCATATAATGCTAGATTTAGGTTGCACTGTCTAACCAGATGGATCACAATGTCCACAAAGCTGTATGGGTCCATCATGCAAACATTGATAAATGAGACAAACACTTAGCAGAAATCTTTAAGGAGAAGGCCTGCAATTCTAGCTACACCCAAACAAACTTAATTCTTATGAGTCCAGCTTTTGTGATGAAATGTGGGCTGGCTTTGCAAGGCATATTAGTCCTTGGTGACTCACTATCATCCCCGTCAGTCTCAGCTGTACTTTGTGTTGAGCACTTAGCAAATGTTTGCATTCTAACGCGCAACAAAGACGCTGAATATGGTCAACATTAAAGCTGCTGAACATCAGCATGGAACCATAGTCATTATGACCACGTTACCATAATTTCATCCAAGTTGTATTAAAGGTTTGGAACAACAACCTTTATCATGCAATAGCGCGTCTATATCTTAACCACCAGTGTTTTTAAAACAACCCACAGCTATCATGTGATTCTGTTGTATTTTATTATGTTTATGTAGAGATGCAGATAGATTCCAACATATTGAACGATAGGGATAGAAGGGTGGGGAAAAGGGCTGGGGTGACATGATAAATGTAGAGGGGTAATACAAAGGGTTGAGGGGGATAGCGAGAGCATGGAGAGGAGAATGAATGAGGTGTAGGAATGATGGAGAGGATGAGGCTGAAAGAGGAAAAGGGAGAGGAATAATACAGCGTGGGGGAAAGATGGGGATGACGGTGGAGAGACTGAGGGAGAAAGAAGAGGTGAGGGAGAAGGGGTAGGATTCGGAGAAAGGAAGGGGGAAGAAAGGAGGGTGGAAGAGGATACTACATTTGTCGAGTCTCAGCTGAACAACCAGCAGCCTCCTCCGCCTCACTGTCATCTTCATACTTGTTTCTACGCATCCAGCTCCACATACACCAAATGTCCCCCGTCTTTCTTCTTCTTCTTTATCTTCTTTGTCTTCTTCTTCTCTCTTTTTCAGCTCTTTCTTTTCTTCTTTATTGTCTTTCTTCCTAGTTGTCTGTTCAGCCTCCAGCCCTCTGTTTTTCTCCTCAATTTTCTTTTTCGCTTCCTCCATGTCTTTAATCTGGTTGTCCAGCTCCTTCTTTTTCACCAGCAGGTCTTTCTTTTCTCCCTCAATATGTGCCTTTTCCTCCTCAAACTCTTTATTCTTCTCCTCCATTTCTTTTTTCTCCTCCTCAAGTTGATTTTATGTTCTTCTAGTTCTTTCTTTGCCTCTTCAATTTCTTTATTTTTCTCCTTTAATTTTTTAATTGTCTCCTTCATTTCCCCCCACACCTCCTCCAATACCTCCGTCTTTCTCCAATTTCTTTTTGTTCTCCTCCGATTATTTTTTTTTTGCCTCCATCAATTCTTTCTTGCCCTCCAGTTGTTTCTACTGCTTCAATGATTTATTTTCCTCCTTTCCTCCAGTTTCTGCTTTTCCTCCCTCACTATTTGGATTGCCTCATTCACTGTTTCTTTTGCATCTTCCAACGCCTTCTTCTGTTTCTCCAGTTCTTCATTCTCCTCTGCCAGTTCCTTATTCTACCTGTCTATATTTTTCATTTCCTCCTCAATTTCTTTATTGTTTTTCTCTGTTTCTTCCTTCTCCTACTCAACTTCTCCATTCTTCTCCTCCAGTTTTTTCATCGCCTCCTCTAGGTCTTTATTCTTCTCCAGGATTTCACTGTTCCTCTGGTGGAGCTGCTCCTTCAGATTGTTGCAAATCTTCTTGGACATCTCCAAAAGTTATCTCATTCTGTCTATTCTCTCGTTACACTCTTCCAACTTTTGGAAAAGCTTTGCCCTCTGACACAGCAGCTCTTTGATTTTCTGATCCGATTTCTCAGCTTCCCTTCTTAACTAGTAGTTTTGTTTCTGGCAGTCTTCATACATCAAGTGCATAGTATTGATGTCGATGACAAACGTTTCCATCTGTGATGGCCAGAATTTTTTTTCAAAGCTGTTCCAATCCATTTCTTCTCACCAAAGAACAGGCCCCGCCCTTTTTGGCACACCCATAAAAATCAGAAGCAGACAGATTTAGGATTCAAATTTATTTAATTAATCAAAATAATCTGAATTTATATGATCATATAAATCATAATTAATTTCCCTTCCCGGTATGAAAGTGCCAATAATTTTTTCCTATTGACAATGTGATGTGATCGACTGTAAACCACTTTGTCTAGATGGCGATCCCTGATGCAGTCAGCAAAATGGCTATTGCAGGCAGTTAAAATCTGTCTGCCTTTGATCACCGAATGGCACATGATGTGCAAAATATTTGCACCAGAGACTTTTAACTTGAATGGGAATAAAATAATAAGAAATATAAAGTCCATGACTGAATTCCAAAACTATCCTCATGAATATTTTGGTGAATCCCCAGAAATTAGGAGAAAAGACACACCATTATTGTTAAAATTTAAAACTGCACTTGTTAATGTTTTCATAAGAACTATAATTACAAAGAGTCAATGACTGTATGTAATGTGAAAAAGGATCACTCTGACAAATGCACATTACCATCCAACTCTTGCAGCTGTCCTCAGACGTCTTTAAACTCATAGTTTTGGGTTTAGCAACTTGGCTATTTTAGTTCATTTTCACAATGGGATCTTTTTTCAGTGAAAAAACTTTGACAAACCTATTGTACACGACCTGCCCCAGTCAGCAGGTGGATAAAGCTAGCTACTTGATGGTGAACAAAGTTAAGAAATTACCATGGGAAAGGCTTAATCCATTCTGAAGAGATAGTGAAGACTGAAATGGAGCTAAAATGAGAGGAAATAATGGACGTTCTGTACATTTTATTGGGTTGGTAACGCATGACTCCAAGTGTATGCTCATGTTGCTGCGTACTTAATGGTAAATACAGACTCACTTGCTAACAAGACAAGTTGAGATACCAACTTCACAAGGCCAAACATGTAATATGAGTACTTCTACGTGTGATGTTCAGCTTGTTGTGGAGTTCCGAGTGACATAAAAAGTGACTTGTGCTGCTTTATTAACCTATTAATATGGTCAGTTTTTCTGGTATGAATGGTCACCTGAATCTCATTTGTGACCGGTTTTTTAATAGAGTCACTATTCCCCTCAGGAAAAGACTTTTCACTGGTGTTATTCTAACAGCTACTGCTGTCTTCATTAGTTAACAACATGTAAGCCGAAAAGGAATCTAAACCCACATTTCAAATCTACAGCAACTCTGATGTAGCGGTTAACCTTTCCCAAAAAGCTCACACCACCATATTCCCATTATATCCACCAGTCCAAATCCAGACATTCTTGAAAGACAATGTGTTTTTTTGTGTGTTTTATAGATCAAAGAATGACACAAAAACGATTGATTTCAAGCTTTTCAAAATTAAGTTAAACTCTTTCCACAGTAATGTGACCCCTGAAAAGTCAGCTGCTAGTGACGAAATACCGCTGGCATAGATTTCGAAGACAGTACTGTACTCAGCTCAGTGAGGCTGCCCTGGGGATGGTTGTAGTGGAGAATTAATGAAACGCAGCACCCAGTCACACCATACAGCGTCTCTGATTTGAAATATTCAAGCCAGCGCTCTTGCCTGTCTATTAATATTTACTTCAACCAGCACTACACACAGTCTGCTCATGGCGCTCTGGGAGAGCATGTGACTTTTACTGTTGCTGGCTCATTTGGACTCAAGATGGCCATAAAAGGTATATATAATAGCATACAGTACTAAAATTTTTTCACTATTATCAGTACATCAATCCTCTAATTATTTTCTCTAATAATTACAATTTGGGAAATAGCGAGATGCTCATCACAATTACCAGGGCAAAATATTACCTTCATAACTCTTGTTTTACTCAACAAAAAATGTAAACCACAAAATAATTTAAACAAATTAAAATGATTAGGCCCTAAATCTTTGCACATTTATCAAAATAGTTGTAAATTTCTGTCAGTAGATTATTTTTTTCAGGTCAACTTATATACACTGTTAATATTTTCGATAACAGACACAGAGTAGTTTAAAGACTCAGTTGTTTGAATTTGGACTTTGGGAAAGTTACAAATATTGTCTGACTCTGAAAACCATAAGTGCTCCGTTTTAAGCTGTTTTAACTCCACTGCTGTGAAAAATGGAGGCTATGGGTTACCTGGCAGCATTTTTGGACTGCCTTTTTCACTCCCATTATGCTGACATGGGTGACAGATGCCAGCTCTCCTGCCAAAGGCCGCATCATTCTTTGCACCCCCCCGCCTGCCAACCACTCATTACTGCTGCTGAAAATGCAGCATACATGAATCACGCTGCAGCTGTCACAGCTCTCTGGCCCCAACCTAATTAAACAATTAGGGCATTTGGTTAACAATCAGTCATCGTCTGAGGACAAATGTGGGCTAAACGGAGTCAGTCATATGGCTGTGCAGAGACAGAAAGGAAAGAGGTAGAGATAGTATCAGTGCAAGAAAAAAGAGGTCAGATATGTTTTCTCTTTTTTACAATTTAACAAGGTGACAATGATGTTTCCGCAGAGAACAAGACTAATGGCTGAGATTGGAGAGCAATGTCTGAAGTAAGTCTTGAACTGTACACACAGCATTTATGCTCCTTGCAAAATGGCAAAATGAACTAGGTAATGAGGGACAACAGATACCTGTACACGGGAATGTCAATTGGGCAGCTTTATTAAAATGTTTAGTTTTATAACAAAAGAGCACCCAGAGCGCAGGTCTATACCAATACCAATTTCCACAGTTAGCAAGTATTGTCAGAGTCAGAGAAATAACATACAAAAGTAAGCAAAATGTGGTCTAATTGCTGTATTAAGGGAAAGGTCAATGGGTCACCAAAACAACCAGGTTTCCGGCTGTCGGAAACACCGAGGTGTAAAGTAAAAGTGTAAGTTTATGACACAGGGGTCAAGAGATACATTAATTTGAAAATTAAAATGTTAGCCTCAAGGAAAGCTCACCAAAATCAATTATTCTTATGTTGCTGGGAACCTGATGTATGGCAAATTTTGAACCAATCAAGCTATAAGTTACTGAAATATCTTTGTCGTACAGGGTCAATCACATATAGCCTGAGCTTGCTGGCAGAATTGATGAATAAATCCAATAATGCAGACATGACATTTGACATAAAAATCTATTTACAATTACTTAGTGTGACTTCAATTAAAGACAGTGACAACGGTTTTAACCAGACTGTTGTAGTGAATACACAGCCTTGAACTAAGTGACCCATGTCTTCCTGTGTGTAGATCACTCGAGGGAGAGAGTGGGAGAGAATGAGAATGATGAGGGAGGGAGAGGCAAACAGTGGTGTGGGAGGGGGAGCAAGCTGGAGAAAGAGAAAGAGACAGAGAATTTTACTGCAAACAAGCCTGGGGGATTTAATCACAGTAAAACACTGAACTCTTATTGGGCGTATCAAAACATTTTACGAGAGCAGCTGTGCCAAACTGTGGCACCACAACCGCGTCCCGGTCCCAGATAAATCAGTAACAGTCCTCTAGTTCACCTTATGTGTCTCATGTAAAGCCCAACTACTGTGCAACTGGCGGGCTCACTTCACCCAAATGACAGAAAAACATACTTCATCACTGCTCAAATCAAGTCTATTTCTATCGGGACCAAATCACAAAGTTGCTTCTAACAATTTACAATCTGTACATTAAACATGATCTTCCATTAGAAAAAACACGCAAAAACACCTTTTACAGGGGAAAAAAAAGAGTAATGGAGTCTTCTTCCTGGATTTACAAACATCCAATATACAGTACACTCAGCTTCCAATTTATTAGGTACATTTAGCTATTACTAATGCCGTTTAATGAATGAGTTTTTGTTGAAAAAGATTAACTTCATCATCATTTTCCCGGATGCAGTTTGTGGTGCTGTGCAAGTATATTGCACAATACAAAGATTTACATGTAGCCTACCCACATTGATAAAAGTGGGGTGGAAAAAAGACCTGTCAGTAAAACATTTCAAACGCCCCAGAGCCATTCAGCCTCCACTCCACCATGAACACCTGCAAAGAAGACCGACAACACATACAGTACACACGAGAGGCAAAACTAAAGGACACCATTCACACAGAAGCAGAAGACTGAAATAACCAATTACTGTTATGATATGGCAGTGTTTTAACGGACCCAGACACAGTAGGATAGCTGTTTTTACGAACCAGGGAGTCTTTATTTTCTCCAAACAACTGACACACAGTCGGCAGAGATAAACAATGTTCAAGTCCATAAGAGGCCAGAGGCCAATTGTCCAGGAGAAGTCGCCTCTTCTCTCTTCCCTGATCCTGAGCCGGAAACTGGCTCCACCACGCTGGCAGGCAGGCAGAGTGGGCGTGGCTTCGCCACAGCGAACACAGCTAGCGGCAGGTTGGCAGGATCGACTGTGTGACGTCCGCGACTCTACACAGGATGGCCAAACCTTCGACAGCTGATCTCCGAGGAACGAACTGGAAGGTTTCTTCGTACAGGTGATACCCGTGGCTCGACACTGGACGGAAAGATAGGGTCGACTGTGTGACGCTTGAAGCTGGACACAGGATTGCCAAGATTGCAGCAGATGATCTCCGAGGAACGATCGGTAATCTTCTTCGTTCTGGTGAACGGCAGGTAGGCAGGAAATAAAACGAGAGTCAGAACCGGAAACTCTCAATGATGAGACAGACGGACTTACGGGACGTGCTACCATGCAGGTAAACGGACGGACTGACGACGAGCAGACGGGAGACCGGAGTATTTGTATCCAGCGGGGTGATCACAGAGATGAGGCACAGCTGTGCTGACAGAGAACGGTGAGTCAGAGGGCAGAGCTCGGAGGAGGACACTGCGAGGAACACAAGCACGTGGCAAACAACAACAAACAGACAGGTAAATGACAACACACATGAGGATAGATGATCGGGGACAAAAACAGAGGAAAACACACTAGGATCAGACAGGAATCCCCATCCTCAATGGGAGCCTCTCAGCGAACCGCCAGGCTTATCGGGGTGAAGGCGATGGTACGTACGTACGAGTTCTGGGTCCATGATGCGGGAGCGAGGTACCCTCTGGCCCGTACCCTTCCCAGTCGACGAGGTACTGGTAACCTCTACCTCGTCGACAGACACCAAGAGGACCGCCTTTGATGAGTCGGGGAGGTGGTGTGTGTGTGTGTGTTGGGGGAGGGGGGGTGGAAGGGGTTCGGCCGGAGGGTTCAGAGGACTTGAGTGTACAGGTTTTAGTAGAGATACGTGAAAGACCGGGTGAATTCTCATGGACTGAGGGAGTTCACGTTTGACGGTGACTGGGTTGATGATGGATATGATGGGAAATGGACCGATGGACCTGGGTGAGAGCTTTTTCGATTCCGTACGGAGGGGAATGTCTTTAGTGGAGAGCCAGACCTGTTGGCCGGGACAGTAGTCGGGAGCGGGGGTGCAACGGCGGTCAGCCAGGCGTTTATTTTGCTCGGATGACCGTAGTAGACTGGCCCGAGTCTCCTTCTAGGCCCTCCTGCACTGTCAACTGTCTTTGAACCGAGGGGACTGCCACCTCGGTCTCTTGGCTGGGAAAGAGCGGGGGCTGGTAGCCGAGGGAGGCTTCAAAGGGAGAGAGTCCGGTCGCTGCTGAAGTGTGGCTGTTATGCGCATACTCCACCCAGGGGAGGAGGCGGCTCCAGGTAGCCGGGTTAGCTGTTGTCACGCAACAAAGTATGCCCTCCAGCTCCTGATTTAGCCTCTCCGTCTGTCCATTGGTTTGAGGGTGGAACCCAGAGGAAAGGCTAGTGGTGGCACCGAGGGAGTGACAGAAAGCCCACCATACTTGGGAGGTAAACTGGGGAGCCCGATCTGACACAATATCGGCCGGAATCCCATGGGGTCTTAAAACGTGTTCAATCATCAGGTCGGCGATTTCCTTCGAAGACAGGAGTTTAGGGTGAAGTTAAACCTGGCGAAAAACAGGGCCCAGTGGGCCTGGCGAGAGTTCAACCGTCGGGCGGTGTGGATATACTCCAGGTTGCGATGATCGGTCCAGACGATGAAGGGTTGAGCCGCTCCCTCCAGCCAATGTCTCCATTCTTCTAAGGCCAGTTTGACGGCTAGCAGATCACGGTTGACCACGTTGTAGTTCTTTCAGCTGGAGAGAGTTGGCGGGAGAAGTAGGCACACGGACGGAGCTTAGAGTTGGTAGCAGAGCGCTGGGAAAATACGGCTCCCACACCGGTGTCCAAGGCATCTACCTCGACAATGAACTGGTGGCTTTCGTCAGACTGGATGAGGATAAGGGCAGATGTGAATAGTTCTTTAAGGGCGGAGAATGCCCTGTCGGCTTCAGGGGACCAGACGAAGTCTACTTTGGATGAGGTGAGACGGGTCAATGGGCTGGTCATCTGGCTATAGTGCCTTATGAAACGTCTGTAGAAGTTTGCGAACCCCAAAAACTGCTGTAGTTTCTTGCGGTTCACAGGAACCGGCCACTCTGTGACCGCTTTAACCTTCTCGGGGTCCTTCCGAAACTGTCCCTTCTCAATTATAAATCCAAGGAATGGAACTGAGGCTATGTGAAACTCACATTTTTCGGCCTTCACGAACAGTTGGTTCTCCAGAAGGCGTTGAAGGACCTGGCGGACATGGTGGCGATGTGCTTGGGGGTTTGGCGAGTAGATCAAAATATTGTCCAGATAGACAAACACAAAACGATTAAGAAAGTCTCTGAAGACGTCATTCACGAGGGCTTGGAACACCGTGGGGGCGTTCGTCAAGCCGAAAGGCATGACGAGATAGTCAAAGTGCCCCAGAGGGGTGTTGAAGGCCGTCTTCCATTCATCTCCCTCTCTGAACCGAACCAGGTGGTACGCTTTACGGAGATCCAGTTTGGTGAAGATGGTTGCGCCAGTTAGAGACTCGAAGACAGAGTTGAGTAGGGGGAGTGGATACTTATTCTTTATGGTTATCTGGTTGAGTCCCCGTAGTCGATATAGGGCCGGAGGCTCTTGTCTTTCTTGGCCACAAAAAATAATCCTGCCCCTACCGGGGAGGACGACGGACGGATAATCCCTGCGGCGAGGGACTCGGTGATGTAGGTCTCCATGACCTCTCGCTCGGGTCGGGACAGACTGTATAGCTGGATAGTGGGTAGAGTTGCGCTGGGGAACAACTCAATGGTGCAGTCGTACAGCCTATGGGGTGGTAGAGAAAGGGCTCGTTCCTTGCTGAATGCCTCACTAAGATCGATGTACTCCCCGGGAATGGTGGAGAGGTCAGGGGCGGAAACAGGAGTACCAGGGGATGAGGTTCGGCAGGGAATGGCCGACTTGAGACACCTGGAGTGGCATGCAGGACCCCAGCCGGTGATTCGGCTGCAGGACCAGTCTATCTGGGGGTTGTGATCCTTCAACCAGGGATGACCTAGGACCACCGGAGTCAGAGGTGTCGGGAAGAGGTAGAATCTGAGTTCCTGTCGGTGGTTTCCCGATACAAGCAGGGGGATGGGTACACAGGATGGCCAAACCTTCAACAGCTGATCTCCGAGGAACGAACTGGAAGGTTTCTTCGTACAGGTGATACCCGTGGCTCGACACTGGACGGAAAGATAGGGTCGACTGTGTGACGCTTGAAGCTTGACACAGGATTGCCAAGATTGCAGCAGATGATCTCCGAGGAACGATCTGTAATCTTCTTCGTTCTGATGAACGGCAGGTAGGCAGGAAACAAAACGAGAGTCAGAACCGGAAACTCTCAATGATGAGACAGACGGACTTACGGGATGTGCTACCATGCAGGTAAACGGACGGACTGACGGCGAGCAGACGGGAGACCGGGGTATTTGTATCCAGCGGGGTGATCACGGAGATGAGGCACAGTTGTGCTGACGGAGAACGGTGAGTCAGAGGGTGGAGCTCGAGGATACTGTGAGGAACACAAAACAAAACACAAGCACGTGGCAAACAACAACAAACAGACAGGTAAATGACAACACACGAGGAGAGGTGATCGGGGACAAAAACAGAGGGAAACACACTAGGATCAGACAGGAATCCTCACAATTACATAGGAGGACAGAGAGACAAGCAGCTATGCTGCATGTCTTGCAGGACAAAGATGCAGTTCCAAAATGACTAAAATGAGGGATAGACTGAGTTGTACCTTGCTGAACCTTGAAAATTCTCAATCCAAAAACTTCAGCAACAGTGTTCTGGTTTCTGTGGAGAATCGATAGATCTCACGGTGAACAATCTTTGTTGGACTGAAGAAATAGTCCAAATGAAAACTGCTCACTGCATGTTCTGAGGATTATCCATGAGGACAGTCCGTAGGAAGAGACGCTGGCGTGTTGAATAGTGAAGTTTTCAGTCTTGAAAGCACCACAAATTAAATGAGTATTTATGTATTTGAGTGGCAGTAGAAGTCTCAGAGATGAATATATCTCAATACCTGAACAAGTAAAACCAGAGGTTCATCTGGCTGTGTACCACTATAGTAAGTGCTAATACATTGAAACTTTTTGAATGAACAAACCCTTTAAAGTTTTGTGTTGCAAATGTTTGTCATTTGTACGTTGTTCAGTTCTTTGGCATCACTTTCTAAAATTGTGTCATTGCTTTAAAATGTTGTGATGCTGGCAAATACACATTTGAAATGGATAAAAGAATATTTCAAACACTAACCCGCAGCTTCAAAACATGTGAGGTTCCAGGGCCAAAACGGGACGGACAGATATGAAATGAGCAACAGATGGCTGGAACTGATGAGGAGAGGAAAACAACACCATTGAGCAGAGCCGAAAAGGCATTTGGGCAGATTTCAGGGCTGTCGTCTCCACCATCATAAACCATTCATTTGACTTGAAGAGAAGAGCTCGCTTCAAAAACAAGATCCAATATCTGCTCATTACGCAGAGATTACCACATATTACATACACCTCACAAGCAATAAGAACCTCTGTTGACTATATTAGTTTGCTAAACTTTGAAAGCCGCCAAAAACGTTAACTTTACCACGACAAAAATTAAACAGTTTTGAACTGAAACTAACTTAAATTAAATTTGAAAGCGGCAAACCAATCAGTATAGTTTACAGTGACAGTCCCACAGAGAATTATCACCAACTCTAGACCTCCTTCAGGTTCTCAGAGCAGTTTTCAAGTTATTGTTTTTTTTTTTTTTTATGGCCCACAACACCTTTTTTGCTTCAGTCCTACTATTTCTCAAACCCACTGTATGCTTCTTGTCAAGCGCCAAACACCAGACAATCCTAGCGCCTGGCTGGTGAACATTAAGGAATAATAAGTGAAAGAGCCCCATATTTCTTTAAGGATTTGGGGGACATCAAAGTAGACACAAAAACATTACTTTTGGACTTGAAATCTCATTGTGGCCATAAATTTGACTGATTGCCCGTGTTGCTTGTTAACACATTGCCCTCATCAACCTTATATGAGTGGTCTATTGAGGAGGAAAGAATTGATCAAATGCCCTCACACTGGTGGATTTTCTGCAGAGCACATTCTTACAAATATGGATGATTTAGTTCAAGTAAAGCGTCCCAGTAAGCCAAGGTGTTAAGCCATACATTTTATTATGAAAGTCTGTGCTTTCCCCCCTGTGGCGCGTCCAAATGTCCTCTGCAGAACAAAGCATCCAGTGAGTGTTGATATTTAACTTATGCTATAGTAAAAGCACACAGGACACCCACTTGTGTGCACACACACACATTTCTACTGTACTGTATATGGTCCACTCACTGTCATGTGGGGATTGACTCACTGAGTGAAGCTTAGGTCGCTGGGCGCTCAAGGCAGAGCCTATGAGAAGACCCGTTACCTAGCAACCGCTGTGATTGTCTCATGCTCCAGGTGAAACTTCTGTGAAGAAGGTAGCCCCATGTGAACCAGGTGGCCATTACGTTATTTGAGACCCTGTTATTCTTGTATTTCAAGAAAAAAGGTGAGCAACAAAAGGACACTGAACACACATTGTGTTTGCGCACTTGAGGCGACACACAAAAAAAAAGAACCAGCTGGTGAGCTTCAAGGTTTAAGAGAGAATATCATGAGCTCAGGCGGTTTTCCCTGGTATCACACTGACTCATCAATCAAGCTTCACTCTTCCTCTCTCTCTCCACACTTTCATATTCTGTGATCAATGTTATAATTAATCAAACAACACCACACAGCAATCTAATTAATCTTACTGCTTACTGCGA
Organism: Embiotoca jacksoni; assembly: GCF_022577435.1. Classification (NCBI taxonomy): domain Eukaryota; kingdom Metazoa; phylum Chordata; class Actinopteri; family Embiotocidae; genus Embiotoca; species Embiotoca jacksoni. The sequence goes on from NW_027185392.1 coordinate 14,808,252, forward strand.
GGTTTGAGCCAGACGTCTTGCAACAGTCAATCTTCCGCAGGTAGATAAACTTTAGGAGCACCGATGAAAATGATGATTTCATTTCAATATGCAGCTCAGAATTTGTTTAAAGACATCGGTTTAATTACAGACATGATGCAAAACACATTTTAAAATCACAAAGCTCAGCAACAACAAGGAAAAATGTTCCACAAATATTGGGTTGATAGCTTTTCTTCGTCTTCCTCTGTGCTCACATTACTGTACATTCAAAGTTGTACTACAATAATATGTCTCATGATAGATAAGTTCATGAATGTTTAGTCACTATTGTCAGGAGAACAGAGACAAAACACAAAACTCAGAAATCTCTCAGACGTAAAAAGTAGCTGATTGAAAAATCTGGTTTTCACAGCCTTTGATATTGTTTCATCCTTCAACTGATTTTTAAATGTAAATACAAATAATATATATAATTATATATTACATATATTATATGTTATATACAATAATGGTGGTGACAGAAGGTTTCTGGTTGACTGCATTGAATGTGGTGGTGTGTATGATGAAAAGTGACAGAGCTCTTCCCAGGTGGAAAACCAATTTAAGTCAGGATTGTGGCGACACATACCTGACCATACATGACATGCTGTCATAGCTGCGACGTGTAGACTGTATATAACATGTGAAAGTACAAACAGACTTTACAGAAGATATCATTTGTATAGAAACTTGATATTAAACACTTCTATTGTCTTCATAATGTTAAAGCATTTTATTGCATGTGGCTAATTGGTCTTTTATTTTTATTAATTGACATATTGTGACCACAATCCTCTGTATCTCCTCCCAAATAGTTATCCTCAGTTATGTTTTGACAGAAGAAGCACAATGATGTTTGGATTTCCTGGAGGATTCTGCTTGAAATGGCTCCAGGTAGACTTTGGCTTAAAATCTGTTCAACATTTAAGAGAAGTAGCTTTAAACAGAACAACGACAGGCTCCCAGGAGAGGTGAGACAGAGAGAGAGAGAGAGAGAGAGAGCAGAGATATGTCAGGTGGTGCCATGGACTGAGGGCCAAGGCCTGGGAAACAGTGCCATCTATTGATTATACTTTCTGCTACATTATGGCAGGAGTCAGAGCTTTAAGGTTGACAGTAATGGTTTAATAGAGGCCATTCTTTCCCCATTGAACATGAATGTAATTTACGCTGCATGTTCTTTCTGTCAGACAAGTTGTTCACTCAACTTTCAGTGACTTGAAGACTGCGGAATATTGGCAGTGTAGCTCTATACTGTATGTATTCTATATATAACCATCCATGACAACATTTAAAGAAAATCTAAATATTTGTTTTAGTATGATACATTATTTTATATCACTATTGTACTCTGGGAAGGGCTCTTTTTTCTTTGGTTCCTCTAAAAAAAATAGTGTTTTGTGTCTACTTGATGTCTGGGATATAGGCCTATAGTCTTTTATGCTGAGAAGCTGGGTCTACAGTAAGTATTCCATGTTTGTATTTAACAGCATTTAAACCGATCTTAGGAATCATGGTGGTAGTGTCGCTACGGGACAAATGTGTTCGAGGTATTTTTTTTTTCTTTCACTTTATGTGTATACTCTAACGTGTATTGCTTATTTTATTTATGTTTGATTCCCCAATTTAAGCATGTATGCATTATATAATAATTTAATAAGTTACTTAGAACACACTATGATATAGTCACACACAAGTAGAAGGACATGTTTTTGTGTTTTTCTAATTATTAATTAATTACAGTATTTAGGATGAGTTAACTGTTACCTATTTTATTTGATTATTAAGCCTCATATAAAACTTATTTTTTTATGTTTCAGATTTCAAATCAGATCTGGGTTTTAAATCTGTGATGAGCAAATAAACACAAACTCTCAATCTGTCAGATACAATCACCAATTCAATATCAATGTAATGATATTAACAGTTGCTCAAAATCAAATGTTAATTTTCAGATTGAAGAGATTTTAACACATAAAAACTATTCAGTCTGAAACTGTTAAATGATGGTGAGTCTATCGTTTTAGCAGCAGATCAGCAAGATCCACTAACAATGTGGAAACCACTCACACCACTCAGAGAGTAGACCTTGTAAATTATTACTCTGACTGTTCATTCATTATCAACCACTAACATCCACTGTATCATAAGGTTTACAGGGATCCTTTCAGTCCTACAACTGTATTCAACGGCACACTTGTTCATATGATAGCATGAACTTTGAAAATGGCTCTGACATTGCATGGTGGTCTGTAGGAGTTTGTGACAAGATTAGATGAGAAAGGACTTATTCACCAGTGCCGTGGTTGATATTCACAGTGAAAGACAACCGTCAATGCCCAACTGCTCACAATGCTAATTTCTGACACATCTCTGTGAATTTTATGCGAGATCTGTGGTGACATGCAGTGACCAGTGTAGCAGTGCATCACAGTCGACATCGGGTATTTGGCATATAGAAGGTGGTAACAACGCAGTCAATGCTTGCAATAGAGTCATAAAAATACAGTGCAGATCACATAAACAGTGGTTAAATATTTTTAAAATTAAAGTTGTAAATGCAACATTCGGGCATTTTGTTGTCACATTGTGAAAATCATGTAAATCCAAAATGTCCATAAACTCATCAGTAAAATGGATTTGTGTAATGATACTTTTTAAGCGATGTAGAATTTATGATTTCTTAAGCTAGTGTTGTTACTTATAAAGTATTTGTTCCCTACGTAATGGGTGCCTTATTAAAGTACCACAAATCTTTTGCAATCTGTTGCATTAGAACAAAATATCACAGGTTATGCTTCAGATATCTTCACCCCTATTGCCACTTGAGCACAAACATGGGGCTCAATAAAGCTATCTGATAAGTCAATACCTTCTGACAGATCGATGCCAGTGTGTACAGTAGTTATGTCATTGATTGATTGGTACATGTAGCGTCTCACAACAGTGAGGCCAGAGGGCGAGTGATTTCTCTGGGGAGGAGCAGGATGTCCTGGATGAGATCAGGCCCGAGCAATGCCTCGCTCTGACATGTGTCAGCCTCGATTAGTTTTGACGGTTCAGCATGATGACCTCTCCAACTGTAATCTACCAGCATCGGCTCTGACAGATTAACAGTGCTATTAATGTCTGGATGTTTTTTGCCCGTGCAGAGGACTCACAGAGGATGTTATTGATCAGAGATGTGTCTTTCTGCCGTCTGAGCTGCTGAATGAGAGAGGTGTGTTTCATGTCTGGTCAAGGCCAACAGATGTAGTGAAACATAAGAGCAGTGTAATGATTTAAAAGTGGGTGGTTAGAGTGGATGAATACATACAGAAACATGTGCAATACATGCTTTGACGTTGCAGTACAAAAACTTAATTTTCACCAACTTAAAGAAAGTAATATTTTATAAATTCCGTTTTTTTTTTAAGAAGACATTGGGGTCTTGCTTCCCTGCTGGGGCTCAACTATTCATCCTGATCTTTCCCCTGATGGTAGCGAGATTTTTCTTTCCTCTTACTGTGCCTTTTTTTTTTTTTATCTGAAAACTCATCTCTTCAAGAAAAACCTCATGTCATCCTCACCTCGCTGAATCATTTCCCTTTTCTCCACACACTCTAACTTGCTCCTCAAAAAATCCTTCCTCTGGCATTTTCTCTATTTCTGTTATTTTTTTTTTATTTCTGAACCCATTGGTTCTCTCTTCCATGTACATTACTCTGAGGTCACCATCAGGAAAATATAATCTGACTCAAGAATTCCTTTTTTGTTGTATGTGATGGTGTATGAATTTGTGCTCATTATACTGATGTACCCCTTAAAGTCATTCTTAAAAAGTTGTATAAATATCTACTGGATGAGTTAATGTCTCTTAACCTGAAATATGAAACAATATGTAAAGTAAGGATGTGTAAACTGAAAAAGAAGTCACTGACTTCAAAGTGAGCAGTATAACCGCAGTGGAAAGGGTGTTAGATCCCCATCTTGTGGTCAGACTTGAAAAGTGATGTTTAACAAATCTAGTCTGCAAATACCTTGAATCTTACTTTTCTTTTTCAGAAATATTTGTGGAGGCATGCATGGAATTTTTGTCTTTTTCTGAATGGTGCTTAAATTATCATTTGTTTTAATATTTTAACAAAACTCTCCAATGAACCTTATGAATTTAAATCCAAGACAAGTGAAATAATCTGTGAAATGTTATTGTGTATTTAGTTTTACACTCACTAACTGTCAACAATATTAATACCACTGCTAAATGATGATGGGAAAACTTTTACCAGATGTCTTATTCACTTATTGACAATTAAATGACTGAGATATTTCTTAACAAGTTTTATGACTGATTTAGGTTGCGGTTTAAAATCAATCATAAAACACCACCACATCTACTCCACAAAATCATTGCATTTTTTTGTTTTTGTTTTCCCCAACAGCCTCATTATCACTGCTGTGTCCTCTACATAAACAATAACAGTCAATCAATAAACTTGATTAAACCTTATTTATAGCTCTCAAACTAAATGTGGAAAATGGAATGAGGGATTAATGCTGTCTAATCAACCTTCCTGCTCCGTAGCCGAGGCAAGGCCGGGCGGCCTCTGCTCTTTTACAGCAACAGCTGACCTGGCAGCAAATACCGGCTGCTCTACCTTTAACAGGATGTGAGAGAACTGGGTCATTGTGGGAAAACATGGCCCCTCAGATTCTCTGCTGCCAAATGGTGTAAAACCTGAAGTGACCTGCTATAATTCAATTTGTCTTGGTAGTGAAAGGAGTGCTAGGCTCATTTCACATGGTTTCTAACCAGGCTGTGGCTGGCCCACATTGTCTCAAACCAATCCTTGTCTTTTATCATGCCTGAGCTTATGAGTCCCTGCTGTGTGCATACATTTTCTGCTGTGAGCAAACTACCTAGTAAATTATAATGGTACACAGTATTCTGGTCATTTCATTTCTGCGTTTTACTTTTATACCTAGAGATTTACTTGGCGAAATTATAGTGAGGATGTATGACTCGCACATTTACTGTCCTCATAAAAGCTGCCTTGGGTCAAGGCCGAGGATGATTGTTTTGTTCTTCACTTTAAGGTTGTGGCACATTGTGTGCACTTCCCAACTTTTAGGTTTCATTCAAAGGGCGTTGTAAACTAACTCTGAGATTAAAAAAACAAACACCAATTTATCATCCCTGCCAATTTTCACTGTGTTGAATATTTCATATTTCTACATGACAGAGATTGTACATGTTCTTTTATTGCTGTTTCACCTTAATCTCTGATAAATGGAGGGTTTCTCATGGTTTAACAGAGTAGATGGAATCTGTGAACAAAGTATCCAAAAAGCTTTTATACTGTTTCATGCTTTTATGATTTGAAGGTATTTTTTTCCCTTATACACATAAAACAGAGGTCAAAATGACCTACATTGTGTTCCTGGTATATGTAAATGCTTTTAATTGCCATTTGTCCTTTGGTTTTCTCAGAGTCAGCTTCCTTCGAGTCTGAGGCAGTGATACTCTGCAGTGACCTTCAGTATGGGAGGGATTTGATGAAAATGATTGAGTTCATGCAGAATTTCACGTTCTTGTTCACAAGTTTAAAGTGGAGTGTGAGATCAATAGCTAATTGCTTTGGCACCTGCAGTGATGTTGATATTGTTCTGGACTCACATTGTGACAAGGAGCTGCATCAAGTCAAAAGTGAAGGGACTCTTGCTTCTTCCCTCTTTATCAACTTTAACATCTTACCTTTCTACATAATTGCTCTTAATTTTTAGAGTTATTATTGAGATATTCAAGTATATATTGATCAGTTTTAGTCCCTACATCACTATTAATTCATCAAAATGTACCTAAAGTTGCCAAAGTGCAGTGATGGAAAGTAACTAAGTACATTTACTCAAGTCCTGTGTTTAAGTACAATTTTGAGGTACTTGCACTTTACTTTGAGTATTTTCATTTGACACTACTTTATACTTCCAATCCAGATTTGAGAGGGAAACATTGTACTTTCTACTACCCTACCTTTATTTCACAGCTTTAATAACGTTTTAGATGAAGATTTTATACAATAGATAATATAACAAGCTTTTAAAACACAACACATTGTTGAAGATTAAACCAGGGATTTCCAAACTTTTTGTTTTTTTACATTTTACAAAAAATTGTGTGTTATCTTTGTCACATTTCAGATGTCTGAGTTGTTAACAGATCAACCAAATAGGGATTTTTCACTCTAAACTTGTCTGAAAGGATGAGGCTTTTTATTTCCTCTGTATCTCTGCACTGTTACATTATATATCATCCCTAACAAAACATCTGGTCTTTCTTAAGCGTTATCTGATTAATATCAACAGGCAAACGTTTTGTTCATGTGAACAATCGCTTGAATTTTCACCTGTTAGTTTCACATTTTTACTCAACCACCACATCAACTTTTACTCAATAATACTAACCTGAATTTATCGTGGTAGAGGCAATATTAAGAATTCTGCATCCCTGCATTAGATTACTGTTCAATGGTGAACACTAGAGGGTGGTAGAGTTTTTTTTTCTTCTTTCAACTTCATTAGGTCAGACAGAAATTACTTTCACCTTGACATCAAAGAAATTTTAATCCTCCCACTTACATTAATTAGTTTGTTGTATGATTCCTATAATTTTGGATTCTTTTCTTTTGTTATCATGTTTTATTTTTACACATTTACACACAAACTGAATTTTAAAATGTTTACTGTGGTAAAAGCTGTGATGTCTTGAGGAAGTCCCATTTAACTTTTCAAAGAGTTGTTCACCTCTGACCGCTCTTTAACTGATGCTCTTTGTCTCCTAACCTTTTTTTTTTTTTTTTATTGACATAGTAATCTGAAATCGTGTAAGTGTGAAACAAGTGACATAACTGATATTTGATATGGTCTTTGATTCGCAGTTATGAGGATCCAAGTAGCAATTCACAAATGCCTCTGGATTATATTCAGCATAAGTATAGCCTAATGGAGACTACAGTACTAAAGCCAAAGTATTGTACTTACAATTTTCAAAATGAATAGCCTATAGTATGTTCTTGTGAGTTCAGCCTGAAACCAGCAAAGCTTTGCAACTCATCACAGGCTTTGCATTGTTCCCTTAAAACTGGATTGTTTTGCTGAATGATTTTCATACAAATCCCTGAGAAGTATTATTCTCCAAATCCTCATAACTGCATTATATTAGCAGCTGACCAAAAGTATCAAAAGAAACAGTCAGAAAAGGATTAAGCCTTATCGTCAACCTAATTGTTATTTATATTTTAAAGAGAGGGATTATTGTCATTGAGGGATTTTCTGCTTTGTCATTCTGTACAGGATTTCCCTCTGCCGGGGGAAGAGTACTTATTTGGTTCCTGCTAAACAGCTTCCTCTCTTACAGGCTGCTCAAACAATGAATCCATGCACCCATACAGCTGGCTTTTCATCTGATGAATTCCTCAGATTTTTCTGGAAATACAATGGTGGTTTATGTACATATGTACAAGAGAGGAACATGCTTTCTTTCCCACATGAAATGTCTTTTAATGTTGACACACTAACAATTTAAAAAATATATTTTATTATCTTTATGCCTAGTTATTTCTGCCTTTTCTTGTTCTGATTACAGTAAAATACCTTTACATATTTTTGTCAGGACCCAGGCATAAGTATAATTTTTCAATTTGATGGTCAGAAAGTTACTGTTTGGCTTGCACCAAATGAGTACTCATAAAAAGTGACAAAGATTGAGTTATTAGTTTCAGTTGCACTGGCTTCAGGAATTAGGCTACTGTAGTTGAAAAGTGGGTTAACTCATCCCAGCCTGCTTATTAAAATTCTCTTTGCCCTGTTTTTTTGACAAGCTGCAGTGACAGTGTGGCTCAGGTCAGAGCTGTGTGGTGCCAGGTGGTGACGCAGGTAGGTAAGAGCCTGGTAGGGAACGGGGGTGAGTTTCTAACAGGAACCCACCAGGTGGTGAGTAAAGCTGGCATTGCTCTGTATAATCCAACCTCACCATTTGGCAGAGTCCAGATTAGTATTTGATGCACTCTGCTACACAGACATACTATATCCATGTTGTATGGGACTAATATAATAGTATGTGTCTTTCTGATGTGTACCATCGTACACTGTGCTTCTCTATTATTTACATATAGCCAATCAGTTCTTCTATCTAACTTGCTTTTTCAGTTGACTATTCAGACACTTTTAGTATAGTGTAGAAAATTGTCATGGAGATATGAAACCGATTCAAAATCTTATTAAAGAGAAACACATTATTTTAGAAAGGTATTGATAATATATTGATAAGGTTTGAAAGTGTGTTAAGTGTTGTGAAGTTGTGTAACCCAAGAAAATCTTCTAGATATTTCTCTAAAGAGTAGAACATGCTATTTCATTGTGCAAATAAATACATAGTTTCAGTTGAACTTTCTGTAGTAACCACTACCTGAACCCTAATAAAGCAGTTACGTTCATCATATTGGTCACCAAGCTAATGTTGACAGTAAAGTTTTATTTACTCCCCAAATCTACTTTTGGAAGTTTTCTATCAATAATTCTCTCTTCTAAATCTCACTTAATCATGAACTTTGACAAGTGAGACGGAGGTGAGACTTATGCTTTATTGAAAATGTTTTTAAAAGCAGTATTTGTCTGTTTTAGAGCAGAAAAGACTAAATCAAATGTATTGTTGTTTTGGGAAATACTCTGCCAGACAGCTGCATACAACCAATTCCCCAAGGTTTTCTCTGGGATACTCTGTTTGCATTAACGTGCTGTAAATGTGGGTTTCAATTTTATAAATGTTAAATTTATCATTCATGAAAATTATTTCTCACTTTCATTAACATTGCGAGATAAGGCATTTAGATATCATGCAACTTAAAATCCAGTAAATGGTAGTAAAGTTCAAGAGTGACACAACATAGACGTTTCAAGAGATACAATATGCTCTCAGGGACAGTGGTTTTATTGGGGAGAACTGATACAACAGCTGAGATGTGAGGCTTCAACTAGGCACAAGCTATTTTGACATTCTTATTGTTTTGTAAATATATCTAGACATATATAGTTGTTGCAGTTGCAGATTTGCATATCCTAGAAGAGTGTGGTATTGGCCTATTGGAGGTCCCTCTCTGAGTGCCTTTCTAGTTGCAGTGACATCGACATAAATATCATTTAAATGCATTATTTATTTTTTTAGATAGCTTTGGATACAAAGTAGGCTAATCGTAAAACTATATAGCCTATTATTATAGCCTAAATCTATATCAATATCAAATCTATATCAATAGTCTTATATTTGCCTATGTTTACTTTTCCTGTGTTTATTTCTCATTTCTGTTTTGTCGACCCCGAAGTTTAACAGTTTGGACACAGATGAGGTCATCCAGCAGGAGTGTTCGATTTAAACTTCATTGTTGTCTTGAATAAATCAGCAGAACAATAGGGAGCATTAGGACCCCGAGGCGCGGAAGGCTTCCCCTCCGTCTCATTATCCATTGATCTGACAGCTTGACGGGACGACCAGTTAGAGAAGGATGTGACTGGGAGAAGGAGGTGCCCTGCGTCAGAAGTTTGGTAGAAATTCCTCGGTTGTTTGTAAGACAACAGCAGGTCCACTGCGATGTCTGTCAAACACAGATGTTCCTTATTCGACACATTTTTAACCGGATGAACCCGAGCTGGCGTTTGGATTGTTGCTCCTGTTGTGTTTTTGTTGGTAGAGAAATCACTTCATCGGATCAGCCAGTTTTGGGATTCAGGCGTCAGTGGACTTAAAGGTCACTTCTTGATTTATTTCTCTCTTTTTTTTTTTTTTTTTGGAGCTGCGTTTCAGCGGACAGACTCGTTTCAAACAGCCGGCGCAGCTGCAAGTAGTCCCAACTGTTTGTGGACTGGAAGTCGAGGCTGGGGACGCACACGTGTAGTTCGTCCTTCATCCGGCTCAGGACACATCGATCCCTCTGCTCTCTCTCTCTCTCTCTCTCTGGATTAAAGTTTGTCCTCCGTTTTCAGGTTGCGTTTAAAACAGGAAGAGAAAGACACGAACAACATGTCACTAAGCAGAAGTATTGAATTTGAACACTTTGAGGAACGAGAGAAGCCACACCGGACACCGAGGACCAACTCGGGCTCCGGGTCTCAGTCGGGCTCCAGAGGCAACGGTCTGGTCCCCAGCCCCGCGCACAGCGCGCACTGTAGTTTCTATCGCACGCGCACGCTCCAGTCCCTAACGTCCGAGAAAAAAGCCAGAAAAGTGCGTTTTTATCGCAATGGAGACAAGTATTTCAAAGGTCTGGTGTATGCTGTGTCCAACGACCGGTTCAGGTCTCTGGATGCTCTGCTCATGGAGCTCACGCGCTCCCTGTCGGACAACGTCAGCCTTCCTCAAGGAGTCCGGATGTTGTACACGCTGGATGGGGGCACGAGGATCACTGGCCTGGACGAGTTAGTAGAGGGTAAGGGCGATGGTGGATGTAACGATCACTTCGTGTGACCACATCACGACAGCAGCTCAAATACTTGATTCTTTCGATTAGAGCTTAATGTACATTGATTCAGACATGCGATTGATTATATAAAAGCAAACTTTTTTTTTTGCTAAATGGCTCATGGAAATTACTGAACAGTTACATTTTAAGGGGTTGACTCTTGATGCTGTGACTTCAACTAAAGTTTTTACTTTGTTCGAAAGACCTCCTTTACTTCAACCACTTATCTCTATATTGTGGCTGCAATGCAGAACTTCTCGTGTGTCCTTGTGAATGCATTGACATAACTGTCCTGACATGTCTGACCCAGTGCTTTGCAGCAGACAAGCATACAGACCCCTCCTCTGTGCAGTTTGTGTTCACAACAAAGCTCTGCTTAATGTCCATCTCTGTCCATTGATCTCAGCTGGACGGACTCACTCCTCCCGCTACACTCTATTTGTGAGCCTATGTGGGCGTGAAAGTGCTTTGTGCACCACAAAATATGTGCCTGCCTAAGAATGAATATATGTGCGCGTGTATGTTGTTGCAGGGTTCACTGGCCGTTAAAACCTTTTACATTGATCTCGCCCTTGGGGCTTGAAAGATGAAAGTGTCCCTTCCCCCATCCAGGTCATTTCTTGCAGTGCCTATGTGAACACTTAGGTTGGAAACATTATGAGAATTAAATTTAATAAAAAAAAATAAAAAAAAACTGCAGCCATTAGTTCAAATAATGCTTCAGTGTTTTCATTTTGGTGACGATTTAGAAAGCTGAACAGTATCACACACTGTAGAAACAAAGAGGCTGTTTCCATTTGGCTATTTCAATCCGGACATGTGCGGCCACATTCGGAGGTGGACTGGAGGTGGAGTGGGTTTCCACCTGTACTTTTGCTGGCCACTTGTGGTCCGATCACGGCCAGGTCGCATATGTCTGCATTGAAATAGTCAAATGGAAACCGGGTCAGACAAGACACAGTCTGTGACCCTTTCACTTTTCCTGCTGTGTTGTTCCCTCTGCAACGAGTGACCTCTCAGTAATGAGTTAATCTTCATGTTCAGCCCTACAGTGTCTGTCTGCACTGTGACGGGCCTGCAATCCTCTTTTATCCTGAGGGGTTACTGCTGGGCCACGGGTGCTGCCATCCACTGACCTCTCACTGTTGTTTTTATTCTTATGTATGGGTCTATTTTCATCACAAAAGCCCCTAAAGTTTAGTCTCTGTGCTGCACTCATTTCCTATATGCTGTCCTCTGAGGGACTGCTGGGGATGTAGGCCAGTGCTTGATCTAAATTCTGTAGCATCACTAGTTGGGCAAACTGAGCTTAAGTTGTTTTGGTGCTCTGGTTCTGTCTGTGACTGACACTTCTGCAGCTCATTTAGTCATTAATTTTAATTGGTAAATTCACTCCAATCACAGCATAATCCTTTTTTACTCTCAGCTCTTCCTGGCAGTGTCACTGCAGGTTTTGTTTAAGGTTTTAAGATATCTGCAAATGAGATGTCTTCTGAAAACCTCCTCTGGTGGTGTTTGTAGAATAATTATCTATGTTTAAGTTAAATCTCTTACACTTGAGTGAGCCAGAAGTGGGCCCTCTTGAAGAGTCTTTTCCTCAGTTTAAGTTGCAGCTGCTTCCTCTGAGGCTCTTTCACTGTTTACATTTTCATTTTTTATTAAACTTTCACACTTGAATAGATTCAGCAGTTTCAGGAGATACATGAAGGTTAGATACCTTGTTGGGTCAGTAAGTGGGAATATTCTGTTTATGATTTTTGCAGACTGGACCCTTTAAGACAGAACAGACTCTTTAAGACAGAACAGACTCTTTAAGACACCAGGCCTTGAATAAGCGAAGGATATGATCGTGTCCTGGTCAATCATAATCATGTATTTAGGCTGTGTAGTTTCTAGCAGACCCTCTTAGACAGCAGGTGGGCCAAACACCCGAGTCTTGTCCTTGTGTACTCACCAGTGTAATGGACAGAGAGAGGGAACATTACTGTACAGCTCAGCAGTCTGCCTCCATTGATTGAAGCCTGCTGTGGCTCTTTTGTGTGGAAACCCAATCAAGCACTATTCACACGTGCCCCTAATGGCTGGATGGGATTACCGAGCCACCCAGTCAACTTGAACTGCTGTGCTGGTGGAAAACAACACAGAGAGGTATAGTACGTACTGAACTGAGTTTAGAACGAGCTTTGTGGAGGTCCATAATGTGCTGACAGGGGAATTCTAGTTGGGACAGAAATTGAAACACCAAAGGGTTTTATTTGTATGAAATAGGGAAATTAAGCTTTTTTTTATTTTAATTTTTTTATGTTGATGTTGAAATTAGGTAAGGCACTCCAGCATTAGAACTGTTCAGTGTTTTATGGCTGTGTTGATGTGTTGTTGTCCTCAGCAACAATGGGAAATGGCAAACTGGTTATTTGAAAATGAGTCTTGATTCAGGAATGTTTTTTCACTAATCACAGTCCTGTATTATTGAGGAAACCCACTCATTTATGATATGAAGTTTGTTAAGGAGACTAAAATGTTCTGTTACAGCAAGTGCCAACACATTACATGTTGAGCCATGATTGGTAGATTGCATACAAGCCCCAGAATAAAGAAAATTAAAAACCTGGTCGATGTAGTAGACAAAACTTGAATCCAAAGTAAAGTCTGATTCATAACAACCACAAATACACAATCAAAGACGCACTGAGCACATCAGTTTTGCACTTTTTTTTTTTTTTCCCCCAGCTTGTCACCACGTCCACAAGACGTAATTTTAAAAAATTAAAACGGCTGGAAAAATTTAGTCTGCAAAACATTTTGTACAACATGTTAAGCATTACAGAAAATGGGTAACATAAAAAGCAATATTTAAAACAAATAACATCATATGTCCACATTGTACATAAGTCTATAACTCGTTGTCAAAACTTGACTTTCACCACTGAAGTTCTAATGATTTAGAATAATACAAACAATGTAGTCCATGATCATGGACTTCACATCTTCCTTGCAGAGGGACTGAAGTGCAGCTGTGCTCCGGCATTGTGTTCAGCGCTGCCACTAGTGACCAGAAACTACACTTCTGTACTCTTTATATGTACGTCAGTATTTTTGTAATATAGCCTCCAGGGTTTACTGAAAGTTTAATTCCCAAATCTGAATTAAATGCCCCGTTCCATAATAAAAATACATACCCAAAATATGATTGTGTCCATGGAATCAGAATTCTGAGTTAATTATTTGAATCTGCTGATTTACTAAGATTTGTTAGATATGGAGAATTTAGGATCCAAGTCATGTTTGATTTCAATTATCTTTGATTAATAAAGTCAGTTTTTCTGAGCTACTTAGTCATGAATATTTTTAAATGTCTAATTTGTAGCAGTTCATGGAGTGTAGCTCCAGGCTAAGACTCAGCTGAATCCTGGATTTATGCTTGATGGATAGATGAGGCTGTGGTCGTCTCTGTTTTGGCAGGATGAGGGCAACACATTTTATGATCTCACTGTAAGTGCTGAAAAAGGATTTCGATGGATGGAAGCGCCAATATAATTGACATGATTTTTTTTCTAAAAATCTTTTCTTCGAAGCCATTTATTGGTGTGTCCATTATAATCTAACTTTTCAAGTAGCTCCACCTTCTAAATATGTTGTGATCAAATAGTAATAAACAGTGGCCAATGATTCTTACTGCAGTTGTGAGTATTAAGTCAGAAATATTGAAGCCCATACAAACTGGATATGTTTAGATCATGGGATCACTTCATTGTTTTTGTGACAGCAGTCTGATAAAGTCTTAATATTAACACATTAACAGAACTGTGGCCATTTACTGACATCGCTTCTGTTTTGAAACAGTGACAGCTGTGCGATCACTGCAGTAAAAACTGTTAGACTGCTTTGACAGCCTTGTTAAGGTCGACCTCATCTGTTGTGCACATGAGGACAACAGCCAGTGGTGGGTGGCTGAGGCTCCTATCGTATCACTGAGGGACATCAGGGAATAGACTTCTCACCAGTCGCCATCTGAGGGCATTTCGGTATTCTGTCACTTTCCCTCAGATGAATGATGGTCTCAGTTATATTTTGTTTTAGTGTTCAGCCACAGCTCTGTCCCTCCAGCTGCGGCCTAGACTTTTAATTAGCCTTTGGTTAATTGCAAGCTTAATAAAACCTGGTGTCATGGGACACGGTATCTTATTTGGCCTTCTTACACTGTTGCTAAATTCATTTGTCCTGACACACATCGAACAACCAAAATTTCAGAAGAGAGGATGGATTTTTTTTTTTTTTATCAGTAAATTAAAAAGTTACCAAGGGATGATAAACATAATGCCACAAATTGCTAGCTTCTCTTTAAATTGTATATACATACATTTCTGTGGTATGGAGGATTAAAAGAGTATAATTCATGCTGCTTATAGACTGAACAACCTGCAGATTCAGCCCCTTAAGTATTGATTGTATTGTATTGATACGAAGATACAGCCATGAGGAATGAGGTGATGACAGATACAGTACTTTGCTGAATATTGGCTCTACTGCACTTTGTTTCATGCTGGACAGACATCTATTTCACGAGCTATTTATTCAAGTTTCTCTGTTTGTATGTGAAGTTCTTTTCTCATTAATTAAAAAATTCTGTGATTTTAATTTTTAATAAAAAAAAATTATACTCCCTGTAAATGTCGGAAAAAATAATTTAGTAAAATACATGTAAATATAAATGTAAAAAAAAAAGTCTATAAAAGTTTCACAGTTGCTACTGAAAGAGAGTTGATTGTTTGTGGACACTTCAATAGTTTCTTGAGGAATGTAGCATGAGAAAAGAAAGTATCTGTCACTCTCCCCTTCTGCCCCGTGGTGGGACAGAGGGGCTCACTGAAGCGCAGATCCAACACTCAGCCTTCAAAACAATCACCAGGCATCTTCACTGTGGTTTTCAATTACCGACCGAGCCCCTGAATCGTCACATGACTTTGTTCTTAAGAGGAAACATTTGCGTGTTAATGTGTTCAAATGGAATGCTGGCAGATGAAACAAAATGCTTTGCTTTGGAGGAAGGCCAGTGCAGCAGCTCAACAGCTGAGAGGGAGGGAGGACAGAATTACACTGCCTCTCAATGTGCCTTTTTGTTTCAGCTGAAGAATGTTAACTCTGTTATTCCAATAATTCGAGTAATGTCATGTGGAAGCAGTGTTTTATCAGGCATACCACATATGTGAGGTTGATTCTGTGGAAGGTGTGTGTAATTTTCACAATATTTAAATTGGAATAATTTTTTTAGGCTTTCTTTTGCTGTACTGTGAAACTTTTATGAGCAAAATTGTGCTACAAGTAGTTTTTATTTATCTATTAACTTCAAACAAAGTGCAGTAATTACAGAAAACATAAATCAAATCAATATTTGTTGTGAATACCGTTGGTTTTTAAACCACCACCATACCTCCTTGGTGCGTATACACACAGCTTTTCATGGTACTTGGCTGGTAGGTTGTTCCAAGCATCTTGAAGATCCTGCCAAAGTTATTCTGTGCATTCAGGTTGTCTAAGTTGCATCTGTCTTTTCATGTAATCCCAGACGGATGATTGTAGAACTTTTTTCTTCCTCCAGGTGAAAGTTACGTGTGCGCCTCCAACGAAGCCTTCAGACGTGTGGACTACACCAAGAATGTCAATCCCAACTGGTCAGTGGGCATCAGGACCGGCACGTCACGCTCCCTGTCCTCTCTCGTCCCGCTGAAGAGTGAGCTGCAGCGTGAATCTAAGGACTTCATCAAACCCAAGCTAGTCACAGTCATCCGCAGCGGTGTCAAACCTCGCAAGGCAGTACGGATACTGCTCAATAAGAAAACTGCGCACTCCTTCGAGCAGGTGCTCACTGACATCACGGACGCTATCAAGTTGGACTCTGGAGCCGTGAGGAGACTGTACACTTTGGAAGGCAAGCAGGTAAGTCAGATGAATACTTGTTAAATAATATACCAGTCTGCAAAGATGATCTCGCGTTAAACTGTCCTCCTGTGTGGATGCTAAGCGCAGCTCTGATTATCACCACACAAACTTGTGAAAAACCAGTCAGTGAAACTAGGTATTCTCTTGTTCTTGCCAACCTGTGATCTCACTGACTAACATGACATAACTAGACAGTTGGAGTGAGTTAAACATATTGTTTTCAATGACTTCAAACTGGTGGATGTGCATATGAGAACCAGATGGAACTGCAAAGCTGAGCTTATCTCTAAAAAACACTGATATATAGGTTTCAGCTGTGTCAGCAGTCTGGGTAATTACAGTCCATTTAATCATCCATACATAATTACACGCCACAGTTATTTCAACAAAGCAATTATGAATACGCTTTAAAGTCCAGGGCTTTTGCCACATCCGTCAGTATTGTATCCTCCTACCTCATCTGCCCCTTTTGTACCACGTGAGACATTTTGTGCTATAATCCTGTCCATCTGGGACACATATGTATTAATGTTTCCATTTGAAATCCTCATTGAGGGTTTCCTGATGTTCCCAGATGAGATGAGCTCAAACACAAAGTGCCCCTCATCAAAAAGATTTATATTTACTGTATGTCTCATCTGGTAGAGGTCGCAGGTCATTATTATCCACATAAATATATCGTTTTAACTTGTCTTTTTGTTGATAATCAGCTCTTTGCTTATGATCAGGCTCTGTTAAATCTGGATTATTACCTTAACATTGTTAATGGTAGCCAGATATGGTTGAATTCACTTTGTGATACAAGCTGCTGGCCTCGTATTGACTGACAAAGTGCCTCCAGATAATGTTAAAACAAATTAAATGTTTCATTCAAGCCCTTGCTAGATGACTTCGCACTAATCAAGCCTTTCACTACCAAATAAATCTCTATATTTCCCAGTATACAGAGTTTTTAAATCTGGTGTCTGGAGAGACATTTCCGTGCTGGTCAGACAAATGCGTAGTGAGTATGGGCGTGTAATGATTAAGAAGAGGTGTTTGTGAGAGGTATGAGGAGAAACTAGTTAGTGGCTGTGCTTTGGTTACTTGTATAGTATATATTATATACATTAGGAAGGCCTTTTTGCTGTGCTTTGCCCAGATTGCTGTAGTTGCACAAATGGTGTGTGTTCAAAAATCATAAAAAATGTAAACTTGGAGTTTAAAGTTGTTGATTGATTATCATAACTGCTGGCTTGATATCCGTTACTTTCAATTTATAGCTCAGGTATTGTTTCATTGGCGATGGGACTAAACCCCTGTGTATTTTATTTAATGGACAATTGTACTGATTAAGGGGTGTTGATTAGATCAAAGGCTATAAAAACATCAAGAGGCCTGGTAGGTCAGTGGCATTGGTCCTAAACTACTGAAAATGTATTTCCTGGGTAATAGTTAATAGTTAAATGGAGTTTTACCAGTGAGAGGTGTGAAAGAGAAATCGCAAAACAAGTTTAAACTAAGAAACAGACTCTGACAACCAAAACAGCTGATGTTTGTTTCCTATGAGCTGACGGGTATCTTTCTGGGCTGGACAGTCCAGACAAATGACTCTGGAGAATTGTGATCCTTATCACCTCTGACAGAGCCAACCCAGCACTGTTTCTGTGAGACCAGCACTGTCCAACCTCTAATTACTTGTTATAATTATATAATGATATCCAGAACATCACTGTATTTATTTACATTCTCTTCCTGCAGTGGATGGGCTTGAACTGGATGACATGGCTACACATGCTTCAGATGATACCTAATGTCAAAGGGTGATATATTAAAAAAAAAAAAAAAAAATCAAATATAGTACCTAAGTAGTATAGTAGTTAATAATTGCATCGCTCAGAGCTGTACACATTAATAATACTTTTCAGAATTTGCTTAGAGCCTCTACTGTGTTAATTCAGTCCAATGCCTGTGACAAAAAGCCCCGATCTGTCTCAGTTTACATCTCCTAGTAATTAATAAGTAGACCAGCCATGCAGACGAGCTGTTATTTCCAGGCCTTTTATGCTCCATATTGCTTGGAGGAGTGTATCATCAGTCTTTCCTGGGGACAAGGACATACAGTACTTTAGTGCTTGTTGTGTGGTGTCCACCCTGTCTGTCCACCCATACTGAGAGTTGATGCTTTGACTAATCATTTGCAGTGAGAAGAGGTGAGCAGAATGTCGAAAATGATTGAGCTGGACCTTTCCTTTTTTAAAACCTGTTAATAACATCTCTGAACTCTTAGACATTATGGTCCGTTAATGGCCATAATGTCTGTTAATTTAACTTTTGTTAGAAGACATGAAACCGTACTGTCAGCTTCAGCATTATTAGGATGCAGTGTTTTGCTTATCTGTGCGCACAGGAATCACACTGTCATTCACCATTACTCACTGTTATACATGGCTCCTATAGTGATTTACAAGTGTAGCATTAATGGCAACTCATTTAAGAAAGATCTCAAACCACACAGCATGCAGGCCTGTTGTGCTTTTAGTCATCCACAATGTTCTTTTATTAGACTGAAGATGAATCACAGCCAGTTCAACCACAAACGTAACACCAACATTTAAAACGGAGGGGATTTAATGAAACTGGCTATAGGAAAAACTCTGATTCCCCTTTAGCTTTTTATATTTTAAATCATACATAAATAATTTTTAATCGTGATTCACAACCTGTATTTTGTAGTATTTACAGATTATACATTTACACAATTCATGCTGACAAGTGTGTCACTTCCTTTAGATATTCACGACAAGGTTGCTGTTTTGTTTTTGTTTTTTAATGATAATCACATCGGCTAGTTGTTACAGTAGACTTTTATTCAGCTTCCTTTGAGATGAATTCTGCTCTGTGCTGGCTGGAGCCCAACATTTCTCCTCCATCAGATCAATGCTGTTAGAGTCTGGAGTTTCTGCATGGTCACCAAATCCTTACACACAGTACAGCAGCATATTTTTGAAAAAAATCAAAAGGTTTTACAGGTGAATGTTTGTGTTGGGTAGTTATCAGCTAAGAAAATTTTGTCAGGAAAGCCAATAATTTCATTTTCATCAATACTTTTTTTCCTTGTTCACTCATTTTGTGTTGCCATGACAATGCAGGTTGCATAAGTTTAAGGAAGTAGTAAATGCACAATACAGTTCAACTGATCATTTCAACCCAAACCATTATCTTTGGTGCCTAAACTAACCCGGGGTGCTCATTCAGGAAACCTTCCATGGGTCGCATTTGAGGGGAGGAACAACCGACCTATATGGTCTCATGGGTTGGAGGACAAACTGTTGGCAACCTTGAATCCCTGGAAGCTTAATTGGTATTTACTTTTTACACCAGCTGTTTGTAACAAGCAAAATCAGCTTTTTCAGTGTCACACTTTGTAGCCGCAGCAGTTACACATTCGAAAGATTGTTCTTGCCACAAAAAAACAGTTTTTCTTATGACTCGGCTTACTCTCTTGGCTTCAACAGGATGGTCTTAGAATTACATTAATATTCTAATTAAGAGGTTTAACCCAATACTCCTGTAACCTGATCCTGACACCAGAGCTGGACACTTGATAATTCCCTGTCCATGGTAGTAGAAGTAAATTTGATTTAAATTAGTGACTGCATTCTTCAACGCAGGCTGACACTATTTCTTTGTGCAGAATAAAGTGTTATATCATTCAACATAATCTTTATTTCTAAACACCGAGAGAACTAAATGGAGAAGCGTTAGTGAAGAGGATAATCTGACAGCATGATTTGTTGAGAGGCCCCTCTGTCATGGAGCCTCTCTACTCTGATAAGCCTCTTTTCACATCCTGAGTGGTGCCATATTGGTGGCTACACAGACTAAAGGGAAATTCCCACGTTGTTGCAGTCCGGTGAAAACCATATGTCTCAAAAACATAAACTTTTAAACAGAAAAGAAGGGAGAAATGTCCTTTTTTTTTTTTATCAGTGTGACAATGAATTTTCAGTTTATGTGTTCTGTCTTTTTTTTTAAAGGTTCATTCATCTGCGCAATGAAGAGAATTTTCTCAAAAAACACGTATTAATTTTTGTTTGTTTGGTTTGATTTATTTGGTGTTATTTGGCCTATCATCGTTGATAAAAAAATAGGGTGGACAAAATTATAGAAACACCAGTCAGTAAAAACACCTCAAACAAAACATTAGATCCTCCATGAAAGAAGGGTTTATTGCAAAACAGTTGTCAATGACTACTTTTGTTTTAGCTAGGGGTGCCTTTATAAACTGGCATCTGAGCTAATATGACCTCTTCTTGTGAAAATCATGCTGTCATTCCAGTATAAACCCCACAGATTCTATAAAACACACTTTTGAGGCTCATCCGAAAGTCAGTCCCTCACACACCCATAAACACACGCACACACTCCAAATGCCTTCCAGCACCAGCTAACCATCTGCTCCTCCAAAATCAAATCAGAGGTCCCAGCCACCCGGTCTGCAGGCGCTACAGCCCCTCCCGCTGATGCACTCTCACACACACACACACACACACACACACACACACACACACACACACACACACACACACACACACGCACATGCACATGCACACAACGCCTCACACACAGAGGCCCCCCACTGGTGCCCTGGCCACCACCGGATAATTAGAGCTATAAGATGGAAGGAAGGGTTAAAGTGCAGCTGTCAGGTGTGTTTGCGGGTGTGTGTTTATGGTTGTGTAGCGTGCGAGTGAGTGCGCCTGCACAATACATCTCTGTCCACTCTCTCTCCTCGACTCAGAGCCACTCAGACTGAATGTTAATTGTAGATCTTGGTTATCAGAGCCAGCAGAATCAGCTGCTGCTTTTGAGTGAAAGCCCTGTTTTACATCTCAAAGCTGACTGGGCAGGCAGAAAATACGATTTTCCTATTTTCTTTGTTTGATTGATGCATTCATTAATTTGGGGAACGATCCAGTGGTTGCTTTTGTTTCTTTCTTATAGAGAAATAATTGACAGATGCTTCAAGAACCTACAAATGCTGACAGAGAGGAGTCCATGTGATAAAACAGAAGGAGCAAGTGTATGAACTGAATTGTAAAGACCAAACAAATACTCACTTATGATTGACTGACACTGGAATTTGCATCATTTGAATAGATATAGCCTATTTAGAGATTAAAAATAAAGATGTTATTTTTTTTTTTCCTCTAAATTGCTTTTTTGCAACACTAATGATACTCCTTAATTCTATAAATTAGACAGATTCTGCTTTACTATGTAATCTTTGTCTTTGGTTTCCCTGTGGTTTACAGATAAAGGTACAGAAGGAGAAGTAGACTGTCAGAAAGTAAAAGTGATTAGATCTGATCAGATCTACACTCGAAGTTGGAGCGAATGCCTGGATTTCATAGAAAGCTTGTTTTACAAGTTTCAACCCTGCTCCTTTTTGACTTCCACACATATGGTCAATAATGAGGTAAAGTGTGTATGAATGGTACATTTTCAGTTTTGGATAGTTACAGACTTGGCCAGCCATATTGTACTTTACAAATGCCTCCACTGTAGTAGATCTCTAGTGTGAGTACGGAGCACTACCAACTGACCTGGCTGCACCTTTTCACATTAAGACTCCTATGAAGTCAGATGCATTGTGGCCTGAGAAATATGTTGGCAAAAAGAGAAAATGGGAAGGACAGAGGAAGATGGTGGTCACCATAGAGGAGGTGGGCTGAAATGTCCCCAAGCTTATTTGCCAGTCTTCAGCTTTTTTAGCCAGTGCTTGTTCTCCCCTTCCTCCCCCTGCCCCCCTTTTCACCACCTGCCTGTTTACCCCACTGTGCAGAGCAGCTGACAACCATAGTCTGCCATAGTCGCATGCAAAATGTATTTTACTTTCACTTTTCAGTCACATTGTCCATGCAAACATGTCTGTTTCTTTAAATATACACTCTTTGTATTTAATACACTGCAACATTGTCTTTAGAATTCTTTACTCTGTCTGGCAGCATTTGCTCACACCACACCTCTAGCTGTTTCACCCATAACAAATTCCAGTGCTTACTGAAAAAAGAAAAGTCTATGAACAGATAATGAAGGACAAAACACTGACCGCTCAGTGACCTTTTTTGTTACTAGTTTGATGCGGGAGAGCTGGATCCCATCCAGAGTTTCTTCCTGCCTTTTACCTGACGTTGCCTTCAGCCCTGCATGACCCCGACACAGAAGTGAGAAAAGACGGTCAGTGTTTTTGTACTGCGTACCTTTCTTTTTCTTGGTTAAATACTCTGTGGGTAGTGTGAGAGAATGTAAAAATGTCTGCAGTTGTAGTCCACAATCTGACATTTAGCCTCCTGCACAGGTATTTAGTAGACTGAGTTTAATACATTTATGTCACAGCTCTCAGGTCCACACCTCTCTTTGTTATAGCAAATATCTGAATTCTGTCTCAACCACTCAGTCCTGCAGATCTGAATCATAGTACCATTAAAAACAAAGGACTTTTGATTAAGTAGCCATAATACTGTTTGTTGTACTGAGTCAATTTGAGTGGTAATTTGGAAGCGGAGGGTAGGTAGTAAATGTGTGCTAGTACAAATTTGTTTTTTCAGAGACAACATCAGGATACAGTTTAACTGGAATCTGTGCTCTTGATTTAACTTTATTTCTGGTATTTTTTTTCTCTCATTCCAAAAATTTCAACAACAGTGTATGTGAAAACTGATTTTAAAAAAAATCCGGAAATACAAGTGCCTTTCACAATCCTTTTCACTTTGTGATGTTATCAGGATGACAGTCCGTCTGCCCATTAACCAGAGGCTGAAAACAGACCCGGGTCATTTAGACTGCTGAGCTGCACCGCCGGAAATGTTTGTCTGTCTGAAATCTTTAAAGGTCTTTTCATTCCACACAGTGATTTGAGTAACAGGAGAGGAAATGAGACTCAGCACTGATAATTGGATATTTGGCTTAAATGTAAAGCTTCCTTTTTTGTTTACATTGTTACATTCATCAGTGGGATAGACTGTGTTTTCCGTAATAAACTCACGATATAGTTACTGTATATCCTTAAAAACCTAATGTCGGTTTATAAAAGATATTCATGCTGTTTAAATGACTTGAACTGATGGGTTTCATTTGGGTTTCCATCTCCTTCTACTTCCCAGTCTTTATCAGTCAGTCCTGCACTGTAGATGTCTTTAGGCAGAGAAATGCATTAGTTATTTCTGCATGCGTACAGTGTGCATAACAAAAGTTGAAGGTCAGTCCGAGGCCTCAGTGCTGCTGCAGTTTATCAAGGCACAAAGAATTTGATGCCCTGCTGAGCAAGAGCAGCAGGCTGAAAGTCTGGGACAACTCCCAACAGACTGCACCAAAATATGCACAACACTGTTTTTTTTCATACAGTGTATCAATTTTTACTGAGCGTCCCAGACAGTAAATGGGAAAATTCAGACCAACATCCATTTTGCATATTCAACATTTTGAAGGACATTTCCACGTCCGTGAGCATCAACTATAACAGCAGAGAATTTTTTCTGTAGATTTTTCTCTTTTGCACTTACCTACAAAATGTACATCTTTTGTTTGTGTTAATCTTAAAAGTAATGCAAAAAGCATTCAGCATTCAAATCAACAACAACTTTGTGTAGGATGCTCCCAATCACTTACATAAAATCATAAACTGTTGCAAAAGTAGCTACCATAAAATAATAAATAATCTTAACTTCATTTCTATGATTATATAATGCATTCAGTGCAATTTTATTTATATATCCAAGGGCAATTACTGGCCTATACAGAAGTTAAACAACCAAACAAAAACAAATATGAAAACAAATCAATGAAGTAAAAGACTATAAATAACTGACTGGATGGATGGTAAAGGGGATACAATATTACTATAATTACTTTTACAAACCTAATGCAAACAAATTAAGCAACATCCTGTAGGTGGCAGTAAAAAAAAAAATTGCTCTCTAGTTTTTTTTAGTCTCCAAAAGACATTACACTGTTTGTAAATATGTCAACTGAATTTCACTTCCCAGAGTTGTGGGGCACCACAGAAACCTGCTTCCAATAAACCAACCATGGTGAACATGAAAGGGAAGCTGGTTCATTAAATGCGAATGAACTCTATAAGAACAATCTCAGTCCTGTCCTTTCTATGAGGCTGAAACTTCTCCACATTCTTTAGTGAAAGCTGCTTTCAGCAACTTTACGAATACATCTAAAGAAGAAACTAGTTTAGCCCCACGTGCTGTAAGAGAACCCATCGTAGTGGTTGATAAAACACTTCATTGCTGGGTATTGGGGCATACACATACAAGTGGGAGGTGGATGTTGGTTGGCGTGACACTGATGCAGTTTGGCATCATCTCAAATGACACGCTCTTAATGATGATGCCCTCCTGGCCCCAATACTCTAAACCAGCCTAGGTCTTACAGTGCATGTATTAACACGTTTGCGCTATCTGGCACCAGCAGTTAAAGGGTTTGCATTCATTAAGTTGTCTAAAGTCGTCTCATCCTGTTATCATATTAAAGTGGATGATATCTTGTTATTTGCATATCCTCCTGGCAGGACAGTGAAACATGCTGGTAGTTACAGACAGAAAAGAGAAAGACTCTCTGTCCGATGAGCTTGAGGCACGACCACACAAGGGCTTCATCTGATTGTCAGGCTTGAGCTGTTTTCAGGGTGAAGTTTGGATTAAACACCGCAATTCGGGTCAACAGCCAGGAAATTTGCATGCCCGCCTATTGTTCTGCAGCGTCATTAGCACACAGCACCATCTGACACCAGTGCAGTGACAACATCCAACCAGGAGTATTCTCTGTTATTTATTATGGACCCACTGATGAATCATGCTTTTCATACTAAATTCTTACGAGAAAAAACTGTTTAGTGATCTTGCAGGATAGATTATATCATAGTAGAGTATTACCGAAACACTTTTTGCTACGCTTAATGTATGTTATTCCAGGGTCTAAGCTGGTTGCTCTACATTGTACAGACTGAAGTGTATTTTGGCTGTGGGAGCGCAAAATGCTGCAAGTTAATTAAACAAAAGTTGATGTCATTTTCAGTGTTTTTCTGTAGTTGCAATTCATTTTGTTATACTTTACATATATTATTTTGCATTGCGTTGATTTCTTTTCGGCCGCTGTAGAGCCTGCTTAGATAACATTTTATAAAAGTGAGTTTCATGCAGTGAAGTTTATAGATTTTAAATTTAGAGAAAAAGACAGAAAAGTCAATACATTTGACTTGTCTTTCAAAATACAAGATTTTTTGAAAGCAAACAAATCCTTGGCATAACCTGGTGGCTATTTGGCCTTTAGAAATAACAACCAATAAATCCAGAATTCCTCTCTTACTGTAGCAGATAGCTTTTATACACAACCATGTACACGCACTATTTCTGTGGTTTCCATTAGCCTTGATGGGCAATACAAACATACCTCTCTGAGGTAAAAAGTACCTGTTCCATGCCTCACAAGTGCTGCTGGCATGGTGGACTGATGAAACAAAAAGGAAACCGACAAGCTGGCAGACGACAGTGCTGGAGAGTGTTTGGGTAGGTGTGTGTGTTTGTGGGTGGGGAGGGAGGGGGGCAGGTGGGGGCACACTGGGCTGTCAGCTGTACTGAATGTGTGGAGGCCGTCGACGGGGAAGAGCATCCATTGTGTGCTGTGTGATCTCAACTGCTTGTTTTGTTTTGTTTGTGCAGCCTGGCCCTCTTCCATTCTTTGCAGTGGGCCTTTCACTCTCCCAGCAACAGAGTTGACATCATGATACGTTTAGGCTGCATTCAAACTCCAGCCCACACACTGTTGTTTGTCTGCTCCAGTTTAATCAGGCAAGATGGCCTCAGTAAATTTTTGCAGATTGATGTGATGGATTTGTTTTGTGCAGGGCAGATTATGAGCTGTATGTGCAAGTGATCCTAACAGCTGAAGTATGCATCTGTTCCTGATCTTGGAGTTTAATTTGCACATCAAACATGGTCTCTTTAGTTATCGTGAGGTATACTTCTTGGCTTAGGAGTGTTAATGACAGATGGTTTTTATTTTGGATCTTTGGAGACTTCTGCCGAAACTGCATAATTATACTTTGAACATGTATTGGCTGGTAGCCACTTTAAATGAAGCAGTAATATTGGTTTTTAATTGGAAAATAAGGATCACGGTAAGTGCCATCAAAAACAAACATTTTATGCATCTCTGGTGGATCTCTTAATAGCTCCATAAATCTGGGAGTCTCTCTTTCTAAATGAGTAAGGTAATCTGCTGAGGCTCATCCGGGCTGTTGTGTGTGCATGTTGAGGCTTCATTTTTTTCTTGCACAGCTCCTTTTTAGTGTGAAGAGCTCGGCACTAATGTACAATCAGACAAACTGAAGTTATGTACTGTAATGCCTATCTTTGTGTGAATACGACTCGGAGGAGAGGGAGCAAGCGAGCCAGACAGCTGTGTAATGTGTGAGAGGCCAACAAGCCCCTGGCTGGAGTGCGGAAGAGTTTACTACACTGGGTTAGTTTCTGTGAATTGGTCTGAAAATGATGGGAATCTGACTTTTTGAATTTACTAATCTGTTCTTCCAAAGTGCTTTCAGTTTCTCCAGATAAAGTGTTGGGCCAATTTGAATTTGTTATATAAAAAAAACAAAGGTTAATGTGACTAATGGGGAGTAAGTTAATGATGGGCTCAGATTTCTTGTTGCTCATTTTCGTTCCGTCGCTGTCTCGTCTTGGCTGTTACACGTGTCTGAGATTTACCGCTATAATCCGGAGGAATTATGGAAACTGTCTCGGGAAGCCGCATCTGTAAGAGTTCAAACAGAGTTAATAACCAGGTTGGCTTCAGCTCGAGCATCACCCTGACAAACTTAATAGGCATCTCACTATCTGCATATTAAATAAGTAAAAGTGTAGTGTTAGTGAGAGCTTGAGCTTGTTGAAAGAATGAGCCTCTAGTTTACCATGAAAGGCTCTTTTCCTTTGTAACAGCAGGCGTGCTGTGGAGGCTGACCTTCCCAAAGGCGAGAAGCTGAGATCTTCATCTTCCTGTTTCTGTTTCCCCCTCTGGACTACACCCACCTTCTTTTCTCATTTGACTCAGGGTGCTGAGCAGCAATGAGGGGTTTGGAGGTACATGGAGCTCATGTACCCATTGATTACAGTGATCATCGTCTCAGCAGCCATCCCAGGGAGAGTTTTTACTTTGTGTGTGTCCTATTCATCCATTTGCAGACTCTCTATTGCCCTAAATACTCGGCACCTGCTGTTGTGCGACATTTGTTCGTGGCACCCAGCCCTTATTTAAATGAGAAGAACATTTCCTCCTAAAAATCTGCATCTAAAGTGCAGTGTATTGATACTTTAAGCTGCGATGATGTTTAGATAATTTATGTTTTAGTTTGATTTCATGCCTTGAAAATCAAAACCACTTACTTGTTATTATATTTGAATTACTCTCACATGGGAAGGCCTTGTCCTGCATTTTTTCTGTTGCCAAGCTTCTCTGGGCAAAAAAACACAGCAGGCAACATGAAGGACACAGACGGATGGTGAGAACAGGAGAAGGTCAGAATCCGGGAGGAGGGGGAGTGTCGCATCTTGGAGGGCAAATTTCAGTTTTACCCTCAAGACATGTCACCCAGCCAATACAGAACCCAGCAAACAGTTCACTTCACTGATTGCCTGAGACAGGCCCTACAGGACGGCGTTGGCAATAGAGGGCCATTGGCTGTTTATTCTGGCGGTGGTTGACAAGAGCAAAGACAAACATGGACAATGTAATCTGACAATCATACACGGATTGCAGATTTCTTCTTGTTATGTTTATGTTCGCATAGTCTCCATGTTGTATCTAATCTTTTTCAAGTCTAATATTTTGCCAGTAACTGTTTACTTTTTATAGATATTAAAGTTTCCATTTACTGCACATATTTCCGTGAGAAATATTGTATATTAAATATACAAATCTACAAGTGATGCTGACTTTGAGAATTGGGTTAAGAAACCAGAAGAGCAGGAGACTGAGGCAGAGGAGCGAGAAATCAAGCTACACTGCACAACAGTGAGAAGCTGGAGAGATCTAATCATAGCCATAATGAGTGAGTGCAGAGCTTGACAGACCACCTCCTTATCTTCATGAATGTGATTAGTTAATATCACCAGTAATTAGCTAATGTCAATAAATTGCTGGCATTCATTTCTGAAGTACTCTTCTTGAACTTGAAACCACTACATGTTTTTTACGTGATTACTACACCTGAGTCTGGTCAAAAGATTCCTATTAGCCACCCAATGTCAAGCCAAAACATCTAATACACCAGACAGTTCTCTACAGCATATTGTGTCGGTCACGTTTTGCCTCGTCTAGAGCATTAAAAACTGTTGTAAGGTTTAGGTAAAAAAAAAAACACAATTTTGGGATTAGGCACCAAAACTTCTTGGTTAGGGTTTGGAAAAGATTTCTTTGAAGAAATCCACATTGCTTTATCACAGACTCAAATCCAGGCATCCTTGGTGAGAGTCCTGGGTCTCATCCATACAACCACCTCAAACTTACCTCCCCATCTACTCGGACTTTAGCACTTTTGGACTTCGTCACTTGACCTCTGGCACATGACCTCCTACTTTGACCCTGATCATACATGCATGTACCTTCATCAAGGCACGGCACATGAACAAGCATGAGCAAGGTATCTCTTTTCAACTGACCGGTGTATTACATGATTTGGTGTGGTACTGGGCTGAACTGGGATGTCACGGCATACAGACACAACCTAATGTCCACCTCTGCATCACTGTAGCGATGTGAAAAGTTAACTGGAGGTCAGCAAAAGCAAGATATTCAGCTGCTGTTCTGTTGTTTTTTAAACAATGCTTAATTTCCCCCTATAATTATCTACAGTTTGTCATTTAACTGTTCTTAAATTTTCTTATATTTCTATAACGTGGAAGTGAACTATGCTTAATGTGTTAGGTTGATATGATGAGTAATATATATCTTTTTATGACCTCACACTCTTCAACTCGTAGTTCAAAAATGAATAGGGAACGTTTGCAAAATAAACAAAAACAAATTTGTTCGAAGGATTTCACATCATCTTTTACTTGATATACAGTCACTCACGTTCCACACTGTAAATAGTGCAGTTAAAACACCATAATTTCACAGACTGTGGAATTTAACATAAGTTCTTAACCACATGACCTCTTTTCATTCTTGCCTATTTAAAAGGTGCCCGTGCCGGCAGAATTCATCTCTATTCCTTGCGTTCCCCGGGGCGTCACAGGCCGGCTGAAAAGTACTTTATCACAGGCCTTTGCAATGATAGCCTTGCAGAGAGAGAGAGAGAGAGAGGTGTGTGCAGGGGTGAAAGTAAATGAGAATGCAGCCAGAGGCTTTCTCGACAAAGATATATAATATTCCAGTCTGGGTCTTTTTTTTTTCTTCACAGAAGAAGGGTTTGCAGGGAAAAGCATGTCCCGGGGCAGCCGCAAGATAACTTGGCGAAGGCCTGTTGAAGCATAGATTTCAAATAGGATTTCAATTCATGAGGTAATTTATGTTGCGGTGGCGGAGCAGAAAGTGTAAAGCTTGGCTTTTGGTTGTCAAACCGTATCATGTAGTTCTACATTTGGGAAGTAGACTTATTTTCTTCCTCTTGGAGAGTTAGAATAAGAAGATCGATAGATCTCTTGTATCTGTCCAAATAAATTTGAATCTACAGCAGCAGATGGTTTGTTTAAATGGTCACTCTGGTTCCGTCAGAAACAAAATCTACCTACAAGAACCTTTGATTTTAATGGTCCTTTCTCAATGAGCTGGTAGCACAGAGCAAAGCAATTATTTTACATAAAAAAATACTGCAGAAACTGTATAATAAAATGACCAAAAAAAAGAGTTATTGTAAAATACTGGAAATTTGGGGAAAATAGCATATTTGACAGTGGAAATATTGTCTATCACGGGTAGATGGGCTCTGTAAATGAGGGACTTGTTTTGTACTTGAGATTTCAGACTGATGCGAGATATAAATATTGTTTTCCATCACTACTTTTATTCCATTAATGCAGTTCCAAGTTAGTGCAAATAAAGGCTTCAAATTAATGGCACATTGTCAAAACATTAACTCATTTAACTGTTTACAAAGTCCTCATTTGCAGATTAAGATCACTCAGTAGCCATCAGATGTTGAAACTTTCCATGTTTCTGTGGACCTCTAGGAAACGCTGAGCTTGACAGTGTTTTTCTTGACAGTCTCAACTCGGGTCACTTACTTGTTTGCTGTGCAGTGATTGTACAATCCCTGAATGATTTTGTTGAATAAACAACTATTTGGACCTTGAGAGTTGAGATTGTTTTCTTCAAGTAATGCTTCCAAGGCCTCAAAATACTATAAATTCATGAAATGCATCTACCATAAGTTTATAAAGAAGTAAAAAATTACCCCAATTTGGAGAGGCTACAACACTGAAATACTGCTTATGTTTGAATCCTTCAACAGCTTCACTCTCTGAAATGGCCAAACATGTACAGTCGCTGTCCAAAACAAAATCCGCCCACTAGAACCTCCAAAGCTCACGAAGAAACACACGACATCTTGATTGTTTAATACATAAAAATGTGACGTTAAACATTTTTACTTAGCGTTTTATTGGATTAAGCGCTGGACTAAGTTGTTGCCAGGCAACCAGTTGTGATCCGAGGAAGTTACTACACCTGGTTCAGAAATAGTCCAGCACGTAGCCCCAACAAAACAGCAAATTTTAAAAAAAAATTACACTTCATTTTTTGCGTGGATTAAACAAATTATTTTTGGAGCATGTGAATTTGTGATCTTGAGAATAGCTGGTCGTGTAATTTTTGACAGCTGGACAGAGTGAAAAGGTGAACATCCCAAAATGTCAGACGTTTTAAACTGTCACCAAGGTCCTCTGACTGCTGATGTCACCCCAGCAGGTGGTTTCTCTGCCAGGGGACAGTGCTCACCTCAGCAGTCACCGTGTTGCTGTCTCACACTGCCCTCAAACAAATGACCAGCAAGCCTCACGCCGACACAGCTTGCTGAGTGGATGGAAAAATACAGGAAAGTGTCACTACTGATTACATCTGCACACCAGAAAGCAGTATGTGGATTAAGGTCAGAGGTCAATGAGAAACATTACCTAATGTCTGCATATAATAATCTCTCGCCACATAAACTCGCACTACACCAGAGTCCATCTTTGACACACACATTGGACTATCCTTGTGGGCTGTTGCCATGGTGATTCTAACACCTGTGCCCTGAAAGTACAGCGTAGCGATCAGCTGCCAAATTCCAGAGTGGGAGCTCGTCTAAAGAATGACGTTCACTCCAGCTATGTCAAACCTTCGATAATGTGCCACAGCTCAGCATAGGCTCATATTATATCGTCACTTCTCCTCTGCTTTCACTGTGTGTTTTTATTTATTGCCAAACAAAGAGATCATCGGGTTGCCCCAGAGATTTTTTTTTATTTTTTAAATAAAGGGTGTAATATGACCATTTTTAATGATTTATGAGAATGTCATGGAATGTTGTTTCATTTTAACTCGTGCTCTCTGAATGTAGACAAAGCAGAACTGCCATGTAAAGTGTCTTATTTATTATTAATAGATGTGTAATTGAGCTCAGAGAACGATAATACTGTGTATTTGTGGTATTCAATACTACACTTCTGCTGTTTTAGTCATCAGAGTTCTCACTCCTCCTCCACTTCTGTTAGCTTCCACCTCTTTTCTTTTTTTTTTCCCCGTTGGGATTGTTCATGCTCTTCAATAGCCGTTTATCCACATCTACTAGTCATCCTGCACACTCACACAAACACTTTCCCCCACTGTGTCAGCCCCCAATCTCCCCCAGAGGATCCATCTGCCCACAATCTTAAGCCATGCTGCACTCCCCCCTTACTCTCAAGTGTGTGTGTGTGTGTGTGTGTGTGTGTGTGTGTGTGTGTGTGTGTGTGTGTGTGTGTGTGTGTGTGTGTGTGTGTGTGTGTGTGTGTGTCTGTGTGTGTGTGTGTCTGTGCGTGTGCATGTGCATGTGTGTTCACATACATACAGTACAAATGACTGCCAGTGTGTTGGTGCACTTGTGTGGTGGGCGGTGGCATAATGAAGGGATGTTTTACTTTTTTGTCTTCCTACTTGTCCACCCACAGCAACCTGTGTGTGTGTGTGTGTGTGTGTGTGTGTGTGTGTGTGTGGGCATAACTCTCTGTAGTTTAAAAGTAGATCCTGTCTCTGTCTCCAGGGGTGGGTGTAAAACCAAAAGGCATTGGGAGCTGCAGAGAAAATGACGATCACAGTGTGAGACAGAATAGAAAAAGCAAGACAAATTACCCTGCAGCACAAACTCCAACCGTACTGCTTCCCCCTCAAGACTCTGCAGTATTCTGGATGTCGGATGATTTGACCTCAGCTTGTTCCTTTTGTGTCTCTATGCTGTTCACTCTAACACAGAGTGCGCAGAGTTGCACTTTGCTCTCCCGTACTCATCTCACAGACTGATTTTAATTGGCCTTTTTAAAAGAGCGGACTGCACACAGCGAGCTACATCAAAACGAATGGATTTCCATATGCATAGCTAAAACTTTTACTGTTTGGTCATCCATGCCTTATAAAGGAAACTCATATCTGTCACTGTAATAATTCAGAGATAAATTAGCTGTGCTGGAATACACATTTTACAATAGATGTGTATCATGGTTGTACCCCTAAAGAGAGGTTTACTAAGTACATTTGCTCAAATACCTCCAAGAGTATTCGATAATGTTCAGTTGATGAAGATATAAATATAATTTTGCATACTTATCCAATGAATAAAGTTACAAGTTACTGTGCAGATTAAGGTTTTACACACCAAACAACAAGTTATTTATGTGCTAATTGTGGAGCATTTGAATGTATCACAAGGTCCTCAGCAGCAGATTGAGTTTCCTTCAGAAGCCACACAACTGTAGATGTAGAAACTTTCCATGTTTCCGAGCACCTCTCAGGCTTCGTTTCCTTGTTCATTTCATAGTTGAGCAAGACAGTTAATTTTTGAACTAATAAACAGCATTTAACAAAACAATCTAAACTGAAGGTTCACTCACTTGTGTGTTTCTAAGCGACAAGGTGATTATTCGATCAAAAGCTCCAGAACAATAAAGTACCCTGCACCAGTTTTCACCCAGTTTCATTTTTCTAAGAACTAAAATTTATGACATCACAAGTTTTTAAACGATACTTTTACTATATACATTAGGTGGCTTTAAAGTATTCCTTGTAGATGATAAGTACATTTTGCCAATACAACCTCAATATTTCAGTTTGAATTAAAAAAGTATGAGCAGAATTTTAACTTTTAATGGATAGCTTATAAAGATCAGATCATTTCTTCACCACCACCCCTACCGACCTTCAGGGCAGTTAAACACTCGGATCAATATTACCGTTTTTTTTAAATCTGTTCTCTCCTTGTTCGTCTCTCTACAGATTACCTGCCTGCACGACTTCTTCGGGGATGATGACGTGTTCATAGCTTGCGGACCAGAGAAATACCGCTATGCGCAGGACGACTTTGTATTGGATCACAGTGGTAAGGCTTCCACAGCCTTTATGACTGGTAGGCCTGACTAAGACGAACTAAACATCTGTCTTTGTGTGAGTGTGTTAGCAGCGGTGTTCTTCCCCTTCCAGTTCTTCTCCTGCAACTGCTTGCAACAGTCTTTTCCTTCAGGAAGTCGACAGCAGGATATGAGTTTTGTGTAAATTTAGACACTTTTCTTATACAATCATATATACAATATGGTCCAGAATATTGCCATTTTAATAGTGAAAAATTAGCTTTTGTTTTTAAAGTTCAGCATATTTAGTACATTTAGTAATTTTTCCAGCAGCTAAACACATTTTCAGACTCACATTCTTGCTGTCAGGTAAGGAAAAGAAGTTGCATTCTTGTTGTCTGTGTTTGTAGAAATTTCAGTGTGTTCATGTTTTCTCCTATATGTGCTAAACTTGCTATGCACGTCCTGTTTGTTATCGCCCCTTCATTGTGCAGAAAACTCACTGAAAGTTTGAGAGAACTCAGGCAGGATGTGACCTCTTTAACCAGCAGATGCATTCACTGTCAGAGCTCTGCAGAACTTCAGCTCAAATTGAACAAACCTCCCGGGTCGGGAAAAGGAATTTATTTTAGTTGCAGTCCGAAGCACTGACATCCTGTTTAATATTTGTGTTGTTTGGTCAGGTTAGCTAACAACAGGGAGGCACATCCTCACACACAGTGTTAACTCTTGCTGAGGATGAGAGATGGTGGATCGGTCGTATTCAGAGATACTTTGGAGCTTTCGTCCCACTTACACTCCGGTGCTCCACTTCTAAGAATTAGGTCTTTGAAAGAACAAAAAAAGGGACACTCTACTCTCTGCTGAAGTTTAAGAAGCTGCTCTCCCTTTTCGTAAAATAGGTCCAGTACACGCTCTACAGTTGAAACAAGCAAAGAGAAATATGTGTAACAAATTTTACAAAAATGTAATTAAGTGTGTTGTAGTTTGGCTTTTAGTTTAGCTTTCGTCAGAAAATCATCCGTTTTTGAACATGAAACACAGCTGTTTAAATTTCCATATCTCTTGTGAGTGTTTAGGCTTTGCAGTCATTCATCCCAGAGTCATTCTTAATTTGATAGAATAATCCAGTTACAGCAGTGTTAAATAAACAAAGATAAAACCACCTAAATCCTCTGAACTAGTAAGAGATAAATAGTGATTTTAGGGTTCGGCCTAGAAAAAATGAAATGGTTTGTTGGTGTTTCATCCTTGCAGCATGCCAGGAATTGTACCACACTCAGAGCTGCTTTGATCACTCGGTGAAATGGGAAACTGCTGATATACAGCAAGGGAAACACATTAGAAATGCACTATAAGTGTCTTTTTCATTTCTTTCATTATAGCTCTCCTTGCCCCTACCCTAATGAATACAAGCTTCATTACAAGCTGCTTTTACTAAACACAGCTCCACAGCAACACATCCTTTATGTTTTCATGATGTGCAGTGAGAATTTGAGCCAAGGTTTAGTATTCCAGAGGAAAATACAAACTGCAAAATGCAATGCAATGCTCCTCCATACAGTGCATCAGCTATGAGAAGTCTACAGTGTGTGTACTGGACTGATAAGTATGAATCTGTGTCTGTGTTACTCCATGTTTTAAATGAAAATGTGTTTCAGCATTTAAAGATACTATGGTATGTTTTGCAAACAATTGAGGTTATAGTAATTTAGTAGTCATAAACTCTACATGAGTATCATTAGGGTATCATGTTGGTGTCTGTAAAGAAAAAGAATTCAGTATCAAAACATATTGGACAATAACACAGGGTTGAAATGTTAAAGTAGCTTAGCCCTCAGTTTCTCTATACTCCTGTGCTTTTTAACTTGTTTTGACCAAACAATGCTGTGTCATTGTTCCCATAATCATTTGTGGCCAGCAGTATTTAAATTAGCACACATAAATTGCCAGGATCATATTCCTATTTTGGCTCTGTTTTTGAGAAGAAAGCACAAGTTTGGTGAAAGGAGGAGTTCATTATATACATTCGTGACCTTGAGTGTGTCGTATCCCCAGAATGCAGAGTGCTGAAGACCTCGTACAGCCGCTGTACAACTCCAAGCCGGACAGCTAAGAGCCCCGGACCTTCACGACGCAGCAAGTCCCCTGGTGCAGGTGAGACACACACTGTTCACACACAACAACACAGAGACCTCTGCCATATCCTTAAAAAAAAAAATCAATAGATAGTCATGCATAGATAACATACTGCCTTGTAAGTAGACAATCTCAAAGGTCAAGTTGTGGAAATTATTCCATTATATGTGTGAAAATATTTTTCGAGCCAAATAACACTAAGTGTTTTAATTTGGCAGCCTCGTTCTTAAACTCTCAACAGTTGGGATGAAGTTGTTTGAAATTATGCTGACTAATCAGTAAAAGCCATTACATCAAGTTTAAAGACAAGTTTGGAGTGGCAGCAGTCTTCGTTTTCCATTGGAGGTTCAATTAATTCTAACGTATGCTGTAATGTGAATATATTATTTGTCTGACTGCTATGTTTTTTTTTCTATATATATTACTGTAGCAAGGCGACATGTCCACTACTCCACCAGTCAGTCCCCAATCAAGTCCCCAGGTGAGGCTACAATTTTACGCTCAAAACACTTTTTTTGCATAACAACACAATATTTTTTTACTGAAGCCCGATGTATTAAATAAAAATGGAACAAAGTCATTCTTATTCCTTCCATCAATTTGTATTGTAGCAAATAAATAAGTACTACAGTCAAACAAGGTTTTATTTTTTTTATTTTCCACACCAGTGATGTCTGCATATTCTGCATCTCAAAAAGTTTTCACTTTATTGAAGCGCGAGAGACTCACTTTCTTTTGACCTTCTTTCTCTCCTTGCTCAGACTAGGCCATGGAGCTGCTTTGAACTGTACACATCTATCTATTCTGAGCTTCTGCAGAGTCCTCTGATTTAAAGCCATGAACTGATTAAACCGAGTCTACACAGGAGGGTTAACGTAAGCAGCACGTTATCAGAGAGGCAGCAGCAGCAGCAGCAGCAGCAGCAGCTCCGTCTGTATCTACACTGGAGGAATTCAGGCAGTACTGACCTGTAGGTCACTCGTGTTTAGAGGGCCAATAAACAATCATTGTACTTACATGTATAAAACACTGGACAAAAGACTTAAAGCATAAAAAATACTCTGCGGGTCATGTTTTCATAAGTATGAGTAAAACGTGATGCATTATGCTGGTTGTTAGACATCTTAACTGAATAAGATGGTATCATATATATTATGTCAGACGCACAAGAGGGACGATGAAAAATAAGTCTGAAAAGCCTTGTTATTATATTACATTTAGCTGACGCTTTTATCCAAAGCGACTTACAACACACCGATGGCACAACATCGGCAGCAATTTTAGGGTTCAGTGTCTTGCTCAAGGACACTTAGGCATGTGGACAGGAGGAGCGGGGGATTGAACCACCAACCTTCTTTAAGGTTCTTTAACCTGCATTAAGTGTGCAACACACTCTACCCACTGAGCTACAGCCTCCCTTGTGTGTAGAGGCAGTTTCATATACAGTCCTCGGCGGTGCTAATTAGATTCAGCTCTAACTGAACAGTTAGCTTCACATCACGTCTGTTCCTCTATAGCAGCTGAGATACTCGAGATAAAATATACTTGAAAAATATGTAAAGCGACAGTGTAATCTCATCTCATTCACTCAATCTCATGACTCGATTGTTTTATCAAATATTGATCTAGAAGTACCTGAAATGGCAAAAAACTTGACTTTAGAATGAAACTAAAAGTCACAACTGTGAAACAGCAGTGCAAAGACGCAGCCTGTAGGCAGTTTGAAATGATTTGTCTCAGCTCAGCTGGGTTTATGCAGATGAATACTTGGATTTAAAGTTTGACGCATTATGTCTCTGTATTTGTACCAGAAGAGGGAGGCAGAAATATTCTGTTCTTGAGGAATTTAATCACTCAAACCATAGAAGCTCTCAACCCATGCTGTGTGCTCACGCACCTTTTTTTTTTTTTTTTTTTTTAAACACTCCTACTGTATGTGCATGAGAAGTCTACTGATAGTGTGAAGGAGTATTTATAACGCTGTTTTGCCATTCATGATGAACCAAAGCATTTCATTCATTCATGAGCTCAACAGCTGACAGGAACAGTAGCGGCAGCAGGACCCGACAAATGGCAGAGACTTATACATACTATTGTTATTATACATCTACAGGAGATGAAGTAAATATACAGTATTCTGCAACTGGGACACTTGTGCTCCCTGCAAATAATGAGTTTCATTGAGTTATCTTTCCTCTGCTTTTTCATGTCTCTTTCCTGTTCTCTTACAGTAAACGGTATCTCAACTCCTAAGTCGACAAAGTCCTCCACTCCATCTCCCACCAGCCCCCAAATCATTCCCAGTTTTAAGGTAAGACAGTGTAGCACATGCATCACATACGTGTATAGCAACGTGTCTACACTATTCTTTTTATGCAGTATGTTCTGTATGTATGGATTCAGACTCATAACACACATGTTAGACACTGACAAACTTATAAATTGTGCAGAACCTTTAATTTAACTTTCA
The DNA here is from genome assembly GCF_022577435.1 of Embiotoca jacksoni. Taxonomy (NCBI): domain Eukaryota; kingdom Metazoa; phylum Chordata; class Actinopteri; family Embiotocidae; genus Embiotoca; species Embiotoca jacksoni. The sequence goes on from NW_027185392.1 coordinate 14,846,885, forward strand.
CCCATTGTGTCGATTTGTATGTTGTCACTGACTTTTATGCTTCATCTCACATTGACACAAATGCTTTTATTAAGTCAACTCACAAAAGGTCTGACTTCTTGACTCTTACATGAATAAGATGTGGAGGAAATTAAAGGTTTATTATGAAGTTTATTACTAATTAAAGGTTCTGTTTACATTCAGAATTTTTCATCAACATATTTTATGTGTATTATTTAGGCCTAACAAACATGTTGAATGCATTTCCTTTTTCATAAAAAAAAAAAGCTGATTTTTTTTTTTTCTCCAGTTAATGTGACGTACATTGTTTACAGCCATATGTTTTACCATATAGTCTTCTGTCATCCATTTTTCTGCTTTATTGTTTCTTGAAGTATTAACATACTGTTAATTAGTGGATTGGTGTGAATCCATTGGTTTCAGTGCAGGTTTGCCCCATCAGAGACCCCAGGTTTCAAACTGAGACAAGTTAGTGCCATTAAGGGTCTTCTCGAAAGGACGGGATGAGGCAAGATTGCACGACCTACTTACCATGAAAAGAAATAAATCTATGTCAAATGAAGTTATCAAGTCACTGGCTGACAGTCATGTATGACCTACTCCCATGTTGTAGCTCGACAATGTATTTTTGGTTGAGTTTGAAGTTCTAATCTGATTTATTGATGGAGTCATCTGTAAGCTTTGTATAAGTCCCACACTACATTTTCAGAATGATCCAGCCAGCTGGCAAGCCTTCTCCACTGTTGCACCATTGCTCTGTAAGCCCAGTCAAAGACTTTTCCATCCACATTAATTTAGCAAGATGTTACGTTTGTATGATTCACTGACAACTTCTAAATTCACTGGTAAAGATTATTAAAAAAAAAAAAAAAATGAGGAAGCGCAAGGATACTAATGACACAGTCTGAGCTCACTCCTTCACCCTCAGACAGTCAGATAAAGTCATTTATCAGAGGAAAAAGCTTTTTTTTATGTATCTAGCCATAACGAGAACCTTGAAGCTGTCCCACCTACCACTGTGATCCTAGAGGGCTACCCTTTTAGACTAAATAATAGATCCTTACAGTAAGGTAATGTACATTATGTTGCAGTAAGGGACAAAAGCACTACTGTACATAATGGAAAAGATCACTTGTCTGATTTTACTGCAGGTGTCACGCTGCATGACATGCTGCATAAATGCTGACATTTAAAAAAAAGAAAGAAAAGGAGCCATAAAATGCTGAAAATATCCATTGCTGCGCTCTGCAGAAATGACATTAACCAATGAATCATTCATTCGGAGCTGTGACGGTTTTATGTGCAGTGATGAGTGGATATGGAGGAGGTGGGTTCCAGTACCTGTGACACCTTGTACATTTTGAAGGGCAACCTTTTTTTAGACCTACCTCACTGTTGGATGAATATTCATGTTTATTTTTGGATTAACCTGCGCTTGGTACAGTTTAAAAATGTTACGTTTGTTAGCAACATGCTTGATTGAGTATGTTATCCTAGAATTTTTTTTTAAACAAATTCAGATTGAGTTTACAGCTATTTTTATGAATAAATAACAATTGAACATAAAATTGATTAACATTTCCTGAATAGCTTTCTAATTTATGTAATGTGTCCTGTTTGTGCAGTCTAAAGCATTTCTACGCGAGAAAATGTCACCAATCAAAGCCATTGAAAGCTGACCCAAAAATAATAAACGATCATTGTTTCATCCATGCACAGCATGTTTTGGTGGCGCTAAGGTTGCCATGGTAATTTCTCTGCTTGTTTTGTGTGAGTGTTGATGAGGCCTGAGCGCTCATCTCTGTCGTTGTTTCGTGTTGGATCCTGCAGGTCCCTCCGTCACATCACGTCTCCCCCTCAAATGTAAACGGCTCGTTGAACAATCACCAGGAGCAAACCAATCAACTGAGCCCAGAAGGTACATTCTCCTCTGTGTAATTTTGCACAGCATGTTGTACCTTAATTCAGTCTGAGAACTTTGAGTTTCTGCCAAAAGATAGTTTAATCAACTAACAAAACCTGCCTCCTGCCCGTTGTAACGTCCATCTCTCTTCAGAAGTTAACGGGAATCGATACTTGCCGGCCTCCAACATCTTGGAAAAATACAAGGTTGGAAAGGTAATTGGAGACGGCAACTTTGCTGTGGTGAAGGAGTGTGTGGAGAGGTAAGTGATACACATTTAATCAGGCTGGAAATGTTAAATGCACAGTTGGCAGCAGTCTGCAGTGAATGCACAGCGGTGTCCCTTTTTACACAGCTTAATGAAATATGCATCACGTGTGGTCAGGGCCAAGTCAAGGAGTTTGAGTGCTGGTGACGGGCATTGTGGGGACAGAAATATCCCATGGATTAAAGCCAGCAGTGATTTCACTTCATTAGCCTGTTAATCTCTGTGTTAACACATTGCCCAGGCAGACAGGGAAGATAATGCTAAGAGGGAGGCTGTCAAGTGGGTGTGAGTGTGTGCTCTCATCTTAAACACCTTCATAGACAGTGGTTAAAGGTATCCTGTGAAAACTCTTGTGAACAATCGGTTATGTTTACATCCTATGTTTCTTACCCAAAATATATTGTACGTATCCTTGAGGCCCAGAAAAATATCCTAAAACATTCACAAAGCCACTTCAGTGGACGTGATCAAGATAATCTAAGCTCAAAGGTCTGTTTATTAGTTGTGTGAGCTTTCGGTCAAAGCTTATAGTCTTAAATGGAGACTGTGAGATGTCTTTGAAAAGCGTTGATGCCCATTATAACCATTAATAGATCTATTTACACCAACCAGGACTGTACACAACATCATGCATTGCTACATTTCTTCGTCAGGAAAACTATTGACAGGAATGTGCGTTTTCATTAAGTTCTCGTGTCGGTGGAAGTAAAGGATGATATACAAGCACCCTGCTTGTGTATCACCCTTTACTGCTTAACAAAACAGTGCTCCACAGTTAGCCTGGTGCCAACCAGAACCCAATTTCACCACTGATGCCGGTCGCTAACTGGTCCGCCGTTCAGCGTGGCTGGGCAACCATTTTTGCATTTAAAACAAATTCTGAAAACCTCCAAGTTGGATTTAAATTAACGCTGAAGGTCAGTGGTTTAATGTCACATCTTGCTGCAGCCATCCCCGTGGGCTACGGCCGCACTGATGTCGGGTGTGGTCAGATTCGGAAATGACTCGGAAACTTTCAACCAGTTCTGAGCACCAGTCTCCATCCTCGTGTTGTGTTACCATTGAAGTATGTGTTCTCAGATTCTTGTTGCCTGTATCTGCTGTGTATCTTTGCTCTATAAACTGTGCTCGTACAGCTATCCAATAACTGTGGCACAGCTCCCGCGCACCAAAACTGAGGCTCTCCTGTGAGCACTTGGTTGGAATTACAGACACTGTTGCAGCGTCAGTGCAGCTATTTATTGTTAGCCCTAATTGCACTGTTTCTGCTCAGGTCCACAGGGAAGGAGTTCGCTCTGAAGATCATCGACAAAGCCAAGTGTAGTGGAAAGGTTACACCTCCTTTTCTCTTTTTTTTTTTTTTTTTTTTTTGTCCTCTCTCCTCCTATTTCTCTCTTTGTGTAAGCGTGTCTGTCGGGGCCATATATGTTCTATCTGCACACGCCAGGAAGGAAGAGTCATGTGTTAGTGTTCCGCTGTGCATTATTAACACCCACACACACACAGCACAGGATCACATGTGGATCTTTGATCTTTGGTGATGATTTATTCACCTCCTGACTCAAATTATCTTCACACTTTCACATGCAGACAAGGGCGCACAATAAGTCCCACACTCTTGACACCAATTCAAATCCAATCAACAAAGCAGCAGCTTTCTATTAGCATAATAGGTGAGTGTACATACTGTGTTGCGGCGCGTTCAGTAGCTCACACGGACTATTTGTGTGCGCTTGTATCCAGGAGCACCTCATAGAGAGTGAAGTTGCTGTGCTGCGGAAGGTGAAACACCCAAACATCATCATGCTGATTGAGGAGGTGGACACGCCCCCTGAACTGTACTTGGTCATGGAGCTGGTCAAGGTACGACGCTGGCTACGTGGGGGCTAATATCACGTCACGCTCGTCATCTCTGCGTCTGCTTTGCTACATAAAAACTCCACTGATGTTTTCACAGGGAGGAGATTTATTCGATGCCATCACCTCCTCCGCCAAATACACAGAGAGAGACGCCGGCATCATGGTCTACAACCTCGCCGGGGCTCTGAAGTACCTGCACAGCATGAACATCGTCCACAGAGACATTAAACCGGAGAACCTGCTGGTATACATTTACAAACACCTTTTTATTTTTCTACAAATCCAGCTGCTCCGTGGATTCAAACTGAATACTTCATTTCAGGTGTTTGAGTACCCGGATGGCACCAAGTCATTAAAACTTGGAGACTTTGGCCTGGCCACGGTAGTGGAGGGACCCCTGTACACTGTGTGTGGTACTCCGACATACGTGGCTCCAGAAATCATTTCTGAGTCAGGGTAAGATGGATGTTTTGGCAGAATGTGGTGTTTTCAGTGTTGGGATTACTGGGGAAAGGGCTCGTCATAGAGTAACATGAATGTCATTAAGGTAGATTGAAAACCTTGTCGTTAGTCGAAATGTTGTTTATGGTTTTATTTCCGGTCGGTCATCAACTGTATTTGGAATACTGGGGTGATGTAGATGGTTTGATGTAAATTATTTAGTTACATCCTTCCCTGACCTTTTCTGTCTCCATCTCTCTGCTCTCTTCCCACAGTTATGGTCTGAAGGTGGATATCTGGGCTGCAGGTGTCATCACCTACATCCTTCTGTGTGGCTTCCCTCCATTTAGAAGGTGCTCAGTTCATATTGTTGAATAAAACTCACAGTTTAAACCTGTAACAAACAAATATGGTGGATTTCAGTTTTTTTTTTTTTTTTTTTAAAAAAGAGCACGATACCGGCACTCGCAGATCCATGTTGCCATTTAATTTGGCCAAAAAACCCCCGACTCGTTTCAGCAATAAGCCATCAGCGTTATCAAAACATGCTGAAATGACTACTGATATAGATAAGTAGGGACAACGGGATTTCAGTTTAAATCAATCATGATCAAATGTCAGCGAGGGATTTACATATTAAACAGACTTATATCATCGTCATATTTTTTTGGCATTTTCATTTTCATACCTCTCAATTATCCGGTGCTACATAAGTGAACTGTTTGTGAGATTAGTTGTTGTGTTTAGGATTGTTATCCAGCAGTCATTGTGTGGATGGCATTTGGCTTTTATCAACGTGACCCATATTTAATCTACAGCACTTCATGGTTATTACAATAACCACACAATGAAGGGTAAGGTTACGGGACAAGCTGTTCATTATAATGCAAAGTGCAGTACTGTACAGACGGTGCAGTTTCTTTCATAATCTAGATGTATGCCGCGTCTGCTGAGTCATGCATTTCGAATTTTTGCTGAGTGTCTGCGTGCCTTTCAATACAGTGAGAATAACCTGCAGGAGGACCTGTTCGACCAGATCCTTCTGGGACGGCTGGACTTCCCGAGTCCTTACTGGGACAACATCACTGACTCAGCTAAGGTTGGCACCACTGACACACACAACATTAATATTTGTTGAAGTCACTTTTGATTCATTTACTGTCTATTGATCCCATTCATTTTGTCGGAGGATTACACTATCCAATGCCTGGTCCAATCCTAACTCTTAGGCTGACTGGATGATGTGGCTGTAAAAAGTCTGAAAAAGGGTCTCCAAATGTTACAGTTTAAACACACACCATGTAAACCCACATGCTTCACACTCCTGTAATGACTACTGTCTGCTTAAAGGACACAGAAACCCCTCCAGCCCTCTAAATTAATGTCATGTATTGAGGTGACAGGCCGCTCTCAGCGTGCAAGACCAAACTGCTAATTAAACCCACCTCTATGTCAGTGGTCCCGTCATTGCAGACGAGTGCACAGCTTTCGACGCTGCAGCGTGAAACAATGTGCATACTGAGTGGGTGAATTTATCTAGAGACCATCTGTGTACACGATTTTGTGAATACCCGTGTACAAATATGTTCATCATCTGTAGATACTGTGAGGTACAGTCATATTTTTTTTTTTTATTCAAAATATGAAGAGCGATCTAATACATAAGCTCTGCCATAAATGTAACGTAAACATTTTCAGTTCAGTCAGTCAGAGAAGTGCTGATTCTATTTCATCTATTTATTATTGTGTTCGCACCGGGTGATGATGACGTACTGGACTGCATTATATTGATTACACGCTAACTTTATGTCCCACAAAAACTGTGCATGTTAAATTTAAAAGACATTTCAATTGAATGCTGAACCAAACGAAAAGTGTGTTGTTGTTGTTGTTTTTTTTTTGTTTTTTTTTGCAGGAGTTGATCGGAAAGATGCTGCAGGTCAACGTCGAGGCTCGATACACGGCACGAGACGTCCTCTCGCACGCATGGGTCACGGTAGTCTTTGACGCCGTTTGTGTGTATTTGCATGTATGCGTGAACACAAACCTGAAGTGCAGCGTCACTTTTGCGAATTAACACGGATTCCTGTTTGTGTTTGCGGACACAGGACGACGCGATCACGGAGAACAATATGAAGATGGAGGTGACAGGTAAACTGAAGACGCACTTTAACACAACGCCAAAGCACAACAACACCACAGCTGGGGTGTCGGTCATCATGGTAAGCACCTGAGAAAAAAAAAAATCCAACAAAACCAACATGTGAACAATTCATGATTCTATCTGTGTGTTTGGAATATTTCTACCGAGCTTTCTTACATTGACTGCGGCACTTTTTTAGAGCTAAAATCTTCTGACCTTCATGAAATGAACTTGTCAGTGACCTCACATATCTGCAGCGTTGAGGTTTTGACATGACTTTAGTCAGAACTGGCGAGATGCCTGCAGTGGTATGAACATGTCAGGCCCTTTTCCAAACATTTACAGCGTGACTGTAAACGTTTGACCCAAATACTGAAGATCGGGCTCCTTCTATTTTACTTGATATCAATCTTACGCCCACTAAATCACTTGGCCAGGAGTATCTGGCCTCATCATCGTCCAAGAAGACATTAATGACACGTTGTAAACAACTTCTTCTGCATGTCAGACGGGATTTTAGAGAAGGGATAAAGGAAAGCCTTCATTCCTGTAGCTGTCACGTCCTTCCATTCTGTCTGTTTCAAGCCTCATTTCCAGTTGTACAGTTTGACTTCCTCTCCTCGTCTCGTGAGGTCACACCGCCCATCAGCCTATGGGGGGGGGGGGGGGGGGGGGTCGTCGGGGGAGAGGGAGGGGGGGGGGGGGTCTTTGATTAGAAATTTGATTTGATGCAAAGAGCCTCACCTTGTTGTAAATCTCATTTGACAGTTCGAGGTGTGAATGCTGGCCTTGACCTCGGCTCCTCCTCCTCCTCCTCCTCCTCCTCCTCCTCCTCCTCCTTCTCTCCATTCTCTTCCTCCTCCCTCATCCTCACCCCTCCCTCACCTGACCCAGGACTAAAGGGGACGCCTGGAGCTGAGAGCCGGGTACACACTTTATACCCCTCCTCTCCCCCCGCCCTCCTCCTAACTCCTTCCTCTCCAGCCATCGCCTTTCCGCTCGCCCTCTTCCTCCTTAATAACTCCCGCCTCCCACTCCTCACCCTCCCTTCCCCTTCCTTCCTTCCTGTTTCATCTCAGGCCTCCTGCTCCTCTTCTTAGGCCGCCAGCTGCACTAACTGCTCTCACTAACTGCTCTCAACTGACGTGGACCTCACAAACACTCGTCACTCTGCTCCTTCACTCACATCTTCCTCCATTTGTGTTGGGATGTGATTAACACCGTTTTTCCTAGGATGTATTGTTTGATCGTGTTGTCATTGAGGGTTTTAATAGCATGTGTACGCTGCTAACGCGAGCTAATGCAACACTGGTGTGATTTGCGTCCTTCTCTGTATTTATTTAGTTATTAATGATCTAATTCCAAACGTACTGTTAAAAGTCTCAAATCCTGTGATGATGGATTGCTTAGCAGTCTTCTGAAATTTACAATACTCTGGCGCCATCTTGAGGAGAAGATGAAGAACTGTGCTGGCACTTGATTTGTCCAAATTTGCAGAGATGGATGCAAACTGGCTTCATTTCCTTGGATTTCAGATTCCTCTGCGCATTTTAAAGAATAAGCCCAGGTTGTTATGTATTTTATTTGTTGTCCACAAATCCAGACAGACAGACAGCTTTTTAAAAGTGCTCAATTATTTATTAAACGGTTACAAACAGTACTGCAAACAGGAACAACCGGTGCAACTGTTATTTATTTTTTTGTCGCAACCAGGCAGTAATAAATATTTGGTGCAATATGGATTATTTACAGCATTAGTTTATATGGGATTGATTCAACATAAACTACAGCGTCCACATTTATGATAATAAATGAACATACCATCAGCGCTGCAATGTGGCTCACTGGTGTGTTTTTAATAGTTTCTGGACAACAATGAATCTTGCTAACCAGACGATAGTTCGTCGTTTGTGTTTTTTTTAGTCATCTTACGGGATTTGTTGACAATAAAAAAAATACAGAATAATGCCAGACTTGTCCTTTAAAAGCAGGGTATCTAAAAAAAACCATTTAAATTTAAAACCACCCCTTCAATCCACTGAGTGGTATGTAAATATGGCTCAGCACTCACTGACATGTGTTTCTGCCTGAATTAGTCCTTTATAGAGTCTTTAACATTTTGTTCCAACTCAGGCCTCTAAAAACACACAAACACTTGGTTTGAAATATGTTTTAATGACCTGAAATACCAGAGCAGCACTGAGCTGGAACAACTGTCCACTGGCCGCCATGCTTGTTGTGTTGATTTTTATTTTGTGAAGCTGTGAGTAAGACGAGTCTCTGTCCCTTTTTGCTTCTCCTCCACCCCCTGCATTTGGTCCCTCTGAATTAGCTCCAAGGCAATGGTATGTACTAACACTTAACGCTCCGCCTCGTCTCTTCTGCTGCTGAGATTCAGCAAAAAGGGCAAACGAGCAACGTTGCGTTTACTTTTTTTGTTGTTGTTTTTGTCTGCCAGTCACAAGGACGTTATTCAGTTCTCGTTCATACAAAATAACAATTTATTCATCTGTCGACTGGCAAAGTAAACGTTCCCTTTCTCATTTGCCCTTTCTCTGCAGAGTAGCACTTGACGATCTGACATGCCTTCTCGTGGCATACTGTCCTTTTGTTGAACCATCTTTCAGTTATTTTTTGTCCATTTCCATTAGTGTGTTTCATCACGTGTTGTTACTTCATAGAGCTCACTAAAAAAAAAAAAAAATACAAAATTGGGTCAGTAGTTAATGATTTTAGGAATAAAAAGATTAAATCCCAGCTAGACTATTATCCATAGGACAACACACAAGGATTAATGATGCTAAATGACTGAGGTGTCCTCAATTCAGTGTAGATTGACCCACAATATCTATTCTTCTCTCTCTCTGTGTTCTGATTGATGTTAATAGATACATAGTGTGAGTATCAAGCTGATGGTTTGTCTGTTTGTTTTGCCAGAATACGGTGCTAGATAAGGAGACCCTTCAGCTCACCGCTCGTTGTTGTCCAGGGCCACAAACAGTGCCGTGTCCACCATTACTGGCTGGAGACAAAGTCCCATCTGCTCTCCCAGACGAACCAGCTTCTCCAACCAAACGGGCACCATGTGCCAAAGTACCAAAATCTGACAAGCTGGCTTCACCCACCAAGACTGAAGCGGCTGCTGAGCCGGATGCTACACCCACCTCTAGATCTCCCTGCTCTCACTCGCCATACGACAGCCACCCGTTAGCTGCTACGCTCGATCTGCCTCCCTGTGGTCCTATAAGTTCGCTTCAGTTCTCCCCTTCCCCCACTGCCGAAGCTCCTTTGCCCGTTTCCTCCCCTCCTGAAGTAGAAACGTCACCGACGTCACCCTCAGCTGCTCCCTGCTCATCTTTGGAGCATCCCACGCCTTCTCGTCCCCCCGCTCTGTTTACCGGCGCGCCCGTCTCCCGTCCTTCCCCATCACCTCTGATCAAACCGGCCCAAAATGCCCCTTCTCCCACCGAACCAGCAGCATCCCAGTCTTTCTCTCCCACGAAACAAGCGTCCCCCCGCCCCGTCTCCCCCATCCAACCTGTCGTGTTCTTCCCGCTCTCTTTCCCGACAAAACAAGAACCCTCCACGCCCTCCCCCATCCATCCAACCCTGTTCCCCTCTCCTCCCTCTACACCTCCCAGATCCACAACCCCGCCCTCTCCCGATGGCCCTCCTTCTCCCGGCCTTGAAGAACTTGTGGAGAAAATCTAAATGGTTTGTCTATTTCAGCAGCCAGTCTCACCCCCCCCTCCTCCCTCCCTTTCCACGTACAGAGGAGAAAGCACGTCACGAGGAGGCTAAAAAAAACCCACCAGATTAAGCATTTATTATTACCTGTAAACTGAGCCAGTGACTGCCACATCCACGTCTTCTCATTCTTATCCCACTCGTCACGAGACGGAGGATACGAGGCGTTTTCTGAGGAGTCTTGTCGATTGTCTGTATTTGTCTTTATTTATTAGTGGAGAAAGGGAATTAACTTAATATCACTGTTCTGAGTGGTTTTGTCTTTTGAAGTCATGCATTACTGTATCACATTAATGTGAATTCTTTCTCTTATTTAGTGTCCCATGTTGACTGCCGGTGGCCCTTTTGTAAATAGTTGTTCAGAGCAAACAGATCTTATTGTGAACTCTTGTTGTTTTAGCAGAGGGACAGAAGTGTATGTCCATAATACAAATATATCTGCATACCAACACTCTGAATTTACTAGACTAGCTGCCTGTAGTGTAGCCATCTGGATGGTAACAGCTAATTTACAATTTCCTGAGTGTTACTGTCACAGTGGGTGAGCAAAATAACAGTAATGTCCATTTAATTTATCAAATGAATCAGCTTTTTTAAACAGTTTCAGCTCTACTTCTGTGTTTCTGCTTTTTGAAATAATGTAAAAGTGGTGAATATTATCCACATGCATGTTGTAGGGTATGTCCACTCAAATTACAAGATATTTAATTAGTTAGCTCTGGTTTAGTAGTTCCCAAACTTCATAGTTTGTGATCCTTCACAATAAAATGCGCATGTTTATCCGTGGTTACCATTTTGATCAGAGGCTCGGATTATTTAACTTAAATACTTTTTTTTTTCAACAAAGGGAAAAAGAAAACATGACCAAAAAAAAAAAAACGTGTGTAGCGTTAATGTGCTCTTCAGCTCTTCTATCCTGTTCTTCATCTTCTGCCAACCACTTCAGATTTATCTGGTGACCCTTGGGGAACATCTCCACAAGTGGTTTATGGACTTGAACATACTGCTGTTATGTTTCAGTAGCTGCAATAAAAAAAAATTGTTTTAAAAATCTGCGCAAATGAACCTAAAACTCTTTGCATGTCTAGAAACCACCTGATGTAAGTGGGAAAAACATGTTTTTTTTTTTTTTTAATCAATTAGGCAGTCTTTGTAAATTATAAAAGCCCATTAGGTACAGCAGATTATTTTGTTCACCCACTGAATGACCGTCATGCTTTCACTTCCAGTCGCACCCTGAATGTTTGTATTATTTGGTGTCCTCACAGTGTCTGTACACAGTGTGATGAACCCAAGCTGTCCACCTGAAACTTGAAGGTTTGTATTTCCATGTGCGTTTGAGCAGTCAGAGCTGCTGTACATAAAAACAGAGGAAACAGATCCAACAGACATTAAAACCAAACACCAGATTTGCTTTTCATGAACTGTAATTTATCAAATCCAAATTGAACACAGCTACGACTAAAGCATCGCACAGAGATGACACGTTTACCAGTTGGTGTAATTTTGTCCTGATAACGCTGTACTCTTGTTGGCAGCGTGAAACTCGTCAACACTGTCCCTTCAGTGTTCACTTCAGGTTTTTGGTTTGTTGGATTTATAAGAAAAATTGTTTTGTCACAGTGACAGGTTTGTACCTGATCACTGGCTTACAGCTCATAGTTTAATGATGCCTTTATCCAAACCAGCTTGGCTGACAAACGATATCCCGCATTCCGAATCATATCAATTTAAAAGTGATTTGTCCTCGTTTGAACTCCCTCCTCCAGTGGTTCATTAGCCTCTTCACCTCTTCAGGACTTCCCGCTGCACGAGTCCTCTCCCTCTTCCTTTCTCCCCGAGACGAAACCCTCTCATACACAAAGTCAAGTTGGTACACAATGTCATTTAGTTTCTCCTATGTAAATGTAATCGAACTAGATTTACAAATGCTTTATCATAGCTGTTTGTAAAGGGAAAATGTGTATGAAAAGACAGTTTAAAGAGCTAGATCACATATGTCAAACTGGATTAATGTTTTTTTTCCTTAGGCATAGAGCGGCTGCTTTTAATGTCCCACTATTTTGGAATAGTTCAGCAAAAAAAACTGTAAATGCAATAAAGACTTCAAATCAATATTTGTTTGTGGGGAATGTGTGTGAGCAGAGGTTGACCACCAGAGGGTGCTGTGCACTCTTGGTGATGCCTGATGACAAATACACCAAGAAGAGTTCAAGTTATAAAATTCAATTTTATTGTCAGAACTCGGCACACAAAACACTCCAAAATGATTGCAAAAAAAAAAATATTGGTAGATAGATAAAAGTAGTTCCCGTATAACTGGAGATTCAAACCACATCAAAGCACAAACTTTAAAGAAAGGAATGTTTCCTGAAAATCAACGATACAACTGGACACTTGTTTTAACACAGGACCGAAGGAATATGTGTCATTAGCATTTCCATGCTGAACACCATCACTCATTCCGTGATTTCGACTGATGGGAGCGAAAAGACAAACGGGAAAGTCCTTCCTTTCATTGTACATCTCACTTTGCTCTTAGCTGCTTTGGAGACTAGACTCGAAGAGGACTTTGAAGGTGCTACGCTGGTTTAGACACTAGGTATGGTATGTCATGACACACGATTTGTATTTATTCATGTAAAAAATTAGAATCTCAAACCTTCACTTTATCCATCAGACATTAAAATCAAGGTTCCTATTTTAGAAACAAAAAAATGATTCCCTACTTTCATCTTCAGTCAGTTAGGAAAGAAATGTAAAGTTTCGACTCCTTCACAGATTTTCAACGTCACTGATGCAGGGAAGTTTTGTGTTTTGAAGTATTAAATAATGATGCGAGAAATCTGCACTGATATGTTTTATATGAGTGGTGAGCCATGCACAGAAAACGCAATCTTTTAGCAAGCACAGAGGTACAGAGGGAAGAGCAATCTTAAATATGGAGGACTACATTTAAACATTATATATAGATATTTATATCCCTCTTCATTTCTCCTTCTATCCAGTACATTTATTATTTATTCAAACATTTCATATCTACCTGCTGTGTTGCCAAAACAGGAAAAAGCATGTTAGAGTGAATGATAGCTTAATAATTATTCCCCACATACACACACCTACAGAAAAAAAAAAATCATTCACCCTAAAGTACACAAATATTTGGATCAAGAGAAAAGGTTCTCACTAACTCCCCACAAATCCCTCTTTTTTTTTTTTCTTTTTTTTTTTTTTCTGGAGGAGATGAAAATAGACTCTTACAGCTAAAAATAGATTTAATAACATAACCCCCACCCCAAGATTTATATGAAAATTTACTATCTGATCTACAAAATATAGCAATGCCCTTTTTAAAAATAGTTTGATTCTTTTACTATAACAGGACATGTGTATTTTTTTTCTTCTTTCAGTGAGATACATTCAGGATATCAGGACAGAGACAGAATAGTGCCTTTGATAAGAGTTCACACTTGCAACCATTTGGAGTTTTTCTGTTTAGTCAGTCTGCTGGTTTCACCTCAGTACCGGGTCTGGTACTCGTGATGCCACCTGTTGAAGTCATTGTAGAAGAGGACGATACTTCCAGATGCCATGCCGGTGATGATGCACCTGAGGGGAGTTAAGAAGAACATCAGGAGGAGTTTTATTTTAATTAGCTGTGAACTTGAATATTCAAGTCTACCTAATGTGTTCTCTTTTCTGCATTCTAGAGGGAACAACTGTCATTTTTACCCCACTATATTTCAGAAATGTATGATCATCTCAGAAGAATATATTGTATGAAATACTGTACTTCCATTGGCTTGATCAGCCACAATATTAAAATGCTACTTACATATTCTTACATCATCCATGGAATTATAAAATATATAGTGTGACCTGTGTAATGAGGAGTACTGTATGTAACTTTTTCTCAGTACCAGCCACAGTATTCACCATTTACTGCAGAATGACAGTAAATGGTAACAGCAGAAAAAAAGATGAGTCATAATTTGAAACCTCAATTATGTCAGTTAGACAGAAACAGCTGTCTAATGTTTGCTAAAATTATTTATTAGCCACCAAATAAGGCTTTAGCAGCAAAAACCCTGAGTGTACTGACCTGAGCAACAGGATGTTTAATTGCTTTTGAATTAAATCTTTATTTGTAAAAGGAATATTGTGTTATCTAGTTAATTAAAAGTCACAATAAATCATCTCGCTTTAAGTGCAGGAACACTTCTGTACTTTTACTAAAAAAAAGAATAGGATTTATCGGATTGGTCGATTTTATCGGCTGCTATTGGCCTTTCACATATTGGTGTATATCTTGGCCTACATGAAACTTGAAAATAATGCAGAAAGAAATGATTGGGGTAGTTTAGAAATGGTTCTATTTGTATTTGTTATTTAAAGTTAATAATAATTATCACATTCCCAAGTTCACTGTTTCAGTTCAATGTGTCAGGGTCTTTTTTGACAATAAAGTTTATCGTTAAAGTGTAAAATATCCTGCCACCATCACATATCTTTGTCACCACTTGATAACATGTTTTTGTTCTTCCTAATATCAGTAATTACTTTTTTATTTTTCATATTTAATAATAATATCATAATTCTTTTATTTCAGCATTGCAACATCTATTTCAGTAAAGGATCAGAATACTTCTTCCACCGCCGGTTGCAGGCAATTTTTATGGAAGTGTTTCTGTGTGTGTGTGTGCTCGTTACCTTTGGTCATGCGACATGGCCATGGAGCGGATTCCTGCGTCACAGCCCGGGTAGGTGAACAGCTGTTTGAGGTCGTGGACCTGCCAGACAGACACTACACCTCCATCACCACCTGTCAGCAGGTACTGGCCGTCACGACTGAGCAGCATGGCCTGCCAAAGACAAACAGAAAGCGTTCATTATTTAACTTTTTAACGAGCTCCAAAAGATGTTGCGTTCATTAAAGCTTATTAACATTAGAAGAGATTTCAGAGTTGGGTGTCGTTTTCTAATAGTACAGCTACTTCGGTGCTAAAAAAAAAAGAAAGAAGAAAAACATGGCAGCAAAGCTCTTCAACATAGAACCACATGCATAAATTGTCTCTGAATATGCCTGGTGATCTGGGACCAGTTTATCTCTACTGTCAAAGTAAAGCTCATACTGCGAGGTCGTGTGATCTGACAAAAGATCCCAGGTCAGCGCTGCCATCCTTTGGGGCTTTCTGTACACAGACCCCGACTCGCAACAAAGATGGCTCCCCACAGTGAGGCTCTGAGATTTACTCGTCTCATCTGCTTTTCCTGCAAACTGTAGCAGCTGAATGGCTCCCCCGGGAATCAGATGTACACAAATCAAGTCATGTGCTGGAGTCTATTATGGGCACAGTGCAGAGTGGAAGCCGAAACTGAAACAGTCAGGAGCATCAATCAGCAGGAAAGCGTAGCTGATGAAATGACGAGGCAGAATGTAAGTTCTAAAAGCAGCAAATGACGCTAATTCAGAGCTTTTGTCGTTTGTGGTTCCGTGACACCAGAGTCCGACGTCCTTCAGCTGCGGCCGCTTTGCCGTGATTCACTTCAGTCAGCAGCGGCATGTGTGTTGAATCAGGATCACATTAAATGTAAAAATGAAACTTAAAGCTGGAACAAGTCATTTTCAGGGACTTGGTTTGGGAAGGAAAACATAAATAAACCTTCAAGAGAAGCAGCACAGCGTAGATCAGACGGAGGGAAAACTGTAGCTTAAATTAAGCAAATGTTTTGTATAAAAATAACTTTAGTGCAATTTCCACACCGAGTTGAATGAGCTCTGTTTCTCATTCTTTTCATGCACGCACTTTCAGGCCCAAACTCGCATGTGAAGGCGCTCGCACACAGAGAGGGATACAAAGTGGTCACACTGTGGTGCGCTCGCACTCTGGCGGGAGGCCACGAGAGTCACTCCAGCCTAATTGCCACGTTAGATCATCATCCAAGATGGCTGGGAATGGAGCATGACTGAGTGCAGCGCTGGTTTGATTTGTGTGCTGTGGGTCTGCTTTGTGAGTACAGTCATTGTCTGGCGTATCAACATTCAAAGTTAATCTGACAACAGTGATAATGACAATGCTCATTTGAGCCAGTCATGATCAATGCACTTCAGATGAATTATAGTACATGGGAAAAAATGTATGTCTCAGTGTACCGAGTAGAAAATGGCCACCTTTGGTTGAAAATTAAAAAAAAAAAAAGTTAATATAAATGCATTTGATTGGACACCAACTATTGACAGTATTTAAAGGTGGAGGTGGCCTCCAGTTTTGAAAAAAAAAAAAAAAAAAAAAACAGGCCAATGCAGAAATGCCATAAGCTGCGATACCACTGAGGGCCACTAGGGTTTGGCATCAAAACGACTCCAAGGCAAATAGCTTTTTCTGTCAACTGTCAGACGCCACAGTGACCAGAGTGTTCATCAGAGCTTCTCTGCTGAAATAAAGCTGCCTTGTGCAGCCTCAATTATAACAGTCACAAGCTATGAAAACCAAAACAATGAGATGAATGAAGCTAAAATGCTCAGAGCAGCCGAGTCAAACTGCAGATTTGGGCGATCATTCTCGAGGTTTGTCACTACAAAAGGTTCCATTTCTTAATAAAGATGATAATTTGATTTAAAAAAAAAAAAAAAATGTTTTTCTTTAGAACAGCTTGATTTAACCGTCTGTCAAAGCCAGACATTACTTCGCAATATTCATCTATTTTGAAGTATTTACCAGTTCCTGTGCTGTATTAATGTACTTGTGTATCTACTAGCAGAGTGCATGACCTTACTGGAGCGCAGCAGGAGGCAGGAGAGCTGGCAGACATGTCAGCCTGGCCAGGTAGGAGGCTGCAGACAGACATTATAAATCAGTCCTCTGCCACTGGGGCGGTCAAACAAGATGGCCGATGGCTCTGTGGGGGCTAAGATGGCTACCTGGGCTCGGATGACTAAAAAATGACTCCAGCAGAAACACATGCACTTTTAATGCCCATATTTCCTACTTCTCTCGGGGAACAGTGGGTGGATTCTTGGGGCTGGAGAAGGTAAAAAAAAAAAAAAAAAAAATTGAATTTATGGTGCTGTTAATCCCCCTGTTACACGGACGCAGGCAGTGAAAAAACTGCTGGAGTGGTTACACTGCCTGAGTTATACTAGTACTTAAAAGAATGTAATCCATTCAGCATGGCTTCTGTCACCCGATTCTGCTATTAGACTAAGATGCCGACTGTTAGCCTGTCATCTAACCTCTGACTCCAGACCCCTATAAATTCACAGCGCACACATTCTCAGTCCTACTCTCTCTCTCTCTGAGTGTACACTGCAGGCCAGGACAAACACTTATTTATCCTGGAGTCCTACTGTGCTGAGGCTCCTAGGGCTAAGAAGATTGATTCTGGTATGTACACCAGTGCACTAAATACTGTTGGAGTCTCAGAGCAGGAGGGTGGAGCTACAGTGGTGAAGTGGGAGGGGGTTCCAGGCTCTCTCAGACTCACTCCAAGATGTTAGGATTTTCTTAATGCCATCTGACATAGCTGGAATTTACAACAGCAGAGCAGAGCTGACAAGGCAGGCAGTAGCCTGCACTGTTCCCAAGTTTCATCTTTAGAGGGAACTCTGGGAAAAGCTCAACCAGTATCTGAAACATCGTTAGTTTCCCTTAAAGACACAATAAAGTACTCAGAAACCTTGAAAGTAAACTACTTATGCAGTCACGGTAATGCGCTCAATCACTATTTCAGTATATTTGTGGCTTTGTGTTGGCAGGTTAGGAGTCCGGGCACAAGGAGTTTCTTAATAGGAACCAGGCGTGTGGCTGTCTGTCAGAGCTGGCTTACATTTCCCAGGCCAAACCGGAAACAACGGGTCGGGAAACCAAAGGTAGTAGCCACTATCTTGTGTCACTCCGGCCACAAGGGAGGAAATGTGGGAAATGGGGAATGTACCGTCCTGCGCTGGAGGGTAGTTAATGGTGCCGGTGTCCAGGACTGACCACTGCTCTGGAATGTTCTCCACTGCCGCAATTTGACCTGACAACAGAGCTCTGGATCAAAAGAACCATTTCGTCGGGTGTATGTGGGTGAAATAGAGAGAGAGAGATGTGAAGCTGTAGTTTGTCCCCGGGCACGCCGACCTTTACCTTACTCAGATCTCAACCTGAAACCTAGCCTTTAATCAGTGCGGGGACTCCACACTGATGGGGTGCAGACATACATGTGCAAGCAGCTCTCATTATGTGCCCTCGTGCAGAAATCGACACCTCCTTACCTTAATGCTGTCCTCCACTTCCATGTGTCCCATCAGTTTGCCATTGACACTGAAGAGACAAAACAGTCCCTTGTCATAGTAGATCATGCAGTGTCCCTCGGTGGAGGACTGGATGAGGCGGGGCCGCAGGCAGCGCTCTGGGCCCTCCAGGGTCCGCAGCAGGTCCCCATTCATGGAATGGATCAGACAAGGACCCTCTGCACACACCGGAGACAACAAGTTAGGCATGTTGAGTTTGAGGTTTAATTCATGTTTAACAAGTTAAACATTTTCATTTTAAATTTTTTATTTTTTTTATTTTTGTGTAATATTTATTGGTGCAGTTATACACACTCACACTCAAACATAATACTTATGATAATATTTTTTTCCCTGAGTTATTTGAAAATGTGTCCCACTATTATTATTGGGACTCACAAAATAACTCATGTATTCACATATATATATATATATATATATATATGTGCATTGTACAGTGTGTACATTCAACTTTTCTTTATGGTTAGAATATACACAATGTTATACACTCTTTGGTCATTTAATTAGGGACGCCCTTACAAGCTCAGATTTTAGACAATTTTATGTTTATTGCATATTATATTATGATTTTAACTGTATAGATATACTTTCTTTAGTGCCTACCTCGGATTATATGCAAACCATTTGTCCTTTGTCTGTTTGTAGTGTTCAAACTAATAACGGCATATGTTTGTAACATTGTGGACATGTTTAGAGAGAAAAGCAGTCTCACCTTTGCTGCCACTGATGACGAGGCCCAGCTCAGCACACACACTTGCACAAGTCACCTCACAGTCATGGCCTGTAAGGATGGCCCTTGGTGTGGTAAACACTGCTGGGAGAAAACACAAAACAATTGTGTATATCACTTACAAAGTACCGCTTTTTGGTCACTAGAGGGAGCAGAGCAAAAAAAAAATCCCCCCCTGAACAGCTTAGAAAGAAATGAAAACCAAAAAAAAAATGCCAGACTGGTGTTAAATTATTTCAGCTTAGAGAGTGTTTTTTTTAATTATATTTTAAATGCATGTATACTGTGTGAACTGCAACTTGTTGTCTTGCGCACACATTTCTCCCCTCCCTCATTCGCTCTCCCTCTGCAGCACTTGTCACCATGGCCTCCTCCTATGTTTAAAACCTTCTTCCCCTGACTTCCTTCACTGGATCCAGATGTTTCTGCATTAGACGCAGAGAGAGAGCGCCAGAGGGAACGAGAGAGCGCTACGGTCCAAATCTTGAAGTTTGTGTGATTTTGTTTTGGTTTGAACTGTCAGGGCGAGCGACAAAACAAAATCGCCTGTTACTTCTCCATCCGTCTTCTCTGTCTGTGACACACACACACACACACACACACACACACACACACACACACACACACACACGAGTTTTCTGCGTTATTACATTTCAACAAATGTAAATTCATTAACTGCAGACAGATGCTGTATTAAAAAAATCTGGTAAAACTATCAAAGTTTTAGTTGGAATGCTGCGGTGCGAATCAGTGTGTGTCTTTATGGTTCAGTAGTGGTTCACTGCTCAGAGAGCAGTCTTATCTTTGCTGACCCCATCTTTTTTCTGTTGGAGGTCAAGTTCAGCTCAAGAGGACGACCATGGCAGTAACACTCGGAAATATGTACATCATTAAATAGCTCAGTGATGTGATTTAAGTAAAATACCTTCCAATATTAAAAATTCCTTACAGTAAATGCCAGTGATATCATATTATTTTCAATATACTGCAACAATTTTAAGTGCTATTGAAAGAGAAGTGTCTTCCTGACTTAATGTAGTTTTTCTCTCTAATTTAATTAGATGACATTAAACTCGATACAGGTTGACTAATAAGACAGATTCTTTTTCATAAAAGCCACAGCTACTGTTAAACTTTAATTTGATTTAGCAGAGAGACTCTCCACAGACCGTACAGCTCACTTTACTCTCTTGTAAAAAAGGCAAACAAGAGGGCGAGCTGAATATCAGTAGTGTTTTAAATCAATAAAACAATCAAATCCATGTGTATGGCACGGAGAATATTACAGATAACAAGGTAATACTTAAATCAATAAATGGATTATTATGGAAGAGACCTTCAGCAGGCATGCATGTTGATGTACTTGGAAGATTTATAAAATATTTGTTTGAGTTTGTCACATTTTTAATGGCAGTTTTTTGTTTTATTTCCTTACATCCAGCTGTCCCGTCCACTTTACGAACGTGTACCAGCTGCCCAAACTTTGGTTACAGCAGAGCAGCAGCTTAAACATCTACATTTCATTCCGTTAACTGGTTAACAGCCTCAATGTCGCTAAAAGCAAACATATGACCTACAAGCCGGCGAGTTCAAGCTTGATGTTGGATGTTGTAGTGAAGATCAATGAAGTTGATATACTGATGTATCAGTTAACATTTCGAGCCTCTACCTGCCGTTTGGTTTAAATTAGAGCCACATCTGACCACAATCTTATACCTGTATATGACAACAGCTGCGACGTAGAGGAAGGTATCAACTGTCTGTGTGTGTCAGTGTGGAGAAGGGATGTGTGTGTGTGTGTGTGTGTGTGTGTGTGTGTGTGTGTGTGTGTGTGTGTGTGTGTGTGTTCATACTACCCATGGTGTGGGGACACATCTTTTCAAACAGCCAAATTGTGGATATAAAAAAAATAATAATTCAGATAATGCAGACAATGAGATTTTAGCACGAAAAACTTTAAGGTTCAAAATGAAGGTAAGAGCTGTGGTTGGGTAAGTAGTTACAGTAGTTATAGTAGTAGTTATTGTTAGGGTTAGCCTCCAGGAAATGAATGTTAAGTCAGTGTAATGTCCTCTGAAGTGATGCAGACACAACTGTACGCGTGTATTGTTGCTCTAAGTTGTCAATTCCTGGTTTCTAAACCTCAACAGGCGTGATAAGGAATGAGAAAGAATTTGGGTTTGAATGAATGAATTGAAAGATTCAATTAAAGTGTTACTGAACACAAGCATACACTCAGTGTCCAGCTAATTAGATATACCAAACTAAAACTGATACGGTCTAACACAACAACCATGCAAGAAATCCTGTGTTCATAAAGGATATGATGTTCAGTTTATGTTTAGCAGAGATCGATTCAACTATAAGGTCATTTTGTTGGCTGTAGTTTCAGATGAGATATTCTTTATTGTCCCGGAGGAGAAATAGGTATTGGGCACAAGTGCTGCACATACAGATAATCTGAATATGTGCATAACAAGACACACAGCATGACTGTGCCCATAGTACACAGGAAACACACACATCTAAGTCGTAGAGATATTTACAAGAATTAAACAATAAAATGGAAAACTGGATGTAAAAAATTATCCATAATTAAATTAAATATCTACATAAAACAAGTTAAACAGTATTGCATTCCTCGTCAGTTACTATTTAACATTAATCACGTGATTTAAATAAACAGGTGATTTGATTTAAAATTCATTCGTTATTATTGGTAGAAGAGTCTAATGGAGGTTTTGGGGGAAAAGTACAGCTCGAGACCTTTACTGTCTATTTAACGTCCTCCAGGAGGTAACAATCTATACTCAGAATACTAATATGCAATGGTCCTCCAGTTTTGTGTGTGTTTGAATTCTCTCAAGTAAAATGGAGGGATGGGCAACTCTCTTTTTCATTTTCATTTCTTTTTCCGCCCTACTGTTGACTGCGACGGTATTGTATCAAGCAGACAGAAGGTTCTCAGTGTTGACACATCAGTTTTGCTTACTGTTAGTGTGTGTGTGTCCTTAAATACCTCAAATACAATTTCACTGCCTCCAGTGATCACAGGCTCACAGTCCCTCGCCTCACCAGGGTCAAATATCTCTTTCGGTTTGTTTACATTTAAAATGAAGTGGCCGCTATGACACCAGCCCCTGAAGTCCCTCTGACACACGGAGGGGAGGTCATAACTATGCAGCAGGCTTAATACAATCGTATCAATGGAGAATTTGATGATGTAATTATTATTAGCTGGCTGCTGCTAAATTAATTTGTGTAGAGTGTGAAAAGGACATGTGAACTCACGCAGCCTCGTTGTACTCCTGTGACCATAACCTGTTTTATAAAAGGCAATCAAATAATTTGACAAGTGTGCCATGGAGTGAATGGAAGGCAGAGCTAACATCACCAAATAGATCATTTGTGATCATTTTTATCAGTATGCAACAAAAATATATTTGTGGTGTTTTAAACAATAATAATCAATTACTGTTAATACTTGAACCTTCAAAAAGTTAGGAACTGTGGCAGAATTGTTCCATTAGACTTTATTAGTTTTAACTATGTGTACCTAATAAACCAGTATTTGACTGTTTTTTTTATTCATTTAAGATAGATATATTGGTGTTAAAATTTGCACACTAGACAACCTTACACCAGTAACATCCAATTTTAAAAAAATGTCAAAGATAGTTTATTCTTTAGCAACAAAAAATTATTTCAGAGTTCAGTCTATTTAAAACAACAGATATATAATGACTAAATGAATGCCCCACTCAGCTGGTTTCTACTATGTGGCCGGCAGATGGCAGCAGTGTCTGTGAAATCTCCTGCTGTGAACAACAAAGTGTCTGCAGGAGGAACCAAGTGTGCACAGGTCAGCGTGTACATGTGCATATCAGCCATTCAGATGCATTTGTGTCAAGCTTATGAAGTGTGCGGGATGTCCGCAGAACATTACGCATGAAAAGGAATGCATGTGTGTATGTATGTATATGTGTGTGTGTGTGTGTGTGTGTGTGTGTGTGTGTGTGTGTGTGTGTGTGTGTGTGTGAGAGTGAGTGAGTGTGTGTGTGAGAGTGAGTGTGTGTGCATCTTTGCATGTGCTCTCATTCAAGTGTACGAGCAGACTTAAAGTGTTTGAATGTTTGGAAGAGGAATAAAGAAAAGTGTGCTGTGTGTATGTATTTTGTGAAGTGTGTGTGCGTGCAGCAGGACTTCATGTCTGGGAGGGAGAGCCTCCTGCGGTCTGGGGCAATGGAGCATCATATTGTGGTGGTGAGGGGTTGAGATGACGACTGCTTTGTCTGCTCCTCTAGCTTCAGCTTGGTAACCGGCACTGAGCCGACTGAGGTTACAATGACACGCACACGCACGCACGCGCACGCACACATGCTTACAAGTACATGTACAGCACAAGAATGAAAACATAATAACATATCTGGCATGTTAAAAACAAATCCATAAATAATTAAAAATGAGTTTATTTTTGGAAAATACGCAGTTAATTTGTCAGACTTAAGTTGTGATGCATTGTATGATGCAATTATTTGTCACTTGTTGTAAACATTCCCAGTGATGCAGCAAACAACAATTTCTAGGCTGTGATAGTGATTAAAATTTTAAATAAAACATGTAAAAACAGAGTTTATTTTCATTTCTGTTTTATTTTAAACTCACAAAACTATCCTTCTTCAAAAGTTTATAAATTATTATGAATGTAATGGAATTAATAAGAAAAAAAAAAATGTCGATTCTAAAATCTCATATCTGTGTATGAACTGAGTGACAATCATCTCTGCCGCTCTGTCCCCCATTTCAAAACCCAATGTGGCTTATTAACCAAATCACAATTTGTCATAAATTTCATCCCATTTGTAATAGATCACTTAACAACATGTACGCCAATCTAAGCTGACCAAATTAGCACCGAGGAGGCCAAGGACTGAGCAATGTGTGCGCAATGCTTTGATCATGGCTAATGCCATATGTTATGGTAACGTAAGGGGGGCCCCCAAGACATTTTTCACTTTTATCGACTAGCGTGACCCCGTGGCCCTCGGATGGTGGTGAACTTTCATGTGCTGGCCGGCGACCCCCAACATCACATTTAACGTCTCTAAGTGGCCCTCACTTTCACTCACATTAAAGACAGATTCTCTCTCTCTCTCTCTCACACACACACACACACACACACACACACACACACACACACACACACACACACACACACACACACACACACAATATCTGGCCTCACAGAAATGCACAAAATCTCAAACACATTATCAAAAGCTGTTCCTGGTGCGACAGTGCTGCGAAATCCAATCTGTATGCAGGAGGCCCGGCCTGGTCAGACGAAACTAGTTGTTACTTTACAGAGGGAGGCCGTAAATCACACAGTCACAACTGTCTGCGAGAGGGAGCACTCAGAGAATACCCGTGTGTGCGTGTGTGTGTGCGTGTGACATATTGGGCTGGTTCACCAGTGTACTTACTGCCTGGGCTCTCTCCAATGCTGCTGTGCTTTCCATTCCAGTACCACAGCAGCAGGGTGGCATCTCTGGATCCGGACAGGACGTAGCAGTCTCCTCCGATGTACGACTCGGAGCGGGCCAGACACGTCACCACATCCCGATGCCCAAACACTATCTGAGTCAGTTTGCCTGCAAAAGCACAAACAAATACACAAGCGCGTACTTAGGAATCAATATTCATTCGATCGTAAACAAGAAATGAACAACGTACTTATAAATAGCTGAAAACAATTGAATAATACAGGCGATATGGTTGTAGCACATAATGTTATATTGCAGTTCAATAACACAAACTGAGTATGAATTTATTGTGAGTTGTCGTTCTTTGAACTTCCCACCATGTGTTTGTTGATCATCTGTCTGCTCGGCTAGTCGATCCACACAAGATCAGACTCCTACTAATTCCCAGACAAGAATAAATATTTGTTCCAACTTTGTGTGTGCGACTGTGCACATGCAGTGCACTCCATGTGTATATATAAAGAGGCTAATTGCTGTCAGATTTCCAGACCACAGCTCCACTGTCGAGCTGTCTAATACTCATTAAGCTCCTCACAGTGTGACCTCTGCAGTCAAACAGTGGATAGTTTGCAACACATGACATTTCTGTCTGGGTGTCAGAATCACTGTCCGCTGGATAATTAAGCTGTACCTCGCTGAAACGAGGGGGATTATTATGAAACTGGGCGGGTCACTGACTAAACTCCCAAAGATGAACATAGACATCAAAGATGGAAAATGTTTGACATTTTTATAAACATTGAAAATAAGTAATGATGGCTGCTGCAATAATGGCTACCATGCACCTCCAATCAACCACACACTTCTGCTCACTCACACACACGCACGCACGCGCGCACACACACACACACACACACACACACACACACACACACAAATTGAATTGGATGTGTGTGCATGCCGGCGTACGAGGCTATGTGTTTTGTGCACATGTACCAATCAAGTCTTGTAATTGATAAAAAAAAAAAAAAACCCGGTTCTTTAACCTGGGGGATTTGGGGACCTCAGTGGCAGCTGTTGAGCGTGTGCGATTAAACTGTGTTCACTTTCCAGTCGCACACCCTGGTGGCAGTCACACAATAGAGCTATCTCTGTGCTCCGATCCCTCCATCCCTCCCTCCTCCATTAAAGACAGGGAGGGCCCGGCCTGTAGAAATTGAATCAGAGTCCGTTGTATAGATGCGTGTAGTATTGTGAATGGGGCTGTGGGGCGGGGGGTAGCAGAATACAGAGATGAAGCTTCAGACAGTTTCATTTAGGACCCCTGACCCGATGGCATATTTGTGTGCGTGTGTGCGCGTGTGTGTGTGTGTGTGTGTGTGTGTGAGCGTGTGTGTGAGCGTGTGTGTGTGAGAGACAGAGAGAGAGAGAGAGTGTTTCCATGTGCATGTTAAAACGTCTGCATTGGAAATGTGTACGCAAGTAGCAAGTCAGTGATATTCAGGTATATACGATGCTACTGTATATTCAACTCAGGTGAATATTTCAAGATGTGTAAGGGTATGGATGAGGTAAACATTGTTAATGCAACACATTCTTCCAAGATTTACAATAACTCACACACAGAAATGACACTGAACTCCACTGAATTAAAACAATAACTTGAAAACAGTTTTGAGCTACAGCTGAAAGAGTCTTTAATAAATGATGCAGTTCAGTGGTAAAACTGACTGTAGTGATATTAGACTACAGTGAACTGTTGACAGCACACATCCTTTGAACTAGCTAAAAAAGAGGAGTAAATACAGACAGCCCAAATGTGGCAAGCTTTCATGTAAATGTAGAATAACTTCATCGTTGGGACAACAATGATACAATGGAGCAACAGTCCAGGAATGTAACGTACACTGTCTGTGGCATGACAAATAGACATTATCCTGTTTTGTTTATGGAATTAATAATAAAGTACTTAAATGCTAAAAGCTAATAGCAGCTGCAAAGTTCATTACATTACATAACTCAAGAGTGTTGGGCAAAACAAAAACAAAAACATACTCGTCTGTTAAAGACAAACTAGCAGTGTGGATAAGAAGGAGAAATACGTCCTGAGGATGGTGCTAGAGGTAAACCAACGGAGGTTTATTCATTTCAAAAAGGTTAATTGTACGGCATAATAGCTTCTGAATATTTGGAAAATAATTAAAGATGGCTGCGAGCTTTCACTAATTTATTTTCTGTCCCAACCAAAGTTATTGAGTAAAAAGTGCAATTAGGTTTTTGTGGAGACACAGAGATCACAGTGGAGATCTGATGTGAAGACAAAAATAAGGTCTGCCACGGTGATAATAGTGTCAACTATATACCTTATTTTCACAAAGTTAACTATGTAGAAACAAGACTGCAACATGGACACATACGGGACACGCATAAAGGTTCCAAACAAGTAAAGATATTATCTTGCAATATAAACCTAAACTCTGTGTCTCTATGTAGTCATAAGATAGAAGAAAACACAGTCAGCCCTGAATGAAGGAAGATTTTTGACACCACTAATGTTATTTATTCGTAACACTGCTTGTCCAGTTAAAATTAGACCTAACTGGTGATCCTGATTACATCTAACAGGTTGCACAATACCTGAGTCAGTGGAGTAGACCCGGAAGCTCTTGTCCCAGAAGCCACACAGCAGGATGAAGCGGTTGTCGGCTGTGATCACAAAACACTGCGAGTTGATCTGAATGCTCTGATCCAGCAGGTCGGAGATCTGACGGCGATGACTGCCCACGTTACTGGCTGGGGGAGGGGCAGATAAAAACAATGTGAGCAAATAAAAGATAACATGTGGAAAATGTATACAGAAGTATGAAACCTGGAGCTTGATCCAACAAACACTTCGCTGTTTATATATCAGCTATTTTCAAAGAGCTCACACGTGGATGCACCTCAACTGAAGTTTCAGCGCACAGTGGAAGGAAGATTTGTGAGGGAAAGCATAAAACATCCTGGAGGTTAAGTTTATGGGGACTTCACATTTTCCGTGAGAGTCTAAGAGGCTGAGTAATGGTAGAGCATGCATAGTATTCACAAAATATGTACACCACTCAAGTCAGAACAGGCACAGCAAGTCGTGTAATTAAGCCTGGTAGGTTAGAAGGCAAATTTATTGAATTTGTCTGGTCCATAAGCGGTATTTTTTTTTCTTTCCTAGAGAGATATGTTCATTGTAAAGTGATTCTTCTTTTATGGGGTCAAAAGGACTGGAGAACAGGTGCCGGAGAGGGACTGAGAAAGTCCAGTATATATCTGCTACAACTAATACGTCAACCAATTTTTCACATTCCTCAAAGCCACAGATGACTCAACACTCTCCCTCAATTTACTGTGTTTAGCTCAGACTCCTCCTGGAATGCAAACAGTGTAAATATATTACTGACAAGGGCAGAAATCCCAGCTCTCTCCCCCAAAACACACACACACACGCGCACACAAAATATACTATTTATTACGTTATTTATGCTTTAGTGTTAGAAATGTGAGATAAAAGTAAACAATGTCGAATTTTAAAGTAAATGATAAATAATAAGAGATTTAAAGGATAAAGTTACCCTAAAAAGAGTTCACTCAGTGACAAAAACATACACCCACAAGATACTTTTAGAAAAACATGCAATGAATGTGTAAATACTGATGCACAGATAAGATTTCTTTTATCCCGCCTGTGCAGAGGGTCAGTGAAGGAGAGAAACACAGTACTGTGCGTGCAGATAAAGATGAATATCTGAGCACCAACCCTGGTTATTTTCAGTAGTCAAGTGTTCGGGGAAAAAAAAAAAAAAAAAAAAAAAAAAAAAAAGGGGGCGGGGGGGTTGGGGGCGGGGGGTGGGGAAGGGGAGGGTGGTGGTCTGGTGAGACCGAGAGTGACCACAGCATTCAGAAAGAAAGAACAGCTCCCCTCGCAGATGTGCAGGAGGCTGCAGGAGAGCGACTGAGGCGAGAGGAGATAGAAAGAAGTGGCTGGTCTCTCCCTGCTCCGTCGCTGCATCCCCATACATCACTGCAGCTCGGCACTCTTCTCCTGCTCATCAACAAGTCGTGAAGGATGAGAGGCGCCCATATTGTCCTGACAGCCGTCCGCCGTGCATTCTCAATCACACATTATTACCACATTCATATTCATTTCCATTGACACGCGTCCTTTCCCTCCGCTCAAATTAAACCAAAGAGGATGCAGAAAGGGAGGGAGGAAAGGGGACGATGGAGAGGGGGGGGGGGGGGGAGAAGGGGAGTTGATGATGAAATGCCGGCCCAGGCCACAGCTCATTGCATTCCAATTTGCATGCAAATGGTTTAGTGTGAGAGCAGGGCCTATATCATGACGAGTGAACTGGGGCAGAGGCTGAGAAACAACTCTAATCTACTGTCCAGGGACACAGCCCTACAGACCGCCATGAGTCACCAGGATGCCAGCAGGATTCATACGCAAATTCACACAAAAGCTCATTTCATGCATATGTAAGCTCACACTGTAAAAGAATACACACGTGTCTGAGGATTCATAAATGACAGCGTACCTATCAGAGGGTCAATTTCCACAGGAAGTTGGTACTGCTGGTCCTGCACCGTTGAGCTCTGATGACCTGACAGAGAAGAAGACAGATTGGATTAATATTGTAATTGTGTGGCCTTGTGAAGTGGATGCTGGATTTGAGTTCATTATAACACAGTGAAAACTATAACCATAAAGTCACACTGTGACCTACTGGCCGAAAGAGTTCTTCAGTGAATTACACATCAATTATGTCAAAAAGCCACCACGGCCATAGAGAATATCAAGTGCTACAAAAGAATTGCTTTGCTCAACCAAGTCAACAATATGCTCAAAAATATTGACTTTACACATGAACAAAAGCTGAACATCTTTTTGTCATTATTAATATTTAACTATATTTCATCATCATCTCTCTCCACATCCCGTTGGACTGTGCATTAGGTGTGTCAGGACTTCCAGGACTTTAAGGAACTGTTTTCACTGTAATCAGCAACATTTATGTCTCATTGGCACTTTTTTTTAATCATCTATTCATTTATTGATGGTATAATTTGAGTAATCATTCTGTTCTTGGCCCTGTTTTTAACCCACTGACATTGACTTTTGCTGGTCGTTTATTTTACTGCCCTGCTTTTTAAACCTAGATGTATATGTGAGCTACTGGCTACCCAAATTTCCCAGAGGGGATGAATAAATTATGTATCTGTATTATTCATATTATATTTTTCATTCCTATTAAATATTGCGATTCCTCTCAGTAGGACTGCAACTAACCATTATGTTCATGACATATTAATCTGATTTTTTTTAAATTTTATTAAATAACTGGTAGCTCAGTAACAACTTACACAACTTAAAACTAATGAAAGGGGCTCCGACATTTCACATGTTGATTTAAACCTCTCATTACACCAGAGCTATTAAATAACGTGCTGCTGATCAACTAATTCATTCCTAACTAATCTCTCCTGCACCGGTTTATTGATTTATATCTGATAAACTATGACAGGTAATTATTATAAAACCCTACAGTATGTGCATTGTCCATTTGTTAAATCTACTCTACAAGTTAAAAATAATATGCTAAAAGTTTTTCAATGCTGCGCTACTTTGGAACAACCTCATGAACAATTTGTCATTATATTACTGCATTCTTGATTGCGAGATCTGAGGAGACCCTCGGGTTTGCACGTCTTTTGTCAAATTTAAGGGCAACAGAATCCAGTGAATCCCTGCAACTATTGGACTACTTCTGAAAAGCACATATTTTGTTTATTATACCAGCTCACTAAACCAATTAAGTTAATCAGTGTAGTCTGTGGTTCGCATGGATGAGGCTGCATTCTGCTGAAAACCGATCGGTCTTCATCTTCATGAACTCAGAGATATCAAATTTAATGTTTCTTCCAGGACAGGATGGATCTTGAGTAAATAAGGTTTTGTGAAGCGAGCGGCTGATGTATAGAGGTGGACGTGAGACCTAATGCTGGCTGCTACATGTGTCACATTTGATACTGCTATCTAGTAGACACAGTCAATTGTCTCCCAAATCAACGTCCATCCCATGGAGACGAGACGGGTCGACCCGCAGATAAATTAGACGCTAAAGTACGGAGGAAAGATGAAAGGAAGAAGTATGACAATGATTCTGTGATAGTAAAAGATACAGGGCTAAAGAACAAGGCTTAAAATGCCATCACAAATAAAGATAAAAATCATAGTTAAATTAATGTTTTTGTTGAGACAAAAACAATAAAACTATCCAAATGAATGTGTGCATGGAGAAAAGTCTCTCACCTGTCAGACCATGCCACTTGTTGACAGCAAAGAGGCGGTTGGCGGTGACGGTGATGATGGCAGGCGACGTTAGACCTGGCTGGGTGTTGGCCGCTACGTGTGTCACAGGAGAATTGGACGGGAACTTCAGCACCATGATAACATCCTGCTGCATCTGCTCCGTAAACATCAGCGGTGTCTGCAGGAGAAGATACTGTTCAGGCGCCCGGGGACGGACAACAGGACGCAGGGAGGA
This sequence comes from Embiotoca jacksoni, assembly GCF_022577435.1. Classification (NCBI taxonomy): domain Eukaryota; kingdom Metazoa; phylum Chordata; class Actinopteri; family Embiotocidae; genus Embiotoca; species Embiotoca jacksoni. The sequence goes on from NW_027185392.1 coordinate 14,878,337, forward strand.
GAGGGAAAAGAGCCGAGATATGGAGCGGCAGAAAAAGAAAAGAGCAAAGCAAAAAAGATGGTGGAAGCGAGGAAAAACCAGAGGGAGAGGGAGGAAGCAGAAGGACAGAGAGAAAGTTAGGAGGCTTGAGCAGGATAGTAAGCAGTAATAAAGCAGGACAGCCAAGCTAGGAAAGAGTTAAAGTTTGAATAGGAAAGGCAAGAGATTTATTTTGAAACAATACTGCAGGAAAAGCTGGAATAGAAAGAATCTCAGAGGAAACTTCATTCGAGTTTCACAGTGTCAGGATTTTTGTGTTTTAACAAAAAATAATAAAAAAGAAAAGAAACCTAGGCATTCATTTAAAATCCCCATTAATCACAAATGTGTTTTAAATTGAATTAGTATTTAAATTAGTATTTACTTTTGAAATGAACAATATTTAAATATCAGTATTAGTTCAGGATTTTTAATGAGGTAAAGAGCAGAGCTGATTTTAAGATGATAACTTTTAATGATGAATTTGAACTTTTTTAGGAAAAATGTGTACCAGGCACAAATTACTAATCGTACCACAGCATTTTTATGTACCTTGACTGAGGAGGGTCTTTAAGTACACAAAGTATAAAACTGTTTGGAACCAAAACACGCTTTAGATATACAGTAAACAGTTTACTGTGTTTTGCATTACTTTGGGGAGTTTTTCCGAGTAAAACTGTTTATTTTCACATTTCCTCTGAGCCCAAAGTGTCTTCTTTACATTTAGTTGAAATTATATATAAAATGGAGAAAAGAAAGATATTCCAATATTTGACAAGCTGGAAACAGTGAATGTTGACGGATTTCATCTTTAAAATACACTCGTAAACTAAGTCGATTGTCAACATTGCTGTTCATTTAGTTCAGCTGTCTATTTAATACATTGTTCAAGCACTACTTCTGAGTTTTGTGAAATACATCTTAAAATTGTAAAAGCTGCATTAGATTTAAACTTGCTACAATTATAAACATACAGACGGAGAGAACATCTCCAAAACAGTCATAACAAAAAAAAGTAAATTTCATGTACCCATCAGACTGTTTCCTCTGCTTAGACAGGTTCTGGAGCCATTTGCAGAGTGTTTGTACTAAGCAGCTCTAACAGAAAGCTATTTTCCTCCTTGCGTGTAAAGAAGAGGAACATCAGTGTTTAACATCAGGAACCGACCTGAGTGAATCCGGTGTGTCTGACAGCTAACCAGAAGCACTGACAGTATCATTACCACCAGCATGGGCAGATGCCGACACTCTGACAACACACTCGCATGAGAGAGGATGGAGAGAAAGTAAAGAGCAGGATCATGTAAAAGAAAAGAGACCAGGGCGTTCTGAAGGAACATGAAGCTGCGGGGAGGGTTAGGAATGTGTTTGAAAAATGGCGTCCGAATATTATGGTTGAAAACTATACATGGTGGAGGAAAAATAAAAACATTTCATAGGAATGCAGTTCGGCAGCGGATTCAAAGCTAGTCTGAGTTTGTGTCTGTGTGTGCATGTGTGCGCTGGGTGGTGGTCTACAGCCAGCTGTCAGCGCCACAGGGACACCACACTAATAGGGACTCATGGGGCCTCGGCCCATCACATGCAGGCACACTGACTGCACTCCTTGGCCCTTAAAGGGCCGTCACATCAGAACTGCCCTTCATTGCTCTCGTTCGCTGATCTCCTCTGTTTCCAGCTCAGGTGGAAAATCTGGCTCAGATCTAGTTTTCCAGCACGAAGCACTGCTGTTCCCTAGAAAACCTCTCACTAAACGCACATGCACACAAATGCCTGTGATCTCTCCCTTCCATGCACACCTCACTAATGATGAGAGAGGAGATGCTTTTGAAACTGGGACTTTATTTTCCCACAGTGGTAAATGGAGAAAGAGAGGACAGGATGACAAGAATGTGTTACAAATTAAAAAAGAAGAGTTATGTGCCAACGTCAGTGCTGACCCAAAATCTAAAGAAAAAATGGATAGTGGAGCTTAGCTGTCTTCTGGTCTGCCTAAAGTTTTTAAACTAGAGGTTGTACCTGCATTTATATGTTATTTGTTTGTGAATGCTTTTGCGCGCAGCACTCACCACTTGCATGGCTGAGCTTCGGGGTGGGTGTGGTTCAATGAGCAACTGGCAGGGGGTCTGTCCAAAACTCCTAATTTGAGACTCCACGGCCTGAGGGGGAGAAAGGAGGAGAAATATAAACACAGAAAAGAGGAATGTCAGTCTTTTTCATTTCATTTCTGTTATTGTCTTGAATTATTGTACGTCAGATCCACTTCATCTTAAAAATAAAAACTCCGTTTATATGTGCAAAATGACCATATTCTATCCCGTCATATTTCCTGAGATCACATTATTATCTGATAAATGCTCCAACAATCTCATTATGTCTCAGTGAAAACAGGAGGAATACAAAAGCCTACTTAGCAAGGGGAAAAATGCATGCACTTGTGTTCAAGCACATGTACACACTCTACATATAAACATACTTTTTCACTGTCCGACTCACTCTCTCTCTCTCTCTCTCACACACACACACACACACACACACACACACACACACACACACACACACACACACACACACACACACCATCAATTTATCCTCCACAAGCACACAGAATCAGAGGAGGGCTGGCCAGGCGGGCTTGTAGGCTTGGTTAGGTGGTGTTAATGAAGAGGTATAGGACCATAAATGTCAGAGCAGACGCCGGCTGAGCAGCCTCTGGACATCATCACACAGCTCACTGTCAGGCCAACTAGCACCGAGTGGAACACACCCACAGCAGAGTTTGGATGTACGAGACTACACCAAAGTACCACAATACTCGAGGCTGTCCTTCTATTATTTAGAACTGCAACAAACAAGCGTTTTCATCATAAAATTCGACTCATTTGTTTCTTTTTAAATTAGTTCAACTATAAACTACTACTATACTACGAAACTATATAAGATGATCAAAAGTTCTGAACAGTTTTGGTCAGTTAATGGATCAATCAACTAACTGTTAAAGCAATACTGTTATTTAGTGTCAGAAATGCAATGAAATGTTTTATGCTACAATTCAATATAATTTTTTAAACAGAAGAATCGTAATTCACTTGCAGTTGCAACTGAGCAGAGAATACGAGGTAGAAAAAGAAAATGTGTGCATGTACAATCACACACAAAGATATTTCAATTTATTTCTATATTCTACAAAAAAAAAACTTTAAAATATAGACCCAATAGAATACAAGTGTCAGTGTAAATGTTAACAACATTAAGCAGACAATAGACTAAGCAAATCCATCAAATGCAGCAGACCCGTTGTGATAGATAGTTTAGAAAAAGGGCCATGCAGAGAGAACATGACCAACACGAAATTATGACAGTATGTTGGTGTGCACCGTGACTGGTTGTGTGGGAGTGACAGCTTGTGTGTGTAGGCTGAGACGTTTGAGCCTCGACTTGGCGCGGCCTGGGAATGAGCTCATGGTCGAGGCCTGCATGTGGTATTTCCATGAGAAAAAGGTTGGGAAATTAGTCTGCTCATATCCATTGTCTGAAACTAACCAGAGACCAAAGAGGCGCAGAGAAGGAGTGATTCTAACTGTCTATTAAAAAGGTTTCATCCGCAGCTTTAGGGCCAAGAATTAAGCACCAAAATCTCCATATAGCTCTGTTTTATGTGAACGTAGAACTACAGTAAGACACCAAGGATACCACGCCGGTCTCTCTGTGTTCCCGACCTTTGTACACGTGTAATACACCATAAAAATACAAATGTGTTTTTTGATTCCCCTTTTTATTTGATCTCTATTTACATCTTTTTGAGCAGAAAAATTGGCTTTAATCCCCTAAATAAAATTGCTATGGATTTAATTATTTAAGACTGGCTTTGTTAGACCCTGAACACCAATACATGATTAGTACTTCTTATAAGAAACGAGGTAAAATAGAAAAGATTTTGGTCTGCATCTCATGCATTTATGCATGTTTTATAAAAGAAAACTATCAAATGGATGTGCTGTAATGCCTCAAGATGAGGATCTATTAAGCAATCTGTGTGGTTCGGTGATATCTCAACAGATTGGAAACTTTCAGAAGAGACTTTAAAACTGTTTCCTTGTTAGCATGACTGTCTGTGGTTTTGTGTTCAAGCCAAAAGTGCATTGTTGACCTGAACACATGCGTAAGTACAAGCATGCTAGATCTGAAAGGAGATGTTTCCATGATTCAGAACTCAGTGACGCACATTCATTATCAGTGGTGTGTAAGACTGGATTGAAAAGGTTTAGAAACAAAGAGGTCCAGTTAACACGCCGATATAAAAAATAAGAAAACCTCAGCACATGATTTCAATCTTAACATGTTCCCTCCCATCCACAGTTCGTGCGTTAGTGAGAGGACGTCAGTGCATCATTCAAGGTCAAAGTGCCGCCCATCTCCACTGACTGTAGAGCAGAACATTCTGCTTAAGCTAATGTGTGGCAGAGACTCCTCAAAGCCACTCAACCTATCTTCATTAAGTTCAGATCTGACATTTATGAGGCTGTGGAACAGTGGAAAGTGTCTGAGTCTAGGTCAGCACGTCCTATCCCTATATGCCAATGCAATGCTCAGGTGATTATATGAGGGGCCATTCACAAGGCCAATCTCTTTTGGGAGCGCTGGCCCGTGTCTGATGAAGGTTTTCTATATTCTATACATTTAAATGGCTGAGACGCCCTCGGCTCAGATGTCCCAGCCCGCTCTTTGATTTACTCAGCCACTTGACAAGCTGGATCTCCATGTAAAACATGCTGCTTTTATGCAAATCAACCCAACAACATTGACTCTGTAAATAGAATGAAAACTACAATGGCCTTGTATTTCTGACAAGCAGTGTGGCAGGATGGTTTGCATCCCAGGCTTTAAAAGTCAATTTAAAAAAAAAAAAAAAAAAATGCAATATGGTGGAAGCTACATTGTCCAAGGAAAATAAGCCAGCAGGCCTTTGGCAAAGTGTCAAAGCAGGTCCACTCGCGTGGATATATTTCCCGTCTTCTGCCGAATTACGCAAACTCTGTACAATTCAAATGGGGCTCTGTGTTTTGTCGCCGGTGTGAGAGGCTGTGGGATTTTCCATAATCACATGTGAAAGAGGGGAAGCCCTGTACAACGATGAGAAGAACACAGGGTGTGTTTCTCTTTGTGCACGAAGAGGCAGCACAGATGTGTATGCATGCAATGCACACGTACACATAAATGAATCCACGCTCACAGTTCTCTTGGGGGGGCAGAGGCAGGACAGGAAGTAATCATGGTTTTGAAAAACACTGCAGTGGTCTCCACAGCAGTCACTAATCTGTGCTGAGATATTCCAAACTTTCTCCAAGAACAAAAATGTACACATAATCACACCACCGTGTGCATTTATGCTGATGAGCTAACATAAATATACAAAGGTATACACATGCCAATGAATGAATGTATACATACACGTGTATGATCCATACAAATCTCTCAAGTGTGTGTGTGTGTGTGTGTGTGTGTGTGTGTGTTGGTGGGTTCGAGCTGGTGGGAGTTAGCGTCTGCCAAATAGCGTGGCAGGAATACAGAATCAGCCACCCAAAAATACACATCCCTCCAGCCCGAGCTACTGCCTTTTTCAACCCAAATATACACACAAACATACATGCACACATAAACGCACACACATCTGTGACCCATCCCCCTGACAATGAACAGCCGTGGGGCCTGTCTTAACGCGGCCTAGCCTGGCCCAGACCGCAGCTCAGACTGAAACAGTTGTCACTCAGTAATGGCAGACCCTGGGGACACTTCCAGACCCAAAACCCCGAGTCTCAAAGCTCCTGCAGCCCTGCGCCGCCCCCAGCGCCCGGCCATGACGAGGCCCAGACCTGGAACTCTGTTTCCACCTTCTGCACAGACAGGGCACGATTCCTTCCGCACAAACACAGTTGAAGGAGAAACTTGGATTAGCCCACACGGATAACACTGCTTTGGTTTATTTAACTAATTAAAGTGCTCAGACTGAGGGTGTTTTCAAAGGTGAAAGGCAGCAGATTGGAATCACGGCATCAGAGTGAGAGTGGGAGGAGAAAAAATTGTTTGTTTTTTTTATTTTGAGGCAGTGGAACAAACTTTATAGCTTTATTGTTGTCTTAAACTATTAGATTTGAAAATACCTTTAACCTTTAAATAACCTTGAAAGGGAAGTTAAATTCCTGAATTATAGTGCCAGTGCCAACTATTGCACGTGTAGTCTTTTAAAACATCAATTTACAATATTTATTTAAATCTGTGATATGTTGGAAAAAAAAATTATGCAACCTATATTCTATATTTTCAAGAAAACTGTAAGGATTTTGTCAGTAAATAAGTTACTTAAAAATTTATTTGCAAAGGATTCCCCACAAAATTAACTTCTTAAAATATTTTTTCCACTGGTCTAGTTTATTATACTAATGTCAGAAAACAAATTTGATAATGATTTATTGATGGTAAAATGCAATGCATCACCAAAACTACAGCAGAATATGAACTATTATTGGATAATAATAAATATTCAGAAGCATGTATATCCAGAGTGTGCATTCCTGCAGACATAAGCGGGGAGGCAGGAGATGCTATTCTAATACCACAAATCACATGCACCACTCTCTGATAGCTTCCTTTATGTTGGATTTATCAATCCCATTGTCACAGGAACAGCTTGGCAGAAATAAAAGTGTATCAGTGATCCAATTTTCTGGTGTGTGTGTGTGTGTGTGTTAACCAGAATAATGGGTAATGGGCTGAGTGTGGAAATGACCAGTGAACCCATATAATGAATCTGCATGTGTGTGTGTGTGTGTGTGTGTGTGTGTGTGTGTGTGTGTGTGTGTGTGTGTGTGTGTGTGTGTGTGTGTGTGTGTGTGTGTGTGTGTGTGGATAAAGGCCAAAGCACATCTGGATGGGAATTAGGGTGAATGAGGTGATAAATCAAGGATCTACCCCTGGTGCCCGTGATGCTCCAGTCACTGAGCATGAAGGGCAGCAGTACTGTGGAGGCAGCGGGCTGTAAGGCCGCTTCATATACTCCGAACTCATCTCCACTGACGGTCATAAGGACTATTGCTTAAAATTGAGTGTTGTTTTTATTCTTTTATCAATTATTCCTTTTGGTTATAGTAACATTACACTCAACACTTTAATTGCTAAGCTAAGGGAACACAGTGACCTTGCTACAACAAAGTCTGATGGAGCGAAAAACAAGCAGTCAGACAATATGAGCGGTTTCAAGCAAACTCCCAGGTTTGACACTTTCAGCACTTAAAATACAATGGTTACGATAATCTGTTTGAATTACCCAATCATCTGTCTGTTCACGTTTTTCCCCCTCTTGTTGTAGCGATGTCATGTTTCCAGATCTCAGCAATTATGTTTTCAAATAGCCACAATAAGAAATAAGTTTTAATAAACTGGACTAATCCTTTCAAAAGGAAGCATGTATAAAGGCTTGCTGCTTTTCTCTGACAAGAATGAAAATAGAACATGTGCCCCTCTTGGCGCTAAAACTTGGATGTCAAAAAGGCTGATGGGAGCAGGGTCAATTGGCCTGCTGCTGGCTCGCTGCCTCTTACAGCAGATTGGTGAAGTTGTCAGGCCGGTGTGTGGCTGTGGGCAAGCACGCTGTGTTTTTCTTTTCAGTGCTGGGTTTTGTGTGGTTGCTCTCGGGCAGGCCGACGTAGCTTGTGTGTGCAGGAGTTCAAAGTGAGCGGGATGAATAATGAATGAAAGCCGAGGAGGAGGCTTTAAGGCGTTAAAAAGGAACACTTGGTGGAGTGCTTTCAAAAGGTATCACACGAGGGAAACGCTTTGCTCAGCAGTACCTGCCAGGAGATTGTTAGCTTTAGCTCTCCCATGCCACTCTGCAAGCAATTTCACATGGCTAATGGCATTAAAAATACACATGCAGAGAATGGACAGATGCTTTTATAATATAGTCAGATAAGGCATCCATTTGAGAGTGCAAATACTCAAGTGTACTTAATGTAATGTGGTATTTTTTCCCCTTACGCAGCATGATCTGCCAAGGGAATTAGATCAGGCATTCAGTACACAAAAGCGTATTACAATACGCGTGTACACTGATGTAGCAGCCTCACCTCTCTGAGAATGGGGTCGTTGATGGAGCTGAGGTTGACTGCGCCTTCGTAGGTCAGATAATAGAAAACATTGAGGGCTCTGGTGGCTTCAGGTCCCTGCTGCTTGTAGCCGAAGATCAGATCGATCCACTGGTGAAGCTGGCAGGACACAAACTCGCTCTCCAGAGCCTGTAAATGGAAGCGAGGACAGAGGATTATGAGCATTGTAAATGTCAACAGATGCACGCCGTTTACACACCATACTTCAACCAAATGCTGCTCCCCAAACATGTTCCTCATCCCATTACTGAACAGCAATTTTCACTAATGCTCCTCTCTAAAGTGAAGTCCTCAGAGGAAGCAGAATATCCTGCTAATTATTCCTGTGACAGAATTTACCAACGATTTCCATAACTAGCAAAAAGCACAAGGAATCCATATCTGATCATAAGGGAGCATCAAACATGAGAAAATTCTTGTAGTTCATTAGGGAACCATTTCAGCTTGTGTCTTTGTTCTTTCCTCTGCTGCTCGTGAGTGGATTAGAGCACCGTGTTGCTCCTCAGCAGACGTCTCTGCGTTGCCATGACGCTGAGATACAAGCTGTTTTCTCTCCTCATTAGCCAGCAAAGAAGGGAAAAAAACATTTATGGTTTCCTCATAAAAACAGGCAATTGTGTTAATTTGTGTAAAGCTGTCACCTCACAAAAGCCCTCTAAACATATCCAAATTAGAATGAGGCAGCCCTTGATTGTCATTGCTGCCTTGTGTCACATTAATTTGTGACAAAACATTAGCCCGAGCTACACTTAAATGGCAATTTATATCATTTAAAATTTTACTGCAGAGACCAGTGCATCCCTCACTTAAATGTGACTTTTTGACAGCTCATTCTGCATCTAATTCCTCCCCTCTCTCTTAATTACAACTTTCAATCAGGGGGGAAAGCACATGTCGAAACAGGAGACGCCTGCGTGCGGTTGAGGTATGATGATGTTTTCACTCCAGGATGAGTACTGAGTGAAATTTTGATGTTATCACAAATCCCATGATCTGAACTGATGAGAAGCCTAACAATGAAAATACTTAGTGGATATTATAAGAATGGGAATAACACTGTTTGAGTTCATGGGGGGGGGGGGGGGGGGAAATCAGGAGACAAAGAAAAACAAGCACATATACAGTGTTGAGTATCACATACCAATACATTTCTGTTTGATTTAGCATTGTATAGAAAAAACATGGTTATGTATAATATTTTTGACACATTTGATACAGTATATTTGGTGTTTTATTCCCTCTGTGCTCCCCAGATTGATGTTCTTCAGATAGATTTAGTTTATTGTGTAAAACTTTTGAATTCTTAATAGATTTGAGATGTTATAACCCTGGGCATGTTGGATGGATCACCACACCTGTCTTCATAGACTCTATCAGCCGTCATTGAAATATATACCGTATGTATGGTAACCATTTTTTTTATAATTTTGATTTGAAATCAAATAACGTATAAACTTTTAAACAAGGTTGTGGTTCAGTGTTAGGTAGCAGTAATCAGTAGCAATGAGCAGGCACCAAAAAGCTCGTGAGATTCATCATTTTGTTCACTTTTTTGGGGGGATAATGCTCCACTTAAAGGCAAAAACTCCCTTAACTATAGAATGCCTCGCTTAGCTAAATTTCCTGTTAAAGGGTTGAACTTCGATTTCTTACTTTAAATAAAACAAATCTAACCTTAGGCATTTTACATTATAAGCCAGGGAAACCCTTTTATTTCAAACCCTATTTAATACCAGTCAGAGTGGGGTTCAGTCGTGTGTGTGTGTGTGTGTGTGTGTGTGTGTGTGTGTGTGTGTGTGAGAGAGAGAGAGATCAGTTCATTATGCGCTAGGATTGACCTTTGACGGGCCCTGCTCCCCTGCTTCTAAAACTAAAGCTGGGACTGATGGCCATTTAATGTGCACTGCAATCAACTGTCAATCAGCATGGGGAAACAAAGAGCAGCCATGTTATTGCAGCTCCCTCTCAAGAGGCTCGCCTTTATGGAAATGACTCGCATGTACCATTTGGAGAGAGTGAGACAGAATAAGTGAGAATTTGCACGTGCTGTGTTGGGATTATAAGTGTATGTCTGTTTCTGTATTTGTTTGGTCTGTCAGCATCTGTCTGACAAAAGGCTCAGGAGCTTTCTCTGACTGAAGTTTAGGTGGAGGAATTTAACCTCAATGGACGAGATCTCAGTGATTCAAAGAATATCTGCCTCTGCCAGTGGGGATACAGTAAAATGCCTTGATCACAGTACTTCAAAGCTCCCTGATTTAGACCCTTATGTGGTAACAGCAGAGTGTTACCACACCACTCTAAGGAGATTAGGATGCAAGTAAAACATGAACTTAACTTGCACTTTTTATCTGGACTGGGTCTTTAACATCAAGAGCATTCTTCAGCGACACATCCTGACACCATTATCAGATGAAAATAACTTCTTACAGTACATTAATGAATAGTTCTGGTGATATTCTGTATTTTTCTTGTTGTCACCAAATGACATGAAGAGACCAAAACCACAAATGAACTGACCCTACCAAGTACTGCCAGGCGAGCTTATTCCACGATGCTAATAAACTTCATTGTTGTCTGAAAACTACAAAAAAAAAATCTCTGAGGAACATCATTGCATTGGGCAACACATTTCTTCATGACCATTGACATGAGCTCTGTAGTTGATTCGCTACTACCGTAAATACTCGCTAACAAATTTACTGCTGAGAATAGTCCCCAACAAAGACACCGTTTACTTCTACTCGAGTGACATCTGGTAAAGACTACTGCAGCCAGCTACAGCTGGAGAGGACTACATTTCTTTTAAAATATAAAATTGCCTCTTGGTGACATGTTTTCAGATTTACATCTTTAACAGGGATTGAGGCCGAGTTCCAGCGACAGGGTAGGGAAATTAGTATTAGTAACGTATTGTTGGTGTCGGTCTTTTCACAGTAAGAAAATTATAGAAAATCACCAATCTTATTCTTTAATTTAATGTTTATAACAGAGCTTGATCAATTTAAATTTATCGGTTGTGGCCTTTGACAGATTTATCGTATAGGCGTATATGTTGTCCGATATGCGGCAATATGAAAACTTTGTTTTACAGAACATAATGCAGAAAAAGATGCTTGGGGTAATTGTTCAATTTGTGATTTTTTTTTTTTTTTTTTTTAATGTATAGCTATTTATAATCATTACATTCCCATCGAAGTTCACAGTTTCAGATCACAGGTGTCCTTTTGGACAATAAAGTTTATTGTTAAACTGTAATATATTCTAGCCTGGCTCCACCCACCTACTGCTTACAGCTTCAGTCTGCTGTGGTTGTAGTCTGGAAACCCTGCTTCCATCAAGGTTCACTCAGCTACTCTGAAGGGTAGACCAATCAGGGATCAGTGGGGGTGTGAGGATAAGAGGTCATGTGTTTGTTAAAAAAAAAAAATATAGTTCCAGTAATTGCAGCAGTGGTAGAACTAGATGAACCAAGGCGTCGCACTGTTATTTACAGCTTGGTGTGTTTCAGAACAAAACTCATGTCATATGGTGGTCAATGCTGATTAGTTAAATGCTGCTACAATAGTTTCAAAATTAACCCGAGATCTACGCCCCCACAGGATGCAACAACTGGGAACAATCACCAAAGGAGCATGGTCAGTATTTGGGTTTGGTAATATCAGGCTAAAATGATTCAGCTTCCATTACATCTTTGTTGCAAGTGTTTGATAACCATGTTTTTGCTGGTACATCAAAATCATATATTCTTTTTTACTCCCCAATATCAGTATTGGCCCCCAAAAATCCAGTACCGGTCAGGCTCTAGTTTATAAGCATGGTATGTTAAACAAATAGAAATACCATACTGACGTCATCTTAATAAAACACCAAATAAAAAAAAATAATATAAGTGAAGTACAGATATTGGGCATGTTCCGATGACCCATTAACAACGTGTCAGGTGAGCAGGTGTGGAAACGTTTCCTCGCACGGTGCCAATGTGGAAACAGTTGAGCAGAAGGTTGGGGCAGATAGCAGATTCCTGAGGTGGGATCTGGTGCCACTTCAGGAGAACCAGGCAGGATTATTGATGGGCCAATTAGCAGCCAGTGTGTGTGTCATCCCCATCCACAGGGGACTCTCTGATAATTAATGAATAATTTAGCATGCCTTTATGTAAATGCTGACAGGGGGTAGAAGTCGCTGGAATCCCACATTTCTATTGTTACAGATTTGACAAAGTACACCTTTGAAGCGTGGGGGGCTCCCCTTTGTTGTGTGCTTTGATTTGTTTCCAGTTGCAACAATAATTTGGAATATTCTCTTATGTAGAAGAATGATTAATTTACTCTAATCATTTTTCCCATCAAAGCCACCGAGTCCTCAAATGCATAATTATATCATCTTTTTCAATTGCGTGCTTATTTTGCTTGCGTGCCAATATGCCGGGCCGTGATGTGAAGTCCAATGAAAATGCATCATAATGAACGAGCCTCGTCTGTGTAAGTCTCAGGTTACTTTAATTATTTCCTTTGTGAAACATCTGTAGCTGCACTACACACTTTAAGCCTTGAAAAGATAAACGAAAACACTCAAAAACAATGACAGTTTGACTGTGTCCTTCAATATGTTACTCTTTAGAGGGAGCTATATTCCAGACTGAGGCTTAAAGACATACTATCCCAATTTGAGACATCAGACAAGAGACACCAAGCGATTGCAATTAACCAGCTGGTGGACATTAAACTGGGATTACTTTGAGTCCTAAGAAGCAAAACCGAAAATGTCTGATCTCGAATCGGCAAGTGGTCCACAGTCTCATCTTGGAAGGCCTTCTCTGCTTACAGGTGGGTGATTTACTTTCATTGTTATACTTTTCTTTTTCTTTCTTTTTAACCCTACTTTGGACTTCTTGTAGTGATTCTTGTCCCTTGCTTAAAAGTGAAAGTGTCTGTCCTTGCTACAGGTCTGCACTGGGCTTATCAGTGAAGTTTCTGTACCTCACTGTGGTTTGTGGTTTGCTTTATGGTCTGGATTGAGCTGGATTTCACTTTGCTCTTAACGAGGTGACAGTGAACGCTTTCCGCCTTCCCTCACTGGTCCTAAAAAACCCTTTTAAGGACTTATGGAGAGCTGTCCGTAAGGATGTTAAAACGTCACTTAACAAATCAATCCACTAATTTGCATGCGAACGGTGATGCTAGTGTACGTGCATGTGCACGCATGTGTCATCGTTGGTGTGGGTGTCTAATCAAAGGCACATGTTGTATGCAGAGTGTTGTCAGCGGCACACTGTTTTCTTTTGTATTGATTACGGATGAATAAAGCAAACAGTTGTGAGGTTTGCATTACTAAAGTGACTGTTGTACCAACAAGCCGATCCAAAACATCCTGAAAACCACAAAACGTGTGTGTGACAGAGAAACTTCCTGTATTTTCACATGTAAGAGATTAAGATGATAAATCACAGAATCAGTAGTTAGACCAAGCTTTGTTCAGTCGTATCGTAATCTTTGTTTTATTAATTCCATCAAATCTTTGTATTTCAAAGTACACCAAGGATCATCATCATTAATGGAAGCCAGTCTATTCTTCTTCTTCTTCTTCTTCTTTTTTCTTCCTCCAAGTTCAACAGCCTCCTTTTACTTTCCTATCTGCCTACTCTCTCATGTTTAGTGCTACCCCTCTCTTTTCCTCCCGCTCTTTCTACCAGTCATCTGATCCTTTGGATCAGCTCCTCCGGAGTTGCCTTGGCCTGAGGTTGACAAGCACTCTGATTAAAGGGCTTATTAGCTCGCTGTAAATGAGAAGCCGATTGTCATTCTGAGGCCGGCAGAGGAAGCCTGTAAACAGCCAGGAGAGAGAGAGGGGCCCCAATGTGGAAGAGAAAAGTAAAAAAAAAAAAAAAATCAGCGGGTGACGTAAGGAACGAGATCCTCAGAGCAGCCATGTAGCTAACGAACCATTTCCTTTATTCTCATATTCACACACACCAAGAGAACCCCAGATGGGTTGTGTGTGTTACTTCAGTCCTACCCCCCCTTCCTGCTCCACTAATTAGATAGGTCACAACTGTGAGAGTTCTGGCAATGGTTCAACGGAGGCACTCGCTGGCAAGTGGAACCTGAAACTCTAACCCTAATTCTCTCCTGCTCTTTCCTCCCATCTTTCTTACTATCTCTCGCCCACTTGGAAAGCAAGAATATCATGTTATGGGGTGAAAAGAAGCAGAATGAGCATGGATTGGAAAAGTATCTCCCTAAAACAAACATGTCATGGTGGATTTGGACCAATTTACAGCACAGACGACAGAGTAAACACTACTGATTGAGACGTAAAGGAACGAAGCAAATGATGGTTACTCAGTCAGACGGCAACAACACTGTGGCCGTTTCTCTTTTTAGCTTCAAGTTAATTGGTGATAATAACAGTATGATGCAGCAGAAAGGATAACTGTAGTCTGTAAAAATTCAACGATGCCAGTGTTTGAAATATGGATGCAATATTGTTTGGAAGAAATTGTTTGTGTGGCAAAAACCAAGCGAAAACCACTACAAGGAGAAAACTGCAATTTTACAACTGCTAACAAGCACCTGCAGAGAATCTAACCATCTGTCCACCTACACTCTGAAAGGCTAACAAGCTAGCAAATACATCACCAGAGCCATCAGACAATAGGATCGAGTGAGCAAAAGCCAAGTCAACAGTGGGAGCTGATTAAACACAGGAGCAGTGAGGCTGGATGAAAGAATATTTGGATAGCTGTTGAGAGGAGCATCATTGCTTCAGATGATTATAGAGTTGGCTGAAGGACTGTTTGAAGGTGTGGAGGCCTCTCAACAGAGTGGAGATGATTAGGATGAATGACTTAACTGATCAGCTTGAGAGTAGGTAGCCTTCAGAGAGGTTATTAGGATGTTGGATTATGGGAAGCTGCAGCTTGTTAGTGTGTATATGTGTGTCTGTGTGTGTGGAATGAACAAAAGGAAGAGATAAACACCAGCTCCACAAACGGCAAATAAAGAAAACCCAGAATACTATGCCTATGAATGGATACGCAATAAATCAATATGATCATTCATCGATTTTCAGGACAATATTGTGAAATGATCCTTTAATGGTGAACAAATTCTTGTTTAAGTTGGTTAAAACTGAAATGTATAATGAACAGGAAAAATAGTCTACAGTCATGCTAGCAGCTCTGTGAGGCAGCACTTAAGCACAGTGATGCTTCGCTAGATGCTATCAGTAGCATGCAAAAAAAAAAAAAAAAAAAATGCTTATTGTAAAAATGCATACATGCTAGCATGCAAACACATCAAAGTAAGATTGCATGAAGGTGAGGGAAATTCCACCAGTTTTGAGTATGTTTTCCAGGCACAAATATCTGAACCCAATTTCATTCATCCAATGGTTTTTGTTTTTTTTTAACTCAAAAATCACAAATGTCACGTCCATGGGGATGTTTGGTGACAGCAGAAGTCAGTGGATTCATTTGGGGACAATGAACGGTTGTAACTACATTCCATTTCATCCTTACAATGCAACAGTTGTCGGGGTATTTCTGTGTATAATGTGTTTCTGTATCCACTTGAAAATAAACCTTTAAAAAAATCATTTTTGGTCATGTGTCAAAGACGGGGCAGAGGGCAAATACAATTATCTTTAAATTACACCAAGATGACAACACATATATCCAGAAGTCTGATAGGCAAAAAGAGACAAAATGCTGGAAAGTAGACTTTGGCAGAGGTAAGATGAGAGCGAGGAGGAGTGCAGGAAAAGGGAGAAAGACAACATTAGTGAGTGAGCATGTCAGCAACAGTAGATCATCTAATTTCTCAGGCTCTCATCGGCCTCCTCCATTACGTCATCGATGAGGAGGACGAAGGAGAGGAAGGGGGAGAGGAGCAGGGAAGAGAAGAAGGGGGGACAGCTCGTAAAACACTGAGCACACAGTAAACATGTCTGCCCCATGCATGACAATACCCCTACAGTGAGCGCTGCCTGACATTAGCCAGATAACCCCCGTCTACCCCATGTGCTAGTTCCCATCCAACAACAAGGCTTTCAGTGGAGACACCAGGGGAATAGATTAGCGCTCGGCTAACATGGTAAACTGTGTTCTGTTACATGAGGCCACGCTGGGCTAGACGACGTTGAGATTTTCACTCACTCAGTCATTCACAAGTGGCCAAGTATTTCTCAGTGGTTAGTGACTGGCCCTCGCAGTGGTTTACCTCAGCTCACACACGAGTTCCTGTGGGGTTACTGTGAGAATAAGACGTGGAGGCTGGTGGGAACGGCATTACGTGCGTCCCAGTGGGTGTCTGATCAGAGAGTGCGGTGCAGATGAGAGGTGAATGTAAACAGCCATGATCTTTGACTTTGTGTAGCTGGTGGTCTCAGCTGGGGAGCTATCATGTCTGGCTGTGCGCCTTGTGGGAAAAAATGTGGGACAATCTTTTGTTTTCTGTATCCCGCTTTCCTTCACATTACATATGCATACTTCTGGACAGATCTGCATAATAAAAAAATATATCTAAAGGTGTTAAGCCTTGGCCACACTACTTGGTCTTTTAACCTGTTATCAAATAGCAAATATATTATGTACAACACGTCCTTCCCTTGACTTTATCGTATCCTGGAAGGATAATGGACAACTCTGGCATTATGAAATAGTTTTTGTAAGTGTGAAGGGCTGTCGGCATATGAAGCTGACAAACTTCAGAGGAGGACTTTCAAAGAGGCTGATAGAGTGAGTATATGAGGCCTTGGGGGTAAAGGTGACTCGGCTCATATTAATATGACATTTGTCTGTTAGCAGCCATGCAGATGTACCTCTGCAGGCAGGATTACTGTGAGGTCACCACAACAACAGCTGGAAAATCCCTCATGAAAAAGACTGGCATCACTGTTCACTGAAGAAATGATCACTACACTACATACATATTCTCATTCTAAATTCAAGAAAATCAAAATCAATAATAAAATATGTCAATTCCAACATTTGTCTTCTCACAGCAATAACATTGGGTCATTATTCTAAGTGCAACAGAGTACAACACACCCTTTCACATTATTCATTGGATTCACCGTTAACATCTAAAAACATCTCGTGAAGTTAAACTGGTACACAATGACTTAGATATAGGAGAGTAGATCAAAAAGTTCAGAGACTTTTCCTGTTGCGCACAAATAATAATCTGCACCCTGACATGCACAAAGCACAGAGAAGCTGTAACCTTCGTGAGCAAGTGCTCTAAGTTTTGTCACTTGATCAAAGAGCAGGCTAAATTTCATGTTGGATAACCCAAATGCTGACACCACATTTCAGGTTGTTTGTACCAAATGATTTCTTTCAGACGCCTCAGATCGTCACAGTAGAACTCTGTGTTGACAGTCTGATCCTGTAGGACAAATTCACAGTGCAAAACCTCCCGAATGTCAATGATAACCCACCTGGTTGCGCACCTGGTCTGATGTGCCTTTTTCGGGTTTGGACAGTGATGTTGCACCCCTCGGAAACACCAAAGCCAGTCAAAACACCTCTCTGTGCTCATTGTTCTAAGCTTCCAGAAGCATTTCAAGGGTCTGCCTTACTGATATCCAGAGTTTGACACGAACGTTAAAAGTGCGTAAAGAAATGCTGACACACCAGGACCACTGCTCACAAAAGCATGTGTAACTCTGGCGCTGATTTTGATCAAGCAACGCAACTTGGAGTACTTACACACAAAGGTTACAGCTGCTCTGTGCTCTGTGCGTGTCACGCTGCTGTGCATCATTCACTCGCAACAGGGGCAGTTTCGGACGTTTTTGATGTTCCCTCGTATCAAATGGCTTTCATATCAGCAGATCATTTTTAAATGTTGTAATAAAAAAAGGTTGAGGATGCGGCTACAGACGAAAATATATTGATGGTAAAAACCTTATTGCAATGTGCCTCCATCAAAGACTTAAACTTATGATGTTTATGGTTTCTCATGTCACAACACATAAATCAAAGGTTTATGGACATTCAACAAAATGACACGGCCTTTCTTGTTTCTGCATCCAATGATTTCTGTCAACAAAATTAACTGGCAAACATTAAGGTTCACTTTTGAAGAATTACACAAGTTACTTTGGTGTCCAGCATCCACATAGAAGAGATGTCTTGGGTACTTACAGTGAGAGTTTACCACATGTGGTGGTGACCTGTGGTCAACCCTATCAGTATCAGCTTCTGACTCATCACTCAGTCGGCTTCGCCCATTTAACAAGAGGAAAGTCGGTCTCTCTCCTTCAGTCAGGGCAGTTAGCTGATGTCTCTGTCATTGCTTTGAGCGAGCTGATGCTTTATAAGGGGGAAAAGGCCAAAAGTAATGTGCTGCCCTTCTCTCCCATGTGTGTGGTTTGCAGGTCTGTCAGCAGCAGTACAAGAGCACAGATGACTGAAAGGAACCAAACATGTGTGCTACAGAGCAACAAAGGAGCACTGTTGACTCCAGTTAGATGGCGAGTGCAAGCCACCTTTCATTGGAAAATTATTTTAAAAAGAGCAAGAGCAGCCTATGTTGTAAATATTGACTGTAAATACAAAATTGTTAGATATAAAATGATGCCTCTAACATCAAGAGATAAAAAAATGAAATTAAAGAAAAAAAATGGAACTAAGTTACATTAAGCAACGGCACAACTAAATGTTTCATTTGTAAGAATCAATTCTAAATAAATATTTGATGTTAAACAAATCCTGACTTTTTAATAATGTAGACAACCCACTCTACTTTAAAGTATAAACATTGTAATTTTAGGGATTGTGCCTCGTGTTTTTGTGTAAAGCCCAGCTTATAAAATTATGCATTATTCCTTTTAGTCTGACACTATTTCCAACAGCGGACAGCTACTGTAACACAATGTGCTTTAGGCTGCTCCATATCAGCAGCTCGGTGAACCCTGGACACATGACAGCTCAGGTAAACACTGATATGCAGACAAATAACACACACAAATTCACACAAGCATACTCGCATGATCACCTGCTATGGGGCTAATGGTTAGCAGACCTGAGAAGTGGTCCTATATGGTGGAATGTCAGAGAGGCGAACAGTGCCCAGAGAAATGTAGTTATCTGGTGGAGGAGGAATCAAGTTCTTAACCTCTCCTTCGACCTCCTGGTAAAAACAACAAGCAGCCCCTGATCTCTGTGGCATGCCGCCTCGAGACCCCAGCGTCTCTGCATGGATGTGTGTGTGGGTGTGTGATGGCCCAGGAAAAAGGGAGGGTGCCTTTACAAGCAAGCGTATAAGTATACTGTAGGTACTTCAGTGTGGTGGAGATGCATGCTTATCTAAAGGCGCTGAGGTGCTTCGTCTCCAGCGAGTCTGTCTAAAATTCAACTATTCCTCACCGCATCAAACATGTGATTTTAAAGTCAAACCTTCAGTGTTGTAAAAGCCAGGAAACTGCGTGGGCACACACTTGCAGTTAATCTGTTTCTTCATTTCTTGCTAAACATCAGTGATGAACTACGACACTTCCAAAAGCAGAGCAACATAAACCAGGCTACGGTTTGATGCAATGTTTATATCTTCCCTTAGTTTTCTTTTTTTATTACCAACCTTGGAAGTCTCACTCCCAACAACAAAAACAAGCTGCCGTTTTGCGCAGCAGCACAATCCTTTACTGAGAGAGGCTTTTAATGGCCTTTCCAGATTGGGCCCTAATTAGCTGTTAATCATCTAAGGCTCATAACCAGAGTGGAGACAGCCGGCGTGTGTGTGTGTGTTTGGAAGCGCGCGTGTGCATTTGCGTGTTCTCTCCTGCTGCCTGTCGTTGTGTTGCGAGGCCATTAGCAGCAGACAAGCTAAAGAGAGCCAAACAGCCCATTAACTCCTTCACTCTTCCTCTCTGCTCTCCACCAGGCTCATCTCTCTCCCAACAGTACCACAGTTGCCAGCTGACACCCTCTAATGCCAGCTATCTGTCACGACCAGAGATCTGTCCACCCACACAAACCTCCCTCTACCTCGTCTTTGGCCCGGGCTGTATGTGATCTGTAGCATTATACGACTGGGTCCCTTAAAACGGTAACATTACCAGAATCAAAACCTCTTCAAGACCAGTTTTCCTGATAAAAAAATATTGTAACGTCTGACCACAACTTGAAACCAACGACTGTCAGAAACAATTTAGTCTGATGTGACTAAATAATAATACTACCTAATGTTATCTCATGGGTCATGAATTAACAAATTACACTGTAATTCAGGCTATATGTCTATGTGATGATGAAACCTTTTCTTCTTCTGAGCTTGGCATGTTTCTGTGCACCTAACGCCTGCCCGCTGGGCTCTACTGCACTCTGGATCAATATCTCAATTTGCACAAAGTAGAGAAAGAAGCCGCAGACTGAAATTTTATCAGCCTGAAAGCAGCAACTAGCAGGTAT
The DNA here is from genome assembly GCF_022577435.1 of Embiotoca jacksoni. Lineage (NCBI taxonomy): Eukaryota > Metazoa > Chordata > Actinopteri > Embiotocidae > Embiotoca > Embiotoca jacksoni. Next base: position 14,898,935 of record NW_027185392.1, read on the forward strand.
CCAGTGTGAGTGTGGACCGCTTGGATAAGTCCAAATTGCCTCTGCAGCACTAAACTCGGCACAAAGGAGAGGAGCAGAGAAAATTAAAGGAGCAGAAGTGGATGAGACTGGCACATTTATACCAGCCACGAAGAGCTGCTTTGTGCTTACAGGAGCACAAAGAACATAAATGCATCTATTCTAACAATCAGGTTTCTGCAGTGAAAGTGTTTTGAATGATTTTTAGTGTATACAACTATATTATACAAATTATTTTAAATGGAGATGTTTCACCTCTGTATATTAAACAAAAAGTACTCAGGAGAACAGTATTAAAGATGGATATCATGCCGACTACAAGATAAAACATTAACACTACAAGAAAAAGGTGAAGAACATAATGAGGGATACAGCAAAACAGAGAAAAAAAGAGAGAGCTGGAACAAACAATAATATTGTGAATATCTGAATCATCAAGAATACAAAATTATGATCAAAAAGCATAAAAAAATATGCTAAATCTTTCTGAGAACCAAATGTTACGTCTAAAAATTCCTTGATTGTTTTGTTTGACCAACAGTCCACAATACAAACCTTTTTTTTTTTATTTATGATGATATAAAAAGTGTATACTTTTATGGCATTTAATATAAATTACATGTGCAACAAATTAAGAGCTTCTGTTCCATGCGAGAACAACACTGTAAAAACAGCATGCAGCCACCACAACAAGCCTCCTCTGATACATCCACCTTGGCCCACACCACGCTGACAGCCAAAAAAGAGAGAAGTGTGTGATTAATGATAGCGGCACAGTCATATCAGCAGGCTGGTTAACAGACCCCGACATAAGACTACACAGGTCACAGAGCACAGCCAGCCTCATCAGCACCCATTACTACTGTGGGCACACATAACATGGGAAACTGCAACTGCTTTTACCCAAATAATTCAACTGAGGGGGAATGTGGCCTGTGAAAAATTCTGAATCCTTTTCCATCATAACACAGTTTGTTTTTGTTTGTCTTTTGTAGTTTTGCCCTGTTTATTCCCACAGACAGACATAACTGTGAAGACGTTCTTATTTACAAGGACAACCTGTCCTTTGAGTCCCAGAAAAACTCTGTGATGTTAACAAGTTTCTGAAGATGAAGGACCAGAAGTATAAATGATAAGCAATTCCAGCAAAACACAACAGAAAACAGTAACCCTATCTGACGCCTTCTGACCTTCTGGAGCAGATCAAGGTAATTTGATCCAAACAGTTACTTTAGTTTCCCAGCCCAGTGTGTGCGTGTTGTGTGCGGCAGAGGAGAGAACATCTATAACCAAAATACGACAGCAGGTTTGACAACATCCGACATGAATATACACAGAATATCTGTGCTTTGGGTCGAGCAGACAGGAAGGGGAGATCAGAAAGAGGATACTGCATAATTTCTCGGCACAGAAACACAGTTGCTATCACACACACCAGCATGCGCCAGATGTGTGTGAACAGAGCAGAGAGAGAGAGATGGTGAGGGGGATAGGGATATTAGCTGAGGCAATGTTGGATCACTTCCCCAGCAAAGCTATCCGAGAGCCGGGGCATGTTGGAGGAGTGGGAGGCTCAGGTAACAGGAAGAACTGTGAGACGGTCAGGAAATAACACTGTCTCTTTGAATTAGCATTTCCAGCTAAACTCGGAGAAAACTCTGACCTCAGTTGGTTATGTGACATACAAGGGAGAAAAATGTAGGTGCCTTAATGAGCAAGAGACTAACCCTTCTTAAAAAAAAAAAAAATGACGTGCAACATGACGATATAAAAACAACAATTATAATCCAACGCTTTATTCATGTCTCTGGAGTGTATGATGTAACTGTTGGATCCGTTATGGATTCAGCGTACTGTTGATTCACTCGTGATTGAATCCGAGTCGTGCTGTTGCTCTTACTATTCGTGTGTACTTTGTGTACTTTTCATGTGTCTTACCAGTCGATTGATGCGCACAAACTCCTCTGGGCTTTTGGCCCAAGGTGGCAGATCCACATCAGAGACCACAGTGCCTTCCTCCATCACTCCCAGATTGTAAGTGTTGGCGTTGACAAACATCTCGGGCAGATAGTAGAACTCTGGAATCAGCTCCTGCATGGGGCACAACACAGAGACTTAGGTGAACTTAACCAGCTAAACAATCTGGAACATAGTACAACAATACATACATAACACAGGCTACGTTTTTGGTATAAGAAAATTAGGAAGATAAGACGGTAGATGCTTCTGTAAATGTCAGATCTGAACAGTCTAAAAGTATCAAGACCAAGAAATAGAGAAAGTAAAAGAAAAGTTGTTTGTTTATCATATTTAGACATTTCAGAAAATATTTAAGAGACTGTGTTGTGTGTGTTATAACTGTCAGAAAGTATTGTTTTATGATTTGTACAATTATTCATGTAAATTAAATCTCTGACTGCTTGTCTGCTGCCTACCGCCAAGAAGTAAAAACCCTCTGAGCGTGCACTCAGCTGTGGTTTTTCACTTTTCTCATTCTTTGTTTGTAACTATGCAGCAGAAAAAAAAACACTTTACATCTGATTTTCCCCCTCTTTCACAACAACAGAGAAAGGCAGCCAAATTCTCTCCCAACACTGATGGTTTTATTTGACTGTCACACAACGCAACACAGTGAAGAGAAATGCACTCATGACAGGAGACGTAACCCCATATGTTTAGCCATTCGTCATTCTTAACAAAGCAGAACTTGCCGCAATGAGCACAAACATAAAGATTGAGTTTGAGCTTAATCTTTAAAACATGTAGTTAAATCAACATTGACCCCCCCAGGCTCCAGCTGTAGTGTTATTGTTGTGGGTATGTCTCACAAAATACAAGACAATCAAGGCACAGGATGGTCGAGAACTAAAAGTAAATCAGTCAAATGCATATTGTGTTTTTAACATTAATCTTAATGGCATACTGTATGTCTTCACAACACAAAGGACTGAGTTACACTGCATTGAGGTGCATTTGTGTGCATAAATATTAGTAGAACAAATCTATTACCCAGCTGAATTTCATGATATGATTAGTTAAACACTTTAGTTTCAGAACATCCTGAATAAATGATGAATTGTCAGAATTAGGTTTGTTGATTTGATGATTGTTGTCTGTGAACAAAACTTTTGTGACACTAAATGCTGATTGTTCCTCTAATGAAAGACAGAAAGTTACAAACATGTTTACAGTTTAACATCTGAGATAAACAGAAAACCACCAGCACCAAGCTCACATGTCCAAACAGACTGACAGCATGGATGCATGCAAATATACTCAATGCTAAAAGGTAAAAAACAAGTTTTTTTTTAAACAAATAATGTCTGCAGCATATGCGATCTCTTGAAAACCTCTTGAAAAACCAGCAAATATACCAAAAAAAAAAATGCATGATTGTTATCAAATTAGCTGCACAAGACATCCACCTCTTATTAACAGGGTGAAAACCTCCAATCAAATGAGCAAGAAAACAGAGGTTTAAAACAACACAGCATTTCCTCACTTCTGAAATCTCTTCACTCCCCAAAACCTGACCTAAAGCTAAAGGTCAACCTCTTAAAGAGTCCTCCAGCTTACCCAGGTTCACCGACTGCAGCCTGCTGTAAATTTGAGCAGGAGATAGCGGGGACCTATGCATGCGCACACACACCAACAAAACCTTGAGGGCTTCACTACCCAACACTCAAGCCTGCCTTGCATGGACCATTATGTGCAGTGGCCCCTTTGCTCCGGCTTGGTCAGAGGCCAGCCCCTCTGATCCCCAATCCTGTCCTGTCATGGGTCACTGCAAGGGGCTTTGGCCTCTGGGCTCTCCTGCTACACTTCCACTGTTGCTACCTCTAACCCCTCTTTCTCTCCTGACTCCCCCTCTAATGCCTTTGGGCTGAGGCTAGGGGTCAGGGGATTGGGAAGGGGAGGTCATCCTAGCGTCACCCAGGCTAGAGACACATTGAATCTGGGTGTTGTAACCTATTATCACCCCTTCTTTAACAGTGGCGTAAGAAAACACAGGGCTTTTTGCCCTCTGGCAGGGACAGAGGGTTGCCATCAATGGCCCCAATGCTAAAGCTAAATGGTGTACTTAGCATACTAAATTGATACATCTCGTCTCTAATTCCTCTATTGCTTACAATGTAAATGTGTGCATCCAAGCGGATAAAGTCGACGGACTCATTCAAATTATGCTAAAAATGGAAACAGAGTGATGTGGTCCAGGTTTCTCCTTTGTTTTGATCTGAAGTTGAGCTCTCACAGTTTGATCCACATTGACAAGTCTAGACTGAGAGAGCAAACGAGGGCTGTTGTTGGGCTTTCGCAATCAAGCATTGGCCAGTTACAAAGTAACAAAATCCATATGTTTTATCGGAGGGGTGTGTGTGTGTGTGTGGGGGGGGGGAGGGGGGGGGAGCACGCAATCAAGCGTCAAAACCCCCAACACCACTGCTGTTCCCCTATCCAGTGACCCAGTGCCAGGAGAGAAAGCAAAGCCTGGCTCTGACAGAGATTGTCTGACTGTAGTTGTAAATGTTTTAGGAGAGCAGTTAAAGTGTGCACTGGGGGTTCGAAGGCCCTCAATATGAGTATGACCTGTGCTTGTTGCAGGGCAGATCCAACAGCTCAGCAGAGTTTGGGGGCCCAACGGGCAGGGATTCAAGTCCATGTTATAGCTGGCTGAATCTCAGACAGACGGCTGGGACAGATGAGGATTAGTCCAACGCTTTGATCAGAAGACCGGGACGCTTTCATTGCATTGGGACAATGATTGGTAGTGACTGGACATTACTCTTTTGAAACCTTTTCTTCTTTGTCTGTAAGGATGCTGGATGGGGATTTACTCTCTTGCCGTGCTCAACCCTTTATCTATTCCAACTTTTAACTTTTTGTGGCTTTTAGAAAGTAGTTTAAAATCATGTGTGTGCATGCATAAGTGTGGACAGTACCTTAACATCAGATGTGTCTCTCTGGCAGTTCCTCCAGGCCCTGGACACGGAGGAGAAGGTGCGGTCAGCATGGTCAAACTTCCCTCCTTGGAAGTTCAGGAAGAAGGTGGTGAAGGGTTCCTGTGAATAAAAAAAAAAAAAGGAGCTATCAATCTGAACTGAGGAGACTCCTGCTTTACCTGGCAACATACAGCTGTGATTACTTGTTCAGCAATAAAAGCGGAGGTCAATAAATCACCTCATCAACGGGATCTGACCCAGAATCTAATCTCTATACACACCCTCTTACAAACTGGAATCCAAAAATGAACAAGTGAACAATATTCCCAGTGAGCTACTAAAGTCAATACACTTGTGCTACTGATGCATTTCTAATCATGTATAATCTTGTTAGGACAGATCAATAGCCCGCTCTGTGACACAATACCCCCCAAATGGCATGGACACAATATGCTGCACCACAGCTATAAACTAATACTGTAGATAGCTAATTAAGTTCAGCCTGAAATGACGTAAGCCTCTTTTATAAAAAAAAAAAAAAACACAAAAAAAATACAAAAAAAACAGTACGAGGATAACCACATTGTTCTCATCATGCAGCTACAACAACACAACAGGATTATGTGCACTGTAAAATACACATCCACTGCACAAGCGGTTTTCATTTGATCTCTAATGTTAAGTTTGATCTTTTAGTGAGAGTTACAAGTGAGTGTTCCTGGTAAAGGGGCTTTAGAGTAAGCCGGCTAATGATGTGCAGGGATCAATGAGGTAAATCTACTGGGAGTCACTGAGACAGTGAGCTACTGGGACAATAACAGCAGAAAACTGCACGTTGGAGAAACTTAGTAACCTCCCTCTCCCCTGAGTGCAGTATGGAAAGATTGATGGCTTCCATTCAACAAAAGTACCGAAAGAGAGCACTCTAGTGCAAAATGTACACTGCATATATGCTCTTCAAAAACAAATCAAAGCACATCTCAGTACCTGGTATTGTTAAAAAAAAAAAAAAAATACTACGTGAAGGTCAGACATTTAATTGCAATGTTTTTCCTTTTATTTTATTATTAATGGCAGCAGTCTAATGGTTTATATTCAACGACAGACGAAAAGCTATGCATGTGACGCAATATTAAGCATAAATATACTCTTAATTTGATGTAAATACATTTGTTTCTAGCAACAGATCTTTAATTAAGAATAGATTAATAGCAAAATGGTAGTAAGTAATTAATGTAACTTTAAAATTCATTAAAAAAAATATGCATATTACTGTGGATCAGGATTCTTTTCAAACTCAGTGGAAGTGAGGCCTTTGTAGAGTGTATGAGCTGCAGTATCCATCAATTAAAAGAGGAAATTCTGGACTATTCATGTGCATAGATATAATCAGTGTGATGCATATCATTAGTGTTTGGGATTCTTATGCTGCAAAGACATTTACAATTACGGGTAGTTCAAATTTCTTTCATATCCATGTAAATGCACTTACGATACGTAGCAGCCACATCTGGGTGAAGCTGGAGGTGGAGTAGTGAGTGCCATAGTGGAACTTTGGCACCTGATCGTCCTCCCAGGACTCATACCGGTCTGAGAAGAACGCTGCCCTCTTTGGGTTCAGAGCACCGATGGGCTACAAAGATATATATAAAAAAACAAAAACATTTTCAGACATGTTAGACACTGAAAAATAACCAGAGACTTCCTTTAAATACCGTTTGATATGAAAGCAAGGATAAAGACAGGATATGACCAAGACATGCGTGTGACAGCAAAGGGAAGTCGGGGTGGCAGTACAGAATTCTACGGTGAATACATTCAGGGACCTCTCTTTGTAACAAAGCAGTTGCAGGCAAATGAAGCTCGTAACCATTGTGCAATCTCAAATGAATATTAGATGATGTTTCCCTTCAGACGGAGATCAATCCTTTCCCACAGAGTGCTTTTTAGAGGCTGTGAAACGGAGCCCCTGCAGCTGTAGTCTGTCAGAGAAAACTAATGTGCTCCAATGAAAGAGTGCCTACTAGGAATATCAATAGAAAGGCTGCGGGTTCCTTTAATTTCTTCTTTTATTAATCTGTAACTAATACACTGGTCACCAGCCCTATTCGTAGTCTAGAAAAATGGTTAAGTTGCATTAATTTTCCATCGCTCTCCAAAAACCAATAACCCTGTGCTGCTCAGCTATTATTTAAATCCTCATTTATAGAAATCACTTTCAGGCTGGTTCAATATTTATTAGTCTTCTGCTGGCTGTACCTCATTCCATCCCTCTCCCCCTTCATCCCTCTCCCTCACACACACTTACAAACACACAGCAGATCAATAGTAATGGAATGATGGCCTTTTGAGGATGAGGGCCTAGTAGGGTGTGGATCAATTGGATCTCTTTCATATCATAGGGTGCCTGTCAGAGCAAGACTCATCCAGGGTAGGTTTTTGATATTGATCTGTGCTATGGCTACTGTTTTGTGTGGGAGTAATGGGGCATGCCTGTGTACATGGATGTGTGTAGTGGTGGATGTGATGCGCGCACACACACCGCAGTAGTGGTTGCTTTTTCTGTTTAATAAGTGCCTGTTTTTTCTTATTTTGTAAGCAGTGTACCTGAGTGTATGTGTGTGAGCACATTTACACAGTGAAACGCCTTGTGCCACCACACTGTGCAGCTCTGTGTTGACAGTGATACACTGTGGGCTTCCTCAGGGCCACTGGGGTGGGTGAGTACACATGGTGAATTATACATCACACCCATTGGTCTGATTTATAGCCCTAATAACAGTCGGCTCATTAAAAAAAGAAAAGGGAGAGGAGGCATATAAAATAAAAAAAAAAGACTGAAAGTGCCACAGTGACAGAGAGAGAGGGAGAATTGTGTGCGAGTGCATGTGGGGGCTGTTGGTTTGTTCGAGCCCGACATTGTTTACTGCTGTAAATTACTGTGGGGCTAGCGCTCTGAGCTTACAGTAGCTACAACAGAGCGGCAGTGACGGTGCCGTACATCAGGGCAGGATGCCCGGCAGTGTGCTGATGGAGCGCCTGCTGCTGCTCCACCACAGATTGGCCTAATATGTTGTGGCGAAGAATAGAACTCTGATGAGCGCTCAGACAAATGAACCAATCACGTAGTTTTAATTAGACTGAAGAATAAGCTACAGAAAGACATTGTGCCAATGCTTCGGAGAGGTAAATATCAGAAAAATAATGTTGGATTAGTCTCAATCCATTCTTCAACAAGAAGTGGGAATCAGATGGTGTAACGGGAATTTTAAAGCTGCTCTGATGAGGAAGTCACAAGAAAACGTTAAAATGAACTAAAACTAAAGGGCAAGTATAGTCTGTCTTTACTTAACACTGCAACACTTTTTACACTATTTATGATCAAATTCTTGTTTATATCTGCTACGTTATGAATAAAGCACAACACCTATATCGAATACTGTCTGTAGAGAATTACATACAGGTTTATAGTCATAAAAAATCAGTAGTAACTTTACTGATGTCAGCATCAGGACCTGACAGTTTGTCACAAATATTAAATTGATAATTGAGAATAGACCCGAATTTATTCCCACTCACATTATCCTCAGTATGAGAACAAAAATATATTAAAAAAAATATGTATGCATATCAAGAGAAAAAGTCTCGCTGAAGGGAAAATTTGCATCTTCCTGGGAACTATTATAAGAACATTACCTGCTTCTCCTTTGCTTTTAAAACAATAATGGCTCAACGGTGATGAAATAATGACTTAACGACGATTTGATCTCCTTTGAGTCATAAATCACAAGAGCCTTTTGAAAAGAGTGTTTATGTATAATGTCCTATTTAAACAGTGAAAATGGTGTGGAGGGCCTGGGGGATAAACATATGGGGCGCGTATGGCCAGATCAATACACCATTAGCTGATGTGGCTGTGAGTAGCAGGTTATAGCACAATGGTACAGGGAACGCTCAATAAGTCTTCACTATTTCTGTTGCTATGTAAATGTAGCCCACATAATAGATTGACAATTGTTTTAATTGTTTGTTGGTGCTTCATTAAAAGATACAAAACAACAACAACAATGAGGATGCATTTGCCCTTTAAGACTAGAGGGGATCGTGAGTTGCTGTTAGGGCACCTTAGCTCTGGAATAACCCAAGAGGCTCCAACTCATCGAATCCTTTCTTAAGACTCAGTTTTATCAGTTAGCTTATGAATACATTTTTGATGTCATGTGAAACACATTTTATTATTTGTTTTAACTGATCTCTGCTTTTTGATTTTATTTTTTTTTTCCTCCTGTATCTCTACTTTTATTGTTTAATGTGTGTAACATAGGTTTTGAACGGTATTCCTACACATATCTACATGAAGGACAAGTGCAGTTTTGTGGGGAAATGTGTGACAATGGGCAGAGCTGTGGTGGGGGATTAAAAAAACAGAGGAGAGTTACAACACTTGCAGTCAGTTCTAGTGAGTGCTTATCGTGACTACAACGTTATCTTGGGGGTCGGCGTTTGATGTCAGGTTGAGGTTAGAGTTTATGATAAGAAAGTCCCTGGGGTCAGAATGGCTCTGGTAGCAGGGAACATAAATTCTGTGTGGCCTCTGTTGTGCTGGGAATGATGACAGTGTGTGACAAACGCGCACGCACGCGCACGCACACATGCACGCACACGCACGCACGAACACACACACGCACACGCTCACACACATGTTCATGGCAATTTGGCTTCTCAATGTCACTGGAGCCTTCGCAGATGACCTGTTTCTACAAGAGACAACCACCAACGTGACATAAGAGGGGGATAAGAGAGATGTGGAGGATGAGAAAGAATGACAGTGAGGCAAGCAGAGGGAGACAAAAAAACCAAAAAAACAATAAGGACAAAACAAAAGAGAAGATGAAAGAAATTAGTGCAGACCCATATGTAGCTTTAAATAAAGTGAAGGTCACAAAGCATTAGGTTGCAAAGAAAAGAAACACGGTGCACAAGTGATTGTAGGTGCAGAATTTCAGGGTGGGGGTTCATTTGGAGGCTGCACAGCGCTGCTTGCCCTTTCCAGACACTGCAGTCTGACACGGTCCAGTAGTCATACACTGATATCACACGCGTGTCAACAACATGAATAAAACAGATGTAATAAAGATTGGCTTCGCTGACTCCCCTCCTTCTCTCTCTGCTGAAGAAAGGAGTGAAGGGAAGGCGGCGAATGATGTTGTTCTTCTTCCCTTACACTCTCTCCTCCTCTTTCTTTTGCTCTCTGATTGTCTCTCTGTTTCTCCTCCTTTTACCCAACTCCCCTTCATTCAGTTAGTCCCCGGGGCTGCAAGGCTTGACTGAGCACAGAGGCTGAGCTGTCTAAACTCCATGGCAGTGCAAAGGAGAGGAGCAGAAGGCAGAAATGAGCTAAGAAACCAAGAGGGCTGCGTGCGTGTGTGTGTGTGTGTGCGTGCGTGCGTATGTATGCATGTATGTATGTATGTGTGTATGTTGGTGGGGCAAGTACTACTGTCACATTTCAGCCTACTGGGCAACATCAAGCCAGATAAACAGAGAAATTATACGGCCTCATACAGTGGGGAAAACTAGACTGGGAGGGAAAAAATAGACGATAGAGACGCAGAGGAGCAGATCGAAAGTGAAAGCAGGACTGGGGCGAACCTCAGGGACAAGGTGTTGACTGTTGGGGTGTTTGAGTGTGTATGACAGGGCAGTGTGAAAGAATGAAAGTGTGAGAGGATGGTTCACTTGTGTTTCATAGCCATGGCATTTGTGCAGGCAATAGCATTGCAATGTCCTGCACAAATATTCTGTCGATGATATTTTTGATGAATCTTGACAAATGGATTGACAATACCAGAATTACTTGCCCTAAACCAGTGGTCCAAAATGAATGCATTTTAACTGAATTGCTGCTATCAGAGAGTTTGGTAACACGCACATTCCCACTGCTGACCACTTGCAAACTGTCTTAACGGGTGTGACCAGACAGAGTGTATGAGCAACCGATCCTATTCGATTATTTTTGGTGTCTTCAAATGGGGTTGGGTTTACTGCGTTTACAAGAAAAGTCCATATAAACATCCATTCTCGTGGTGTTCACAAATTCAGACCTTGGAATTTTCTGAAATTTTGGCAGCCATGAAGTTAATTTTTTATTGAATGGCAATTTATTATACTATAAATATAGTCTCATACATTTTTCTATGTATTTTAATAATACATCTGGGGGAAATGTTGATGTTGCCAGCACCCTTTCCCATTGGTCATTGTGGTTTTGCACATCCTGCATTACATTAGTTACTTTCCACCACCGTAGGATACACACATCTGTTGTAAGATAGAAGTAAGAACAAGCTAGTTCAATACTGTATATCCTCGCTGCATTTTCATGAGCTGCTCCAAGACAAATTATGTTTGATGAGCAATAACGTGAGCAAAGAGAGAGGTAACAGCAGCTACACTGAGTAACAGCTAATCTATGTAAAAATTAAAAATAAAAAAACACTTTTGTCCTCTTATTTCCTGTTCTGCTACATGGCATTGGAATTAGGGATGGACATTTCAAGGAAAAATACTATTTGAAATTTGCTCAAAACTATTAAACTGTTAATAAAAAATACACATGTATAGTATCAATCATACTTTTTGACGGCTGTCGTCGTCTTTGCATGTTTGTAACAGTTGTTGCATACACAAATTAAATGTTTTAAATATTTTAACTACTATTCGAATATTCAAAAATCATGTCCCATCCTTAGCTGAAATACAAAGGAAGTCAACATTTGTTGGACAGAAGCGAGGAATGTCAACAGAACAACAAAGAGTCTTTTGGTGTCCAGGTTGCCGTTGCCTGGCAACAGTGCTCTCATTACATAATATGTTGGCAATGTCTTCTCAACGAGGAGCTCACAAGTTCCACTTAAAGGCAGCAATAGTTACGTGACCAACGCAACGTTGTCTCATACTAAGAGTTGTGCAAGTATTTGGTGTCCAATGTGTTCAAACTCATTCATATATTACCCAAACTGGACCTCTTGGATTCTATATCATCATCTTACCCACGTCAACGCAGCCGCTTTTCTTTTATAACACAGTGGTATTTGTGGTCAAACTGTAAAATGTTACATTTGGTCTCAGTCGATGAGTACCTCCACCTCTGCACCTGAACAAACGCCCTCCAGTGTAACTCTGAAATGCATTTCCCTCCAACGTATCTCGTGTCCATTAACGCTTTCTTTTTTGTTTCCATGGATGATTTATTCAGTCATTTTGGTTCTAGCAGCTTGACAGTCGCTCAGTCTTCTCACTCTCAAACTAATCCTCTGTCCTCCCACCACCAGATTGTTCAATCCAGCGAGGGGAGCTGGCAATCTAAGTATGTTTTTTGGCTGTGCTTGTGTGTGTAAAAGAGAGGGAGTTAATGTGAGTAAATAATTGCATGTCTACTTACAATACGGGGGAGAATCTTTTAAGCAGTTCAGCAGCATGAGAGTGTGTATTAATGTGCGAGGGAGCAATTCAGGGCAGCTTTCATTGTTTTAAGCCCAATCACTTGATGCCTGGAGCTACCAGGGAGTATTACTTCACTTCCTGGTGCGTTGTAGAAGGTCAAACTTGAAAGAATTCAATTACGTACTTTGATTCATGGACAGAAAATGATAGCTGAACCAGAAATTGGGAGGTACACACAAAGAACATGAGAGGATTAAATGTGTTTTAACTGCAGCAAGTCAGGACTGCCTCAGCCAACAAAAGTCAACAACTAATCATACAGATTATCTGTAATGTATACACTTGCAGTTTGGAAGAAAATTGTCACATTATTACTCAAATTTCAGATGAAAATGGATAAACCAGAAGATTCAATTTATCAACAAGTAAATCATTAAAAGTATCGAAAGAACTAATGCTGCTTTAAAACTTTGTAACTTTAAATCTTCTAAGACCGAAACAACCATAAGACTGGAGTCAGTGAATAAGAAGAAATGCAATGCAGCTGTACAAAGATAGCAATCAGCCCCCAGTGATTAAAGAGCTAGTTCACTAAACTATGATCAATGGCAATTACACAACGACTAAATGGACCTGAGGAAATACACACACGCACGCACACAACCGCACACAGTTACACACGCATTACAATGCCTTCACTGCCCCTCCATCTTTCCCTGTTTGGGATTAAGAAAAAAAGTCCATTCAAGTAGAAGTAGAAGTAGAAGAGGGAGGAGAGGATGTGCCACTTTTATCTTACCTTAGACAGATCTCTGAAGTTGCTGGGCAGAGTGAGGTCAAATTCCTCCGAGTCGTAGTTGGTGATGACCCAGGGGAAGACTGGGTACTGATTTAGGTCGTTAAAGGTGCGACCTGGAGAAAAGAAAGAAAGCAAAGAAAAAGAACAAGATAAATATTGTGCAAATTACGGCATCAAGGGCTGACAACAAAAACTGAAAATGATTGCTAAAGTCTTTGTGCACATTTCCTCTATTGGCAGGTCTGTGGCACACTTCGTCATAACATCACACAGGTGTTGCGCGGTGTCCTCACCAGAGATGGTGTTGAGAAACATCAGGTACTCGAAGTTGGATATCTCGCGGCGTTGCCAGCGCTGGGTCATGTTGGACGCCTTGAATAGCTGCTTGGGTGTGGCCAGAGAAATACGTCTACAAAGAGAAAGACAGATTTTAAGTGTTTCCAGCTAGAGTGAGAATGAACAAAAAGAGTAAAACAGTACAAAGACGGTCATCACAGCTCAAGAACAACAGACGACAAAAAGCATTGGGGGCATGATTAGACTTTTGCAATACAAATGTCATTATGTGAAAAATCTACTGGATTTACAGTCTTGCTAATCAAGAAGACAAATGTGCAATATATTGGGTTGAATACAGATCTCACACACGCGCGCAGGCACGCACACACACAGGATGATGTATGCTATAGGACAAAAACAAATGACCCCCAATCCAATTAAAACAAGGGAAAATTATGGAATTAATCAATGTCAGGGTGTGAGATTATAGTCATTAGGCCTCTCAAAAAGGTAAAAATACGAGTGTATTGCAAGGGACACATCTTTTATATTGTCAACAAGCAATAATGTGCATTAAAAACTTTCTTTATAGATGTCTGTATTTAAACATTTTTGTAGATTGCATCATAAATGTGGACATTTAAAGAGGATAAAAGACAGAGGGTATGTTTTAAAATGTTTTAATAGCACAGCAAGAATTACATCAAATGATAATGGCTGTATCAAAGAATAATGAAGAGTGGTTGTTGTGCATTTATCGATGTGTGACATGAAATAGATTTGTACTCTGCTGTGTGTATGAGCTGATGTTTGTGTACTAAGCTGCCCTGTGTAGCTGTCCTCAGGTCGAAGAGGCAAGGTGGCCTGCAAACTAGCTTGATTAATGAGCCCAACACAAACGCACACATTCTCTCACCGTGACCCACACACACAAAGACACACACTCCTACAGCCACACAGACTCATTACCAGATGCACTTTATTACTCTTACTGATTACATAGTCCCTACTGTTATGTTGCCACAAGTAAAATTGTGTGTTGCTTAATAATAAAGAAACATTTTCTCCAAAACTCACAAATCACAAACACATTACCTTCTCAAAATATTCAAATTCCACCAGACAGAGACGGCAATAACTCAGATTAAGGGTGACCAAAAAAAAAAATCATAGTGAGAAGGAAGAAACTGAAACTAATCTCTGAATGCACAGATTTATGTGTTTTTATGTATCTGGCTTTAGTTTGTACTCTTCAATCTTGTATGCATTTTAGCCGTACACTAAATATGAACTGTCATCAAAGTGTCTTCAAAACATACTGCTGCATATGTTGTGCAAAGTTTCTATTGAACACCATCTTCCTCTAATATAATATATAAATATGGTCCCTTTGCCATTTTATGAGGTATAATCTGAATTTATCACGCAATAGACTAAAAAAGGACAGATTTCAATGGCATAACTTTCATTTCCACAGGATTTGACTTTGATAACACATATGCCAGCAGCTGGCTTCAGCATGGGCCTGGACCCAGAGCAGACATGATGCGAGGGAGGTGGGGTGGGGGGTGCACCCTGCAGGCTTACAAGCAACTATTTGCTTCACACTGATGGAAATAAATAAATGAACTGGGCTGTGTTTGTGTGAAGTCAATTATGTTTGGGAGGCGAGGAGAGAGCGGGCAGGACAGGCCGATCAGCGACCAACCCCATTTGTACACGTGAGAGCAAGAGACGGAGAAGAAATTTGGCGTTTGACGATGTTTTACTAAAACTAATGTGGATGTTCTTTAATCCTCTTTCACTTAATCTCACTGCTGTTTTTTTCCCCGAAAACTAATTGTTTGATCTGTTCAGATGTTGCACAAGACTGCAGTGTTTCAAATCAACAAAATTTAAAAAGGTCAAAGCCATTGACTGTGCATTTCTAACCTGGTCTGTGGAAGGCCAAAGTTCGTGCCCACGCCAACACGAGGAAGACTGTGAACCACCTTCTTCACTGTGGCTGGATCGGGGAAGTTGAACATGACTGCCGCTGCGGAGAGACATAGAGAAACACGTAGTTATATCAAGGATTATTTTCTGGAATAAAAATCAGCACAATTTCACTCAACTCTTGATAAGCATGTCTCCAGAATTATTCAATAAAACATAGCAAAAAATATGCATGTGTGTATCCATCAGGGTTGCAACAACAAGGGGAAGTGGGTACATATAAGCAATTATTTGTTCTGTCTTACTCCTGTTGGCCATGAAGACTTCCAGAGCAGTATTCTGCAGCAGGTAGCGCCTGGAAAAGATGGCCCGGATCTCTGTGAACAACCATTTTCCATGAAGACCTTCTGTATATGCAAGAATCTGGAGGACAGGATAGGAAAAGAGGGACCAGACACAAAGGGGTGGATTCAAATGTAAAAACGAAAGAAAGAATAAAGAAGGGAAATTTAAAAAGAAAGAAAGAAACCAGAAAAGGACAGGAGAGATAAGAGGGAAGAGAGGGAAGGGGACGAAGAGCAGACAGAAGGCCAGGTTAGTTCATTTTTCACACAGTGGTAGCACGACAGCCTGAACAGCACGATTAATGTCTTATATTGATCAGCCTCAATGAAAAAGAGATTCCTTTAGCAAGAGAATGGGCGCTATTCAGCTGGAAAGAGTGAAGGAAATGTTCACTAAAAGATAATCTATTTTGATGTTAAGTAACAGTTTGATGTGAAAATGATATAGTTAAGAGGCTATTTTATGTTAAACATCAGATTAAGACCATTTTTTTGTATTTCCGTGGAGATAACTGACACAGAGGTCAGACAATATTGTATTACCCAGCTCCACATTTAAAAATGCTTCGAGGAATCGAGCTTAATCTGTCCCCGTGGAGATTTCGGTGGCTGTCAGAGTGACTTGTTCTGATGGCTGTCACAGAGCCTGACAGACCCAGATGCTTAGCCCTGCCCCGGTGATTCATGCTCCTACTAATCCAGCATTTAGGTTTGCTACTAACCTACTTAGCACTGCTTTGTTAACTAGGCTTTTGTTTCACCCTCCGTTTTTAGTTTCAAAGGTGTCTGCTGACAGGGGGTGTGCAGGGATATGGTAGAAAGGTAAAAGGGACATTTTAGGTTGTCACAGCATGGATTAGAGGCGTGATATTAATAAAAAAAAATATTCAAATGTGAGCGAGCAAGCTAGGCCCAGTGTTACGTTAAAGGAGCTCATTAAAGGCAGGGGACAGTGGAGGGGACCAGCTGAGGCCTTGAGCTGAGGACGGCCTCTCCCTTGCCGTCTCTCAGAGGAATAAAACCTGCCTGCATCACAGACTCACTTCAAAGTCTCTGGAGTTCAATTAAATGTGGATTAGTGGCTTGGAGAAGCTAGCTGATGCTGCATCCGCCAGCCCCCATCTTCCTTAACATCAACCTCAGATGACTATACCAGGCAGCGTCAGCCTGTAGCCAACCCCACTGCCATGAACATTAATTTTGAATCATCAAAGAAAAGGTGTTTTTAAGGTAATATCAGTTTAATGTTTCAGTTGAATGAAATCCTGATGCAAATAACAAGATAATTTTTTTTTATCACGAATATAATTCAGTTTTAAATCAACAGTTTTGAAAAATACATTCATTTGCTTTCATAGCAAGAAGTATATGAGAAGATACCAGTCATTCACATGTCTCTGATAGATATGATGCTACAATCAGCAGACAGCTAATAGCTTCAAAAAAAGACCAGGAAACAGGGGGAACAACTTGGCCAGTTCAGTTCAAAAGTTACAAAATCTGTTGTTTTTTCACTTTGGTTTCTGTGTGGATTATTTGGAGATTACAACATTCTATTAAGTCAGTTTTAGAGATTCTGGTGCAGATTGATACTGAACTTAAACAGTATCAGCAAAGAAAAGGAGGAATTTCATTATTCCAAAAATCAACACGAGTGTCAATTCCTTCACGTTTTTATAAATATAAAGCAGCAATATCCTCAAAACAACTATTTCTGGATCTCCATATTGGCAGAGATATTAGAAGAAGGTAAATTAAAGATGCATTCCACATACTAAAAATCTCTGTTCATATCATAATATGAATAATATCTGTCAAGATGTCGATGTATTTAGAATTTATGACAATTTGTCTTCATTTGAAACATAAAAACACATCAGTGGTTGGACAGAAATGGATGTTTCCAAATGTGCTATGAAATTTGTGGCTGGTGAAAAGAAAACGAGAATTAAGAAGTGATTATGATGAGTCTTAGTTGAGATGTTTGAATTTTGATGACAAACAGCCTAATACACCAGTTTTCTTAACTCAGACACAATATCATGTCCAAAAAATACCAGTACATATCAGCTCTAACCAAAAACATTTTTAAGACTATGTTCCTTTTTTTTTTTTTTTTTTTTTTTTTTTTTCTCAAACAGATAATCTCCTACAATCTGATCAAAAATGAAATTCCTGACTTCAGGTGTATAGTGAGCGAATACTTGCAGTGTAACCTTTCACCTCCGTAAGGGACTCATTTCGTTCCCAGGACTACACTACACTCAGACCTCACAATGGATGTCAAGAAGATGCCCATCGGTGAACTGATGAAGCTGCCGTCCCTGATTCCACGGAGAGATATGATGGCAGCGGAGGCAGCCAGATATCATATTTTTCCCTGGACCGATGAATCTCCTGCAACGCTGTAAATAGCACTCTATGTTCCCGAGATCACTGTCCCCATCGCCAGCACCCTTTTCCCTTGCAGATGAAAAAGCTGAGTGGATGACAACGAGCATGACAAACTATCCGTGCCGTAATGCTCGAGCTGTTCTGACCATGTCTGGACAAATTACAATGGTGTGGAGGTTATTGTCCAGGCTGGAGTTATGGCTGCACCAGCTTCCTCTGTGATATATAGTAATGGAGGAACTGGATCAGTCAGGTTCAAAGACATGGCAACGCTACAGTAGCAGAAGAGGAAAAAAATATTTCAAATATCAGATGACGCCATTGTTGCATCACATTTATATTTCAATATCTACACTACAAAAACATTGTTTGGTTTTATAATGATGGAATTAAAAATGGCGCACATGTGAAAATCCCCCATAAAGGAAACATCAAACTGATCGGGAGATTCAACAAGATTTCAGTATGAAGCAGTATTATTGATGTTTCATTTCAAGTAGAACAATATCCATGGATTCAGGTCTGCTGCGCTCCGAGATCAATTTCAAAGCGTCACGCGAGAGGACGCAGCCAAACAGAAAACAAAGGAACTAGTCTTGATTGCAATGCTCTCTCTCCCTCTCTCCCTCCTCCTCTCTCAACCTGTTTGTGCAGCGGGCTGCAGCTCATTTCTGAAGCACTGTCGTTTGTCTTTGTCAGATGCCCAAAAGACTGCGGAATGAAGAGGGACACATGAAGAGGGGCCGGGTGACTGTGGCTACGGTGTGTGAGCGCGCGCACACGCACACGCACACACAGATGCTGTCACTGCTGAATCTCGCAGATAGTCTGTGCCAGTGAACCCTCTCCATCGCACCCTTAGCTTCCCAAACTGGCTCCCCTGTACCAACCGATGCCTCTTTAGAAACACAGGCAAAGTCAAATAGAGGAACACAGTGAGGCAGATGAAATTTAATTGAAACTACACTGGATTAAAGATGAGTTAAGGGAGCAACGGTTCAACTATCAGTAAAGTGGTTCAAGATAGATGATGCTCTCAACTGCTTCTGCTGTCGGCCAGGCTGAGCGGGTGTGTTTTTGGGCTGATAAGACCCTCGAGTTGAAGAGGAGAGAAGTCACTGCCAGTTACCAATGATACTTATTTGTCATAAAATATGAAAAAGAAATTACAATTTAAATAAAAAAAATTGTGCCGTTTTATTAAAGGAATGCATAAAACTGCACATAAACAGCGTTTGAGAAGTGGCATGTGTACATTTGTGCGTTCTGTTTAATGTGCTGCGCATCCTTGAAGGAAAAAAGAGGTGATTGAAGTTCAATTTGTTGCCAGTTATTAAGTATTTCCGCATGGCTGCCTCAGTTAAAGGATAATGGATGAGGGATTTATTATTACCTTTTGGTCAAATGAAGTGGCGTGGGAGATAAGGTGATGAAATTAATGAGCGGGAGGAAGAGAGGTGATCCATCAACATCAAAAATGGAGACGAGGGACAAGCAATATTGGGAGAACTTGAAAGAATTCATAAAAAACAAAAAACCTATGGACTTATCAGCACGTAGAGTTGCTGATTGCTTTTTATTTCCCAAAAGCCGTCCACCACCCACTCCTCCATACTCCATACTGAAAGGTTGCAGGATCCTGAGTCTCGTAGTAATAAAACGAGACTTCCCTTTCCTCATTCAAAACTTACACATACAGTGTAAACCAATGCATACAGTTACACGAGAGCCATGCTGTTTGCGAGTCTCTCTCACATGACTGACCACAGAATCAAGCAATCTGCAATAAACAGAGTTTCAGCGGGCCGAGACGCCGACAGCACTTTTACTGCGGCGGCAAATGAGAAAGAAAGCGCAGACAAACACAAGCTGACATTTAAGGGCTTTTTGACACTCTTATCTGGTGCATCGACGAAAACTCTTACAACACTCCTCTCTACCGTCTCACCCATATTCTTGTTCACCTCCTCCCTCCTTCGTCTTCACCCCCACCCTCCTCTGTTCCACACTGGTAAACGAGGCCTTGTCACCCCCCATCAGTAAATGAGTTCATCGGACTAACGAGCAAGCAAAGGGCCCTGACACACTAACAAGGGCATATTGGCTGCCTGTGCCTCTGGACCAATCAGGACCCTCATCACCGTTGACACAAAGCCTCCCCGAGCCCTCTGGAGCCAATTAAGACAGATTTTGCTTTAGGGATTGAGTGATAGCAAGAAAAAAGATAAGGGAAAGGAGTAGGCTGAACTGAGTGCTGTACTGGAAAGAGAGACACAAAGATTCACTGATATTTTCATTTTGTATCACTTCTTGAAAAGAAGCATGTGTTTCAATCAAAGGCCACTACAGCTGGAAAGTGTGTGGTTGGGGAGTACGTAGAGTTATTCAAGAGGAAAGCAATGCTCCCTCACCCTCAAAACCTGAAATCATATGACCTCAAGACAGTACAGCCACATGACTCTACTTTCACACTCCAGCAATTGTCCTCAAACCCTTGTGGCTCAGCCAAAACATGATTTAACCAAGTGGCAACAACACAACACTCTCACTGTTTAGTCATGTGCACCATCATTTTATAATTAATGGGAGAATGAAGCCGTGTTAAAAAAAAATATATATATATATATATTATGGTATGAAAGTGATATACCGGATTGTTGACCAATCAACAGTCAGCTTTCCAAAAATTAAAAGGATTGTTTTTAATTAGCCCCAAATTTTCAGAAAGATGCTTTAAACACTTTGTAAAGGAGAGTTAGTTGAGAAAAATCAATACCACCCTCATGTCTTCCTGGAGACGCCACTGGTTGCCTGGCAACCTCAAAGTGAAAAAAAAGACTGCAGGAAGTCAAGACAACTAGTAAACAGTCCCACACATAATCCCATAGTAAAACCACAAACTGTCATTTTTACACTTTGACTTGTAGATTTAAAAAAGTCAAAAAGGATATAACACATTATCTAGAGATGTTTAAACAGAGCGATGACGAGCCTTTCTCCAGTCTTTAAGCTATAAGCTAAGCAAGAAAAGACAACACTGGTCTGAAAGACTGCACTGAATATGACACTTGCTTCAATACAAGTAACTCAGACAGCCTACATCCACCAGTGACTGATAGGCCCAATTGTTCTACCATCAGGGAACTGATTCAAGATGTGATCACTGGTCACACATAAAGCTCTATTTGCCTTGAGGGAAGTAAAACAAACTACAAGGTAAAACAAAAATAAACACATGTAAGAAGCTGTGCTGGAGTGTGAGAGAATTAAAGCAAAATAAACAAGCCCAGGATTGTGCAGGGTTATGAAGCCTAAAGGCTAAAAGTATTCAGTCCCAAACGTAACCCAGCAAGAGTTTGCACTCCCTAAAGAAAGTTCCCTTTGAAAGGATCTTTGGGGCCACTTAGTCTGAATTTAGCCTAATAAGGATTAAACCCCCTTTTTGGCCCTTTTCACTGTTTGCTAACGGGTTAGCCTTTTTTTCTTTCCTTTCCTTGGCTGCTCAGCCTTTTTGAAGTGGGGACAAAAAAAAAAGGTCTTGTGTGGATTTAGGGAAATGCTGCAGTGGTCTTGGGGTTAATTGGTAGTGAAGTGAAGACTTCAGTGCATTAACTCATTAAACATTCAGCCTTGGGCATAAGCTAGGAGGACAAAAGCCTTAGAGGGGCCCCCGAAACATAATCAGCTATAAAGTGCTAAACTATTAATAAACAACGATGATGTCAGCAGTGGAGATAAACGTAAACATAGAATTCATAACAGAAAATATGAGTCAGAACCTATGTAAAACAGCAGGGCAAATATAGGAGCAAATATAAGCGCTTAACACCAGAGTGTTGCGAGTTTTGGCAAATTACAAAGGATATAAAACAGTCTAATTATTTTTTCTTTCAAAATAAAGATCGGCGTTTCCATTTTACCCCGATCACTGCTTGGAGCTGGGGCCACGAAGGGCAGAATTGGTGACGGGGAACAAAGGATGGATAAGGCTACATAAGTGAAGGGAAGAGGGGTGTGAAATGCAGCAGACATCCACAAAGTGACAAGATTCTCTCTGCTATCCTTGCGTTACCCAGACACACTTTAAAACTGTTGAACGCATTGAAAATTTACTCGAGTTTTCAGCCTGAGTATATTCTGGACAGTGCAATAAAGAAATATGGTGTAAATTCACACAGAATTGACAGAACTAGAGTTAATTCTACTGAAAAAGAATACAACAGCAAATAAACTTTAAAAGACAAAACAAAAAGTTTGTAAAATGTACATATATTGCACAGCAAAATGCACATCTACATCTTAGACACCAGTAGGTAGAGATAAAACCTTTTACGGGATTGCTCGGCACCTGTTAAGATGGGAGTAAAAGGGCTTAAATACATTCCTTGATTTGTCGAGCTCATCAGTAAACACTGGCACATCAGGAAAAGGTGAAAAAGAATGTTTATGCTTTTCACTGATATTCAGGAAATCAAGGAGACAGCCCGGAGCCACCACTGAAGCACAGGAGCGGTTTAAGACTCAATGGTATTGGCCGTCTGCTCTCCTATAAGCTGCCATAGCAAACATCAGACAGGTTAAGATCACTGACCGGCTCCTATCGCATTCTCCCCGCTTTCCTTCAGTTGCCCGTTTTGCCATTTAGTGACGGATAGGCCTTTTTTGGGGTTTGGTGTGAGGCTTCGCTGAAGTAAATTCTTTTCTAATCCGGCTATTGTGACCAGCTTAAGTGGGTGTGGGGTGAAAAGTATACCCTTCTCTGGAAATTCGGAGCTGGTTGTCCGAAGCAAAAGAAGCTGGAGAGAATAGGACTTGTAGAAAAGAAAGGCTGTGGAGACTTTTGGGAATTTGAAGGTGACTCAATTGGAGCAACAGGTTTATCAGTGACACGCATTTTGAGTTACAGCTGTAATGGTGCAAATTTAATTTGCACAGTAAGCGCCTTCACTTAGGTGTGCTTATAGTGGATGTCTGTTTACAGGTGGAGAAGTGGCATCCCATCTCGGAGTAAGGATAGAGAGCATCACGGGCTGTATGAGCTGTAATACTGACCTATAATAACCTTTCTGAGCAAACAGTTGCTTATTTACATATTTAGCACACACAGAGCAACATAAGCTTGAATTTTGATAAATACTTTGATAAATACTTGATGATTGTTAATCCAACAATCACTTCTGTTGTGGCTCTTTTGTGTTCTCCAAGAATGAATAGGGGAAATGTTTGGCTCTTACGCTGCTACATGCCTCAATATGTTAACAGGATAGTCACTAAAAATCTCTGTCTGCAGTTTCCTGCTGGGGAGGTGGGTTAGACGGGGTGTGTTAAAGAATTATGGGCGGAAAATGCATGCCTGCTTCATCTGGAAGATATGTGGATAAGAACACTAAGAATGAACCAAAACAGTAAAGTTCGGCACAGCAAATACCACTGTTGTGATGATAACTTCATGTGATGTCTCCCATAAGGTTGAGCTTACAAGTTACAGGGGTGCCTACAATGTGTGGTATGAAATATAAACAATTATCATTGCTGAACTATCATGATTGACTGTCTTCCAATCCATATGTTCAGGACTTTAGCCTGCATGAGGTCCATTAAACATATGGAGGATTTTCTTTTGTGTATGTCAGATACTTATTAAATATTCTAGGCTGCAGTGATTCTGATATGTACAGATAAATTCAGTATGATATCTTATAGACGGAAACTTATTTTGTGTGCTGCCCTGATAATTGTCATGGAGATTGGGTTAGGAGTTGGTTTGTCATTTGGAGAAAACTGCCAAATTAATGGAAAATGTTGCTTTCTAACCACTTTAAGAAAAAAAAACCTTAATATCATCAGAGTCTTGGCAGCAAAACCACAACAATGTGCTCAACGAAGCTGAAATGCTGCATACGTTGAGGTGACCTAAAGAGTTGGGGATAATTATTGATGGCTTTGCCCCCACGAGTAACCTATTTCACATTATACATAGTCAGTTGAATACAAAACAAATGTAGTGTAGTGCTCCTTTAAAAATAGTTAACGAATTACAGATGGAGGTTCATACATTTTACTATTTAATTTAAATTGGCCTTAGCATTTTATTTTTCAAGTGAATTTGAAAATGATTGTGATTGCTGATGTGAAACTAATCTTACACGAGCAATTAAACAAATGAAAGTGAAAATCCACAGTGCAAGAAAAAGATGTGCATCGTTTTTTGTTTTATTGAAATGTTAACAGGATGGATTGCTATAACCTAAATGTCTTTATCATTGGTTTTGATATTATCTTATTAAAGATTGTCTGTGTGTTAGAATTGTTTGGTATTTATACTGGATCTTATTCTACAGTTTTTCTACCACAGGGCAGGAGCAAATCTCTGTTGTGCTGATGTCCATTAGAAAAGAGTCTTGGATGAGGAAGTAAGCACCAGAATGTCCCCGTGGTTGTGCCATTTAAACTAGACTGGATGGGTCATTAACTATAATGACAACCGAGGCACCACGATTCAGCGAAGTAACAGTCTGCTCTCTGGCACATCACATGTCTTCACACAGAGTACATATCAATGTTCAGCTAAGCTTATAAACACAACCATGTGGTTACAATTAATCTTGATTTCTTTCAGGAATTAACAGCTTTAATAAATATCATGTCTCAAGTGAGCTATTTTTACTTTGCATTTATGAGACACTTGAAATACAGATAAAAGGAAGCTCAACAACGTGGATATTTACTCAGATTCTATGACATGGATCTCGTTTTGTCATTTAAAATTCAGCAGAGAATTCACTGACAAATCAAGACCACATTTACAATTCCAATTTCCAATATGCGCCGCTGGACATCGATCTTTCAATCGGAGCCGCGTGTCTCTCTGACCTCAGCTGAATAACAGAGGCTTGTGAGAACAGCAGGTACACAGGTGCTGATTGTAATATCAGTGGCCTACCAGGCAGACTGGCATCCATAAACAGGACTATCCATCAGGCTGGTGCGTTGCATTTGACACGTGTGTCAGAGGCAGACGAAGAGAATAAATGATGGAGAGAGGGGATCAATCAAAAGGAAGGGAGGGGAGGCACCTGCCCCCTGACTGGCTCAGTCAACCCCAGAGATGGAGCATGATGGAGGGGCTAGGCTCAGGTGCAAAGAGGGGGCGGCAGCTCTTTGTCTGAGGATGCTTGGTTAAGTGAGAGCCAGGTCTTGGCCACAGTGGTCTGTGGTTGAGTTAAGGTCCAAAGTCAGGTCACAAACGCGGTGCTAGAGGAAGGCCGAGCATGTTTGTTTGAGAAAAGAGATGGGGGTTGTTGGTGTGCGTGTGCGTGGTGAAGGGAGAGCAATTGGAGGGGAGACATTAGTCATCATTAGGTGCTGAGATGAGGCTGTGTCTAATGGTTCTTTATGCGATTACCAATGTGGCAATGGTCTTTCCCTGACCTGTCATACCTGGTTACCACTCACTGCCGAGATTCATCAGACGGGTTTGCACAAGAGTCACGGTTTCCAATTAAAATATCTAAAAATTGAACTAAAGCTATGATTAAGCAGCAGATTAAATAATAAACTGAGGACATCTATATCCAATAGTTTCAACTGGATAAACATAGATAAATGGAAAGATGTTAAAAGAAGACTAGAAATCTAGGAGCAGTGCTAGCAGCTCTGTGAAGATGTACAAAGTCAGTCAGGAACACAAAATTTCATGGGAGTTCACCAAATACTTGTGCCATTTCACTCAAATCAAGGAAGTTGACCTCATGGTGGCACTACAGGAAATGTCAAGACATCACCTGAGTCAGAGGGACTAAACGACTGGTAGCTATAAATCTCTGAACAAATACAGGGAAATAAATCTGTTGATGAGATATTTCAGTTTGGACCAAAGTGGCTGGCCAATGCTAAACCAGCACAGCCAAAAAGAAACATCTTGACTTCTGCCTCTACAAGCCCTTATTTGCTCAGATAATGGCCAAATTCCAGCAGATGCCTGGTGATGAATATGCGTAACGGATGCAAAGGGTTACAGGTTCTCCAAAGGTTTGAAGTCCATCGTTAAAAAGTTTTCTTCCATCACCCTGAAACACTCCACATTTGGCCAGTGAGGCCTCTGACCTCATCCCTACAGAATGACTTAATCATCACGAACATAAGCTCACCAGTGAAATAGGAGCAACTGCATTACAACCATCTACTCTGTGGTTTGAGGATCAAAAATGTTGAGGAACTAGATGTGGGGTGCATTTAGAGTGAGAAAGACAGAGATAAAGAACAGTGACAGACTTCACTGCTCTACGGGGGAACAGCAATACACTTCAGGAAGCTTTAGACCTTCATTTGGTCTTATCTCCTCTAATTGGCTTAAATCATTCCTAATTGTTTGCACATGACTTTATGTTGAGCAGCTCCCAAAGCCCGGCCAGTGACTTAAAAAAAAATAATAGTAAGGTGTAACGAGAGGCGCAGTCTGATAATAATTGGATTTCCTGATGATTGGATGAGCCAAAGGGGGCCGCAGGGGGAACTATGCCCGAGATCAAACTGACCCTGGATGTTGAGGGTTCGAAATCAGGGAAAAATCTGAGAGGAACACGAGACCTGTGTGATACAAGTCTGTCCCTGGTAAGGAAAGATTTCATGTCTTCCACGTGCTGTAATTACTGTAGCTGCAAAGCAGGGAGGGGCAGACGGCAAAAGAGTGAAGGAAAGAGGGGAAAGAAAGAGAAAGAAGGTCATTCTAACCCATCACTCTACTAGTTGTTGCCGTGGTGTGGCTGAGCGATTTATTGACCATCTCAGGATGCACTCTGTCAGAGTGGACGAACTGAGTGGGGCGGCATGAAGGAGACACGAGGGGGAGGGATCTGAGGGAGGGGGGGGGGGGGGGACCAATATGAATGAGTGAGGGGTGAGAGGATCCGTTTCCTTTGGCTCATTGATAATGACATACCTGCTTGGGCTGTCCGTTAGTCCTATAGCACACACTACTTAGGCCCTAACTGGAAAATCAATATTCTCCTCTCTCAGAGACCTCTGGCTGCCATGGCTCTTTGTGATTGGCAGCTCCAGCCGAAGGTCGTCCCTGGCGACCATGAGGGTTTGGCGGAGCAAGCGGGGGGGGGGGGGGGGTCCCCAGCAGTTTGACACTTTAGGGAGAGCTTAACGATATGGGACTGGTTGCTACATAACACCAGGGTGGTTTTCTATGACCGAGTGCCCATCCATTCAGCTACTCCAGCTAACCCTGGGTAGCCGTCACCACCCCGCTAATTACAGTTACCAATGTGTTCTCAGTGGGGGCTTTATCATTGCATAGTCCAAGGTTGGACACCGACCTTTAGAATACATTTATTGTTATTCTTTCAAAATACGTTGCTATGTGGATTATTAGTAGAGACTTTTTGACCACAAGAGACAAGAATAGCAGCACAGTTAAACTTAGTTTAAAAATAACTAAACCCAGCGGAACCAAGAGATATTTTTGTATTAGCGTTTACACAAAAACAAGTTGAGGACATCATATGAAGCACAAACAACAGGCCAATTAAAGTGATTTGCTCTGATATGGAACAATGTGTAATATCCGGTTTTGGTCATTTAAACAGTGGTTCTCACGCTAGTCTAGCCTCAGGAACCACATTTTTCCTTGGTCATTTTCAAGTTTTTGAGCCACTCAGAAAAATAGAGCAGTAATACACAATCCCTTGATCCATTGATAAAACGTGAAATAAAAACAGGCCAACAAAAGCAAATAAGGCCAAAAACCCTCTGTGAAATAAAAGGCAGATTTACCTTGAATTACAGGCATATGCGCTTTTCAAACAAGTTTAAATTGGCAAAGCTCATAAAATTTCAAGACTCTAAATTAAACTGCATAAAATGAAATCGTATTTAATCCTTAATCCGTTTACAAAGACTCACATGAGAGCAAACTACTGATGTGACCATGTTAAATGCGGTCAATATTTTTATGACAACACTGGCTGTAAATGCATGCTGTGTCATGGGAAACATATGTCCTTCAAAATAAAAGTGCAGCAGCAGACGTTCTATAGACTTCTTCAGCGACCCAGACAAAATGACACCGTGACCCTATTTTGGGTCACGACCTGCCAGTTGAGAACCACTGGTTTATAACATCATTCTGTGGTCTAGTGGGTAATGTATGTATTTACTTCTCCTTACACCAATTACTTTACAAATACATCCTAAATATACTGTGTCCCGGTTCCAGTAGCATATACTAAAAGTACTTTGTATTGACAGGAAGTTACAGAATACAAGCTCAATCTGCAGATTTCAAACGGTAGTTATATTTTAAACAATGGAAAATTGAAAGCACAATTTTATTTCAAAAGATGTATTATACTTAGTTTCTGTTATTCAATCTGTTGCTGCAGATCTTACTCCACCCTCCTTCACATTTTCACTATTTACTTTTTTTTTTTCCAGCTGCGAGGAGCTTTTTCATTTCTGCTGCGTAGTGGATTGCATCCATGAAAACAACACACAAGTGACTTTAATGTGCATGCCAGAATTTTCAAGTAAACATTTGTAATTTTTCCAGTGTGAACACGCTGCATAGTCAAAACACTGTTAGATTTAACAAATCCTTCACTATCAGGACACTGAGTCAGTCTATAACCCACTCAAATTCCACTAGGGAGCTAAGGGAGGGTTACAAATATCCTCCAATCAGGTGTTTGCAGATATATGCTCTAACCAATCAGCTGGAGGTAGAGCCAACTTCACTTCCTCATACATGCAATATTAGCAGTCTCCAGGAGTGGCTCTGCAACAATAACTGCACATGCAATATTAATGGCTTGTGTCTAAACACAGAGAGGGTGCTGCTAAACACACACAACCACACACACACACACACACACGCACACACGCACACACACAGAGGCAAACACACATCTGCTCCATGACTTCATCAGTCCTGCTATCTGCCGAGCAGATGCAGAGGCCTGCCAGGCAATTAGCTGCCCGCAATGATTTTCTTTGAGCCCTCTAAGGAGCTAGCAGCTGTGTACATCCGGGTTTGGGAGACAGCGACAAAATGTGTGAACAAGAAGATCAAAAATGTACTCTCCCAGTTCACATGTGTGCAGAGTCTATGGGCACATGTGCATGTCTACCTGTGTTAGGAGGCGGTGAGTCACTTTCCCCACACCTATTGTGTTTCCAGAGAAATGAGGAGGGAAAAAAAGAGCACTGCCTAAAAAAGCAAAGTGCTAACATCTTCCTTTCTTATCACTCACTTTGAAGAACAAAAGCAAGTACCGAGGTGATCACTGTAATTTCATTTTACGACAAACATGTTTTGACAATCACTAAACAAGATTTACATCAAAGGAACCAAATATGTTTAAAAGGCAAATTATGTTTTTGAGGTTGGTCTACTAATTGAAAAATGAGTTATAATAACAGTGTAGCGTGCAGAAGCAAGGAGAGGGAGAGTAAGAATAAAGCCGTGAAAGGAGTCTCGAGAGATAGAGGAGGGACAGATGAAGAGGAAAAGAACGAGGCGGCGCGGTTACTCATCAGCTGGCAGAGATTTGCACAGCCATGGACACTTTGGTGCTCGTGAGGGGATCATTGTGGAGTCACACTGACTTAGATCAAAGAGCTCTTTGACAGGCTCCTGATCTTTTCTCCCGTCAGTATAAACCAGGGGGAAACTTTTCAGGAACCACAGATAATTCTCAATGTTTTCACGGGTTTCATGGAAGAATGGACGAGAAAAAAAAGCGAGTGACAGTCATTGTCATCAGATTTATATAGCCTTTACCTGGATAATGGCACTAAAAAAATGGATGGAAAAAAAAAAAATGAAAGCAGAGTTGACGAAACTAAAAATGATAAAACCTTAGCTCCTCCCAGCAGTGTGCTGACCCTGCTTCTGTTTTCCACCATGAAACTGTGGTGGGCAGTCAGCCACATACGCGCACAGGACTGTACATACAGACAGGATAAATACTCCTATTCTGAGATATGTCTGACCTTCCTACATCAGCTGCCAAAATAGATTAAATAAAACCTAATCCACCTGTGTCCATTCTATTTAACACTGATAAAAAAATGTAAAAAAAAAAAATGAACACAGGTGCTCTGGAACATGTGGTTTTACAAGTGAGCCAGAACAAATTCATAATGTCTTTAGAAAAGTGTGACATTGTGTCACCATATATTTCAATAAGCTACAGTTAGCATGTCCTTCATAATATTTGGACACTTGCTCTCCAAGTAGTGTCGATTAATCTTTCCGGAGCCGTGAGCTCGATAATAAACAGTCGTCCAGAAATCAAAGAGCCAGACATTTGTTCTCGCTTATTTCATCTTTTTCGAAATTCCAAAGCCACATAAGGACAACGGCCACTTTACTCGATGCTGAGGAAACACATGCCAAATCAGAGTTATCTATTTTTTTTTTAGCCATTATTTCACAATTAATGACAGTTTGTCTTCCAAAAGTCTTTCGAGATATTCTAATCGGTCCACAGAGAATATCCAAATGGACTTTGTGTGTTTGTTTAGTAGCATGTGCATCAAAAATCAAATGTCATGAAACACCATGTTTCCCTTTGAATGTTTCCTTGATCCAGCCGAGTTAATCTGACACTAAAACCTCTCCACTGGAACAAAAGTTAATTTGACTATTGTAGGTAAAAAGATAAATCAATACTCAAGCATGAATCCCATAATGAATTTGAATATTGTGTAATTTGTTCCGCCACTTATTGCTTTCAATCTTCATAAAACAAATATGCTGTTTGTGATCCCAAGTAAAGCAAAACCAAAGTGATTTAACATTGTATATAGTTTATTTGAAACATTTATGGGAGCTCAGATAGTAATGAGAACTGTTTCACACTGAACTAATTATTAAATTCTACACATTTTCTAATCACAAGTTACACTCCTCACAGCCAAGTCACCACTTGTGGAAAAAGCTCCAGGATGAAGTCCAGAGGTTGTGGCAACTATGAAAGGGGGCTCATTAATCTTTGCCTTTTTTGAAATGTTTGTGGCTTCTTTCAGGATCCTTGCATAGTTGGCTACTTCATATCAGTAAATGGGCTTCTGGAAATCATTACTGAAACAATATTCTGCCTTATCAAAAATATATTTTTTAACAAGTGTCAAAGTTCAATATGTGGTCATGTTTGAGTTTTTTTTGTTTTTTTACATTTCATTTGCACAAAACTTAAGACCCGCTTTATGTTTTTTTTGTGTTTTTTTTCCTTGCTACTCTTTAAAACTTATCAACATGCAGCTTCCTGCAAAGAAAGCACACTGACAATTTTCCACTATGTATCTGTGCAGGCAGCTACAGAAGGCCTTATTGTCTGGGACCAACACTTAAGCTAAGAAACACCTTCAGAGGAACTTATTTTCTGACCATGACGGAGGATGATGACACAGACACAGGTTCTGTTCATAGTTTGATTTCTTGAATGACACCTTTAACTAAATTACAAAAATATTTTATGAGAGACTGGAAAGTTGCACAGAATGTTCAATTAAATTATTTTCACAGTGGACATCTTTGATAACATCGACCTGTTCACTGGAGTAGGGAACGTGGGAGAGGTCACATGCTGCAGCAACACTTGGGACAAAATACTGCACGTGGCTTTCACTGCAGGATTTGAGTTTTCCTCCGTGCTTACATGTCTACATATGTCTCACACCACAGCCCCTTGTCTGAGGGAGGATGGCTTCTTTAGTACTCCAGCATGAGGTCTGGGTGACAACAACCTAGCCTTAAATTATTCAGGATTCAGGACAAGGTTCATGGCGACAAACACGCGCAAATTAACGGGTGTGTGAGGGGAGCAACGGACACACGTCTTTTGTCAGTTATTAGCCGCGAAAATAACATTCAAAATGTGCAATAAAATTAGATATTCATCAGTTCGAAAGCTTATCGGGTGGATTAAACGTCCAATTTGTCCGATCGCGTCCGTTTATAGTTTAGGCCAAACTAACTCAAGAGCTTCTGAGCCTATAAGCTGCAGGTGCACGCGACACATTTATTTTAAAAGTAGACCTACGCGAAGATAACGATGTTAATCAAACAAAACACAAAACGCAACACTGTAAAAAATAATCAGGGTATGGCTTAGTTTTTAAAATATATACAATTTGAGATAAATGTGACAACAAATAAAATAAAAGGAGACCGGAACTGATCTCATATGTAGATAGGAAATAAAAAAGAATGCCATGAATATTTTTGTATTATTCATTTAATTCACAGAAATGTGACCAGCTCTCCGTACCTTACGTTTGACGTCTTATTCGAAAGAGGTAAAACACACTTCATTCCGTAAAAGAGACTTTCAAGATCAAGTCACCGCAGCCGGCTGTAAATGATTTAAAAAAAATAAAATAAAAAAAAAAAAGTAGGACGTGCTGCATAAACCAGGGTTGAGAAGGAATAAAACTTGCTCTTAATAAAGAAAATGTTGCCATAACTGAGACTTACAAACCGAAGTAAAATAAAAAGAAATACGGTCAATTAAAAGCTGAGAGAAAAGAGAGGGCGATTTATCTGCAGAATAAAAGCATATCTCAAGTTTAAGACACGTCAAATCTTAATCCTAAATACGCATCCGGCGTAACTGCGGGTAAAGAGCAGCTCTCGTCTTGGGGGAAAAAAAAAAAATGTTTTACTACCGGCTTAGAGTCTACACCGGCACTTGCCCGTGAAAACCTAAAGGTTTGTGTTTCCTTGTGTCGACTCGGGAGCAGCGGGCAGCACCGTGCGCCCAGGAGCTGCTGAGGCGGACTGGAGCTCTCTTGCAGGACCTGTGCACCTCTGGCTGCTCTGATTGGCTGCCTGCACTGACAGCTCTGCACATGATTGCAGGAAGAGAAGCCCGACCCCTTTCACTCTTCTAAAGGAACCATTCATAAACTACACAAATCCAGCTCAAAGCTGAGTGAGGACGAAAAGTGAGCGGGGGCGCAGAGGAGAGAATAACAGCGAGAAGAGATGAGTGGTCACAGACGGTGTTTTAGCCTTTAGCGCCTGCAGTCCAGGACACGGATGGTGACCCACAACCTGAATATGAATCTTCTCAGCCGTACTGGAAGTGCTCATGACTTGGACTGATATTTAGCAGGCTATTACGTTGCACCCTATCCGTTTCCTCCTCCTCACACTGACGT
Source organism: Embiotoca jacksoni (assembly GCF_022577435.1). Taxonomy (NCBI): domain Eukaryota; kingdom Metazoa; phylum Chordata; class Actinopteri; family Embiotocidae; genus Embiotoca; species Embiotoca jacksoni. The sequence continues at coordinate 14,932,264 of NW_027185392.1, forward strand.
CCATCCGCTGCAATAGCAGAAAAAAAAAAAACTTTGATTACACATTTTTCCTGCACGGGAAGCATTTGCCTCTGGCTTTACCGGTAAGCATTGGATCCGTCAACTTACTGCGACTCTCCGGTGTACAGCCCGGACCTCTGCCCAAACATGATTGCGACGCAGGCAAAGCTGGTTTACCAGCTAAACAAATATTACAACGAGAGATGCCAAGCGCGCAAAGCGGCCATTGCGAAGACCATACGGGAGGTTTGTAAAGTGGTGTCGGATGTCCTGAAAGAGGTGGAAGTGCAGGAGCCCCGGTTTATCAGCTCCCTCAGTGAGATAGACGCGCGCTATGAGGGGATGGAGGTCATAGCCCCCAATGAGTTTGAGGTGGTGCTTTACCTCAACCAGATGGGGGTGTTCAACTTTGTGGATGACGGCTCCTTGCCCGGCTGCGCGGTGCTGAAGCTGAGTGATGGCCGTAAAAGGAGCATGTCGCTGTGGGTCGAGTTCATTACCGCCTCGGGCTACCTATCGGCCAGGAAGATCCGCTCGAGGTTTCAGACTCTGGTGGCACAGGCCGTGGACAAATGCAGCTACCGCGACGTGGTAAAGATGGTAGCCGACACCAGCGAGGTCAAACTACGGATCAGAGAGAGGTATGTGGTGCAGATCACCCCCGCGTTCAAGTGCACAGGGATTTGGCCTCGCAGTGCTGCTCAGTGGCCCATGCCCCACATCCCCTGGCCCGGTCCAAACCGGGTAGCAGAAGTCAAAGCCGAGGGTTTTAACCTCCTCTCCAAAGAGTGCTACTCGTTAACGGGGAAGCAGAGCTCTGCAGAAAGCGACGCCTGGGTGCTGCAGTTCAGCGAGGCCGAGAACCGGCTGCTGATGGCCGGCTGCAGGAAGAAGTGTCTGTCCATCCTGAAGACGCTGAGGGACCGTCACCTGGAGCTGCCGGGACAGCCGCTCCACAACTACCACATGAAGACGCTGCTGCTGTACGAGTGTGAGAAGCACCCGAGAGAGACCGACTGGGACGAGTCTTGCCTCGGAGACCGGCTCAATGGCATCCTGCTGCAGCTCATATCCTGTCTGCAGTGCCGCAGATGTCCCCACTACTTCTTGCCAAACTTGGACTTGTTTCAGGGAAAGCCTCACTCAGCCCTGGAGGCTGCTGCTAAGCAGACTTGGAGACTAGCGAGGGAAATCCTCACCAACGCTAAAAGTTTGGACAAATTATAAACTGAATTGTCGAGACAGCGCCGAGAGACATTTTGGGATAAAAACTTACAAGACTTTTCTCCAACCGAGTCTCCAAGCAATGTGAAAAAAAAACAGTAACAAAATAATGCAGCCAACAAACCACAAAACCCCTTTTTAAAAAATGGAGCAATTGGGCCACTGCCAGAGAGAAAATTAAGGTACATTTTCAACTAAATGTAATACCTTTTTAGTTGTCTTCTTTAAATGTTTTCACAAAGTGAATAAACTTTTATTTAAATATATGCACAAAATCGTTAAGTGAAAGAATAAAATGTAGCGTGCCAAGTAAATTTTTTTCATTATGTGACTTAAAAAGAAATGTTAATAAAATGTTGCGAATTAAATTACAACTTGGCCTCGTGTTTTTGACGTGTTTTGACAGCTGAGGTGACAGGAAGAGCTGTTGCATTTTATTTTGAAAATGTCTGAAGAGGAGAATCAGTAAGAGATACTGGTCAATAAAAGAAAAGGGAAAAAGGGCTTTTGCAAATTTCTTTCCAAAACGAGTGAGCTCAGACGAATTGAGGCCATAAGTTATTTTTACAGTGCTCACAGGCTTGAAAGGATTTTCAAATGAATGTAAATCAACGGACTCGTGTTAAGATATAGGCCTGGGAGCATCCCTGCTCCCTGTTATAACAGCAGCACGAGCAGAAGGCCTGCAGCAAACCAAGAACCTGATTACTTAATTGATTTTAGATAATGCTGTGTAGTTTGACGCCTAACATCAGGTTTATATTTAAATATAATATTTCAACGAAATGTTTTTAATGAAGTTAAACATGGTTAAATACAAAAACACACCTACTTATGAATAAATCATTTCACTGAGTGTTAAGCTGCAGCTTCTGCACAAACAACCACCTGTAGGTCAGCAGTCCTCTGTTGTTTGGTATTAGTCCAGTTTTAAGTGTTTATTATTTGTAATCAGGGCATAATACTTTAGATGTCATTTTAATTTTTGATGACTGCTTACAGTAGAAAAAAAAATTATTGCAGAGCTAAAAAAGGGTAACGATGGATGAATGGAAAATCTATTTGCCGTTATGTTTTACTCTAAAGACAAAATTAAAATTCAAAGTTGAATTAAAAAAAATAGCAACTACGGATATATTCAAACCGAAAAATATAAAGAAAAAAAAAATCATCAGGCTGTAAATAATATTTCAGCTCAAATACCATTGTAACTTCAACAACGGCCTCATCGACACAATATTTTCAGATGTTTAGACGCACTTGGAAAACAACTAACCAGGCCTCTTTTTTTTTTATTTTTTTTTATTTTTACTCATTTTAAATTGATAAGCTATAACCACAAAACCCATTTGTCAGTGTTCATATCAAAGCCTGCGTGAAGCTTTACAAGGAAATTCGAGCGTGGCTTCTATAAGTGACAATCTGACACGTGATCAATGGAGCTCGAGTCCCTTACCTTTGGATCGATGGCCTTGAAGCCGGGCTCGTCTTCATCCACCTCGAAGTAGAGCTCGGAGGCGGTGATGGACAGGGTGCCTTTCACCACCACAGCCGGAGCCACGAGCTGGGCGCTGGTGCTCACGTTCACCGGGCCTGGAGGACAGGGGGACGCCAGTCAGAAAACAGGCAGGGTATCGTCCTCTCCCAGTGACAGAGAGACACGACGGAGCCTTTTCCACAGCTTTGAAAAAGTCGACGTGGTGCAAAGAAATTAGAAAATGCAACAACTGACTTTAATGCCTGAAAAGAAAACTTAAAAAAAAAAACACACACACACAAAAAAAAAAAAAAAACGCAACTTGAGTCCTGGACGTGGTTCACTCACGTGGAAAGTTGATGGTACGGAAATAGGCAAAAGACAATTTCAAAGTTGAGGCTCAATCTGCCAATAATGCCAATGTTAATATACAACTATTTTACATAATGAGCTGCAGTGTTATTAAATTCTAAATGCTTCGGCTATACTTAAAATCACTGTACTTTGCATCTGAAATTGAAAATCTGAAATTAATTTATAAATTCAAGATACGCCAAGACAAAAACATTCATATTAAATATTACCATACCAAAGGCCAAATAAGTCTAAAACTCGCTAAAAAAAAATTTTTTTTTTTAAAATGATAACGATTGTATTTTGAGCTGTAATTGTCAGAAGTGACTTTCAGTCAGAATCCATTGATTGCGGGATTTTTGGAAAAGCTGTGTTTGATCTTCCATCAATCTTAATTTATGCCAGTATGACAATGAGAGCCGGGCTCAGGGGAGCTGTGGATGGAAGCTCTGCCCGGCTCTGCGCATATGAGCCATTGTATTTGCAGATGTGCTGCAGAGCTACGGGCTTGATTTCCCTGAGCTCTCTGCTACAAGTCGTGCAAACGGATGGAATAAACAGACACACACCCCTCATCCCCTCTGCCTCTCGTGAACCCCGTGAGCGCTGACATGTTATCCGTGGGTTAAAATAACATTTTTTTTGTTCCGTTCACTCGAAGACATTCAATTACACCTGGAGCAGACAGCTGTTTAAGAGGAGAAGCTGAAGCTCTCCCGACAACTTCAACGCAACTCTCGCTGTATATATATCACTTTATTAGACAGGATTCACGGTTTAATCCCATTGTCAACCAGCTGCATTATTTTAATAGCACTCTGAGCCCCATTACTGCATTTTAGTCTGCTGGGCCTGTCACTGCAGGAGATGCAGATTACACTGCAATCCGATTAGCAGACTATATGATATTTAATTAAGATTATTTAAATAATAGACATATAGAAAAAAAAAAAAAAAGGGTCATGGCAACATTGTGAATTGGATAAAATTGAATCCGTGTTGGAGTTTTCTGATCCGGCTCATGCAGGGAGGGGATTTGAAGGTTTTATCCAAAGCAAAACTGCTTTTCTTGAATCACAATGTCCCATTTCAACATATAAGCAGTATCCTGGGATAAACTCCTATTGCTGGATTAAAAAAATGTTTGGGGAGTTGCTACTCAGGCCTCGGTGTAGGCAATGTTTGTAAAGCAGACCTCCAGTGGCAGAGACAGAAAAATGAAGACACTGTTTGCACCAGCACTCTTAGGATAGTGGTGCCAGAGGTGTAATACTGGACTCTAAGAAAGTGATGTATGCTTATTAAAAAGCTGGTTCTTTTTGTTCATAAGGAGTCTGTGATTTCAAACATTTAAACCAACAGTAAGTCGAAAACAAAGCACAACAATATTACAGCAAAACAGCAAATTCTTATTACAAAACCTGCCATACGCTGCCAGGGAAGATAAAAGAGGGCAGCGCAGCAAAACAGTAGAATTGCATATGTGGATGAATTACAATATTAGTTTTTCTTTATTTGAAAGAAGAAAAACAACGCAGCAGGACGGGGAGAGGTGAGAAGGACTGAGAGGCATGTATGAGAGACAAAGAAGATGAGCTGCTTCTTTACCAGTTAGGTTCTCCAGGTCCTTCTCCTCTAAAGACGACAGGGTGTCATCGTCTCCGTCAAGTGACATCTCACTCTCCGAGTTTTGATTTCCCAGAGCCTGACTCCTGATGGACTGCTTGCCTTTCAGAATATCCTCCTCGGAGGCTAGAGGGGGGGGGGAAAGGTCTCTTTTATTTTACATTTAATCCATTATACAGCATCAAGTCACGTACGTACGTATAAATGGAGGTAATTTTTTATTGAATTTCATCTTGTAGGTTACCGCAAAGCAAACTTGCTAAACTTTATTTCATGGCAGAGTTCGATGACACATTTGAAGCACTTTTTTTTTTTCTTTTTTTTTTTTTTTAACTAAAACTTCTTAAAAGAGCCTGATTCACACTTAAATTCAATAATTATACACAACCTTTAAAAACAGTAAAACAAGATAATGGGCAAATTATTTTTCAATCCACATTACACAATGATCAGAAAAAGTGGTTGCACTCGAAAAATACCTATTAGCTTTTTTCCCCACAATGCTGTAAGCCACAGCTAGTAAATACAAAGAAGGCTGTCTGTTAAAATTGGTGATTATCCTTGGCCTCATAAAAAAAACAAATTTATAATCTTTAGTTTTACTTTCAGAACAGGATTAATTTACAACTTTTCACAAACGCTCAGCAATTTAATACTACTTTGTAAATCAAGGTAAGTTGTGAATTTTGTAATTGTTACCTGGCATTGTATTTTTGTCAGCCTTCAAAGTTTAGTATTAACTTGGTGTGTTTACCAGCCAATAAATCTATTTACAAAGATCAACACAGCTACTTCACCTTAATTCAACAGTTCAGAGCTATGCTTACTTGCTCTGCATTTTCATACTTGCAGACCTACGTACAAGCAGGCTAACAAAATGTGATGGTCAAAAGACATAACCCTAAACTTAAATGTATTTAGCCAATTTTTGACCATGCATCATTACAAACACCCCTTCACTTAAAGAATGTCCCAGCATATTTAAACAAAAGGATGGTCGCACGCTGCCCAGTTTGATTTTGACTGAACATGACAAATGGATTATTTAAGAAAAATGGTAATCTGCAAAAAAATGTACAGAGCCCTGCGTTTCCCAGCGGTGCATGGTAAAGATCCACACAGACAAGTCCACAATACAAAGACTGCCTGGCAACTCTTCCCCATTTGTAAACATAGCTGGCAACACAGTGAGCACCTTTACTGCTTCTGTGTGTCTTTGTGTTGCAATCCAGCTTTCTGGTAAAGGTAACAGTGTCTCAATCCTACGAGTCACTGAACACATATCCAGTGGATTTTTTTTTTTTGTCTTCATCAGGCTGGATTGAGGGGAGATCAGTTGCACTTCCTAAAAATGCACAGCCGCACCATGTAGCTATATACTTTGAAACTAACAGAAAAGCAAGGCTAAAAAAATCTCTTGTCATGGAAAATATGCAGCTCACTGATATTTAGAATGGCCTTCCTGTAATTAAGCCTCCCTGGAGGATTCTTTAGTTAGCAGCACTGAAATTACTACCAGCTCCTCTAATACGTACCACATGCCATTGTATTCGCACCAAGCGAGTGGACAGGGGACTTGTCAGATGAGCTTAAAAACAGAGATGTATTTGAACATCTATGCATCGCATGCTCAGCAAATCTCGTCCCAATATTACGATCGTACCAACATGTACCATCAGACCTTACTCCTAAAACTCAAGTTATTAATAACGCCCTCAGTGTAATATACACTGAAGTGAGCGCAGCAAAAAATAATGACCGGTCAGCCTATTGTTTTTGCTGAGTGTGTTCAAGAGCAAGAAAAGCTATTTTGACTAAAGTTATGTCATTTATCACAAGATGCATACAAGAAATGTGGAGCTAAGTGACAGGCTACGTGCTAACTCCTCACACTTCCTGTTACTCCAGTAGATCCTGTATATATTTTTTTGACAACCCTGAGTTTTTAGTAGTGTTGTACGTGCGTTTGCTTGTGCGCGCGCGTGTGTGTGTGTGTGTGTGTGTGTGTGTGTGTGGCTGGGGAATTACATGCTAACTCATGAACCTGTAGTTCAGCTTTAGTATACAAACATTCAACAGCTGGACTTCATCTATCCAGGTTTGTGAGAGCAAAATATTGAATTAATTCAAATTAACTCAAAGTATTCTAAATAATACTAATATAAACTAACAACCCCAAAAGCATCGAGCTAAAAACAAATATAAATCTTTCGATTTTAATTTATAACTATCATCAACTTGTTGAAATATACAGTGACTCATTTAAATTACAGCATAATTAAAAAAAAAAAAAAAAATGACAGTGATGAACAATCTAATCAAATAGCTGAAGTGCTACATTAACAAAAAAAACTACCCGGACACTTCAATCCACATCACTCATCGCACGGGGAGCAGAAACGTGCAGAAATCCCAACAGGTTACACTTTTTTCCAGGAGCCATTTTCCCCAACTGAGAGGTTCAACTACCTGCTTATACAACTCCAGGCATGCATGGTCACAGCAATTAAATTGTCAGAATTAACAAATTTGTTTTTAACGGGAGCGTAGCCAGCAGTGTGGTCATGAGGCGAGTATTGATTACCAGAACAGAGACATTAGTCTTTAGGTATTTACTCTGCCACCTCTGGTACACGGGCCCCGGACCAGACCAAATCAATCCCCAGAAAAGATGGTTCTTTCCAGCCATAAATACATAGCAGCCTACTCAAGCCTACTGGCAGCCACACGCTCTCCTGTGGAAGTAATGTTGGCGCAGTATGAATGATAACAGTTGTCTATAAGTTTAAAACAGAAATGCACATTTTTCTGCAGGTTTCCAGAAAAGACATGCAAGATGTTCCCCCTTTCTCTTTAAAAGGAAAAATAAAATGCTGTGACAATTTATCACCAGCTAATAATGCTAATTTTCTTTGATTACTTCTAATTTGCTGATCAGCGTGATATTTGAAAAGAACTGCTACAAGTAGCTAGTAAATGCAGGTAAATTCATGCTTGATCTACCACTAAATATTTTCTTAAGGAGTGAGACTGCATTTTCCCCTCTGCATCTGATGAATATAATTACAGCCAGATATGACCTTTGTGCTCTGTTTGAAAACTCAGCCCTGCATTCTCATCTTGAGCCGCACTTCCGTAACAAATGTCGGGTCGACTAAAACAAGACGAAAGGTTACATCAGAAAATGGATGCCGTCAGGCTTCAATGTCAGGGAGTTATTTTAATGATATATTCCCATACTTCAGTCAGGCAGTATACTCTCCGGAGGTAGCATACCCTTGCCACAGCTGGCCACTGGCTATTTTTACACAGACTTGACTTTGAAACCAAATGTTGTTTGCAGAAATTTGTCTTCTTCCGCCGGTGATAAATATATACAGCACATCAGCTGAAAAAAATTCGGAATAAAATGTAATACCAGACCAAATAGCTGAATAATCAACTCACTCCTTCAATGTATTCTCTCCTACTAAAACAAAATGAAGGAAATGACAGAGCATAAGTAGTATGTCTGTTCTCTGTCATGACATAGCTGAAGGGAAAACATGGAGGAATCATGATGGGAACAAAGTAAAATTCAGAGGCTTGCTGCAGAAGAACAGCAAGCAGCTGGACTCTGGCCTCGCTCTCCAGCTGCCTCCACACTGCAGCCATTACTGCAGATCAAAAGTCTTCCAGGATCCTGGGATCCCAAACACTGAATGCTTTTAGATCATACTCGTATCGACTCCTGTCACACCTGCCGTTTGTCTTTGGGAATGATGTCACATTAAAGGGGACGTTAGCAGGTGACACATTGAGGACATTTTTTTTTGGTCCTGGGCAAAAAAAAAAAAAAAAGAGTAATTGATTGTCAAAGTGTGTCTACATTAACCAGCACAGTGATAGTGAACCCTGGTGTGTCCAGGATATTTGCCGAAATGAGGGTTTACACGCATTTCAAATGAGAAATACAACTCTTGGTTTTAACACAGGGAAATATGTGATTTACATATTTGGGTTGTTGGCGACTGCTGGGAGTTCAAGTTGTTATCAAACAGGGTTTGTTGAAAATTTGCACCAGAAAAAAATAAGTGCAAATAATAATGACAAATTGACTGGGCCTATTGTAATACTAAAGGAAAAAAGACATTAATGCTGTAAATCTATATCTTGAATATTCATGAAACCACATTTAATTGTCCTTTTTTTCTTTGATAAGCTTAAAGCACAATGACGACACTTGGTAAACTGGAATTTCTGTTTTGCTGGCATAATGTGACCTGAAGAACCAATATAACTCATTACTGTTTAACAATATTTCAGATATATAGGTCACTGGAATTATACACCTGTAAATACATTTCATTTTGACTAGAAAAGATAAATATTTATGATGTGGAAAATGATCCTGCAAGGAGAAGCATAAAAAAAAAAATCTCAAAGGAAAAAATAGAGGAGGGGGTGTGAATGTTACTTACCACTGATACCTGCCACTGTTACGCAGCCAAGGAAAAAGAATACATAAAATTTCATATATCATGTTATTCATAACCTCTCTGTTCAACACTGATTCCCTGAATAAAGCAAGCGAACACACTGACTAATCCAGCTCTAATGGGAGGCAGAAATTGTCTGTATGAAATTCAAATGCGGGTGATATTTTACTGTGTGCTGTGGTACAATAAATCTTTTATTGCAAAGGGAGGACTAATTTTTATTGCCTTGTACCGGGTGTTACCACCAAGCGAGTAAGAAAGGGCGTGCAAACAACAGACAGGTGTGGGCAGATGTGGCAGACCGGACTGACCGTGTTCGGCCGCGGCTTTGAGCGTAGCTTCTGAGTGACTGGATCCGAAGGGGTTCCTGATGAAGCGACGTCGCCGCCTTAAATCGTCCTCCCAGTAGTCCAGGCGCCAGAACTCCCTCGGCCGGCTGCAACGAGACAGAGGTAGTAGCACATGTGTTAGCAATTACCAGCCAGCATGGTATAGCAGCCCAGCATTAGCACTTGGTCCGAGCAAGCATACATAAAGCCAGCATTGTGTTTGGAGGGGTTTTTTTTAACCCTCAGAATCACTCTTTAAAAACATTCACTTATATACAAGCCGAGGCCTCAAATAATTGTAGCCCTGCTCGTAACAATGACACTATCTTCATCTCAGGGGTAAAGGTGTTCCCTTTCTTCTCCCTCTATCTTTGAGAGGGTGGACTGAGCGAGCAGCATCACAGTGAACTGAGCAAATGACAGCGTGATCATTTTCCACGCACTTCTTTGGCACGTGCTTCCATTCGAGGCTCATTTCAAGCCCAGCAGGATACTTCTTGTCAGGACTCATGGCTTGCAGGATAAGGAGAAGGCCATTACAAACACAGAGGAGGGGGTAGATAGCATTACCAATATTAATCAATGTCTATAGCCTCCATTTTTCTTTCCAGCTTACATCTCCCTTTACCAGGCCAGGTCAGTAAATCATTCTGCTCTCAAGGAAAAGAAAGTGTTAACTTTTAATGAGGACTTGCCACTATATAAGATTGTGCATGTATGCTGTGTACCCATCTATAATGAATTATCACTTCTGGTTTTGAAAGTAATTTCATTTAAATTAAAAATATTCATTAACCAAAGCTTAAAGGCACATAGGAAAACTATTTTTTTGGAATCAAATCGGCATTTTAGTTTTTTGATGGTTTAAGGTTTTTTTGGGGTTGTTTTTTTTAAACTAAACTCTAACTGTCAATTACGCTGCATGAAAATCTACTAAATGTAAAAAGGCGCTTTGAAACATGTTAATGATTAACAACTCAGGTAGGGAGGAAAAAACAACATGCAGGTTTGGGTCTTTAGTGAGACTAAATCCTGACTGTCTGACTTGAGTCAAACAGTCGTTTCACTTGAACTAAATGTTCTCATGAGAAAAACACTTCGGAAATAAGGAAATCCTTGTCTGGGATTCAGGTGATGTTGTAATGGAGTTGGGTTTAGGTAGCTGTTCCACTGGTATATGTACCTAAAACCTGCTGCAACAATTTATTGTGGTTAGTGAAATACTGTGCATGGTTTCCATTCATTCCTCTGGTGTGTGAAAAGTGAAAATAAATGTTAATAGATTTTTTTTTTCACAGACTAACCTCGGAGTACACTGACCCTTGAAACCCATAAACAAAGTGAAATAATGTAACTCACCAATACTGAAACAAGACCGTCAAAAGCAATTAAAAAAAAAGAAAAAAACGGCATTTAAATATTTATAAGCAAAATTTTAAAATCATGACCAGGTTGTTCATAAGTGGCTGCAGCGTATCCTGTAAAAGTGAAAGTTGTAGGAAGACACAGTTTACAGTTTCAGTGGCATAGGCTATGACGGGAGAACCCCGGCATATATTATGTGATCTACTCTCGAATGCTGCTCTGGCCGGGGGCTCCTCACAAATCTTCAGTCCAACACCAATGATCACACAGGGGCCTCTAAAAGGGAAAGGAGCTTTACGCAAGAAAATAAATACAATTTCCAAGCAGGTCCTTTAAAACCACGTATGTCCGGGCTAATGAAAACCATTGATTATTTGATTTATCTGAACAAAAAAAATAAAAATAAAATTGGTCTCAAAAGAGTGGAGATTGGCTGCTGCTCAGACTTTAAGTCTGGATAATTTGTTTCAGTGCATAGAAAAACAACTACACAAGAAATGTTTAAGTGTAAAGTGTCAAATTTGAAATAATGATGAAATTCAGAGCCGTGACTAAGAAGAGGGTGTATGGTGGTGTGTGCAGAATGCAAGTTGGAAAGACGCTCGGGACACAGATCTGTGCAGGAACAGATTTCTCGCCAGTGACAAAGGCCGTGCTCCGTGTTTGCATGTGATAGTCTCCAAACGCAAATGGCCACTTCATCATCCTGCCTGCAATGGTATTCATCTATGAAAATAATTATCGAGGTTGTGCGTGGTGCAGAGCTTAGAATTTGGATGCACTCGTCTCTCATCTCATGGAAGGTGGGGATCTGTCTGATTCACACAATACACGTTAATCCATCAGAAGGGGAAGCAAAGCCTGCAATAATTAGTCATGGCATTGGGTGGGGGGTGGAGGGTGGGGAGTGAGGGGAGGGGGGATACTACCTCTGCCAGTCATATTCATCCAGCGCACCATGAACAGGCGACGGTGAAAGTCCTAATAATGGGGTGCTAGAAGAGGTGGACGGACGATGAAAGATACCTCGTCATCAATCCCCGATGAGCGTGCCGCCATAACAAGAATGGAGATGTACAGCGCTATGCAACCCCCATACCACACACTGAGTGTGTTTCCACAAAGATAATAAATTATTCAGAGCTCATCCATCCTCCGAGGGCATCCTTGGCAGAATTTACTGAGGCGCCATTTTTCAAAATAACAACAATTAATATAACAAAAGGCCAGCGTTGTGCTGCGGCTCACGCCAACCACTTGTGTAATTAGTAATTAGTCCGGTCATAAAAGGTGTCTGGAAGGCCTCGCTCGTTAAGCCCGAAGTGACTGTTGTCAGCCGATGAAAGTGCTGGAGAGACACTGAGGCAGTGAGTGACTGAGTGTGTGTGTGTGTGTGTGTTTTTCATACTTCCATATATATATATATATATATATATATATATATATATATATGTGTGTATCAGTGTTTACAAGCCTTACACGAGGCTCTGTGTTTGTGCAAGTTAGGGAGAAAATGTTGAGCCACACCTCTAATGTAGACCACATTGGCTACCGACGAAACAGGGTCTGGAGGAGTTTTATGCGAGGTAGTAAATACAAATTACCTTCTTTTTTTTTTCCTTTCTCCTTTTGAAACATGTCTGGGATGCTCTTCAGGATTCTGGAGTTATAAATTTGAGGACGTTTACCAACACAGAGGACAGGTTTCTCCTTTCATGTGGCCCTGATGCTCTTTCTCCCAAATCAGTTAACAAAACAGTTCCGCCTGTAATCTAATAAACTCAACACCAACCATCAACACCACTCCATGGATATATTTTACTGGTGGGCTCCTTCAGATTTAAATTAGGTTTATAAATTCTCCATTTACATCAAAACAGAGCAGAGGTTCAAGTAGATGTGGCATGGTTAGGTGACATAGAAAACAAATGGTCTGATTGCTAGGAGTTTTCCGTATGAAAGCTGGTTTAGGATTCATGAAATGCTTATTCGAAAAGAACAGCGTTTACAAAAGTGGAGCGTTAAGTGAGCTACATCAACTATGTCCTCTACAATAAACTATTCCCAAACACATGGGTGCATTTTCCCTAAATAACGAGCGAGAAGCACAGTTATTCAAGAAATGTGACATTATATGACAGCTAATGACTGAAATTACATAATCTGAACATCGTTTTAAAGCACTTGTCAATGTATGTATAAAGTATTTCTTTGCCTGGATTTTTTTTCTTTACTTTTCTGCATTTACTGTTACAGTTTCCTACTACACCAACCCAGCTTCCCTCAGGGGGTACTTAATCTTTAAATTTATCCTAAATGAAACACTAATCTGGCATTAAGAATCCCAAAATAAACAATGCCAATCCAAGTCACTCCTGTTAATTATCACATATTATTGGGATTAGTGGGGTTCCCTAGTTGTGTATGAGGCCCTAAAAGTCCTCATGATTATCAAACGGACAGATTAAACATGTTAATAGATTCTCTCTGCAGGTCCTGAAAGTTTGATAGCGATGCGATTTCAATGGTACCATTGTTCATTTGGTGACAAGAACAAATGACGGCCATCCATCAAAATCAATTCAGACAGGACTGTTTGGAGACGGATGCATTCCAGTTTTCTCACTAGGTTTAGTCTTTAAAAATAATCTTTACCTTTTAATGCTTGATACAAGAAACTGATATTCAAACAAGAAACACATCCAATTTCCTTCCTGATTTTTATCATTACTATTTTTAAAAAAACATTTTGGGAAAGCAAGAGTTTACAATGGGTGAACATGGAGAGGTAAAGAAAATATGACCTTGCATAGGTTTACATTCAAAGCATCAAAGCAGTATGTAAATGATAACATGACCTTTATCATAGCGAGCAGGATATTCCGAGTGGATATGCTTTCATATATCACTACAAGCGACTGCACTTTGGCACAAACAGTCATTCATAACCTTTCTGCTAAATTAATTTGGGTACAGTCAATGAGACCTGCATATGCACAGGAGATTTTCCCCCTTGCTTATTTTATATTAATGCCAGCCCCTATTGGCAGCTTTCAAATTGCTCAAACATTGCTGCTATCCCCAAGATCATTTTGCTTTGATTTGCATAAACCATGTGTTTAGAAGAAACGGGAGAGGAGTAGATTGAGGATTTGTCATGTTGAGGACTGGTTGCTGGAACGCAGGCTCTTTGTCAAACAGTGGCAGGGATCGCCTCGATGGGATCTCCAGACTCAAATTAAAATGAAACAGGACCAAATACCTTCCCACTGAAATTGTTTGGTATGATTAAGTTGTGCCAGAGTGATTTTCTACATGTGCATTAATGCCTATCCTTCCCACTCCAATGAGGTGTACAGGAAACCAACTACATGTGTGTATGTTAATTTGCCTCAGCTAATGTTGTTTACGAGATTTACCAGAGGTAATGTTGGGGTCACAGACACGATAATATTTCCATCTTATCTCCTTAAATGATGGTCTGCGTACAACGCTGGCCATCCTCACTATAAATCACAGAATTAAGTCTTTTAATTTGTCTGTTTTTAATTAACTTAAATACAACATTATTTCATATTTGTAAAGAAAATTCTATAAAAACATCCAATGAAAGAATTCATATGAGTGGAAAGAAAATGAATTCAAATTAAAACTCGCATGCTTTGCTTTTATAATCCTCGTGTTCACTCCCTTTTCACTGAATTTGCTGCTAAGACACACGAGCGCTCACACTCTCATTACCGAGACAACACAAGCACCTACCACTCCTCCCAATTAACTCCAATTCATCCAAGAGCTTTCAAAAAGTGATCTGAAAAAAGAGAGAACATCTCTGCAACATCACCAGCTTGCAAGGATCAAAGTACTCCCATGGGTGGACGGCGAAAGGCTGCAGACTCCCCACAATGCAATGCAGCCAAATGAAATAATGCAAATCAAGCCCTAATTACCACCAGCGTCGTATGAGGCTTCCAATTAGCAGCAATTACACTGAGTGTAAATTCACCAACAAAGGCCAGACGATTAGACACTAATTATATCAGATTTCATGGGAGGTAAAAGGAAAAGTGTTGTATGAGTAAGGCAGTAAATATTGAACAAAGACAGGCCTGCTTAACATACTGTGATGTGCATGCTATATCCACTCCAAAAATATTTATATTCTTTAATTTAAAATAGCCTCCCTTTTTTTGCCTCATCAATATCATCCAAGTATCAACTACGTACTAAACTGTGCACACAGACTTCCATTGCGACAGCGCTGAAGTGGTACCATCTGTATTTTTGATGAAGAGTCACATTTTTCCTGGGATTTTGACAACATGCATTTAAGGCCATTTATCACTACCACTGCGAGGTAATGAGGGCATCCACTGGACTGCAGTTGCATAATTCTGCCATTACTGGCCCATTGTAATAATCTTCTGACCTCTAGCTTTCAGAGCTGATCTTGAATGGCGTGACAAATCTGAACACATACCCACGTTTCCAGCACACCCCAAAAGAAAAACACGGGAGAAGCTCAAGGTCAGCTGAGATTAGGAGTCTGGGGAAGGTTTTTTTTGTTTTTTTTCTCAGTCTAAGGGTTCCCATTTAAAACAAAATCATGGGGCCATGTTTAACCTTGCACCTCAAATGTCAAAACTAACTGGGGGACATTAAAACACAAAAACATGAGATTCTAAACTTTTCTTTTTTTTTTAAAGAAATTTCTGTATTGTTTATGATTTTTTTAAACTACACAAAATGTATAAAATCATACCGATCTTCCTTGTTAAAAAAGGGGGCTTCCTGATGCTTTACTATATAATAAACAAATAATTAATGTCCGCTCTCCTTCCGCTCTTTATATACAGTGAGTCTGTTGTGTTTCTTGTTTCAGCGTCCTGCACAAGTACAATACTCCACGATCTCATCTGGGGCTGTCTGCTATTCATGAGCAGCTCCTCCCCTCTCTCCATTATATGGCTGAGCCCATTACAGCATTGATAGTTCAGTGTGTGTGTGTGTGTGTGTGTGTGTGTGTGTGTGTGTGTGTGTGTGTGTGTGTGTGTGTGTCTGTTATGTCAAGTGCAGCAATAAACAGTCTAACTATAATGGGCATATAGTTATCTCTTCATGTAAAAAATAGCACAAATTGCAATAACAAAACAACGGCTTCCACCCACACAAAGGTCTCCCTCGTAAATTTTGAATATAGACATTTTGTGTATTTTAGCTTAACACCTCATGGATAAATTGTTGAATTGGATTGCATTTCATAGTACAGGTTTACCTAAAGTACATGGACTTTATTAATGAATTACATTTTTCAAATTTTTATTTTTTTTAAGTGTGCAACTCTGAATCTCAACTGCTGAAGCATTATTTCCCTCTGGGGAGAACAAAGTGCTCATTTAGCCCCTTTATCTATTATCACTATCAATTCTTCAGATCACAAAGCTTACACATCGAACTCCTCTGGTCTGATCCTCTAAGGGTTGGTGCTGAACTTGAACTAAGTCATAGGGATGGGGGAGGGGGGTGTAAAGTAAATCTACAGCGAGAATAAAAGCTGAAGATCTACGAGTACAGGACGATCCTCAGTCTTCATGATACTACAGCAGGCAACACCAATGTTTTATGTGGCTTCTTTCTGCTTTAGCTGTACACGAAAGTGCTGGATTCGAAAGATAAAGGCGATTTTTTTTTTTTGCGGGGGGGCGAATGTTGAAAGTAGCAAAATAAATGACCTGCTGGTCCCGGGGTGTAATTACAGTGGCTGGAAGCATACCAATCTATCAAGAGGAAGAAGGGGGGGTGGCTGACACGCTGCAAAGGGGTTAGTCAAAGGAGATAGCCTTTGACTAACTACTGGCCCCGGACAATCGATACTCTGCAGATATTGCATCCAGGGAAAAAGGAGGGAGAAGAAAAAGCCCTAAAAACTTCCCAAATGGCTTTTCATTCAGATATTGATCAGCACCTTTTTATCGTGACCTTCCTCCACCAAGGCCATATACTTTCTTAAGGGTATATGAAACTCATAAATCTGATAGTTGCTACAGAGTCCTGCCTTGCTGTGAGCAGCGAGGCAGGGAGGTACAATGGTGTAATTGGTCTTCCTGAAATGGGATTCTTTCATACTTCATAACTAGTATTCTGGTACATTTCTGAGCTGCTATGAAGAGGACAGACAATACAGATACTGTACAGAGACCTAAAGAGGAGGCTATAATGATTTGAATGAGTTAGAGTAAATTGGGTGAACACTCTCCAGTTTTGGAGAAATATAGCTCTAAAAAAGGTTGGTACCCACTACATGCATGTAAAAGTACAAATTTAAATTTAAGCATTTGTTGTCATTTTAAATGATCTACTGAGTGTAATTTTTGAGTCTCGGTCCATGCTGCAACACTTAACCATGCTAACATATGGACATCATCAGCTGTTAATATGTTTCACCATGACACTTTGTTACTATTCCTTACAGGCCCAGCCACTGTACTGTATATACAGTCGAGGTAAATGTTATCATTAAGGCCATATTCTAATTCATATCCATGAGCCAGACTGCATGGTAGGGCCTTCGTGGCACGTTATTTTATGTAACTGATGGAACGCACGTCTGTCAAACGTGAAGAGTCTCCCCAGAGATTTAAGGAACATCTTTTTTGTCCAAGTCGCAACTTTTCTGTCCCAGACACGTGTCAAGACTTTGTGATTAATGTAGTGGAGGGTTTTATGTTAAATCCGTTTAAGGACTGAGGTGCAGGAGACGTCTGCGTGATACAGAGAGTCTCGTTTACAGAGACGGACATAACTGAAGGCAGCCTTGCATTGCTTCGCGTAGTATGTTTATGCTATATGTTTATGACTGTATATCAAGGCAGATGGATGATCACAACTCAAGCCCCAGCTAATTGGTTTTGAAGTAGTTGGGATCTGGACTAAAGGAAACAACTGTCTCTGCCTCAGATGAGACGGGAGCTGCGCACTGCTACAGCTGCCAATGCTCAGGACAGCGGGTCATGTTTGTGTTTAGACTGAAAGTATTTATAAGGAAACCAGAAAGCCATTAAAAATGACACGTTCCATACAAATTAATGGATGTCTTCAATGTAAACCAATGCAATTTTATCCTATAGATTATCTACTTAATTGCAATTTAACCATCAGCCTGACTTTGTTTTGTTGAAATTGTGACTGTAAAATTACTACTGGAAAAAAAAAAAAAAAGATAAACTATGAAGATTAAAATACAAATAATAATCAATGGCTCTGTCCAATGGTGGGGTTGAATCTAATTGGAAAAGCCTACGATAAACGCTAAAAGTCAGAATTAGGAAAGGTTGGGGATCCAGCCGTAGCGTTTACTCTATTCCCAAACAACAGCAACAAAGGAAACCTGATGGTTAGATAAGTCCACAGCTGCAGAATTTTCCATTCAGCAAACAAGACACGCTCTCAACATTTTACATACAGATTTGTGCAATCCCTCATCACTACAGTTTAGTGTATACCGAAGAAAGAGGAAAGGATGTCTTAGAAAAATGCCCTGTCTTGTCTTTGTCTCCATCTCAACTTTTGATCCTTCAGTAACAAATATCTCTCGCTCTCATCCTCTGCTCCATCCAACTCCCTCCCTCTCTCTGTCTGTCTGTCTGTCTTCCTGCCCCTCTCGTGTCATGCATTTCCGAGAGTCAGTGTACTCTAAACTGTTATGTTCTTGTTTCCTATGGTTATAATCTCCATTGACACGCTGGAGCCCCATTTCCTTTTTCAGCTCTGCATCCACAGAACCAGTGCAGTTGTAATGTATAGTGTGTCCATAACACACACGCAAGGCAGCTCAGACATTGTGCAGACCTCGGCGTTAACACATGCATTACCTTCAGTATTATGTATCATAATTGTCATTTAAGTCTGGAATGAAAGCATACAAGTGGAGATAAATCTGGCTGCCACGGCTTCTCAAAAAAAATACAGAGTGAGCATGAATGTACTCACTGTGCATAACTCCATATGTTGAGAGTATAACTGATTATTTGAGAGGGTCTTACAGCTGCAAATTAAAAGAGGAAGATCAACGAATGAGGAAAAAACTAAAGAACTAACAAGGCAACAAGCAGTAGTGCTGCAGTCCAATTAATTGAGGGCCATCCAACGGTTTCATAAGTGATGGGGACATTAAATTAAAATAAAAATGCGTTATTTCAATTAGATTATGTGATCTTATTTGTGGTCCTTTGAAGTTTTTCCTGTAATCATATTTCAGTATTATTTGAATCAGACTAGTGGTGTTTGCTGATGTCATCAGCGAGATGCCATTGCCAATCCAATCTGATCAAACCACACTATCTTGGTTATAAGATGGGAGTTAGAATTTTACATGATAGTATAATACCTTTGATTACAAGTTTAGCTGATCAAAGAATATCTCATTTTTAAAATATCTGACAAAGTTTTAATTAAAAAAAAAAAATCAAGGAATCATTTCGGTGTTCCAGGCTTTTAAATATGACAATTTGCTGCTTTTCTTTGTTTTATGTCATCATAAACTGAATATCTACTACTAATAAACTGTTCTACTGCTTAGACAAAACATCAAGACATGTGAAGATTAAAAGTTGGACAGAGATTGTGATGGGCTTTTTTACCCTGTTCTGCAATTTCATAGGCTAAATGATACCTTGATTAATAATTCAAAAAATAACCAACACACTAACACATATTGAAAACCATCATTAATTGCATTACGTGCTACACTCAGACAATTAGTCTTTCAATTAGTCAGTTTACAGAAAATATAGAAAACAACAGTTTTGATGTTTTCATTGTTTGAGTTAATATCAAGCAAGAATTGCAAACCTTCATCAGTTCAGGGTTTTTGATTGTAAAGAGTTCTTCTGTAACGTAAATACCTTCATAATTAGGATTACTGGTTCATTTGATCTGAACCGCATATCTAAGGAATATGAAGAAATCCCTTTTTTGGGGCTTTTGGACGATAAATTATTAAACTAATTGAGAGATGATTTGTTAATGAAAGCCACTGTTGGTTGCAACAATAACAAGCAGCAGAGGTTAGTGAGGTTAGTGCAGGTGAATAAAGAAGAACGAAGTAGTGGAAAATGTGCGTGTATATAAAATACTACTTCCTGATTCAGTTTATGCATCAAATAAAATGCTGTACATCAAATGGGGATATTGTGTGTTACAAAAGCTATTTTCCTAATGAAATAACAGGAAGTTGAGGAAATTTTATATAAATACTGTGTTCATAGTGTCATATGTGAAGATGATATAGATAAATAGTAAGACAAACCCTCGACAGTATTTTGTGTGCACAGCATTTGATGTCATCGGCTGTGTCATTAGCTGTAAAGAAGGACAAAAAAAAAACCTTTTCTGGGATACACTGAGGATATTTTGCTGCAGCTTCTTTCCCCCAATAGTGCACTGGTGAAATGACGTAGTACAAGATAAAATAGTAATGCTAATATCAATAGTTTGTCCATTACAGGTCAGCTAACTGTCCAGTGGAACAGTTACAAAGCTGTTGGTTTTCGATCTCACAAGTCCGATCAATACGGGGGCATACTGTTTCAATTTTGCCAGCATTGATTTTCTCTATAACACTCCAACCCTAAAGCATTCGTCTTTCTGAAGGAAGGAAGATTTGATTTACTGATGAAAAATTGGAGTGCACATCACAAAGATTTTTTGCCGGGCGGGAGTGTGACACGCCAAAAGATGGATGTCCCTTGGCTGGGAAGCCTCTACCCTAAGGGCGTCCATTAGAGCAGCGGTGCTGCAGAAAATGAGCTGCTTATATGAGGAAGGAGGAGCAGAGGGAGAGGAGTTGGAGATGTGTGTGTTTTCAGGGCCTGTAGGTGAGGATTGTTGGGGTAAACTAGAAATAAAAAGGATGCTGATGCAAACCTGATTCTTCATCTTGAATAATGTTTGCGTTTGCCTCAGAGAAACCGGCGACATCAATAGATTGTCAACAGCAGCTCTGGATAAAAAAAAAAGTGTGCGCAGTGCTTCTGCATCACACTCCAACCTTTTCTCAGCTGCAGCTGCCTTCCTTTTACTTTCTCCGCTTCTTGCATCCAGAGTGAATTTCCATGGTACATTAGTCAGCCTATTAGAATGCAATAAAGAGAAGGTATGAGAGGGGGGAAAAGAGGAGAGTATTGTATGCCCCAGAGACTGTGAGTTGGCGTTCTCCATCATCTACCCTCATCTCCCCTCTCTGTCTGTCGACTTTGTCTAGGTGTCATATCCATGAAGGATGATTCCTGACCCAAATAAACACCGCAGCAGGCTGGATGCTCAGCGGACCCCAGATCAAAATAAAAATAATAAAAAAAGAGGAAACAGGGAGAGTGAGAAAAAAAAATGATATCAGCCAGTTGTTTCATTTGTGGCCGTCTTGCTAGCCATTCATTTACTTTTTCTCCTCTCTTAAAAAGACAGCAGGCTGGCATGTTGCACACCTGAGTCTCAAGGTGCTGGGACAGAAATGCATGGATGAACAGGTAGCCTCGCTCTCTGTCTGGCTGTGGATCTGCCTACATCTTGACACTAGATGACAGACAAGGGCATAGGAACGACAGACACGGCTTTTGTCTGGTGCAGGGAATCCTCCTTGGACACTCGGTGATACAGCTGAAGTAGAAAGTGAAACAAGAAAGACCAAAGGACAAGGAGTAAGGGAAAAGAGAAGAAATTGTAATGTCGTGAAAGAGAGAGAGAGCAGAAAGAAAGAGAAAAGACGAAGCGGTAGGGGAATGGAAAAGGGAAAATCACCTAACACCTCTTCTCTCCAGAGGCCAGCGCCGCTGTAAGCTGGATATTAAGACACAAATTGCATTCAAGCAGGTCACACTGTGTCAGAAGATATTAGATGCCTGCTGTGAGGAAACAACAATTCCCATCAGCTTGTGAGAAAATAATATTTTCATTTTCAGACTCTTTATTGAATGGAAACTTTGGGGAATACGTTTTTATGGTGTGTGAGCAGGAAGTCTTGGGTTTTACACCCAGGCAACAAAAGGACGTAATCATAGCCGCGTATTGTCTTTGTGTTCCTGGATTTCATTTTCACAGCTGGAAAAAGGCTGTGGGTTTCATGGTGTGTATCCGTTTTTCCCCTCCCATTCTTATTTACGGGCAGGGATGTTGCTGCACCACATGTTTTGTGTGTGTGTGTGTGTGTGTGTGTGTGTAAGTGGTAAAAGGGAAAGAACATTTCTTCCATTAGGATGCCTGCAGGTATACATAGGTGTGCAGGAGGTTTTGCCTTTCCTTGTTCGTTTGCAGCACCAGATGTTTCTCCAGTGCCCACATACCACGGGCTCTGGTGCGAAGCTGCACCACCTGACCTTCACAGTAATTGACCAAAAATATTGATGTAATGGCACAAGACTGATTGTGATTTATTAAAAGAGCGCTGCACTCCAAGGCCCAGTGCCAATGGCTCCCTGCGCCCATCGGCAGCCATTAGGAAAACCATCAATAGTGCTACGGCATAAAGGACCGGTAATGGGGTGACTTTTCTAGCCAGGGCTCGTACAACACAATATCCATAGTAAATGGCTTCGCCTTGTGTGAGTAAAAAAGGATGTGAACAGAAGGAACGAGATGAAGGCAGGGGAGGGAGGGAGACTGGATCAAGAGAGGAAAAATATGACAAATAATACACCACATCCTGATATTAGAGAGAAACAAATAGAAAAGGAAAACAAAGGCAGCCAGAGATGGACTTGTGATCCAACAGCAAACGAACCCTCGCCAGACGAGTCTCTGGAGAGTTGGTTCAGCCTAACAAGCGTGAGCCAGCAGCCGTCTCTCCGGCTCACCATTACACACTACCTGCACAAACAGCCATCATTAGGGAATAGCTGCATTGGATTGGGCTGCCTATTTGGCGAAACAAACACAGAGGATAAGGTTCCCTCTGTTCTTAATGGGAGCTGAGCTGCTCAAACGGCTTTCATCTCTCTCCCAAGTCAATGCATCATTCAACCCACAGCTGACATTTTCACCTTTAGAGATCTAATTTAATCAAAGTCATGAGTATTGGGGGATGAGAAAGATAATGATGAGATTAAAACCATTACTGTGATTTGAATAATTTTCAAGGCTGAGAAAATTACATGCAATGAACATGGTTCATAAAAGGAAAAAAACAAAACAGGTGCATCCTCATGATTAAAGGGATTTCTACACAATTTTTCATTTTAAATCTATGAAATAAACATCTACAAACTAATGACAACGATAAAGAATGGATTCAACATTAATGTACTATAAATGTGTGTGTGTGTGTGTGTGTGTGTGTGTGTGTGTGTGTGTGTGTGTGTGTGTGTGTGTGTGTGTGTAAGTGTAACAGCACCTCAGATCTTTTTCCCTGTCACAATAAAATCAAAATCATCTTCACAATTGTGAAAAAAATTGTCGATTGAAAGAAGAAAATGACTTAATAATGTAAAAAATGAAATTTACTTTTGACATAGCTTTGGTTTTACCTTATGGAAGAGTTTCCCCAGGCTCCATGTTTGTCAGTCAGGATGTTGACTATCTTCTGGATGAGCTGTGTGGCTGTCACATGGTCGCGGTACTTGGCTGCTCGGATCAAGTGGTCACACATTTTCTCCTCATCTCGCTTGTCTGCTGCGTACTGAGCACAGTTAGACTGAAAGAAAAAGGGGAGAAAAAAAAAATGTTATACAGTTTGCAAGTCGGTACATAACAGACAAAAACAGGTCTAGAGGACGGAACAATACAGTTACTGGCACCAAATGAAAAGCGTGGGGACATTTCTGTCCTCGTGTCATTGTCGTTGATTAATAACAGTGGACATGTTTTTTCTAAAGCCCTCCGGCGTACCAAATCACACGACACCTACAATCCACAGGGAGGACATTTTTCTCTGTCTAAATTTGTTATCAGAATGGGCCTTTGAACTCGGCAGCGACAGAGGAACAAAAACACCTTCTGAAAATAACAGCTATAATTTGAAACAGTGTTTTGATTTCCAATCTCTGTTTCATAACCAATTTCCATTGCATACTCATGTTGCACTCACGGCTTACTTTGAAAGAATTGTTTTGAAGTGACGTTCTTCTTGAAGATAAGTGAAGGGACAGAAATAAAAACAGGTGCTCAGTTTAGTAAAGGCTTGCAGGGGTGCATTTACATTTTCGTCTGTTTTGAGTACAGCTACTGAGGCAAATGAAGGCCAAAGTAAGAATAAAAACTAATTTGATTATTAATGCAGCATCGGCTGTATATCACTCTTCTTATCAAATTAAACTTAAACAATCTCACTGATACAGTCACACAGTAACTATTAACCCGAAAGCATTGCTGAACAAATACAACGTGCTCTCCCAAAGTTACCAGTAAATCGCTTTACAATGGGTCCTCCTCTTCAATCCGAACAACATTTCATATCTGACAGAAAATCTATAGGTATAAATCACATTAGAGGGGCTTTTCTGCAGGCTGCTTGGCCTTAATTATCAATCTACGTCTCTTTATGTGGCATTAAAGTGGACTGTGACCTTCCAGCATGATGACCTGCGAAATAGCAGAAAAGAAGGATCGCTAAGAAAAAAAATTCAAATTGTAGACAAAGAGAAAAATCAAAAACGATGCTTTGCTCTGTGTGTGTGTGTGTGTGTGTGTGTGTGTGTGTGTGTGTGTGTGTGTGTGTGTGTGTGTGTGTGTGTGTGTGTGTGTGTGTGTGTGTGTGTGTGTGTGTGTGTTGCATGCCCAGTAGTCTGGACAGTCAAGGTAAGGCCATGCACAAATGGGACATGGAAGAAAGGAAATGTCTCGAAAAGATTGAACTTAATATCAAATTGTTGCACAAGATACTGTCTGCTAAGAGAAGACACATGTTAAACTGAGACAGCAGAAAGACATGCCGAAAATGCACAAATTTTGTACGGAAATTTTAGAATGATCCATTTTAACAACATAAATGCTTCTGTGGATTTCCATAAATTAAACAGATAGCAAGTAGGAGGCCTGTAAAGAGTCCATTTCCATCTGCCCGTCTGAGCCATGTAAAGTCTGCAGTACTAATCAACGGTGCCGGGTTCAAACTCATAACCATAAACAAACACTTCATCACCTGCATGTGTAGAGCCTGCCCAAACACCCAAAGCCTCCATGCTGTAATGGGCTTTTCTTATATCCAAAGCCAAAGCCGACTGCAGGAGAAAAAGCCAAATTCACAGACTGACCCCTAAAATAACAACCAAAGAAAAGCTGAACACATAAGTAGCACCATTAAAGCCCAAAGTTGGGTTTGCTTGTAAGTGGAAAAGACAAGTCACTGTTAATTCCAGGGGTCATTCCACTGATGTGAAGTCAGAAAATATGCCGGGGTATTATGAAGGGCTTATTATGTTATGTTATTAGGAGGGTTAAAGCGAATAACTAAATCTCCCCCTTGGCACTATCCTGCATTCACTTCAAAACAGATCCACTGACAGGACAAATGAGAGAAACTAAAAGGGGCATTTTGGGTATTTAAAAAAAACAAAACAAAAAACACACTTCTTTAATTTCTTTAAAGGAATGCTGAGGAAACATGAGATGATTTAAAATTTCTGCTTCCATTTGAAAGAGAAACATACCTCTTTTGGAGTGACTGAAGCAGTCAGTATGCAGATTTAAAAAAAAAAAAAAAAAAAAAAAAAAAAACTAAAAAAAGATGATCGCTTCTATTTTCCAAGTAAAAAAGAAGTGAAGCTCAGAAAAAAAAAGACAGCAGACTATGCTCTGTTAGCTTCCTACCCAAACATCCACCAGGGCACAAGTTGCTGGCAGCGAGACCGTTATGACTTGCGACACTGTAATCATGGGCAGCACCTTCCATTACATGGCCTGGCTGACAGGGTCGGGCAACGTGGGTGCTGGCTCTGCCGGAGGAGACAGCTTGGTGAAGATGAAATGATAATGGCTGGCATTAATCGAGTCAATTACACTGAGTCGTGTCTCCCACAATTCATCTACGGCTCAAATAAATAACTGTGGATGTGTGTTGGAGTTTGGGGAGGAAATGGGCTCCTAGAAAAAGAGAGTGGAAAGAACAGTAATCATCTCTAGAGTCACATGACGGCAGAGATCATCGACACACCTACAGAGACGACACATTTAAACACATTTTAATCCATACTGAATTTTATTTTAAACCACAAAATAACAGGCTGTATGCTGCTGAAAATTGTTATTTTGGTAATCAGTGCCACCAAATCTTGTTTCTAAAATGCTGATTCTACAAATAACAAGCAGGACAAACAAGCAGAAGAGTTTCACACCAGTGGTGTTGTACCAGTGTCAGCTTTATCTAAATGCTGTAGTTGTTGTCAGATGATGCCTTAGCTCCCCTCCTCCTCTCCCCCCTGTGGGTTGAGAGGGTTAACCAGTATAATAGGCCGGAGAATGGAGGCTCATTACAAGATATCAGCCCTATGTTTATCAATTAGAGTGACATAGAAAGGTCTAGTGGTGTTGCCATGCCACGGAGAGCTTTCAACACACCACCTGACAAAACCAGGGTCTCAAGGTTCTGTCGGAGAACAGGAGGAAGAAACAAAACCAGAGGAGATGTTATTAAAGCACTTGATTTGCAATCTCTTGACATTGGTGGCACATCAGGGATACGCGCTCTCCAAGGCTGGGCTATCGCTTCACGAGAATCTCCAATTTCTCACATCCGTCGACAAGCACTCCCAGAGGGTTTCATTTACAAACGGGCAGAGAAACTGTCCAGAGGAAGGCGAGACATCAGGCTTGTCCTTGTCTGGTATCAGAGAATGCAAATACACTACAAATAAATTCCTCCTGGAACACAATGGAGGTCTGGGGAGACAAGAGGACGAAATGAGAAAGGAGGATGGGGGTCGCTAAACAAAAGTAGATGCTCAACCAGTCCACCAATTGGTTTCAGAGAGATTCTCTTGCACTTGATCTCTTGCCCTCGAGTTTTCAAATTGCAACATAAAATGTCACCAGGGGAATTCAAACAATGGGCTAGGGAAGAAACGAGTGAAAGGAAGAGGAGGGGG
This sequence comes from Embiotoca jacksoni, assembly GCF_022577435.1. NCBI lineage: Eukaryota > Metazoa > Chordata > Actinopteri > Embiotocidae > Embiotoca > Embiotoca jacksoni. The sequence goes on from NW_027185392.1 coordinate 14,959,190, forward strand.
AGAAAAATGAGGGCTTAAAAGTACAATGGCGAACAAAAGTCACCAAATGACAATGCCTGACAGCCACTTCAATTCTGAAATGATGCCCCTGTCATGCCGTGCTCTCAAGTATTGATTTTTTTTTTTTCTTCTTCTCTTGGAGCGCCAGAGGAAAAAAAAAAAAATCTAATCCAGTTGAAACAGATCCCTGCTGCTGGCATCAGCTCACTGCTAGCGGCCATCAAGGTTAACGCAGGCGCAACACTTATCAAAGTATCTCTCTTCTTCCTCCTCCTCCTCCTCCTCCCCCAGCTCCTCCCTTCACACTGTCTGTGGCCGAGCTTTAATGGACTGGTCACCATGCTCGGCTGGCAGCCTCTTCATCTTTTCTACACAGAAACGTTTCGTCCCTGTAAAACCGCGCCCTCCTTTTTGCCACATCAGTCTGCATAGCTGCCATCTTTAGCACGATAACTCTGTCCCAGCTTCAAGGTCATGCCACGTGAAAAATCAGACGTGTTAAAATGTCATCTGGAGATGACAAATAGTCAAATGAAGGTAGGATGCAACCAGATGAAAAATATATGTCCTCTGAATTGGCTGTTGCCTGAAATTATGAATACTGGTGGCACAGAGCTCAGGCTGAATACCAAATCAATCAAAAATAAGAATTTAAGGGGGATTTTTTTTTTTCCTACAAAAAAAATATCTAAAAAGCACATAACTTTGACGGCACTCTGCAATGCTCATTGCGCAGCGAAATTTTTATCCAGCATCATAAGCTCACCTTCAGCCGCTCAAACGAACAAAATAAAATATCAAGAGAACCTTCTTCTCGTAACAAAAGGGACTATGTCAGAGTGAGACAAAGGAAACTGTGGAGTTAAGTCATATTTCGGGGTTAGCTGGTTACACAATGACGGGAGCTGCGGAGGAGGTACCTGGGGACTTCATTATGTTGACAAGACAGCAGGACTGAGACTACTGTTCTCCAACCATCCTCTGAACCCCACTTCTCCTTTTCTATCTCCTGGTGTCTTAAATGAAACAGTCCATGTTGTACATTGAAAAATAAATAAGCATTTACCAAAGAAGACAGAAAGCAATGCCGAAACATGCCAGCGTGTTATATATTTTTACAATAAAGTCAGATTATGCGTTCGGCGAACTACTGACGTCCAGAGAGAAATTTCTCTTTTGCCATTTTGAAAATATGCCCTTACCCTCGTGTGTGCAACAATACGATCACAAAAATAGGCATGTTCCTGTTTTTTCTCTCAGTCTCCTGACAACAGATTTGCCCATAATGAGATGCTCAGGCATCCAGACCTGCTGACACGCTACATTACGGTTGCGACAACTACATGACAGCGAGCTACAGTTGGTGGCAGCTATCAGTTTGAGTGCTGGGAATGATGTGGTGTAAATAGCCTTTGGGAGCTGTGGTTCTCGGACTCTCCCCCCGTCTGTTTGAGCAACCTTTGTTCAGCAGATTGCTTACGTTTTAACAATGAGTGACCTGTGTTCCAAATTTTTATGTGTATGTGAAATATGAGTAAAACAGAGTAAAATAAACATGTAGTTAGTTTTTGCATGTTTTATTTCTCATTTGTTTGAATAACAGGCATCAGACAGGCATCGCACACAGGGTTGTTGATTAGTTTACCAGGTGTTCTTAAAGGAACATAAAAAGAGGTCGCTCCACATTATTAAGTCACAATCCTCATGCAGTATGGGGTAGAAGAAAGATCTTTCTGAAGATAAAAATCCGTGCAATAGCGCAATGTCTTGCAAGAGGCATGAAAACCACCAAAACTTTGAGAGATTATCAAACCAGAAGATTTGTGAGGGATTTAGAGTACAGATGAATCTCGTACGATAAAAGTCTGTTAGATAAATTTTCCATCAGACACATTAATAGTATAAAAGGGAAGCTGTTGAAAAGAAAATAAGTTACTGATGAGCAGAAAGCAGGTGTTTTAAACTGCTGGTGTTTCTGAAGCCCTAGGATCCTCCAGAGCCAGGCAGTGGTGCAGAAAGATGTCGGTAAAGAGGTGGCAGAGTGATGGCCTGGGCATAGATATTGGGAAGTGAGATGGTAGTTCTCTTTAGGATTTCTGAGGGTTGCAAAGTGACGCTGCAAAAATATGTAGATTTGCTAAGTGACCATTTCCAGCCATGGCATAAAAAGAACAATCATGCTTCCTGGAGTAAAAATGATTTTCATGGAGGAAAACATCCCATCTCCTACTGACACCACTGGTTGCTATGGAAATAAAAGGAGGAAAAAAACTTCCCCTGACCTCAACCTTATTGAGAACCAGTTGAGCACCCTTGAAACAAGATCTACTGTATGAGAGTCAGCGACAGCATACTTTGAAACAGCAGCTCTGGGAGGCAAAACTGGCAATGACATACAAACAGAAACTATAGACTTACAAGCTCAATGAGAAAGAAAGTTGTTCAAGTGATATCCAAGAACAAATCATAAAATTATGTGTCTTGATATGTAAATATCATTTTAATGAACAGATTTCTGCTCATTATGACCTATTGAATGTTTTTCAACTACAATGGTGAACAAAGCATTCTGTAAACATTTTAAAAATCCCGTTATTATCAGTACTTTTTGCTAGTAATAACACATTGTACTATAAACTGTATGTAAAATCCTTGGAAAAACAAAAATGCCATCTGCATGTTAATTCCATCCTTTCCCAGATTCTCTGTGATGCTTAGTTCTGTCTGATGCTTTGTGATGCACAAGCTTCCAGAGACCGGTGCTATGAATATAGAACATAATGAGTATCAGCTCAATGTTAATGCCATTAACATGAGGAGGAGGAGGACGGGATCGTTTTACAAGCTCAACAGACGAAAGACAATGACGACGAGCACTAATTAGCTGCTATCGTCTGGCTTTCACGGGATCTCTCAAACAGCCAATTCAATTACTCCATATAACAGCGGAGGATGAATCAAGCCTCTATAATAAAAAAAAAAAAAAAAAAAAAAAAAAAAAAAAAAAAAAAAACAGCAAAGATTGAGCAGAAAGAAAAGGTAAGAAAGAATAAGAAAGACTTAGGTCTTGCTCACTCTTCCCTATCTGAACCTTCTCATCTGCCCTTATGCCCCTGAGCCCACCACATTTCATCCCTAATGAACAGCCCCATAAAAAGAGGGAGTTCGATTTCTCTCTCTCCCTTTCTGTGTCTTGGACTCCCTCTCCTCCCTGCTCCTGTAGAAGATATCAGAGTCTATCATTTGCTGTGCTGGCCAGCAACATCCGATCTGCAGATCTCCTTCACATTAAGGATCCTATTAGATAGAGAACCCGAAAAGGTAATTGGATTTCCCCCTAGTTATCTTCATCTCTGTTTCACCCTAAGCCCACTGTAATAACTTACTCTAAGGGCCAAAGATAACTCAATTCTGTCCCACAGAGAGCCAGAGAGAGTGTGAGTGAGAAAGAAAGAGAGACAGTGAGAGAGAAAAAGCATATGTTATGTCTCTGAGGCAAACGGGTATCTAAATCAAAAGGCTCCTCTATCACTGCCTTCTCAAGGATATGAAATCTGACAGGGTGCAAACATAAATTTGTTTTCATGTATTAAATTATTCTCATTTCTCGGGTCTTGGTTGAGATTTCGAAACATGATTTCTCACGTGGCAGAGTAGTGACGGATCTAGAGATCATACTGTGGAAGTTGGTGCCGCATTTGCTCAGCAAACCTCCTCACTTCCAATGAAACAAGGGCTCCCAAAATGAGACACTGTGGACGCCTATTTTGAGGTTTATTTCTCACAAAACAATAACCAGCCCGTGGTGTCACCGCAACACAATACAGAGGAACAACTGGGACATAGCTGAAAATTATTTCAAAACCCTCCACCCCCACCCTCGGGGGATGTTTCATTGGCCTGTTATTTTTATTGTGGCAGTGCAAAATGAAACCGTTGGCTCCAGAAGGCTCAAGCAGAGCTTGTATGGAGGCAAAAATCAATACGGCAATATCAGAGCAAGACTTATCAGGGCCTCACTTCTTCTCAGAGGTCACTGAGGAGCAACTGCATTTAAGTGGGGGATTCAATTGTGAAACATAGTTAGGGGACAAGCTGTGGTGGGTATCTGATTAGGGTTGGAAGATTGGAAAGGTAAAGTTACACGTGACAACCCAAAAATACAATTAATGGAAAATGATAGGTTTTGTGCTCATAGGAGTAATAGTTCATGTAGCTGATAGTGCTGCTTCATTTAGAAACATAAAAAACCCACACCCTCTTACTGAACACAGTATTGTACCAACAAAGGCCCACACTGTCTTAAAACATAGATAGAGGCCAGTCTTCGAACACATATTTATATCTCACAAATAAGACTGAGGAAAAAAGAGTGGATACAGAAAGCTGCTACGACAAAACAACTTTATTCAAAATATCAGTAGATTGTTTTGTGCTTTTTTTGTGCCTGTCATTTGCATTAACCTTCCATCATAGATTGTTCATGTCACATCTACATACATGTAGTAATCATACAAGTAACTGTGGACTCACTGAAGGCTTCTGTGAGACTACAACTTAAATTCTGTAACTCCAATAATTTATTCTCATGTGTCCAACACTTCTTATCTAAACACAAAGCACATATTTAAAGGTAATAAAGGTTTTAAGGTAAAAACGATTTAGCTCAAAGAAATGCGGTACAGAAAGAGATCCAAACAGGACATCCAGCAACAACAACAAAAAAGCCAACCAATTCAATTTGGAGAGCTCGGGACAGTGAGTCTGTTATGTGCTCAGCCAAACAACTGTATGCCAGGCTAGGAACCAGGCAGTAATGTTTGGGAGTCTGAGAAATGGAGAAGGGATAGGGACATGGTTACAATGATACAATGAGAGCATGTGGCCTGCGGCCACAGCAAGAGGCCGAGGCGGAGCACGATCATTTGGGGCTGTCATGTGCAGACTGACTGCCAAGTCTGTCTGTCGGCCAGTCAGGCAACATGCTCCAAGATGTTTTTACTTGTGTCACATGAAGACAGCTGCACCTTACATACACTTTTGTAAGAGCACAAATGCTCCATACGTTCTTTTATAAATTGGGTATGCTGTAGAATAAAAAGATCTGACTATCAGTACAGCAGAATTGAATCGTACTCCTGCAATCTGTGAAGCTAATAAAGTCAGATCATGGAAGATAATACTGTGCATTTGACTGACACTTGAAGTAGAGTAATAAGAGTTCAGGGGAATACGATGACAGTCACACAGAAAATCATGCTATACAGGGAAAAGAGCAAAACACAGCAATCAGAGACAAAATGTCGATGTGCAAAAGTTGTGCCCCGACCCCTGTGATTGACTTTCAGATGTCTGGAGGGATTCAACTTTACCCAAATGTACAAGAGACCCTTCCTTGAACTTAAAAAAAAAAAAAAAAAGAAGCACATTTTACTGCAAAGTGGGGGCCGAGACTTGGGGGGTTGGAGGTGGTGGGTTTACACACAGTCAGCCCTTCAGGCCAGCACCTCTCAGGTCTGTCTGCAGCTTTTAGTGCTGGCAGGTTCCTGAGAAATGAAGGAGGGAGGGATGGAGGTGAGGGGAGGATGCCATATTCCTGTCACTGGCAAAATACACCCCCAGCGGGAGTATAATGGACAGGATCTCAGCAGGACAGGAAATTATTTTGGTGAGCTCTAGACAGCAGAGGGGGCGAGTGGAGCAGAGTTTGACTGGGAAAGGGGCAAAGAAAGGTGCCCGTGGGTCAGGACGGAGTTGGCCTGGCAGCTCCACGTAAATGGGAACGCTTGTGTTGAGAACTGGTAGGAGGAAGAGGGGGAGAAGTTATGTTTCAGGGGCAGGCCTGCAGTTCGACCGAGACGCACAGGGATAAATTAACACTACACTGTGTTTGGTTAGTGATATGTGCCAAGCATGATCTCTACCCTCAAACTGAGTGAGTGTGAGTATGTGTGTGTGTATGTGTGTGTGTGTGTGTGTGTGTGTGTGTGTGTGTCACGATTAGTCAGGGTTGTGTTTGAAAAGTAAACATTTATCCTCCAGGTTTGCTGTGACAGTTCTTCAAACTTGATTGACAGGTTTGGAGCACTCTCTGGATCAGCTCCTTTCTGCTCCCACTGTTACCGCCGGCTTGTTTTTATTAAATATATTCACAGAGCATAAGAATATCAAGGCAGCCATTTCTATCGAAGCAGTCACAGTATTACGACCCTGAAGCTTCGACAGGATTTTATTGCCTAAAGTTCCCACGAAGCTCATAGAAAGAAATTAGATTTTCTTGGCGCAGGAATTTTTAACTAGTTTGATCCTGCAAACATTCTTCAATCTTCTTAGGCTATAATTTGGTTTCTTTGTAACATACGTTTAAATCTATCTTTATTGATAAATGGGAAAAAATACCTCTTATACAATTTCTATTGAGAGACGCTGATCAGATTTTTCAGGTTACGTGACTGACCATTATCACTGCTTTCCAACTTCAATAAGTAATTTTCAATGCGGTCTCTTTACCTGTTCAGCAGCCAAACTTTGAACAAACACCACCAAAACTAAAAAAAAAAGCTTAACACTTGCGACACTTAATGTTTAGTCATCTTTGTGGTATTTTGGGAAGATACATATTTCAGCTGCAGAATATTGGTTGTATTTAAAGTTTCTACAGCCACTTGCAATCTTACCTGTAAAATCAATGTTCCTCAAAATCTGAAGACAATTTATTTTGCATATGTGATAAGAAATAATTTAAATGGACATATGGGAGCCATACATGTGTGTCTGCTACAACTGTGCAGCATCTTACCTCAAATTCTGCATGTTTATGGATGTCTTCAGCCCTCTGTCGGCTCAGGATAAATTCAGCTTCATTAGCCACACGAACCAGGTGGTCCTTCATGGTGTGACTCAGGAGCCTGGTGGGGGAAGAGGAGAGATGGCCATCAGTACACTGGAATACTGTTTACATTTAATTGTTCAAATGTTTAAAAACACTATGAATGTCCATCACTTCAGTCATTGAGGGAAAATGTCTTAAGATGCTTAAAAATATCATAAAACCTTGGACTTCAGAGTATTTAAAGCATGTGTATAGCCCTGATATCTAGTGACACCCAGGAAAAAAAAAAGCCATGTAATATCCATAAAATGCTGAAAAAGAACCGTGCAAAATTACCAGAAAATCTAATTTGGAAACAAAACAAAACCAGATTTGTCCTTAGACTGGGGTGCAGGTGCTAATTGATTCATTAATGATATGCATCTGACAAGAGGGAGGATCTCTGCCCATGTTGCTACATATGTAGTCTACCTCCTTCTTCTTATCAGTGTAGATGACACATGCATGTTGTGTGTGTGTGTGTGTGTGTGTGTGTGTGTGTGTGTGTGTGTGTGTGTGTGTGTGTGTGTGTGTGTGTGTCAAAGAAACCTCTCTACAACCCTCCAGGTCAGGACTGTGCAAAGTGGAACAATAACAGAGCAGGGAGCAGAGAGGAGAGGTGGGGGGGGGGGGGGCAGGCTGTGAGTTTAGGGGCCAGGGGATGACTGTAACCCAAGCCTGCTGTTTCAGCACAGTGCAGCAGGGGAGCGGAGGCGGTGGGGCCTCTGCAGCCTCCATGGCCCTATTCAGGCCCCGCTATCAATAACCCGACCGCTGCCCTTCTTTATGGTGCTCTCTGCCAATAATTCTACAAAACACACTTAGGGTACTTTTGAAAGTGAATATTATTTGCACATGCAATCAAATCTTGGGAAAACAGGGATGAGAAATAAATTCTGTCAGGCTGAAGTCACTCAAGGATAACCTTCAAAAACAGTCAGAACTAAACTTGAAATTTAAGGCACCTCTGACAAAATGTACTTTGGATGGACTGCTCAGGCATACCGTAAAATGTAGTAGGATACCTAATTATTGTCATTATATATTAATCGTAAATTAATAGTCTATAAAGTGTTTGAAAATAGTGAAAAACAAATTTCCTTAATCCCAATTCATTTTTACTGTCTGTCAAAAAACAGTTAAGTTTATTTTTAGAAACAAAATCATCTTGAATGTGAAACTATAAAATATACGGTAAAAGTAACCATACATAACATTTTCTATTGAAAGCTCAAAGAATCAAATATTTTCAGCACTAATATTTGGATTTTTAAAGGATAAATGAAATGATGGATGGTCTTTGTGTTTATTTTGGACGTAAATTGTTCAAGTAACCCTTTTCCTGTTACAAAAGCCTGTGTTATTTCCCTCAGACATGTATTTGTGTTCGTGTATGTGTGCACTACAAACTCTCACTCTCACTACTGACCCCGACTTGACTTATGGTGACCTAACAGCCAACTCTTTAAAGTGAATTACAGATCCTCTCCTACACAAACAAGGTAAAGGACTGCATTACTGGTTTCATTAGCATTATTGTGCATTAGCCTTTGCCAATTTTAAAAGCTGGGGATCAATAACGGGAAGTGTGGTCATCCACATCTGAAATTGCAAAGCGTTAGAAGACAACAAGGAAGTAAAGTAAGAATGATGGTCTCTTATTAGGAAGATATGGGAAAGCTCATATATCAGCATATTTTTAAAAAACAAGAAATTAAAGACAAATACCAAATGACAGAGTAGGACAGATGAGATGATGACAGACAGATAAAGGCTCAGTCAGAAAGGCATAAACTGACAGATGGATAGTTGGTAATCAAGAGCGATTTCCCGAGTGTCACAGAGGAACCAGCGATCACAGCTCCTGTCACCTTCTACCTAACCCCTCTCCTTTTCTCAAATCCCTCTGGGATGAGCAGGTATTGAATGGAGCCTTGAACTCAAAGGACCTCCTTCTCCTGAGCCCCTCTGTAGTCCCCAAACATTGATTGTTGTGCTGAACCTTGAATAGCCACCCCATCACGGGGGCCTGTGGGATCCCAGCGCCTGGAAGGCTGTGATGTGATCCAAGGATGGTGAGATTGGAAAGTGGCTGATGGGTAGAGGACTGGAAAGTTAATGAAGAGCTGCTGCGAGAAGAGAGGACGTTCACACAGCAGGTCAGAGTCACCTACCTGCCTTCGTTCACCAACTCGATAAAGGCTAAACCTGCATTCTTCTGGATGGAGTTCTGCCATTCCTGAAAGAAAACACAAACATTATCAATACATGACGGCCGTAACTTCACAGAGTCTTAAAATACTGATGTCAAACATTGTCCTGTGAAATACAGCACATGAAATCTATAAATTGGGAAGCAGGTGGGGAAAATTTGAGTACAGGCTGGATTATTTAAAGAAGGGAGTGCTGCTGGATACTGAAATGAAAATGTGCTTTAAAATATTAAGGAAACCTTGGAGGAAATGGCAGTGGCATCCAGCATCAATAAACTAGGAAAAGAAATTACAATTATTTGAAGTTGTAGTTAAATAATTGCCCCAGTCTGGGATTTAATTAAAATAAAGCTTGGCCCTGCATAAAGCTTTCCATCCTGTGGTTTTACACTGTCTCTATTACCTTTCCCGTCACTGTAAGCCACAGATATCAAAGCATAATCCAAAAAGGAGTAGCGACCGCTTTGATCAGCACAGGCTACACATCAGCTACCACACCAGCGAACAGGCGTGAGAGAGCAGTGTTGAGAACGCATTTATCACATGTAAATACACAAATTTCTTCCTCTCTTTGACTCACGTTATGGTTCAAGGTGTCAGTCTAAACAATCCGACCGCAGCCGTACGTGACTTTAAATCGTCGACTTCGAAGGGACAACGAGAGGAGGGAAACTCAGCAGTCATCGTCTCTCATGTTCTGTTCAATATTTCAACACCTTCAACACAACCGTCAAAAGAATAATAAAGCAACAAGGTCATGGGCCCTGTCTGAACCTCACAGCGCTTTTTCCCCTTCTTCCTCTCAGGGGAGAAGGAGAAATATGCACACAAAAAAAATCTCAGGTTAGAGACCTAAACCAGTCTTAAAAAAAAAAAAAAAAAAAAAAAAAAAAAATCATTAATCACAGCTTGAACTCCCTACACTTTCCACATTATTCAGCTCTTATTAAAATGTGCCCTCAGTTGATTAATGTGCGATTTCAGTGGTAGTGAAAACGGCTATGATCCACATTTTATTCAGGCTCGTAGAGAGTCTTGTTTCAAAGTGACAAAAACAACAACTTTTAGTTGAATTAACAGTTTAATTGAGTGGCAAAACAACGATGAAGTGAAAGACGCTCAGTGTGTATAAGCCTAAATGTTTCAAACTTGGCTGTCATCATCTCTCGAGCTGATAGAGGAAACTGAGTGTTTATGTAGCTTTCAGTAAACCCTGAGAGCCTGCAGGGACCGGGAGATCAGCGCTACAAGGAGGAAGGAAAGATCAATTTACAAGAATTCCTAATACACATCCAAACATATTTGCTTGTGTGGGACGGTTTTCACAACTATGCAGTTTTCCCCTTTTCAGCACAACAAGTATATACCCATCAAAACTAATCAGACAGCGAGCCAAGAGAACCATTCTCCTGAAATGCCTGCGCACCATCACTCTGTACCCCGCTGCACGTCATACAGAAAACAACATTACACTTGACCTCAATTCACAACCGCTTTTTGTCCTGCAGGACCATATTGGCATTGACCGTGTTTACAATACATTCCAAATAAAGAGGGCACACAGGGAATAGAAGTCTGGGCTCGGGAGTGGAAACAGTGTTTTTGGAGTTGAGCACTGGCAGAAAGGGATTCTTGCGGCTTGCTTTAGGAGGAAGCGTGTGAGAGTAGCCTCGGGGCCTGCTAGCTGAAGCATAGACTGTAGTTGAAGGACATTAACCATGAGTGTTAGCCTGTGGCTGCGGGTATAATCTAAACCGGGCTCGACTGCGCAAGCTGGATTTCAAATAAACACCACAGGAAGTAAGGCTGTAAATAAAGTCGCACTCTGTGGAGAACCAAAAAAAACAGTGGCATGAAATTTCCTTTATGGTACGGCTTTAAAATACTTCCATTTTGATGCAAGAGTCTTAGAAACAAAAATATGACGAAAGCTTCTTCAGCAGAAATAAATATTATAGCCAAACTATATCGGCAGCTCGGAGAGGCTTCTAAATTAGGTTTGACAAAAAGCGATGCCATTGGCATTTTGTGGACACAGACAAAGGTGATAGCAAGACTAATGGTGTCATTACAGGGCTAAGAAATGGCTTCTCCAGTTGAATTAAAAAAGCAATGACCCTGATCTGAGGGACATCTCGCAGTGACAAAAAGGAAATTGGGACAGGTCAATGATAGAATATTGGATTTTGGCTGCCCTGGTCAGCAGTGTCACAGCTTTTATGGCTGCAATAGGGGCCGTGACCACGGCGCTCCTGATGAGAGGATACAAGCAGCCATTTGTGACCTCTCACCTTTAACCTGACCTCCTAACCGATGATAGGACGAGAGAGAGGGCTGCGCCTCCATCCCGACTGGAAACTAGTCAACAGACAGAAATCTTGCAAATATTCAATTTCGCTACGAGTGCCTGTGTTTTGTTGTTTTTCTTTCTTCTTTTTTTTTTTTGTATGTGAGGGAGTGAATGAATGAAAGTTTGAATCTGTTCATGAAAATGCCCGTCTGAAGTTAATAAGACAGCTCTGTTTGGTCTGTGTTTCACGACGATGGCATTGAGTCTAAACACACATGCCATGCACTTCCGTCATTACAGCTGATTATCCATAATCAACATCTAAATATACCACTACCACTAGTGAGACAACACAGACCTGCTGGGCAAAATTCAAACATCAGGCTCGCCACAACACAAGGAAAACATTTTCCACCACTGAGGAAAGAAATGTCCCAGCTCTCCCAAAATAATAAATAAGTCAGTTGTGCTTTTCGGCGGCATCACTCACAATCACAAGTATTTGTTGATTTGAAAGGCTATGGGAATACAACTTTAGATGAGACGACAAAAACATAAATCCTCGCGTCAAATGTGGCAGCGCAGCAAAAGCAAAATTAAACAGGCGAAGAGCTACTGACTTTTTTTTTCTCTTTCTCAAATCATAAAATGCGTCAAGAGTTTTACGTGTAGGACTTTGCGATCATACTCTGTGTCACTTTGCAATCAATGAGACAAAAAAGGCTTAGCTGATGCAAACACAATGCACATGTTCAAAGAATTCTAATAAATCTGTCACTGACTGCTGTATAACACACAGTTGCTTTGACTGCTGACATATCAATAACAGGTGGTGGCACATTGACGCTTTGAATTATACTTTGTGCGTTGACAACCACAAAAAAAGAACAGACAAGGAAACAGTTCATTGTTGCTGTGTGACCTAAATGTTTGTGAAAAGTGACCTGACATAAACAGCGACCCAAAGAGCCCATGTGAATGAGACACAAAACAAAACAGGAATCACTGTTGGCATCAACTATTAAATATTGAATGCTATTCATTTTTGCTCTTTTGACTGACTAATGCAGAAGCTCAGTAGTTTGTTATTTCATGCTGCCGTGTCTGTAACTTCACACCGGTGTGTCGATTTAACAGTCCACATGTGCGTGTTCAGATGTTATCTGCTTAAAGAAAAACAGACACTCGTGTTGGTGTTTGCGTGGTCAAATTCACAACTGGGGGAATATTTACTGATGTCCAAATATTTATACTGCCGGGTCTCCGAGAGCCTCATGGACTCACACTGTCATGACTATACTAACACAGTGTGTGAGAAAACTGGACCTAAAGCTCCCATACCAAAAACAGACAAACCAAAAACATGTTACAACTCTTGAACAGTGCACGGGCAGTAAATTTAAGTGAAATGTATAAATACGCATTCAACATTTTATGAACCAACAGTATTTTATTAAAAAAAACAAAAAATCCTTTCTTACTTATCCGGCAACAAATGTTGTTTATTCAGTTTAATGTCAGTGGATTTTAATGGTGTGAGGAGAATAAGAATAGTTAAACACCATGTGCAGCTGTTTCAGCTCCAAATGTTGAAATGAAATCATCACCTCATCCAACAGTGGGATTTTCGGGACTTTTCAGAGCAGCGACAAGAGACCATTTTGCAAAAGTGTTTTTTGTCTCACTAACAACTTTAAGTAACCACACAGAACAATTCTTAATAATCAGGATTTAAAAATGTTTTTTATACCAACACAGCTCGACACTTAGTCCAATCTTCTCTAACCTCATCATCAATTTCAAATGCACACCATTGATTTTGATTAAAATAGCCAGGCTTTAATAATTTTATCACCCCCACATTTTCTTTAGGAATCTTTGTAGGACATGCTGTGTGTGCTACTAGAGTTCATGCCTATTGCAATACGATGTGGATAGAGGATTTACACTTCTGGCAAGGCAATACTTACAACCAAAAAATACAATTATGTGCAACAGCAGTTTTCCCAGATGTTAAAATTTTGTTGGAAATTCAAAATGACCTTTTTATACCATCTGCTCGCACCTTTACATTTGTTGTGCCAATAAATTAAGAATTGAACTAATTGTTTAAGGAACAAATTGCACGTGACATACAGCTATAACCTAGACATGTCTAATTGGAAACACCAATGTTCTTGCCAAAGGATTATATCAACAGGAACAACATCTCTGGCAAAATACGTCCTGAAGAAACTGAACCAGTTAATATCAGTTGTTTTAAACCAATACACAAAGGCGTATTCGCAGAGAAATGCTTAAATACCCGTATGAACATCTGTTCTGACTGACAACTCATCAATATGTCCAAACTACTGCGTACACCAGTTGGAAAAATGACTGTGCAACTCCAAGCTCCGGATTTGGCCTCTGAGGTATGACTGGGAGTAGTAAAAACTAGTCTGAAATTTTCTATTTCAAAAGTAAATCACATCCTCCAAGATTTGACCCTCTATTTAACTAAAACAAAAAAGCAGGGATGTGAATTTCCACTCCAAATCTGAGCAAAGACTCCAGGACCTGATTTTATCAGCAGGATGGCTGAGAAAGGATAGCAGGGGGAGAAACATAAGAATACATTCCAAGGTCTTATAACTAGGGACCTGTCAGATAGGAAAACATTACATTAACAGTGCCTGTCAGGAGGAGAGGTCTGTCGGGGAGATTCATTTATTTGAAACACGATTATATGTTGCATTTAAACAGCCAACCAGTCGAGCCACTTGAAGCCAGCTCACAGTAAAACCGACTGGGAGCCAAATTAAAAGCCACTCAATATTTTTAGGAGTCTGCTGTCTGATTTTCTCCTCTCAGCTCCACTTCACTTCCTGTCAGGAAGTCCCCCTTGACCCCCAGCTCCTCCGACACAGCACACCCTGCCGCCTCCTCTCTGGCTGCATAGTTGGCAACGATAGGGAGTCTGCAGAATTAAGTGCCAGTTGGTGTTACTGTGTTTTCTCTACGTCTCGCAGGAGAGTATATTTTCAAAGAATATGCAGTATGATATTATCCTCTGAACTAGAGAGTGGTGGTAGGGACACTGAGCCGCGTGGCATGGCTGTAAAGGGGCACCGGAGTGGAGCTCAGGGTGAAGGCGAACCAGGGAGGGAGGGAAAAATAACACTTTGATTTTCACTGATCTTGAACCTTGCGTGCGTGTTTAACCGCACAGTGGGGTGTAGGTCCGACTGTGAGGAAAATGATGGAGAAAGTATTTTTGTCCCTCGGTTTCATCACATTCCTTGCCACTTCTCTCACCTCTCTCAGCTCCCCTAGCGGTTCATTCAACACGGTCTGCGTTTGATCCGTCACTTAAGGGAGAGAAGAAATATGTCCACTGACAGATATGAATGTCTATTTCGCAATTTAAACACGAGACCCCTCTTTCACAATAAGCAACCAACAAAGCTACTTGTAACTACTTAATAAAACATAAGCGCATGAGCTAGTTGTGTTCTTTTTTTCCCTTCTTGGCTTTCAGGCAGACTAAGTTCAACTGGTTCCCTCGTTTCTCAGATTCTGCTATTGATTGTGTGGAGCATGATGACCGTACACTCCCGACCTGTTCCCTGACTGCAGGGGTTTAAACTTCTAGGTCTCCGCCACTCTCTACTTCTAACCTGGAGGTCAGGAGGTCAAGGGTCAGGAGGAGCCAAGTGTTTGGGGAAGTCAATGTCTTTCTCCCTGCTGGCTGTAAGAGAGGTGCCCATCTGTTAAACAGGTTAACTTTGATGAGACTGGCTCAGAGAATATGATAATGCACAGTCATTGGATTAACCGGTTAACATTGATGTTATTGAATTACAATTAAAGGATTACATGCATCAGTGGTTACAACAAAATGCTGTTTGCTTAGATCACCGATAGACATCAGTTCAATAGTTGCCGAGATATTTCAGTTGGGATCAAAGCAGTGGACCAAACAACAAATTGGCTACAAATTTAACAGCAACGCTGCTTTTCTGTTACTCGGATAATTCAGATCTCAATGCTTTAATTGGAGTCAGGAGATAGTAAAAAAAAGAAAAAAGAAAACTGTCGACAGGGATTTCTGTACATTTCCCATTGAATCAGGGACATGCTTTTAAAAGACCTTCATGCCTGTGCAACTTTTCAATCCTGTCAACACTAGAAACAAAATTCCATTTATAGACGCGGAAAACCGAAGCACCTCTCAAAAGCAAAGCATATTGAACCAAAACAAAGCTGCTGCATCTGCACGGCTGAGCAGTGCCAGGGATTCTTTTTTTTATATTTTACAAGAGCGAAATTTTTTTTTTTTAAAAATGCAAGTTTAAAATATTGAGATAAATAAATATGGAGTATTACTTAATACCCAACTACACTATACGGAATGCAAAGCAGGGTTTTTGGCATTCTTGGTTGTTTTTTGTTGAAGAGCAGTCTTTCCTATCTGCTCTTGACCATCATGAAACAAGCGTTCCTCCACCAGACAACGCTCTTACCCTCTCCCTCTCTCTCTCTCTTCCTTCCACTCCACATACAGGATGCATTTCTGATAAATGGCAGAAGGATGGATGGGCTGACAGAGGGGCCGGACAATAATGGCTGATCTACAGGACACAAATGCAGCTACTGAGAAGATTTATGGTCCTGTGCTCGTCGTGGACGGTTCAGTATCCGACAAGATGATTTCTCAAAGCTGTGGACGGACGGCAGCGAGCACAAGGAAAAGCTCTTTCTCTTGTATCTCTGCATTACTTATTAATCTGATGTTTTGGGTGGAAGCTACTTCAAGGAGTGCACCCAGGAAACAACTTAGGGGCCATAAATGTGACAAAGGCAGGAGAAAACAAGTGTGAGTGGGAAAATGTCAAGGCGAATCAGGGGCAAGCAAAGTTTATTTACATGCAAGAACCTCGGTAGATTCGGTTCACTACAGAAGAGTTACATGACATTAATTTAAAAGACCCAAGTTGAATAACCCCTGAATGATTATAATGTCTTGATATTAAACTTACAAAAATCTCTTCCCCTTCGACTTGAAATCATTAACCTTGCTCACATAGCTTTGCCTTCTTATTCGAGTGAAAGTACATTGAAATAAACCACTTTGCTATATTTCAGAGTTTGTCATGGGAGCCCTCCTGTGTTTTTCATTGGCTATCCAATCATTGCTCCATACATTTTGTTATTCATAACAACATAGATTTGATTTGTACAACGTCTATTGTACAATGTATTTGTATTTGTAAACAGAATAAAGTTTTTTAAAAAATGGTAGATTTATATGAAATTAATATTAATTTGCACCAAGGTATTTGTCATTTTTAAGAGAAAAAGCTAAAGTGTCACTGGTTCCAGCTTCCCAAATGTAGATATTTCATAGTTATATTTAATCATCCTTTGGTTAAAAAAAAACAAAAAATTAAAAAAAAAAACTATAAGAGTAATTTCTAACTATTTTGGTATTTTATAGACCAAACGATTAACTCACAAACCCATCTGCTGATTAAACAACAATGTAGGACGGTGCCAATTGCAGCCCTGAAACAGAGTAACTCTTGAAATAATAACTGTGATCGGTGCAAAAACAGACAATTGTTTTTTTCTATTTTGAGTGGTACTCTGTTACAGCTACAGTTTATGATCATTAATCCTCACTCTGTATATTCAGCAGTCTGCAAGGATCAATATTACAGATGAGAACAAGGCAGCATGCCACCCCAACAGTTAATGTCTGATCAAAATGGCCCTTTAATTGGGAGCACTGTTGTACTTCTTGCGAAAAGGAGCACTATTAAACAGCGGTTTACAATCCCCTCCTTAATGCCAAGCTGATGTGGCCACCAATGCAACTTTCATAGGATCCCTGATTAAAAACTGCTCTGCGGTCCCTTGCCTCCTGACCCTTCACCCTGGCTCCACTCCATCTCAAAGCTTGGGAAATTAATTAAAATTTCACAGAGATGGTATCGCATCACATTTCTGTTGAAGGTGTGGGGGTGGTGAGGGAGCAAAATCAATCAAAATCATCTCCATCTCCGTCCCTCCGCTGGTTGGCTCGAAGGCAGGAAAAAGTCTCAAGATGGCCACAGATGCACTTCCTGTGAGGGAATTGAGCGCTTCCTGTGCTAGAGGGCCCAACAAACTCGGCTAAATAACGTCATCAATCATGGTACTGGCTCACTCTCACTGCACCACAAGGAGAACAAAACACACAAATAATTATACATAGTAATTTAGCCCAGAGGAAAAGTCTGTCCCTGCTTCCCTCTTTTCCCTGGTGAGAAGCAGTGTATCGCCCCTTACCTTCCTCCCCCCTCCTTTCTCCCTTTACACAACAATAAAATTACATTTGCATTAGCTGTGAGAGAATTTGGTTGGATGATTTATTGAAGCAATCAACACGACGCTGGCCAATCCCTGGTCCTCTCACGGAGCGAGTGTGCGTGCGTGCGTGCGTGCGTGCGTGCGTGCGTGCGTGCGTGCGTGCGTGCGTGCGTGCGTGCGTGCGTGCGTGCGTGCGTGCGTGCGTGCGTGCGTGCGTGCGTGCGTGCGTGTGTGTGTGTGTGTTGTGGAGATTGGCTGGGATAGCTTGGAGCTCAGGGAAAGGAAGAAATAGCTTGGGCTTGGGACCAAAGGGGGAAGCGAGGCATGAGCTGCGCAGCGGAGCAATCACCGAGATTCTGCCTTTGATTAGATTAGCATTAAACAACACCCTGACAGATATGACAAATAGGTGCATTAGAGCCTGTCATTCTTCTTTCTTTGGTTTTCTATCTAGCTTTCACTCCTGCGATTCCTTCGGCTCTGGACATTACGGGGCTCACATTCCCTCCCCGAGTCCCACCAGCCCTCATCTATGCGCAGCCACTGACATCCCAACAGATGTGTGATTTGACTGTATTACCTTTTTAGAGAAGACGCAAAGTGAATAATGGGAACCGAGCAACATATAGGGGTTAAAAGGTGGAGGGAAGAAAGGACTGGCACTATTTCTTTAGAAAATAAAGCGGATAAAAAAAAAGAAAGAAAAAAAAGGGCTGAGTGCAGAGAGAGGTGTCATTAATCAGATGTGCATTTGTATTATTGGAAATCTTTGTTTTTCCAAGAGGTGCTTTAAATGGGAAAGATGCACACAAACAGGGCCAAAGGGGAGTTATTATCTGCTGTCCTTGTTACTGGGTGTGTATATGAGGGCAACTGTGTGTTTTACCTTGAATACATACAGTTTTCATTTGATATGCACTTAAAAGTAAATAAGAAGCAGACTGTATTTTGGTCTAGATGCAGCGAAAAGGCTTCAGTAAGAAATGTGTCTCAATGCTAATCAGCCATCCTGGAGTAATCTATTTGACAACCCCGATCATTGATCTGCCCACGCCTGCTTATGATCTCTGAATTAGTATTCATGAATCCGGCAGCAGCTAAATAAACTTGGCAACAAAACACCCACAAGACAAAAGAGAGGAGAGGGATAATCAATGCAAAGCACCATCAAATCTACATTATCCCTCCTCATCAGTTTGGCCCAGGCCTCAAGGGCCGGCGCTCGGGTCAAAGGTGACGTGGACAGGTCGACCACCCTTGACCCTCAAGCCAATATTTGCGGCCAAAGATGCCTTTTCACTGGTGTCTCTGGCTTCGCTAAGGGAAGAGTGTGGAAAGGTAGACAAGGTAAGGGTGAAGGAAAGATAAGGCTCTGTGGATTTACTGCACTCAAGGTGAGCCTGATAACTCAGGCTGGTGGAAAAGCAGAGGACAGGGGGAAGGAAAAGATAAAGATGCCAGACTTGCCTGAGAACACAGAAGCATGACCAGCTCCACCACTGAGCTGCTGGACTTCATACACACCAGACCTGGAGAAAGACATAAGAAAGGGGAGTCAGAAAGAAATGTGTATTTGACAAACAAACAATTATTTTGTGTACGTTTTATTTCATAAAGCTTCTTGAATACTTGTGAAAACACGCACTTACACACTCAGAGCAACAGGGGTTACTTAACCTTGTGCCATCTGCAAGGGGGCAGATAGTATTGATGGGCCTAATGAGCCGACATGATGTTACTGTAAACTAATACATATTTGGGCCTTGTATTACAGGCCTGACTTGGCCAGCATATGTCCCATTGATCCCTAATGGCGAGCCCTGGGCTTTCAGAGGGCAGGGGGCCACTAGAGTGTCCAGAGTCTGCGGTGGAGGCACAGACGGGAAGAAGGCAGCGGGGCCTTTGGTCTTTCGGTTGCTTTTCATGTGACATGGATACACGTACACCATCACATTCGGACAAACACACGTACATGCACATACACATGCCCTCCCCTGCCTTCTTTTCGGGGAGCCCCCCTGCAGCTATCAATCAACTTTCCATTTTGTTTGGTGGCAGCAGACATCCCAAACACTGCTATTAGTGGCCTGGCCTCTGACCTGGCCCCCTGGAAACCTTCAGCAAGACTACCAGCTTTTGGCGCAACGCACACGTAACACAGTCGGGAAATGTTAGCGCATTTTAATAATAAGTGCTGCATCTTTGAGGTCTGTGAGGATGCAGTGAAACAATGTTGTAAACCTTTGAAGAAAAAAAAAAAAAAAAACGAATAATGAATTTCTATGATGTACTCACTGGTGCCCTCAATAAGGAGCTCTTGTCCATGGCTGCCCAGCAGGGTGCGAGAGAGAAAGGGGGCAAAGTCCACAAAGATCTCCCTTAGCAGAGGAGCTGCCTTTTCGAGAGCGTGCTCCAGACGCTCCGAAATACTAAAAATAAACAGCAAACAAACAGACACAGTACATATTGAGTAGAACTACATTTTCTGCAACTCTAAAGTAAATCTAGGAAAAGCTGTTACACATGTTTTGAAATATAATAAGAGCAAGATGTTTTTTTTTTAGTATGAGGGTGAAAATGGAAAGAGGACAAAAACAATAATCAGTTGGTATGCATAAATAACAGATAGTGTATGCTCATGTGCATAAACAGCTGATAGTCCATTTGTGTGTGCGAGAGAAAGAGAGAGAGAGAGAGAGAGAGAGAGAGAGAGAGAGAGAGAGAGAGAGAGAGAGAGAGAGAGAGAAGAAGAAGAAGATGAATCACCTCATATTGGGGGCTGTGTTCTGGGTCACAGGGGAGAGTGGGGGGACAGATGGCAGGCTAGCGCTGGCTGGAACCTGGCCGCCTGCTACAGGGAGAAACCAAAGAAGTCTGTTATTAGTCTGGATGCTGGACAAGAAGGGCTCATGCGCGCACACACACCAACCCACACACACACACGAGACACACACACACACGAGACACACACACACACACACGACACACACACACACACACACACACACACACACACACACACACACACACACACACACAGAGAGAGAGAGAGACACAGAGCAATACATTATACGATCAGGGTCACACCATAAACCTGTGTGGAAACATGCCTCTTATGAAATAATACAATGGCCTCCATTCAAATGTATAGAATAGTGGGATTTATGGTCAAATAGGGCAAGTGGGGGTACAAGTATAATTTTATGGTTAGATAGTGGATGATGTACTCTGAGCACAATATGTCTTCCTTATCAATTTATAATTCACAGGTTTTTTTTTTTATGATGCAAGCCTTAAAATTGTACACTAGAAGGCAGGTATGGTTTTAATGTGATTATTTTTTGATGGACATGATTCTGAACCATTCTCGTATGCAATATTAAGTATTTGAAACGAGAAACATTTTCAGTGTTACACCTGTGTTTGAGATGTTAATTAAACCAGATGTTTTTTTCTTTTAATTGTTTTTCCTCATTAAGTCAATATATACCAATTTACCCCTTTGGGCTGTTTTTGTGACGGTTTCATTATACAACTAAAAGGTGCTTTACAACTTCATTCTGGACACAGAGGCACACGAGGTACAAAGTCCGTGTGTGATTGATCTGGCAGTAAATTCACTTCCCTGTGGCTCATAAATAAGCTAATGCCCAGCTGAATATGGAGGAGGGGGATTCCTCTGGTGTTTCGGGGGGCTTGTTTTTCCAGCCAGGACAGTCTCCGAGCAGGAATAACTCTTCAGGAATGACAGACAGTGTAATGTGCGCTGGAATGTGTGTGTGTGTGTGTGTGTGTGTGTGTGTAAGGTGTTAAACAGCGCCATGTGGGCCTGGTGAGAGTATCCCACTCCAGGAGGAAGGAGCTCCTTCAAACAAAGAGGAGTAAATGAACGTCTCCATTAGTCCTCCCACTGCCCCAATAAAACACACACACACACACACACACACACACACACACACACACACACACACACACACACACACACATACAGTATCTCCTCAATGACTCCAAGCATCATTATTTACAATAACACACACGCGCGCATACACACACACACACACACACACACACACACACACACACACACCAACCTCATTCTACAGTAAATGTCCCAAAACATACAAACCCCATACTTGTTTAAAACCCTCCTCTCTTAAACACACACAGACTGCTCACAGAAAAAACATTACGCACAAAAAGGTGACAAAAAAAAAAAAGCTGCTAACGTTCTGATTTATCGTCACTGCGGAATCAGTGAATAACAGTTAGTGTGCTCATAAACCTGCAAGGAAAAAGGTGCAACTTTTATGTTATTTCAAACATCCACTTGAATTCCTCCTGGTATCAAAATCACTGAAATGTAGGGTTGAGCAAGTAGCCAGATAGTCAAGGCAACCACATTACACCCCGTCTGTATCTCCCCTACAACTATCAATAAAGTTCTGATTATCAAAAATTCCTATAGATATATATATTTTTTTATCTTTCAATCTATGAATAGCTTTATTTTCATTTTACTTTTATTTTTCCTAACCACAAACTGTAGCTGTTAGAGCTGTTACAAATGAATTAGTGTTACTCTAACCTTTTATGCTGTCCTCTCTAGCTTTAAGTGGATTACATTGTACAAACACACTATTATTCTGCCAGACACAGAGGAGCAAAATCTCAAAATGAATATTGACTTTTTCCTCAGCAGACTCATCCAGGCTAGCTGCCCTCACTGGACCACTGCCCTTCCAATATTTGGCTGTGTCTGTGTGTGTGTGCGTGTGTGCGTGTGTGTGTGTGCGCGTGCTCACTTGCTGCAGAGTCCGCAGAGGTGCTCTGGGAGGCGTCACCAGAAGACACCACAGCGACGCTGTCGATAGGTGTCCCGCCGGACACTGAGGCAGCCGTGGCGGCCACGACAGGGGTGGCAGCGCCCGGAGACGGCATCACGCCCCCTTTCTTGGGTGCGACGACGACACTTCTGTAGAGAGAAGAAACAAATGATTCATTTATTGTCACTCTGACAAAACTATTGTGAGAAAATGCTGATGGTGCCAATTCACAGCGAGCCTCATAAAACGTATGTACACAGCAAGACTGGAGCAACACCAGTCTGTTAGACCGAGTAATTATGGAGGCACTCTACTGACAAACAATGTTTTTAAATAGTCACCTTCATCTTACCAGAAAATAACAGGACACCTGTAATAGTGTGTCATCTTGACTAATATGCTGATTGTTTCCTTGAACAAAGTTTTAATGAAACACATGAGTACTGTAAAGAATGCTTTTGAAAACAGAGTTTTGTGTTAATTGAACAAAATGGACCAGTTTTAAATGTTGCTTCACGCAATTTAACAAGATTTAAATACAAAATGATATCAAATAGTGGTATGAAAAATTAATTGAGAGTAACTAGCCAGTCCTAGCACATATATTGGTTTAGCTTTACATCCACTACTGGATTACTAAACTAAGAGAAACACATTTTATTGGTCAAGTAGAACTCTTTGTTTAGACTAATCATTCTAAATTTTAAATCAAAGTATGATCAGGCCATAAACAAAAACCAAACACTGCAAATTAAAAGTGTCACCTCACTGAACTCTTCAAAGCTTATTATTCATGTGTGAAAATATCAGTGACAGACAGATTGAAATTGTACATACAGTTTATCTTGGGAACATTAATGTTGCCTCGTACGAGGTCTCTCCTGTAAAGTAACAGGAAGTGTTTCACAGTGATGTGGTACCAGTAAGTGGAGTTCAATTCCCATCCGGTGAACAGCAGATGGGAGGAGAGCAGCATGCAGATAAGCTGTCAGTTTGGACCAGGGCTCTGACAGACCACTGGTCATATCAAAGAGAGCCTGGCCCTGCTTATCAGTGCTGACACAGGGGAAGCAGGCTCTAATCACTGGCTGCTGCTCCCTCTCACAAACACAAACCAACGCAGGCTTACCAAGATGTACAAGAATAAATCAAATGTACAAATTTGAATATACAAAGAAAAGAACAGGCACAGAGGAGCTACCATACATTCCTGCACACTCCCAGAGTCAATGTGTGTGAGTGAGTACACACACACACACACACACACACACACACACACACACACACACACACACACACACACACATGCACGCACACACACGCACGCACCCCAGAGTTGGGTCTGGCTCCCCGTGGTGCAGACAGATACCTGGCTGCAGTATCAAAGGCTGCTCTCTGTTGATTTAAGACAGCTGATCCGATCTATTAAAAGTTACTGTGAATGTTAAATCCTGACAGCTGAGCTTTGCTTTGAGAGAAAATAATAGAGCTGCATTGGGATCCCAGTGGTTTGACAGTGGTGTTTAAAATACTACTGCAAACTCAGAAAGAGTATTGTAATACAGTACATAAAAACTGAAGTAGTGACAGAACAGAATGATCGGTAATGATAGTTAGGACGGGTGGAGATAAAAGTATCTGGTAACTTTTTTCTGTTCAGATAGTGAGTGGACTAGATGGTGATATCGGGGAGCAAAGGGCGGCGCTGACATGAAGCACCCCGGGTGTCAACAGCAGCAGAGAGAGACGGAGACACAGGGGACCTCCTATGCGTGTGCGCGTCTGAGAGAGTGTGCCCGCAAATACTTTAATACATGCATAAGAGTGTACACATAAATGCACGAGTGTGTAGGAGTCTGCCAGTGAACATGTCTGTGTATGTGTTTGGCCTTCCATCTGTTCCTCAGCAAAGGCCCAGTGAATTATTCAGCAGGTCATTAGCCACACTTATCATGAGTGGGCCGCCCCAGTCAATTAATCAGCCGTCAGCGGCCCCACTCAACCCACAAACAGGAGCCCAGGGCAGTGTGTGTGTGTGTGTGTGTGTGTGTGTGTGTGTGTGTGTGTGTGTGTGTGTGTGTGTGTGTGTGTGTGTGTGTGTGTGTGTGTTGGGCTGAGGCTGAATTATTTAAAGTCTCTAACCTACAATGGATAAGTGCAGTAAACACTGGGATTCCAGTAATCTCTGCTATTTCAGGTAAAACAAGTGTGAGAGTGTGTAACGAAATGTCTGCGGTGTGTCTGTGTGCGTGTAAAAATAACCCTCTCTACAGTGTTAACTTCAAACGGACATCCAGGGGGAAGAGTGCTCACACCAGCACAGCTTTGATCTCCTCTTTTACCCTTGTTTCATGCAAGTCTGTGCATGTCTTTGTTCAAAATGGTATTCATTGACTACACGCACACTTCAAAACTACTTTCAAATCAACTCCAATAAAGTTCACAACGTCCAACACTCCATGGAGCCGTGATTGCAGGATGACGGTTGTCATGGGAGGGACATTATTTTGATGACATCAGTGGTTAATGAAGGGAACAACTGGGACCAAAGTGCCCAAAAAAAATGAGAATATTTTTCATGTGTGCATTTATGTGTATGTACAGGAATATTGTACTGTGTGTGGACATACATATAGAGTCCTGGAAATGCATTGGTCGGATGTTATATATTTAGAACGAGGGGCAACCACAAAATATGGGGCGAAGACAGAAAAGGTTGATTTTTGGTCTAAATGGGCAGACATATTTTATTAATTATACACAGTACTGTGTATGTGGGCTTTAGGCATTTTAAATGTTTACACGCAATATCATCAAAGTGGCGCCTGACTGGTCCCAAATTCATTCTGCAATATGACAATGACCCCAAACATACAGCCAGTCATCAGGTACCATCTTTAACAATACGAAGAACTGATGGTATTGCCCCCACGGAGCCCTGAACTAAACATCAAGTCAGTCTGGGATTACATGAAGAGACAGAAGACATGCAGATAGCACGACTCTGGTTGTTATCTGGTGACCTAGGAAGAATCTTGTCTTTTCTCTTCATGCATATCCTGTGCTTAAGTTCTGTGTTGCTTGATAATCAATACTTTAAAAGGAAATGCAGATAACGTTCTATGAAAAAAAACAATAAAAAACAATAAAAATGTGTGCAATGGAACACTGTCAGCATGTTTACAAGGCCAGTATTAGCTTGGCTTTTGCATGAAGATAAGACAGTTGCAGTACATGACTACATTTTATCCATTATTTTTCTTCTTTTAGTTGTTTGTGTAAATGCTATGAATTTTCAGTTAAAAAAAAATCCAAATGAGTTTACTAAACTTGGTTTAATTTTATCATTTGATATTTCTGATATTTATCATGCAACCTGTATCCAGACTCTAAACTTATCTTTGCCACAACCTTGTAATGACAATGTTTCAGAGATTATTTCTAGGTTATTATTAAGTATTAGGTGTATTATAAAACATTGGTCAATATATTGCACATCTAGATTGATCCAGTGTCAATATTAATCCTTGCAGGTAATCGAGGACCTTAAAGGGACCGAGTCTATTGTTATCTGAATGACACAAATACCTGAAAGTTAAAGAAGAGCTGATGTGTTCACCAGTTTGATGTAGGATCAAGGTAAACCACAGCAGGTGAACTTGCGTGAATCCACGGTGATAAATCCTTCATTTAAAAAGTCTCACTTTTACAAATTGTTGTGTTACATATAGAAAGGGAGGCCTTAAGTCCCAGTTGTGCTTATGTCTGACATGCTTACTGTCAGCTGTACATTAACAACGTTCCACCATCAACACAACTCATCTGTACATCAGCTCTCTCATGCATACTGCTGCCAGGAATGCAAACAACTGCACCATGTATATCCCAGTGTCTAACACTCACATATTCTGCTGAACCATGCAGTCTAAATCACAGACTTGTACAATGACAATGTTTGGTTCTGGATTATGTCAGCAAATATTTGCAGACTGGCTGTCATAACAGGGGCATGGCTGAGAAATGCATGGGAGAAATCCAGCAGGTCTCCACTAGTAAATAAATCAGTTAGGATACTTCACCCTGTGACCCACCCCCAGTTTTTATCTGGGAGATCCCTGCTTTTTTTTATACATTGGGCTCATAAATCCAGCCCTGCGGGCAAGCGGAAAGTTGCCATGTTTTGGCAGGAGATGTCAGTGTAGAATGTCAGCTCGGGCTTGTACTGCTGTCACTGGAAGACTTAGCGGTTAGTGGGAGATGCAGAGCGGTGATGGAGACATTACATCAAGATAATAAACACCATTGGAACATATTTACATGCGTCGGAAGGTAATTGGTACGGCTAAGGGTTGAGAGACAGTAGGTTGATAAAAAGTGGTAAACTGAGAATAAATACAAGTTTAAAGTCAGTGAATGACAAGGATGGTAGGGTAGTTATGACTAGGAGACAGCAAAATAGCGTAGCTCCTCAGCGGTGAGGCCAAACAATGGTGGAGCATCTGGGTAGAAGAAAGGCTTGGAGGTGTTAAGTGCTGACACTTAATAATATATCACATAAGTAACAAGAAAATCTTTTCATAATCAATTTATCTTTTAGGCCATTGGTCAAGCACAAATACCAAACTTTGGTGGTTTCACCCTCTTAAAAAAGGTCAAGATTTTCAGTTTTTTATTAATTGGAAATGTAATACTGTATAAAATATGACAGACTTAACAGTTAACTGAGAAAGATAACCATCTTAAAGAATAAGGCTGGTGGTAGTTTCTGTCAACAAATCAGTTTGAGACACATCTTTGCACTGTGTTCCTTCATCATGGACATAGTAGTCTATTTTGAGTCGATCCAAATTTCTTCATCCAGCTGCCTAAATGCACCAAAACGCACTATTTACTTCTATTTGAGGAATGTTTTGCTAAAAGTACTTCTTTCTGGAAATTATTCATTTCTTTTCTTTTTTTTTTTTTTATTAAACTACATATTCATTACCTCTTTTTGATGACTAAAAAACATTTGGTTTTGGCACCCTTTTCCTCTATTTTATATTGAGATCATTATTAAATGCCAGTGAGATGAACCCCTTCCTTTCTGAAAGGTAGCTGGGGTAAAGTCTGCTCTCTGAGCCTGGCCTGTGTACCTTGCATGAAGAGGCTCCCATAGTCAGCGAGCAAGCTGTTAGTCTACGTTCTCCAGCTCTCCTGACGTCCTCTCTCCCTACTGAGTGTGCTCAGTGGACAGGAGCCAGTCTAATCCCCCTGATATGAGGAGCGCCCTGAGACCTGACAAAGCATTCCTCAGATAAAGACACACGATCACAGAGATGCCGTGGAATTCCCACAGTTGGGGGCGGCCAGACTGACTGAGTGTGGGTGTGTTAGAGAGAGAGAGCGAGACAGAGAGAGCGAACGAGCGAGAGAACAGGAAAAATGTAGAAATCTTTTCTTCAATACATGAGAACTTTGACTTGACACCCTTCCCCATGAAGACTTCCTTCTCCCCTTTCTCCCATCTCTCTCCTTCCCCCTCTTTTCCCCTGGACCTCCCCCCTCACCGTTTGTAAATGTCTGTCAGGGAATCAGTGCTCCAAATGCAAACCAGACCAGTAACCATCCTCTCTCACCTGGGCCCGTCTGTGGCTTCAGTACCCCGCTCTGCTTTTGAAGCCTTACTCATGACTGTTCACCTCACACCACCAGAGGTAATGCATATTATACAGTTCTTACCCCCCCCCCCCCCCTCAATGTTGAATGTTAGGCAAGGAGAAACAAGCAGGAAAGATGAAAAAGAAAGTTGTTAAATATCAGTGGCAAGGTGAAAAGAAACAGCTTCCTGTCAGCTTTGTCTCTCTGCCTCTTCTTCCCAGACAGGACTCCTGTTTTTCTGCAGACAGGTACTTTTTAAAACAGTTTGCTTGGGATGAGGACGTGCATCAACAGCTAACAGAGAGAACAATGGGAGCGCAAGACAAAAAGAGTCTGAGACTAAGATTCCCCAGTTCAAAAGGGTTTTCTGTTACACAATGTTTTTCCAAGATCCACCAAAGCCTCCTATGAGGATACCAAGCTGAGATGTTTTCGAGGTCTGACTTTCAAAAGTCCCCTGCAGTCATGCTGGGATAAATGGTATGAAATTGACGACTGTAGAGCTCGAGAATCACAACACAATGTACCACATGAGCTTCTGAGAAACTGACATAGCTGTCGGGTGTCAACAACAGGGGAATTTCCTGTTCCACCGCCCACAATCATCAAGGTGCAGCACAGAAAAATCTGAATTTTGCCACAAACGGTATGGGTAGTATATGTGCGTGTCAAGCCATGTTTGAACCTTAGCCCTCACCTATCAAAAGACTGGAACTGTTGTGATGGTTCTCTGGCCGCGTCGCCCACACCTAGAAACGCTGGTGGCAGCAGACTTGGGTCCACCATGATATCATCGGTTGGAGCGCTCACAAGGCTACGCAGAATGTCCTTCACATTCTTGCCCTTTGAATCAGTAGACAGAGCAGGTTTGACCTCAGATGACAGCGTAGACAAGGCCTCGGAGATGGCGTCCGGACCGTGAGTTACACCAGAGGATGACAGATCTGCCTCGCTCGCAGCAGTTGAGGTGTGGTCATCACCAATGCCAGAGTCGTACCGCCTGAGGGAGAAGCCATTCTCTACCTCTGTCCCAGCAGAAACGGCACCGCTGTCTAAGAAGACAAAGATAATGAAGGCTATGATGATAGTGAAGATCATGAAGAACTGCGTTATAAAGGCACATCAGCGATTAAGGCAGGGGTCTCTAACCTTTTTTCCTTTGAGATCTACACGCATGTGTTATGCATTTAGTCTTTTGTTTCTTTTAATGTAATTTCATTTTCTCAGACAGTTTTAAAAATAAAATGACAAAAAAAAAAAAGAAATGCTGAAACTTATTGCAGAATATACCTGGGCAGCCCAAGCGAGTAAGTCTATGAATAGGAAACACTGCATATTGTTTGAACCTTCCCCAGCTACTGGTAGCTCGTGAGCTACAGGTTGGAGACCCCTGAATTAAGGCAATGTTGCACTTCCGCGATGGCTCAACAGATGATTAACATGATAGTGAGGATCAAAATTCTGTTCAGTGTTTTTTTCTTATTCAATAGTTTAATAATGTGTCTTACACTAAAGTATGCAGCCCCATTTTTTAAAAGAAAAAAAAAATCAAAAAAGGGAAGAGGTCATAACAGCAACTGCCATGACAATGAAAGGGTTGATTAAAGGGCTGCAAGTCCTGCAGACAAAGCTTTGCACTTAGCAGGAAAAGATTGGAAACAACTGCAAGAGAATGTCCAACATTATCTTTCTTTACATATCCATATTTCAGATAAAGTTTCTGTCTACCTGTACTCCTCGCAGACTGGGATCTGTGGGGTTGTTTCTTGTCGTTATGGGGCTCCAGGATGTCCCGATACTTGGACACCATGAGGACCGAGATAAAGTAAACCACAGCAAGAGCCAGAAACTGAGCCTGCTTACTGTCCTCCTGAAACAAACAAGATACACTAAAACAATCTGCGTCTTTCTCAAAAAGCAGCAGGAGTGAGACAAGCAGGGAAAGATGATTTTATAAATGTTCCGAGTGCTGTGTTGTGTGTGCATAGATGAAGGTGTCCTCTGTACCACTCACAATATCTCTGAAGACAACAGCCCTGAGGCGGTTAATGTCCATGTCCTGCAGCAGCCGGTCCAAGTCTCTGATTGGAGACATGCCACCTGTCACAGCATCAACAGGACTCTGCATGCATGCAAGAACATCAAACCATTACCACATGAATCAGGATTTTTATGAGTCCATATGCACTTTGTGGTGTAGGGTAAGCTTAGGGAAGCTAACCCTCCTGAGATCATGTCTTTAACATAATGGCTTTTCTATACAGTCACTGCATTATAAATGAGTTTTAACACCCGGTTCAGGGAAGAACAACATGACTTTACTGGAAGTCACTGTATCAAATCAAAGGGGCAAAGAGACAGGGCCGGGTCTAGTGTAACAAATAGCAACCTTTGGTAATACAATAAGATGAGAGCTAATGCAATAACACTTGGTTGCTGCTGGTAAATAGGACAAAGGACAAAGCTCCCCCTGGTTTAGGATGGGAAAAGGACAAAAAAATGTAGCTATTTGTGTAATATAAAGTATGACCAGTAGAAGAGTGGAAATGTAATTTTGTATTTTAGGGGAAACAATTGTGATATTTTTAAAATATCAGAGAGTATAGAAAATGTATTAAATAATGTTTTAATGAGACATTTGGACTACTTGCCTGTGCAGATGTAGACTTGACTGTTCCGAGCACAGTGCTGGGCACGGCTGTGTAGCTGCGTGCTGAGCTCTCTGCACCATGCTTGAACTGGGCTTGCTGGCACTCCAAACAGTTTCTCACTGCCATAGCACACACTAGGGAGGGACGCAGAATGAGATATTATGTGAAATCATATAAATAAAGTCACTGTCAGGAAAACATGCAATAGTAAAATTCGTTGTGTTTGTATGCCCCAAATGCCATGAAAGAGAAATCGAGGTGAAGATCCAGCTCATAAAGTGAGAAGGCCATGAGAGAAGCAGCTGAGAGAGACAAAAACAAAATAGAAAAAGTGGGGCCATGACAAGGTCAGTGCTCTGGCCAACTCTGGCAGCATCGTTCACTCTTCCCTGCTCCACCTCTCCTCCCAAGGTCATAGTGTAAGGGTGTGCTCTTGAATCACATCCAGTGTGTGCAGCGGCCATAACAAATGACACTGCTCGGGTGTGCACATGCTGAGTAGGCAGCGAGATGCGTCCTTCGACACACACAAAAAGAAGAAAAAAAAAATCTTGCGGCCCGATAACTTTAGGTGGGTTCAAAACTGGCACACTTAACATTTGTAATTTAATGTACTGCTCCTCTTTGGAGCCCCTCCCAACCCCCACTGTTCTGTGCTTGACAATTGACAAATGTTAACTCTGAGGCATTTAGATTACGAAGGAGGGAATTATTCCGTCTGGAAATGGGCTCGCTTTTTCCATTAGGACCACTCTTTCATACGACCATTTATAAAAAGAGAGGGAGAGGGAGGGGTGGAGACGCTAAAACCTTGTTACAGTTTTCCAAAATCAGATTAGGTGCCAGCAATGGGGAGCACATACCTCATCAAATATTCATTTCATAACGGCTGCTTTTCAAAACTGAACATGTACTATGGTGGCGTTGCTTTCCTGCAAAGAAGTGTTCTTTGGACAAAAAGTTTGCCTTTTGACAGCCTTTTTGTCTGAAACCATCGCTGTACGTAAAAGCAAAAATGGATACCTGAATTCGCATTATTACATATGCAGATCAAAACATTAAGAAATTATTTATATCAGTGTAGAAAGTACTGTGGTACTTCCACACTTAGTGTGTGCACATGTGTATACTGTTGATCTGAAAAGGTGCACCGCAAAAAAAAAAAAAAAAAATGAATAATGTAAGAATTTCAAAATCTTTTATTCAGCGGCTGCGAGGCTGGGCTTTTGATGCTGTCAGAGGAAACTTTAATAGCCTGGAATAGAAGGCAGAAAAAGGCCTCGGGCAACGCTGCACTAGAGTACAGCCAAAGCCATTATGGACAACTCACTATATCATGCTAGCAGCCATTTTAAAGTGTTGCCGTGCAGTAGGGTTATAATAACAAGATAAGGGAGAGCTGATATGAGCGGAGTGAAAGAGGCGAGGGGATGAGAGCAGCAGCTGGAGATTTAGAGGAAGAAGGCAGAAAAGAACGACAAGAGGGTCAAAAAGGCTGCAAGGAGCCACGACTGGGGCTAATACAGAAGGCTACTGCTGGCAGATGTGAGGTGGATCGATGAACGAGAGAGGACAGAGAGCTTGGTAAAAGATGGTAATAAAAGGTGGGTGATACAGATGAGACAGCTAATCATCTGGAAGCTCAGCACGATTAAAGAAATAATGGAAAAAAAAGAGACAAACAGGTTAAAAAAAAAAAAATGCAATTGATAACAAAAAGCTAGCTAGCAGAAATAATGTGACAAAAATGAAGGATAATGTGCCTACCGAGGCGAAGGCACTGTCGCAGGACGCCCCCCGATGACATGTTTTTCTCAGCTTCTATCTCTGTGAAGTTAAGGGAGCTGGCAAAGATGAGGACATCCACGAGGTTGATGAGGCGCTGTAAGAAGGTGATTGAAGCCTCCACTGTCAAGCCTTGGGACGGCTCAATGTTCTCAAGCTCATGCTGGTGGAAAAAAGATAAAACAAAATTCCACAGTAAGAAATGGATAGGTACTTTAATTTAAATAGAAAAACATTCTGCTATTTTTATGCAAGGATTGTTCATTCACTATAGATTAAGAACACACATATTTTGTTATCTGGATTCAAAATTATTTCAGGAAAATTTTTAAATCAAGGTCCAAGGCCATTATAGATATTTTCTGCCAAAAAGCAACATGATCTCAGTTCCATTACATTTTTATTTAAGTTTAAAAATACCCCTTCAACATGATGCTAAACACTTTACAATTACAAAACAACATTCAGCAAGCAAATTAAATAATAAACAACCACATAAAAACATTGACGTTAAATAAATGTAGCAACCTAGAGTAGTATAACTCAGGGATAGTTATGAATCACCTGAGCCAGACCCAACTGTAAAAATAATCAAATAGGGAGGGTTTAAGTCTAATCTTAAAAGAAGAGAGAGTGAAAGTTGTGTCACTACTCCTCTGAAGACTGAACATATTTCCCTTGCGTTATGTTAAATAACCAGTGATTAATCACACTGACTTGCCACATGTACATATGTAACATTATGTGGCAGCTATACATCCCGGCATGTAAAATTGTAATTTTTCTCATTCAGTTTGAAATCTGGTTAGAGGGCACACACAACTGACTGTAACTGAATTATAATGGAGCTGAACGTTGACCCGTTTCTTCAGCAGGCTGCCCAGGTCACCGGCAGAAGCAACGAATCATGTAAGAGAGCGGCCGTCACCGAGGTCAGACAAGACAAAAACAAACTAACAACGTTAGCAGGCAGCTAACTGTAGTCTAATGTAATTGGGAAAAGGTCAATGTGGATGGATAACTTCCTGTGACCGGAGCCATCGGCTACACAGGCTGAAGTACAAAAATAACATCACACGCGTGTTGAGGGACTCACAGAGGAAGAGGTGGCAGAAGAGAGCAGAGGTAAAATGCCTCCACAAGCCATGATGAGATTGTCCACCACCTGGGAGATGAGGTGTATGCTGTTGTGGACGAATACCACGTTCTCACTGCTGTTCACAAAGTCCAGAATGGTCTTTGTGGAGTGGCTAAAAGGAAAAGGACAAAAAGGAGGTTTTGTTTGTTAGCAGAACACAAAGTTAATGCAGTAACCAAACTCTAAAGGTGAGCTTCGACAACAGCAGTACTTCAACTTCAAATGGAAGCATGTGAGTTGCATTGTTATTACCGAGTGTCAATTAATTGGACATTTAATTTAGTTTACTTGGATAAATTAAACACAGCAGTTAACAGTTAATACCGGGTCATATTTTTACCTAAACATTTCCTGCACACACATTTACCTCTTCAAGTCTGAAGGGAACTTTACTCAATAAAGAATACATAGAAAAAAAAAGCAGATCATGTCCCATTCATTCACTAAGAGTTAGACGAGAAAATAGACACCACTCTCATTATTCTGAGACAAGTAGCTTAGCCTGGTCTACAGACTGGAAATGATGGGGAACTGCAAGCCCGTTTCAAAATACCGTGGAACAGCATGCCTAAAGCTCACTGATGAACACTTTGCATGTCATTTTTTTTAATCTGCAAAACACTCATGTAAAAACTGCATTTACTGGGTTTAGAGGAAGTTATATTGTGAAGCTATTTATTGATAAACAGCAGTTTATCCGTCCATGCACCACAACTGGTCTCCTTCCAATCTCACTCCGAGAGCACTCCAGGAAGTCACGGCACCAAGAAGTGAGGAGCTGAGAAATAATTAAAGCCTTTAAATTCCCGTAAAAATTTGTTGTAAGCTTCAGGAGGTGCTGGTAAGCAGATTTCTA
Organism: Embiotoca jacksoni; assembly: GCF_022577435.1. Lineage (NCBI taxonomy): Eukaryota > Metazoa > Chordata > Actinopteri > Embiotocidae > Embiotoca > Embiotoca jacksoni. Next base: position 14,993,790 of record NW_027185392.1, read on the forward strand.
AACTTTGAACACACCAGGTGAGCTAGTTTTTCACAACTGCCAGTCTTAATATGAAGCTAAGTTAATGGCTTCATGGCTCCTAACCTCCAATACAACAGTGGTATTGATTTACAATCTCAGTCTTGGCAAGAAAACAACTTGCATATTTCCCTAAACGTGAAACTATTCCTTCAATGTATCTCATGTCGGCCTCTATCTAGCTTAAATTGGTAAATATGTACAGAAAAATAAATTCATAAATTAATGGTATTTAGAGGCAGACATCTGCATAAAATCCATCTTCTTCCCACTAACAACTTGTGAGGGATTGTTTCTGGCACAGACGACACTTAATTAGCAGAAGGCTTGTAAGATGAAATCTTCTGTGTGTTCCTCGGAGGCTTCAAAAGTCAACAAATCTTTACTCCATAAATCAATAATATTGTTAACAAAAGCATTAGTGAAATCAGAGTCGCCACTTTGTTTCCCCACCTCCTCCACATCTGGACATCTGTCTCAATAGAGAAGAGCAGGTCGGTGAGGAGGCGTTGGTGCATGTGGGACCAGCGGAATTCTGGGATACGAAACATGGTGGAGCGAGGAGCAGAGGAGCTGCTGTCTCTCTGCTGGCCTGAAGAACCTTCTGCTGCTGCTGCCGCTGCTGCCGCTGCCGTCGACTGGCCTTGGTTTGTTTCCTGCAGAAATACAGGAGCAAAGCAAGTTGAGCTATTAACATGCTGTGGTTTCTGAGAGAAACAGGGTGTGGGACTTAAACTATCAAATTGGTCAAAATTGCCCAAAATATATTTTTCAATTCTATAAAACACAATTTAGTAAAATCGAAAGATTCAATACGAGATACAAAATTGAAAATGAGATGCGTACCATTGCAGAGGTCTCCTTCAGTTCAAGTCTCTCGGTGTCTAAGGCCACATTGGACACATCCAGTCTGGCAATTTTGATCTCGTTGGTCTTGCTGACCGAGTCCACGCTCTTGCGGGTGTCAGAGCTGGAGGCGGTGGTGCTACTGTCGGGGGCACCAGACGGCGTTTCCTCTCCGGTGTTGCCGCTGGTTTCTGAAGGCTGGCTAAGTGCAATTGAGTCTGATGCTGTAGAGGGTAGTGGGCTTTTTGAGGGCTGCTGGTCTGGAGTAGCAGGTTCGGCTAAGGAGGAAGGCTGGTCATCTCTACTGTTTTCTTTGGGTGGTTCTGTGACACTTTGTTCAGGTGTTTCAGGTGGAGGAGTCCGACTCTCTATACGAGGCACCTGCTTCTCACCACTTTCACGCTCATCATTTCCTTCTTGTACTATATCCTCCTGCTTCTCATCTTTTTCTTCTTCCATTTTCAACCCCTGCTCTTCCTGATTATCTTTATTGCCTTCGTCATCTTCGGGTTTATCATCCTCCGTTTTTACTACCGCCCCTTCGTCTTCAGCAGCAGCAGAAACAAAAGAGGACTCCTCGTGGCTATCATCGGCATCGCTGGGGTGGATCTGGTCACTAACAGATGACACGTCCACCAGGTCCTCGTTGAAGACGGACGCTCCTCCCAGCACGCTGTTTTCCAGACAGGCTGTTGTCTCGGGGGACGTTTGATCAGTCTGACCTGGTTCTGAAAGCACTGGCAGCTCTGTGTCTGCATCATTTAAAGAGTCTTCTGTCATGGAGTTTGATGATTCACCTTTGTGGTGTTCAGTCTCAGATTTTTCAGCATCTGTTACTGGTGTTCGTAGATCATCACTCGCAGATGTTGTCGAGTCTCTAACCTCTTCCACTGCTTTTGTGTCAGCTGTTTCAGGTTCAACGCCAACTGATGTCTCATTGCTTTTGTCAGTGGAAGTCTCAGTCACTGCTTTCTGCTGTTTGATCTCTTCAATCTGCTCCTCTGTATCAGTTTTATGGATCACCGTAGCTTCAGTTTCTTCTCTGACACCTGAGCCATCCCTGGAAGACTCCTCCACCAGCTTCTGCTCTTCTTCTTCAGCCCTGGCCAGGATGTTGGACACGGTGATGGATGTGTGTCCCCTTTCATCAGCAGCCTCCGCTGGGCTGGAGGTGATGGTAGAACTGGACGCCGAGTCAGGGGATTTCTGGGACAGCTCATCCACCGTGAGCTCGATGACGGTGGAGGGAGCCGTCTCCTCCGCAGGCGGCCCGTTAACACATTCCGTTGTCTCTGAGCTTTGGCTGACGCCAGAGATGGTGCGGATGGAGGTCAGAGAGCCGGCAGACTCCTGATGCTGGTACTGACGGAACATGCGGGATAGGTTCTCTTTGTGCTGCTCGAAAGTTACCTGCGAACACAAAATGCATTACACTGTTAGAAACACTTCTGATGTGTTGTGTCACCAATTATCAATTTGCTCTGCCCTCGCTGAAGAAAAATTCTAGTTTATTACAGAGCTTTGCTGTGTTACAAATGTCGTACTTAGATGCTAAAACTATTTTGAGTGCATAAGTGCGTTTTCACTGTCAAGTACAGAAACACTACAAGTAGCTAGATGACGCACTCAAAACGATCCAAATAATGATTGCGAACCGTTGGACACTTTTCACCCTATACCGTCACCATGTAGAGGAAAAGCAGGGACCACCGACAAAAATAATTTTCAAATGAAGACGTTTGAGGAAGCTGCAGTTGTTGCAGAACACCACACTAAAGTGTTTATTTTTCACCAAGTACCACAATACTGCTGCCGGACAGAATCCATCAGTGTGTTTTAAACAGAGGCCACGAAGACGCGTTCATTTCTGGGTAAAGTAATTAAATCTGCAGATATGCTGGCAGGTGCTGCGGTTATTTCCGGTCAGTACAGAACAGCAGTGTGCTGTTTGAGGCAACACTACCTGGTCAAAATCCCTGCACAACACAAGTAAGAGTGCTGACATATAAGAGCACTATTTGCTAGTGTACTAAGGGAAGTATGCCATTTGGAATTCAGTTCTGAAGTGTGGGCCATCATTTCTTTAATAACTTTGTATTCACCACTTTTAAGGTACAAACAAAGTGCCATATTAATGTACATACAATAACACCGCAAGTGTCGACTGACTCAATATTACCTTTCTTCACCAACCAAACACTACTTCACAGTATGCTATGCTAACACTATGCATGCTACACTCATTTACCAAAGTAAGACACCACCTAATACAAAGCCTTAGCAACACAGTGTGCAGTATCTCACTGGGGTTATCAAGTGGGCGCCTCATTTCACTGGTGTTTCGTCGAGTCCGGCCCACGACACCTCAGGAAAGCTGAACAGCAGTCCTGGTGTCCCAGAACTACTCCCCTCAATACTCGCCCACCCGCTTTACATCCAAACTAGTATGACTTCTGCCTACATACTTAGGCAATGTTATCTTTGCTGAAAGCCACAAGTTCATACCTGCTACACATGACGACCAATACAATTCCTTCTCTGCCAGATCCAGATACTTTCCCGTTTACCTGCTTCTGCCATCTCCTTCGCCGCCTGCTACTTCTCAGGAGGTAAAATAACAGTGCAAGGAGCGAGCTGTCATGCAATCGTACGGGTTTTAAAATAAAACTTGAATGTGATTAAACTACCTTCAAGGGTATTAAAAGTAAGTGAGTGTGCCTAAATTCTATTAGTCAACTTTTCATGTACCGGTACTATCCTTTAAGTCCAGCTCCTTTAACACAGCTAGAAATAAAGTTGTTCTTGTATATTGTTGTTGTATAGAAATATTTGTATATTTTTGTGGTTTTTGCTACAGCTTTGGGGATGAAAACTAGTGTAAAAGTAAATTCACATACCACTGAAAAGATAATTCATGTCCTATAATTATCATAAGCCTATTTTAAAAATAGTTTTTAGCAGTTACTTTGTGATATGCTGTAAATAGTTTCACAAAGAAATACAACCACTCGCATGCTTTTCCCATCTGATGTCATTAACCTGCCTCCCTCACTCTGAATCCACTGGTTTACACTTTCTGCTTTCCAACTAATTCTCTCCATGTTTCATTTCATGGCTTAACATCCTGTTTGAAATAGAAACTTTAAATTATGGAGGCAAGATATTCTCAAAATGCTCTTTTGTTATGAGCTTGTTACAACATCTAACCACTGGGACCATTTATGGCTATCTGCAACATATTTAAAACTTTTCCTCTTCCTCTCTCGTATGAGCAGCTGCCCACGGCCTATTAACCTCCATCAGTCTTCTTACCATCTGATATGGGTAGACTAGACTGCTAGTCTATAACGACAATGGTCTGCAGTGGCATTTGAGGAAGAGCCCATCCATGTAAGCGGTCATAGATTAGCGGTAGATACTATTAGTGTGTGTCTCCTGGCTGTGCTGAGTGCGTGTCCGGCATCGGCAAATCCTCCCACGCCTAATTTAAGACCCTGCATTAATCACTGGGCTTGGAGGACAGAAAGTCAAAGATGGGTTGGTGGTGGAGGTGGAGGGAGGGGGGCTGAAACTAGACCTACTTTGCTGCTTTTTCACCTGAGGCTATTTAGAGAGAAGGAGAGGGAGAATGAAACAAAGAAAATGAGAAAGCCAGCGATGAAAAATATAAGAAATTGCAAAAGAGGAAGAGAAAGAAAGTGAGTCATTGAGTGTGGAAGAAAGGAAAGGGGGAGAAAGAAGCTGATTATTTGTAATTAATTAGGCGTTATTGTTCTAAATTAGCCTGCTACATGGGTGCTCATTAATCTTCTGTAGTGGGAAGCAGTGATTGGTAATCCATAGCTGTTTTCTGAGTGCACAGCCTCTTCTAAATGCACCAGTAGTCCGTCTTTCTCTCTCTTCCTCCTTTCCCAGTGATCACAGAGCGAGACCTTCTACCCGATTAGTTTGAGCTTAATTTGACATTTAGCATTTTTAGCAATTAAAAAGCTTCATTCAGAGCACACTGCTATGAAAATTATGCAGGAAAGCAGTGCAGCACATAACGTCGTAGATTCCGGCTGCAGTCTGTACATTAAGATGATGTATGCTGGCCTTAAATGGGGCTCTGTAACAGATCCAGTTACCATTAGACAGAGGTAGTATATGTCTCTGTGGTTTTTAAAAGAGCATTTAGCCTTGCTACAATATATAGAAACTGCCTTGGGTGGCTAAGACATCAGCGCTGATCTAATCTAATTTCATTCTACTCCATGACTGGGTCTGGCCTTCGTGGGTTATGGAAAAATGTTATGGTAATGTACAAAAACATGGTGGGCTTTTCTAATGTGACATGTAACATGGTATTAACTGAATGCATCACAGCGAGATCACACAAAAGATTTGAAATGCTTCAGGAGTGGACATACAATCCTTAAAAAAAAATTAAAAAAAATTCTTTATGGCAATTTTGTGTTGTTTTGGATATAATAATAGTTTGACAGAATACATACTGTAAAATCTCTACATTCCTGAAGTGAAACATACCTGAATGCATCACAATGCAAAATACACATTTCACATTTCCAAAACAAATCAAATCTACACAGAATCTAAAACTTTGAGTTTCTATGATTGTGCACCAGATGCAGAATAAACACCACAACCTGTTACAGTAAGGGTTAGGGTGGCAGAGTCTTGGGGGACCCCCATAGTAGGAGTCTGGGAGTCCCCATTTAGATCAACGATAGGGAGCGACCACAAAACAAAGGGGAAATGGGGAGGGCAGCGTAGCTCTAATCCGATTAGCTAAATGCAATTCCTCCTCCAAAATCAATGTCATCTGCTACTGCAGTTCTGGCCGTGCGGTTTCGCTCTTTTTCACATTATCGTCCTTTCTCACTTCTTGTTAAAACATTTTTCTTCTCAGTTTTCTCCTGCACACTCAATCCAGATATAAATAGACAGTCTTTATCTGTAATTTTTATCTCAAATATAGGAAGACAAGCTGGGGGGAGGGGTTCTTCTTGAGGATAACACACTAAAAAGTTATAGGATTTTGGCCATCAGAGCCTCATACATTTCACTTTCACATTTAAATACTTATTTGACAATTATAACATAATATACCAAATATATGGATGCTCGACGTTTGTGAAAGGCTCACTGCTTGATTACACAGACAACATTCGATGTTTTTATCTTGCATTGGATTCTCACCTTCCTCCTTTATCTGCTGGTCAATGCATCTATCTTTAACTCTGTCAGGAACAACAGCTCGAGTCTTGTGTGTGTAATGTCTCAATAAGCCCAGTAGGCAAAGACTCTATGGCCATGCTATTTAAATCTAATGTTCAACATTCAATCGTGAACTAACAAGAGCTGAAAATATAGTTTAATTGAGATTTTTAAATATCTTAACTAATACTTTGTCAAATCTCTTTGCTCATTTCTGCTCATGTTTATCTTAGTGGTAAAATGTCTGACAGGTTTAATGAAGTTTGATAACAGTGGGAGTGTGAAGGGCATTGGGACCTTCACGCTACACTTTCATTCTTTTGGAGATCTCCTTTTTCTCAAACTGATTTGTGTGCAGAGATGGACGAGGGGCACCTTGGTTGGGGTGCGAGAGCTGAGAGCGGGAGGGTTGTTGTGTCAGCATGCCCACCTGCAGGAACATCTGTCTATTCACAGAGACGCACATGCACGCACAAACTTACTTGCTAATGACTGACGTGCGTGCATGCGCACGCGCACTCACACATCTTTTTTTAAATCTTATCTTCCCCACAAACCGTTATTACATTTCACTGTTATATTAATTTTCACTACAAAATAAAATAAGACAAAAAATAAAATAAAATAAACTATATGTGCTGGTTATGCCCAAGTTGGTATAGTTATTCGGATTCCTAATATACTAACAAGAGGAGAAAAACAGGTCTGGTAAGCACAGTTGCTCATCCTACTCCTCATTAAAGAATATTCTATTGAATTGAAATTTAGGAAATATCTTTCATTTTTCTTTGTAGGTAGACACCAATGCCTGAGCCATAAATCCTGGAAATGATGAAATCGAACTATGTAACGCATGACATACAAAAATCAAATAAAGCATTAATGCAAAAAGGCAGTGGAACTCTCCACAAGGAGAGATGTGAACGCATGCGTTCAGCTTGAGGCATGTAATCTCCATACACACCAAACACTGACGATTTTACTGTGGTAGACGCGAGGCAAACTCAATCATCAAGTCTTTGTAAAAGGGAAATGTGCAAATATGTATTTGTAAATGTATATATGCACTTATCAAGAGGCTCCCGGTGGGCTGCTTGTATTTATGAGGCCTTGTTTCTCTGATTGTTTTCACACAGTTCCGATGAATATTCAATGGGCTCAGAGAGAAGGGCTTGCTCGAGCCCAAGAGAGAAGGAGGGCAAAGAGAAAATGTGCCTGGTAACTCACATTCACTCAAATACAGACACACACGCACACACAGACACACACAGACACACACGCACACACAGACAGACACACAGACACACACGCGCACACACGCACACGCACACACACACACACACACACACACACACACACACAGAGCCCTGCAGCAGTGGGAGGAGAGAGCAACAGTGACAAACAGCTTCGGTGCTACAAAGGTGGCAGGAAATCTATCAAACGGGACAATAAAATTGCAATTGAGTTTCTTTAGCTTTTTTTTTTTTATAGCAGATGCATGTATCTTGGTGGCTAGCATCCACTGCAGCTATCCCATTCATAGGTGGGTCACTGCACTGTGGCTGTGTGTGTGTGTGTGTGTGTGTGTGTGTGTGTGTGTGTGTGTGTGTGTGTGTGTGTGTGTGTGTGTGTGTGTGTGTGTGTTACATCTCACAAGTGCATGGGTTTATTCACACATAGTGTGTGCAGGAAATTCTACTGGACGCCATTGTAACTGCAGCCAAGAAGAAACAGCATTAATCTTGTGCAATTATAAGAAAAAAGGCAATCAAAGCCAGCCGTGTGCAAAGAACTATGTCTGCACAACAACAGACTGGATATTAGTTATGTCACAAAATGAGACAGAAACACTGCAGCTCTAATCCTACATAGAAAGGATGTTGTTCATAAATAGCCAACAGCTTTGAATATTAACACATTTACTTTCACTTTTTGTTTTGCCTGTGTCAAACAGAATATTTCTTCATGAATATTTCAACAATGATGCAATGACAGTACAATACAGTAAAGCATGCAGCAACATCTGCTCTTGTACATGCACATTACATTTTTGTTGAGTAAATCTTTCTTCTTGTATCTTTATCTTTGTATTCTACAGTGTTCAGAGGTGTGGAGAGGCGTTGGGAGTTTAGAACACCCCACATACAACACAGTCCTGCTAATTGCTTCCTTTATAGGCCTCAACTCCCAGACAGTCTGTCTGTGCCCCCTGTTGGACGCCAGCACTCACAGCAGCCCACATTATAGTGAAGCATCTCATATCACAAGCACTTCTTTAACTCAACTATCAATCTGCCAGGCTTAAAAAAGAACCAGACCACAATCTGACACCAGCCTCAATTACTTCACTGCTCTGGACCAGAGTAGCGTAATGTGATATCAACACTGAATTTCTAAAGCAGTATTTTGAATTCAGCTTTTGGAAATCAGAAGTGCCAGAAGTTTATTTTTATCTGTGCAACGTGAAGGAAAGAGACTTTATACATAAATAAAGAGAGGAAAGGCCAAAGGGATCCATTCCCATTGGTATATACTGCAACCAGCTTTTAAATTATAATCACTACAGCGCTTCCACTGCTTAATCTGATCGGCACTGAGAGGCAAGGTTCAATTACTGTGCTACCCTACGCTGCAAGTTAGAGGGTTAGACGATAATGCTCTCTAATTTCTTGTTTGATGAATTGTATTTTGTCAGATTGAAACTAAACAAATGGGTGACAGCTGATATCAGACTGAATATTGCTGTCCATTTGGCTGAAATCAAACTAAGAAGGAGGGTTAAGGTTACAGTTATGGTAAATGTTTAAGCAGAAAATACTGAAGCAGGTTTTTTTTTTTTTAAAGAGAAACAGGTCATTAAGAATTTATAGAAATGGGGAAAAAAAAATAAAAGAAAGAGGAAATAGTGAAAGATTCAAAGCGAAAAATAAACTAATCTGTTTAACGTGTGTGTGTGTGTGTGTGTGTGTGTGTGTGTGTGTGTGTGTGTGCGTGTGCGTGTGCGTGTGCGTGTGTCTGTCTGTGTCCATTGCCAGGACATAATGAGTGCTCTGACCTTGGAGTGGGTGATGGACAGGGTGTCCACCCAGACGCGCCAGCCACCCCACTCGTATTTGATGGCGTGGTAGAGTAGGATGCGGAAGATGGCGTACACCATCTCTGTGATTTTCTGCTCCTCTGTGTTGCGCGGGTTGATGAAGCACAGAGAGAGCATCCACTCCTGCCACACCGAGCACTGCAGCAGGCTCCTGAAACAACCGAGCGCACAGCGATGAGAAGGTGCTGAATGTGAATCCCACTGGCGTATAAACACCATGTGGTCTGGTGTGTGATGTACTTCTCTATCCCGTGAAGCGGTCGTATTCTTACCTGCGGTTCTCTTTGCTGTTATTGAACAGTTTGATCATGTCTGACAGAAAGGCCCGGCGCACCTCCATGCTCTCGGGGGACGGGGGAGAGTTCTTCAGCAGAGCAGCTATTACCTTCAGGATCTCTGAAGACAACCAGAAAAATATCCAGTCTGAGATAAAAACATGTTTATGAAGCTGAAAAATAACATTGTCTGAAAATATCAAAACACTATGTCGGCTTTGTCCATTTTATGGTATAATACATTACGGCAAACTGTATTTTCCAAGTCTTATAAAATGTCTGAATTTGGGAACATCCAGCGTTCTGTTTGGATATAAAACGTTTCGGTCGCAGGAGGGGAAACTGCACAAATCAACAACGATATCATACATTGGTCTCAACATGTGCAAATCATTGTGTCACAAACTATCTGAACTCCCGGCTGTACACACCTGAAGATCTGCGCCTGTGGTAAGAAAAACAGAACGAAGGAGAATAAAAAGTCTGGGGCCATTGATCTTTATCATACTGTAATGGCTTTGGTATCGTTTCAAACCGGAGAGCCAGAGTCGCAAGCCCCTCCTGGAAGGCTTGGTTTCGGTTAAACCAAAGAGACTGACTGTTTAGATGAATTATCTAGACAATGTCAGTGTCCATTTGCTATGAGTCGAGAGACGGTGGAGCTTGGATTTCACTTGTCTCTTCAGACCTTGGCGCTAACCGATGCCCCTTTGCCCCGGTAGACAGTTGTGTTGTTTCTACGCCTTAGTCACTCAAATTATGAGTCGCTGAACCTTTACCGCCAGAAAATTACCCCAGCATGTACCAGGAATGAGGACGGAGGGATGGCGTATTCCCCTCTTTTTTCCATTTGCTCTTGGTTCTTTTCCCTTGAGTTAATTTGAGGGAAACGGTACTTCCTCGGTTTGTTTGATTGGCTCTGACGTTACTAAAGACTGCAATCAGGGGGCCATTTTGGGAGTTTGTCGCAGATTAAATCAAGAGAATACACGGCAAAGGAGAAACAGACCACCTCTCTGTGTTCCACAGACTATGCTCACATGCACAAACCCATACAAGGTTTCTATGATATATACCGCCTGTCTAGGATGGTTGGGTCTGAGAGTTTTTAACACAATAAAGGCCGAAGATAATCAATGTGTGACTACAGCAGGACCTTGTCAGATTAAGGCTGGTTGGAAGTAAACCTTGGTTGTGATTATACCAAGTGCTTGGATTTCTAACTGATTAAAGCTGTTTTGCACGTGTGTGCGTAAAAGTGCATGTATAGAAGCAGAAAGTATAGAAACATAAAGAGAGGGGGATGTTTTCTTTTCTCAGTTGAAATGAATACTTAGGATTTCAACATATGAGAATATTTTGTGAGCTGACGTGAAATTGGAGGTGAGTTACGGCCTGCATGGGAACAGTGATCAAAGCCATTATTTCAGCTTGTTATGTTGCCTTTTGTAAAAAAAAAAAAATAATTAAAAAAATGAGCATGCACTGGGAGAAAAAAATGAATGAATATATATAGCCTACAAGTTAGGAGTATAGGTTGTCATAGTATGTATTAATATATACTCGATCCAATGCTTGGATGTGTATATTCAATTATAACTTGGTGATTTATGACTGATCATAAATAATAGCTTAGTAGTAATAGTTACTAATTATATGTTATTATATACACAATAGTAATATAATACACAGGCTTTTGTAAAATAAATGATATTAAAATAATACATTGAATTATGAAATACTTACTTTGCAACAGACAAATAAATATTAATCATTAACTTTAAAAGGTTTAAGAAAACGTATTAAAATAGGTTAAAATTGGTTGATCAAATTATTTATACAACATTCATACACAAGAAAATTTCATTTTTAACAAACAGAATATTAATCAATTATTACATGTATTATTCCGTCATATGTAAATCAATCCTGGTGAAAAATTATACGGAAGCTTAATAAAAACTAGCAGATGTGCGAGTGTTTGCACCATCCTCGTGTTAAGTTTACATCTGAGGTTCAGTAGCATGAAAATACACTCAGCCTGCAAAATTTATGTCGTTCATTTGTTTGACGGTATATAGCGATCGCACAGTTCCACGGGGAATATCCTGCTGCAGTATGGAGCTGTAGGTATGTAGAGGGTGCGCGGCGGCAGATGATTTAGGACAGCAGTGTGGCGCAGAGGAGGCACTTACGTGGGTTGAGGATCTTCACAGTGGAGTCGGGGTCCGGATGCTGTTTATGGATCACTTGAGTGCAGATCTGCTCAGTAAGAATCTACCGAGGGACAGAGAGGGAGTTCAAGTCATAAATGTCGACATAAGTCTTGACAATAACAGAGAAACAAAACACAGAGCGATGTATACGTTTCACGATCACATTTCTGAATAATAGTCAAATCAAGTTTCTGTAGGTGGTCAGCCAATCTATTATTTCATGTAAATCACTACATTTTCATATCATATAGAATAATTTGACAGTGATTAGCTAATGAGGCACAAAGTCAACCCAGAAACATACTGTAAACACATGAGAAATCAACATTGGTATGCCGTTAAACACAGAGGTCGTTACTGTGTTTCATTGTTGTTGTCAATCACTTCAGTCCTGCAAGCAAAAGTCTGGAGTGTGAACGTGGGCAGACTGACCTCGAAGAGCACATTGTATGTTGTCATGGAAAACTGGCTGGAGTGGAGCATCAGGCGTTCAGTGAGCAGGGAGAACAGGCCGTGACTCAGCATGACCTCGGCTTTCCTCCTGAACAGGACGTTAAGAGGTCAAAAGTTTGTCAGTAAACAGACAAACTTTATTAAACCACTTTTGTATCAGTAAACAATACCACGCATTTTATGAACTTGATAATGATAAACAAAACTGACTGTATATCATTGGCTAGAAATGTCTCCACAGTCATTCTTATTTTAAAAGTAATATTGAATGCTGTTGAAAAGGAAAATAATATATTTTGAGAAATGACGAGGGCAAAATGTGGAGTTTCTGATTAATCAAATGTCAGCGATTGAAATAAACAATAGAAATCAGTTGAGTAGCAGCTGACATTTAAGACGGAGGAAATGAAAAAAAGAATCCCTGCTGACGAATTAAGACCTTGTCATCGCTAAAAATTCCTCGTCGCTTTCATCTCTGATCATTCATCAGGCTTAAACTTTAGCTAAACTGTGGGCTATTTGCCGGTAGTTTAACAGCTGTTCCCGCATCTGGATCACACGGCTTAAAAACTGTTGCCAAGAAAGGGATAGCGTTGTCTCTTGAACTCCTACATCAGCATTGCATATGCATTACGATGCTAAATTAAATAGCAAAGAGCTTACAATGCAACCTGTATTACCACCCAAAGTAACAATACTGACTGATCATCAGACAAATAGACAGCTTTATAATTATATTATGTATAATAACACAATATATATTGTTTCGTTATTATTTAGTTATTTGAGTTGACATCGACAGGCCTGCAGCTAAACACAGCTAAGATGACCAATGTTGAACAATCTGAAAGTAAAATTTTGCCATATAATTAGCATTTTCTGCATGCTACAATATTTTAGAGCATTAAAATATCATTACAAAACATTAAAACGTTTCTTTGAAAAGTGCAAAAATAGAATTGGCAACTACATGTATTTTTTTTTTAAGGAAGAAGGGTGTGGAATTTAATTAATTATCTTTTTATTTTTCAGTTATTTGTTTTGGTATTTTGCCTTTATTCGCACAGTCAAGAGACAGATATGAAATGTGAGGAGACGACAGGGAACGATATGCAGTAAAAGGTCCCGCCGGCCAGGAATCCAAGTACAGACTCTGACGTTTAGGGCATTGTAGCCCATGTGGTTTTGCACCCTAACTATTCAGTCATCAGATCATCCATATCAACGCAACGCAAAAGATATCAAAATATACCACTGTTCACTTTCAGTTATTTTATCACTCCATTTATACAAATAAGTGTTTTTTATATAATTTGACATTTTTTAACACATTTTGGACACTTTTACAAGAATAACTTGTGTTTGTTTTGTATTTTAGGTACTTACTTTGGTGACAAGTGTTTCAGGAAGTAGCCCATCACTTTGAGTGTCTGGACTCTTATTCCTTCACTTTTTGAGGCCAAAAGCTTGTAAATCACACTGTAGAAGAAAAAAAAAAGCCAAATTAAATGAAACAACAAGTAAAACAAATATATTTCTATCTTCAAAACAGCTTCAGGTTATTTTTTTTTAATGAAACATAAAACAATGAGTAGTTATATTATCCACAATATGTTGCATAAACCTACAGCGGCACAAAACTAAAACAATTTAAATAATTTCCTCCAACTTTGACCATTGTTACTTTCAGCAAAAGCAATCCATGAGTATATATATATATATATGTTTGTTTATTTATTTATTTATATATATATAAAAAAAAAGTTGAACATTACCGAATCCCATTTCGCTGATCAAAGGCCTGGACCATGGACCCAGGATGTTCAGACATCAAAGCGACCAACAACTGTAGTACATCCATGAGGTTGTCATCCTGAGGAACATGGAGGAAGAGAGTTGGGGCTACTGTGGTATTCAAAAAGGGCTGACGGAAGCGAGACAGCTTTCACATTTATGCCCTAAATTGTGAGGAATTTATTATTATTACTGTATATTTAAATAAAAATAAATGTAAATACACAATTTGTCTCATCACTCATTGATATTTATATTCCTGCATTGTATAGTAGTGGCAGTAGCAGCAATAATATATGGAATACATCCCAAGCATCTGAATAATTATAAAAAGTAATCTATAACGTGAAGGACCGCCACATGGTCGTGGTTTTTCCAGACAGTGTTGTAACCACCCTTTAGGTTCACTGGGTTACTGACTGATCTCAATGATTCATTTGCTCTGCATCACTGCACTGTAAACAAACTCACTTCTGTCAGGACGTCAAACTGGCAGACTTAAAATAACAAGGAACAGTAATGCTGCCTTTAGCAACCGAAACTGTTTGCTTTTGCTCTACAGAACAGCCGGTTGGGAGACAAAGTGCAGTATAGTAGTATTGTGTTGCCATCTGGTGGTGAGGTCTGTCTTTGCTGGTCCTTCTTTAGTAAACAGCAGTACATATGCACATACCTCGTGCATGGTGAGGAGGTAGTTGAGGATACTCTGCAGCTCGTCTTCCTTCACTCCATGATCCTAAAATAGAATTGCACAGATCATTTCCCCATTGTCTGGACCGGTGGTTTTTATTTCCATCAGTGCAAAGCTTCAAGAAAAGGTACATAACTTGTAATTAAATATGTTCAATCATGCCAAAATAGTAGATTTTGGGGTTAACGTTTAATACTTTATGAAGTTATCTTACACACAAGAAAAGTATTAAGATACTAATTCAAGTAAACAGGTAGAAGCACTGTTTGCTCAATTTAGTCTAAGATGAAAACATGATGTAAATAAGGCATTATAATACAGAAAAATAACTGCAACAAAAATCCTCAATAGTGAAACATCTCACAATCAACATCCTGCCAATCTATATCTGAGCTTTATCAGGTTCTACAAGGAGATAAAGAAAAAATTGACATGTTCAAATATTAATTACATTTTTATACATGCAAGTTTGAAGAAAGCAGAAAAGAAAAAAAAAGCAAGTATCCACATGCGTCATTAAGTGCAGAACATTTTATTTACAATCGGACAGATGTAAAGATGGCTAAAGGCTTTAATCACCCAGCTGACATCTAAGGACAACTGTATGTTCTCCATGAGCTCACCTTCATTATCAGCTGCTTGACAAACAAGAGCAGAAAGGCGCGCAAAGAAAGGATCTCTTTCTGGTTTGGCCTTGGACCATCTGAAAACCCAAACAGCACACAGGAGTATGTAAAAGCAAAAAACTATAAGATGATCTGATTTTTATAAAAGCAAGCGTTTGCACCTAGGTTATCGCTAGATGGAGGTGCAGTGAGAATATAAGAGTGTTAGTGCTGTGTGTGTCTGTAAATTGGTTTCTGTTCACATGATCAAATGTGCTTGGGAAATCTACCTTTACACATTTGAAAGGGGCGCCAGAAAAGGATTGCGCGTACCGTGAATCAGTAGTGCATTATGCAGTATTTAAAACGTATTATTGCACAGTGTGTGCATTCTTACCGAGGCCTTTGGGCACGACTCCGCTGCGGTCCTGTGGGTTGATCACCCAGTAGTAGTATTTGAGTGTGTGCATGACCTGGAGCACGGTGCCCACCCTGCGAATGGCGTTGTAGATGGTCACTGTGCTGATGAACTCTGTCGCCAGGTAGGTGTAGAGTGTTAACTGCACCTGCACACGTTAAAGCAAACAAACATAAAATGCATGCATTCAGGATTGAGCACAGTTTGAGTGAAATAAACCAGTTTCAGTGTGTCCCAGCTTTTTGTTCCTGTGAGAAGAAAGTGGATGCTTGGAAGCCCTTGAGGGTTCAGGCAAGCCATTCTCATTTAAATAGCAATCACTGAGTCACAGGTGGAGGGATAACCTTGAACTCTGAGTTGAACTCTGAAGCACTGAAAATAAAATCTAGGGCAAGAGCACAGAACTAGAGTGTGTGTGTGGGGGGTGGGGGTGAACATCAGTGCGCAGTAGTTATTTTGTGTGTCTTTTATCTAAAAATTCATTTTTCCATCTTTATCAATGAAACCAAGTGTAAAATAATGTGGTGCTGTGAGTGTGTATTGATGTTACCTTGGCAGGGGCATGGATCCAGATGGCAGGGTTGAACAGAATGTGGTCAGACAGCTGCTTGAGCAGCAAGATGCCGTTCTGCAAGTTGCTGAGGTATCTGGAAAAGGCCAGTACAATGTCCAGGACGGGCCGCGTCACATGCACCTTGGAAGACTGCAGCGCAAAGGGGGAGACACGAAGTGCCATAAATGGAGGTGGAAAAAACTCAGTAGATGTGGACAGCAGAAAGATCAAAAAGTTGCAACATGAGAAGGGGAGGGAAAGGATATATGCAGAGAAAGATGAGGAGGGAGGAGCTCCTCTTCTGCCTAACAAGCACACAAGCCAGCTGTGACCTCCAAATACAGCCCAGGGAAAACAGAGTCTGTCTCATATTAAACGTTGGGTGTTTGTCTGTGTTGTTGTAGCGGAAGGGAATCAAGATCAGCCTTATTACTGAGCTGGAGTTGTTATGAGTGCAGCTAGCGGTACAGGAAGATGGCTCTCTTGAGTATTTCTCTGCCAGTGGAGCCAATTTGCGTTCGTCTCACCTTCTCCAAAGAGTAGCCGATGACAAGAAAGCCTTTGCAGGCCAAGACCTGCTCTTGCATAGCCACCGAGTTCTTCAAGAGCTCCATCACAAAGGACAGCAAAGTGCAGCTGAGAGTCACACAAACAGAAAAACAAAAACGTGACAGAGAGAGGGACAGACTGCAGGTTAGACAGTGACAATAATCTGCTGCTGACAAAGCCCGGACTGTCAAGGCCACATCCTACATGAAATGTGATTGAATGAGGGTGTTGTGTCGCCACTGTGCTGCGAGAACAGATTCCAGTTAGCATCACCTTGAGGGCAGCACAAATGACCACGTTGCAATTTAGAAATGAGAAGACTTCACGGTGACACCGATATTCTCAACCTTTATTTTAACTTCACATAATGTTAATTGAAATCCATCAAATTAAAGTTTGACATTAACATGAACCTAATCGTTTATCTGAGCAAGCAGCTTAGATCTGTGATGTTACACTATGCATGTTTCACACAATCACAATGGCTTCGTGATACAAAGCAGAATCCTCATGATTGTTCTTTGCTCAGAGGACTAGTGTAATGTATGTGTGTGGCGTTACCAGACGGAGGTGTCCAGCTCCTGGTTGGAAGGCTGGCAGTAATCCATCTGTGCAAACAGAGGGAAGAGGACCTGCACACCGCCGATAGAGTGTATGCCGCTCTGGACAGAGTGAGTGACCACAGCCTTTACGTCCTACGGACACACATATACACATAAATATTAACTCATTTCACATGTAATAAACTTTGTATCTGGGTGTTGGAAAAAAATTACTCAGAGGCTTGGTTCAAAATCAAACACATCGGACATTTATTCTTGCAAAAAGGAGCAAATACATGCACCCTCAAAGAGAGGTGTCCAGCATTGCTCCCCCCAGCAGTGCTCCCCGTCACTCCTCCGTAGGGCAGCTTTTATACAGTGTGACAAACAGTTGACAGTCACCCCCATTCCCTTTGTATCTGCTTTCGTATGGTAATACCGAGTTGGTTGTAGGTCACAAGATAAGGACACAGGGGAGTCGTCAATTAGATGCAGAAAGTAAAACAAAAAGGAATCACTTGCAAATAAGAGAGAAAACAGAAGAAACTTTTCAGAGCCTGCTTTACAAGACTTTTCCGGAGCCACAATGCAAACGAGAAAACAAATATTTGTTTCCATCACTGGGTCACAGTCCGAAGCTAACAAAATGCTGATACTATACAACACCACGACAATCTGGTTTTTATCCAGTATAAACTGTAACTGATCCTTTGAATCTTTGATTGATTGTTGTGTGCTCTTTACTTTAACCGTGGTTTTGCCACGACCATATTTTTGAAGCTTCCATTGATAAATTCAGGACATTGAGGGTTTGAGAAGGTAGAATACAACTCAGGATCAGAAAAACAGTGTGTTAAACATTAGCTTTTTTTTTTGGTTTTGTTTTGCAACAAGGCTCTAGTCAAGAAACTCTGATAAGTCAACATCTGTGTTTTAAATATGAGTACCTGTGTATATGTTGTCCAATATAATTTTTCTTTAAAGAACATAAGACAGAAATTGATGCTTGGTGTAAATTATAAATTATGTTATTTATGTTTTATTATTTGTAGTTATTCATCATTAATAAATTCTTTGTGAAGTTTTACAGTGCAACGATGTCAGTGTGGACAATAAAATGCAAGTAATATCCTTCCTCCATTACATATCTTTGTCACAAGTGTCAACAATGTTTGATAAACACAATTTAGGGATTGCTGCTGCTGCTGCAAAAAGAAAAAGGTGTTTATACACTGTATATACATATAAAGAATATTGGATAATGTATTCTTATTGGATTTTTTTTTTTTTTGCTCCTCACTATCAGTATTGGCCCAAAAATCCAATATCAGTCAGGATCCAATTATTTGGTATTCTGTTGAATTAGTTCATGTCTATGTTGTGGTATGTCATGACAACAAGAGTGGTTTAGAAAAACTTTCCCATTTCTATAGGATTGGAATTTTTGAGCACGGCATAGTAAAGCTGCAAATATAGGTCACATATTCATTCATATTTCAGGAGTGCGTGCGTGCGTGCGTGCGTGCGTGCGCGTTGGAGGGAGCAACCGTTTGTGTGGCAGCTAAAGCCTTCCCTATAAAGGAAACAAAGCCATTTTCTTTGATGAGAGGGCATGAGAGAAAATTCAATTAGTGCTTGAGAAAAGAAAATTCAACATGAGTGAAGAAACAGTTTGGTGTGTGTGTGTGTGTGTGTGTGTGTGTGTGTGTGTGTGTGTGTGTGTGTATGTGTGTGGTGGGTTTAGTGTGTGCATGTATTAGAAGTATTGACATTTCTATAAAAGTTCACCACCTACTCCTTAAAAGAAAAATGCACAACTACTTGTATCAAGTTCCAAACTAAATCTCGCAGAGAAAGCCAATTTTGATTAGACCACCAGGATGGCATTTTTCAGCAGCAGCAGCAGTCTGGCTGGCTCAACACATTTGCAACACTGCCTTAATGAGGCCATTAAAATGAAAAGATGCCAACTGGGCCACTTTCATTATTGTGCAGGAGGAAAGAGAGTAAAGAGTAGTGCACATGGAACAGTGGGAGGGAAGGAGGGAAGGAGGGAAGGAGGGAAGGAGCAGGTGTACAGGTGACGGATGAATCTGTAATGACATTGTTTTAACAGCGGTGCTGCGTGGTGACTTCAGGTTAAAGTAAAATAATAGCAGTCCTAAGCAATATCAACTCCAACTCAGGGGGGAATGGCTCTCACATGCCACACAAGCTAAACGGTTACACCGAGGGTATAATTACCTGCAGCATGAGTGCATGGGGTGAGTGGACGAAAATGGAGGCGTTGTCCTTGGGGGAGGACTCAAGGCAGAGCTGGGCATCTGTGGCGCGAGGGTTATAAGTGAAGGCAATACTCGAAGACAGCTTGCCATCATACAGTAAGGTTTTATGATGCTCCGCAAACAACAGGTCACTCTCAGCTTTGTACTTGAATGTGCCCTGAGCAAGAAGACAGAGAAAACACGATAATACAAGATTTAGTGGAAGACAGAGTAAAACGGACATAAAGAAACACGAAACAAGTGAACTCGTAACCAGTGTTATTATTTAACACGTGTCCTTTTAAATTACAAAAAGTTAAAGGATCGGTAACCAAGACTATGTCACAACTAAGACATAGAAGTATTAACGACCAAACGCTGGTCTGAAGCAAACACGGTGCATCAGTTTAATGAATACTTTGCTTTGTTGCTGATGTTTAAAGCTAAATGGCACATTTTTCATATCATAGTGGCCTCAAGCTTCAGCAAGGACAGCAGACCTTGGAGTGTTACATGAGGGGTGGAGGCAAAACGGTCCTATGATAATAATATCACCATATTTCAGGGTATTTCTGCAATAACGATACATTTTTGACAATGACAAAAGAGACAATGGCAACAAAATAAGAGCTATAGTTTTATATTCCAACATAAACGTAACAGTTTGTCTCTAAGTACTCAGTAAAAACTAAAAGATTACTGAGGTTTGTTGTTCATCAGATTTTTAGTAAGCAAATCGCTTCCAAATACTCATATTAATATTATCGTGAACAATACAATAAGGCACAGCCAGAGTGCCACAATTATGACGACATTTTGTTTGGTTGTTATTTGTTGCTGATGTCATCCAGCTCTAAGTAGAAATTTTGCTGAATGCCAAAGTAACTTGAGCACAAACTATTTACTTTATCGGCATTTTTCAACTAAATGAGTGAGGACTTTACAAGATTATTAACATTTCTCTTCAAAAACTACAGCAAATGTATCAATGCCTACAGTTTACAATGCTCCAAGGTGTTCAAAAATAAGACATTTAACTGAAAATCATTAGATTTTAGGTAAACACTAGAAAAAAGAAAAGTTTATTATTATTATTATTATACAACATTTGCCTGAGTACATTTTTATACATTTATACTGCATTTGCCTATTGAGCAGACATCTCAGGTTTTCTGCTTTAATACCTGATAGCCTGGACCCAGCTGATAGATAGCCAGGATCTGAGCAGCACTGAGAGCTTCTCCAAAAAGGTAAACTGCCCCCATCTGTCCACAGAACACACGGTTGGCATCTGCAGTCTCAGACGATCCCAGGAAACACTTGTCAAACGTCTACAGCAGGAGGACGCATGGAGGGGAGGAGAGGAAGGAAATAAGGAATGGAGACAGGAAAGATGGATAAACAAGACCAAAAATAGCAAGAAAGAACAGACGGGAAAGTCACAATCGTGTTAACATTTGCTATAAATGGAAACACACAGCCTCAAACTATGAGCACACTGACGAGCTAACTTGATAATCTTCCTTAATCTTCCTCTGGTTCATGGTCAGCGCTGAGTGATGAGACCACGTCTCAATCAAGAAGCTAATTTGCTTTTTGACACATCTCGAGGATTATGCTACACTGTGAAGGCATTTTCACTCCAAAAGAAATGTTACTGAATAATCTCATATCTCAGCATGACAGAAAGCAATCCTGTGGAGTGAGACAGAGTTCAGACAGTGATGCGTGAGTGGGGCAGGGATATTCAGTCACATTTCAAGGTACTCTCAATACAAAAAGATGGAGAGAACATTTTCACCTCCGAGCCCTCTGAAAGCATGGACTGAGATTAGATGTATCTGAGAGCTGGAGAGGAATGACAGCGAAGGTCGTTTTTATTTTTTTGTAAAGAAATAGAAATTTGAAAGAAACCCTGTTATGCTCACCCAACATGTCAAACCCAAAAATATTGTGGAAGTACACAGGTGGAATTACAACTATAAATCTTGCCAGAGGGGTCACGCAGTAATACTCGTGATTTGTAAATACACACAGAAGACACTCGTACATAAAAATGGTCAAGACGAAAGACTACTTACTTGCTTTATTATTAAGAGTCAGATTAGATGATTGATACTGCTCTAATATCTGTACGATAAATTTGAAACTATGGCCAGCAGGCCAGACTGGAAACGGTAGAAAACATGTCACCTGGCTCTGAAAGGGAAGAAAATCCAACCAGCAGTACTTCTAAAGCTAAATTAACATGTTATATGTTTGCTTAGTCGCTGCAAAACCCAAGTGGAACAATGATTTTTGAAGCAAATTGTTGTGGCTGAGCAGAACAGCATCCTAAAAGAGCCATGCTAGCTGCCTCGCCCCGTTTCCAGTCTTTATGCTAAGCTGCGTCAGCCAGCTGTTAACTCTCAGCAAAAAAAAAAAGCAAATAATTTGTCTAAATCTGAAACTCGTCTTTTAATTATCCATTAGAATTTGTGCGGAGATCAAATATTACAGCTCCTTGTTTGAGCAGCTGCTGCTGGCATAATTTAAAGAACATTTTCAAACAGCACAGAACGTTCTTGAATTGTTGCTACTTACGTCACTGGTGTTGACAAACCAGGCAATGTCTCCGAAGGAAGCCAGTTCTCCGTTCACGAAGCAGCTAATTTCACTGTTTTTCCAGCGGTTGTAGATGTGAACAAGAGTCACCATGTACCACTGAAACAACAAAAAAGAAGCTCAAACCTGCTTCGGTCTACAGTAGTTTTGGAGTATCAATCACATTAAAGATATCAGTAAATCAGCATTCTGAGAGACCTTTTTGCCAACTTAATTAGCCCAATTCCATCACATTTCAGGACTAACTCCCCTCAAGCTATAATCCCACCTACTTAATGTGTCTTGTTTTTTCCTCAGCTGCACAACCAGTGAAATAAATAACAGGTTATGGTTACCTCCAGACATGAAAGAACATGCATTAAAAATAGAGTGTAAAATCAACTCAAACGAGTTTTCTGGGTCCTCGTGAGGTTTGTTGAGGTGAGGCAGTGCCTTCATGCCTACGGGAGGAAAGAGGAAGTTTCAAATTGTCTAGGGGCAAAGGATCTCTCAGACTGAAATGGTGTTGAGCAAATGCTGTGCCTGGAAGGGACAGAGTATTGGATAATCCTCCTCTCCCATTGCCCTCATTCCTCCATCCTCTCGTTTTGCTTCTCCCCAGAGTCAGGTAAAACGTAACAGTTCACTCTTACGGCAGGGTCTAGATTTATTGTGTGTGTGTGTGTGTGTGTGTGTGTGTGTGTGTGTGTGTTTGTGTGTATGCATGCGATTGATTATGTGTGTGCCAACATGAGATTTCGGTGATCTATTCACAAGGATTTGTCGTTTGATGTGCACGAATAGTTGGTTACAGATCCTTCTATGCTGCTTTGTTTTTGTTCCTTTTCGTACCTTCTGTGGTTTGAAGTCGTACTTTACACAGTGCTGGAATCCTTTCCCCTTCGATTTTAATGAGGTCACTATCAAACAGCCGCCCACGAAGTGTGCAGAGTAACCCAGGCCTTTGCTGGTACGGAAACTGAAAAGAAATGAACATACAAACATCCAGCTTTACTTTCTGAGTGAGGCTACATCTTAAAGGCAACATGGTTAAAGTATCCGGTAAATCCTAAAGTCTTTAGACATCTCAAAAGGATTAAGACAGCAAACAATCATTTCTCAACTTCACAGTATCTTCCCATCATTCTCAGTGTCCCAGTGAGAAGGGGCCCCTGCATGTGATTTAGTGACTTAATCTCTTTTTAAAAAAGGGCGTGCAGCTGAAGAGGAGCTTTCATTACAAATTCTCTCGAGCAGCTTGTCGGCTGCCCAGCTTGGTTTTCATTTTCACAAACCGATCCCTGTTATATAAATTAGATTTTGGCAGCACTTAATTATTGGTTGAAAATAAGATGATCAGATGGCTGGTTTTTACTCGCTCCTTGGAGGGCAAGCAAAGGATGAAGAGACAGGAAGAAGCACAACCATTTTTTTGTGGCTGGAGGCTTCAACTTTCACATAATACTTAATTTCATGTCAACACTCTCATCCACAACATTAATTTCATCCAGCTGTATAATTACAACGTCCATTCAACCCCCCTCTATTTGTACGATTAACACTAAAAATGTGCACTACTGACTTTAAGAAAGTAGCCCTTTGATTTTGTTTGAACCCGCTACAGATGGAATATACAAACAATTAAATGGCAAACAAAGAGCACAAGTGTTCCTGTGTTACCTACCAGTACAAGTAAGGCTTGTCTTTGTCTACATTGATGTTGTTGAGAGGATCCATGCGGAGCCACGTGTGGAATGTAAATCCATTCTGGTATGGCCATTTTGCTATGGGGGGCAGAGCTATAGCCTGTTAACAGAGAAAAACAGCATGACAGTGAGATGTGGGTCCTGACCACCTGTGGAATGAAATGATCCACTGAGCCATTTTAAATACATTGCTGGTACAGTCTGAAAGTCATGTCACTAGCCCACAAAAAAAAATAAAAAACATAATGCCAATAATATTGTTTTGTATGTGCATGCTTTGGTTATCCCACACCTTTCTATTTAATTAGCAGAGCAACACAAGAGTCAGGAAGTATTTTCAAACGCACTGCTGACAAGCACATCCAAGTGTGAATAAAGTTCAGATCAACTAAATCAGATCCAAACCCACAAGGCAGCATTCTGCATTCATATATGCGCCTTCATGTGAAGGGAGGAGGCAATGCATACAGAAGCTGGCAACCACACACATAGACACACACAATGTTGACTAAATAATGCAACAGTGGGGCACGGATTCACACACACGGAGGCACAACTTCCTGTAGGCTACACACTTGATGTAATGAAAAGTTCATTCCGTTTTAGTTTCAATGGTCCATTTGTCCCTCAATCCAACACACACATATCTCAGGATTGATTATGAGCTGTTTAGTCCCAAAGACATTATCACTGCTCAGAATACAGAATAACTGAGATGGATTAGGATGTGATGGAATCATCTAGAGATGATCACACTACTATGATACACTGTACTTTGTGGCAGGAAGCAATAAAAAAAAAAAAAAAAAAGCAGTGCAACTTTCAGTACATGTGGTAACGTTGCATGCATGAGCACAACTCTGCTTTTATCAAGTTATAGTGCAACGAGACCTCAAACTGGATCGTGTCATTCAAAGTAGAAAGCAGAGAAAATTAACAATGTAAATGACAAGAATGAACAATGTTTTTATCTGAATATTTTTCCTCTAGTGATGTTGTGTGACATCACATACAATAATCCTCATAATATCTGATCCTGTCCTCTTGTGTATTTCATGCATTTTTGACCAATGATTGCACTGATTAAAACCATGTGTCATCTCATCATCAAAGACAAGAAAAGAAGACAAGTGTGCAGCTTGACTGCCCATGATACAATGACAAACAACAGGGAGGTGGAGGTTTTGAATAAACTAATGGTCAGGCAAGGTACAGACAAAATGGTCAGGGCATGATTTGAATACTTCAAAGCTGAACAAAAATGACAACACGAGAAATTTACTTCGACACACAATAACAAAGCAACTTTTAAGAACACATGCTGCTGTAATCAAAAAGCATGCCGTCACAGCCCTATATTTGTAAATACTTTATAACATTTCAGTAAAAGAACAGTGGCTTTCAAGCCTTGAAACGGATCCGAGTCACAACAGTAGTATAAGAAATAACTAAGGGAAAAATTAAATGGGACATTGAATGGTTCCCCCACGGAAAGCAGATTAGGAAGCACTTAGTGTGAAAGGGTCTCAAAGATCTGAAGTCCTCTCTTTCTTCCCATCATTAGAGGAAAATATTTCTCAATGATGGTAGAAAATAGGACTTTGGGGAGCAGTCACGGTTTAATAATTCTGGTGGCTCACTATTGATTCATTCATTTCTAGTAGGAGACTTATCATGTAGTCATCAAAATGGTCGTCCACTCTTCACAAAAGAAAATTCAATTCATACCAATCAGCTCATTATCCACGTGTTTGTGTCAGTGGGGTGAAGTCGTGGCATCATGTTGTGTACTCACAGCTGCATTTTTCCCTGGAAAGCTGAAGAAAGAGTCGGGGCCGTTCCGGTGAGCCATGTACTTCAGCACTGACAGCAGCTTTACTGCGTGACGAGGCTGAGAAAAAAAAAAAATAAACACATGAATGATTTTAGGCAGCTGATACAGTATCAATGTCCAAACAGGCATTCACACACACACACACAAACATGTGAACACTAGTTACACACTTACAGTTGATACATACAGCCTTGACCGATTAAAAGCACCTGCTTGTTCTAAATTTATCTAAACTCATAGACCTCTAAGACTGACATCTAGAGAGATTTGCACAACAGAGTACTTCATTTAGAGTCTCAATGATCACCTTATACATGTATTTCTTTCAGTACAACTATTCAAAACGTGTTGATGTAGCACACTCATTGTGAAGGTTAAAACTTCCTGCTTTTAACAAGGTGTATGTGTTTAATACCACAACGGATAGTCAAATTTCTGCACAAAGTCCCTGGTGTCTCTTCAGATATAAAAAAAAAAACAGAGTGGAGCTGTGGCAGGAGTTACTTGACAGCGGGAGAGTGAGGTGGAATTTAGATGCACTAAAGGATCTTGCCCTATTTCCGTGACTTGATTAGTGTCAGTGATCAATGGGTTACTCTCCTTCTCGTTTCATCTGTCATGCCTTCTGTGCCACTGGTTCTGCCTGGATGTGCTAACTTATCTTCCCCACATGTATCATAAATCTTAAGTTCATTGTGGACATTCCCATACGCAGGAGCTGCATGCAGCTCAGCCAGGCTATTTTAAACAACTAATGTTCTCCAACTGTGTCAACACTCAGTGTTTTGACTTGCACTGTTTCAATGTAAAAAAGTAACCTAAATTCAGAATCTGTGTGTAATGTTGTGAACCACTTAATATCTGCTCTGGATCCAAGACCAGTGAGGAGCTCTCGTCTGGTTTCACATGATTTATCTTGTCTATGTGACGAGGGCATTGCCTATGGGATGGCTGCAGTTGAAGTGTTGCTAGCACATTCCTCACGTGGGTACCAGACAACCAAGACAGATCACCGTGGTATGACTCTGACTCACCCACTGGCCTCGCTCCCCTTGGAGCTTGCTGAAAAAAAGCTTCAGCTCCTTCACAGTGATGCTGTAGCTGGCGAGCACACCCAACATGTCCACCAACAGATCTGCAAGACACAGCAGAGGCCAGAGGTTACACGCGGAAACATAAAAGGGTCAAACAGGGCGTGTAAAAAAACTAAAAAACTGACAAAATAAATATAATCATTCAAGAGGTTTTCCATGATTTCAAACATGATCAAAGCGCATAGTTATAATCTTGGCCCTTATTTATTTTTTATTTTTTTTCAGTGATGCCAAAGCTACAAGAAGCAAAGCAGCTAAGACGTATTTAAAGGAAAAGTAGGGTGAACAGGCCCCAAGTTAAAAAAAAAACCTGGAGACTTAAAATAGACAGGACACTCTGGGAGACCCAGCTACTGTGCAGCGTCTTTCATTAGTTAGTACTGAGGAACGATGAGCCATAGTGTGACAGATCTGTGACTGGTGTGCCTTTTAGTTAATGATTTAAAATGGTTTAATTTTTCAAATATTTGAAAAAGATGAGTGGCAGTAATATCTGGCAGGTCTTTTTCCACATCATATTAAAGCTCAGCTTTTTAGTTTTGTAAAACTAAATTTGTTATTTCATAAGAGAACAGATTGTCTTCAAAATATAACTAATAAAAAGGGATTTAAGACCAACCTTTAACGTATTTTAATGTGTACATGTAGACCAATAGAAAAAAGCAGATCACCTCTACTTAACTAACGTAGTTTTTCTACTACAGCGAGCGGTATAATGACCATTTCTTTAAGCTGCCTAGTTAATGCTGGACTGCATCATCGCTTGACTGCATAAACACCATCAGCCAGGCCTGTTCTAGCTGGCAAAAGTTCACTGAGCCGAACACTGTAGGATTAATTCATACTAATTTGCAGATGGGCAGCAGACTCAACTGAGACTTGGGGGGGACTCTGCATGACGACTGGGCCCTCACTTGGGGTACTATATCAGTGTCTACGACACTGGATGAGGAAACCGGGAGGTTATTGTGTGGAAGAAAAATTGTAGAGTTGGTTATTGTATTTGCAATACTCTACGGACACATGGAGTTGGAACGTATTGTTTGCTCCCCCTCCATGCAGAGGTCAAAGCAAAGCTTCAGCAACGACATCTCTTCTGGACGTGGTAGGGATTCATTTTCTTGTCAAGCACAACTCAGCAGCACTTGTTGTAATAGGCTCCTAGAGCTGGACAGACTTTTTTTTTTTTTTTTTACTGCAGCATAACCCAGCTGCTTTTAACTTTTCAAACCCCCCCCCCCCCCCCCCCAAAAATGGCTTCAGATACATTTGATTTGTTTGATTTTGTCTTCAAGAAACAAAATAAAGAACACATTTTCAATGCGGAACGGCTCCCAGTACCTGCGATCATGCTGTCGGTGGTGGATATACGATGGAGCACCTGCTGGATGAGCCCCATGTCAGTGCACGCCTGCAGGTTGCGGACGCTCTTCTTCAGGATGGCGGTGAAGATGCTCCAGATCTCGGCCTGACAGGTGGGCTCACACTTGTCCAACAGCTCCACCATGCAAACAATGCTCTCTGGTTCCTGGATGATGAAGTTCATCTCCAGGTCAAACTGGCCGCCGACCAGCTGGAAGATAGAAACAAAGAGAGATGACGGTGGGTGTGGGGGGAGACAAGAAGTATCCGAATCAGCTTTATTTGCCAGGTTGGGTTTACATATCCAAGGAATTTGACTTGTTCTCAAGGTACACAGACAGACCCAGACATGAATAGACAGATGGATAAATAGAGCTTTAAAGGTTCATAAATTTGTGTCCACATGGTGACAGTATTTGTGTGCACACACACACACACTCCTAAATAGATGAGTAATCATGCATCAGAAATGCTGCAAGCGGATTAAAGGTCAGGGAGGAAGAACGGGTTCCTGTCAGTCAATCTGTGTCTGTTTGGCTGACAGTAGGTTGTACCGTTTACAGCACGCCTTTAAACACTGCAATAAACCCAGAGCGAAACAGATCAAACAAATAGCCATGTCATTTAAAGGAGCTAGACGTCCAAACAAACACAAGCGGTGAGAAGAGTATTTAGAGGTCTTTTGTTCCTGTAGGAGAACCTCAAATACTAACAGCATCTGACAGCCTGGCAGACACAGTCCTGGGCTCAGATTAAATTAGACGTATATTCAAGAGGATACATACAAGGATCCCATTTTATGTTTATCTTTTTACAGTCAAATGCATTGAAAGCACACAATTAACAATCTATTATTTTATATCCAATAGCACATGTCGTTATTTTAGAACATGTTGTTATTCAGGCATATTTAGGGGACGCTGAGACACAATGCTTGTCTTACAGCAAAGAAATAATGTTCCTTGTGTCTGGTAAAAAAAAATGTATGAGCCATAAATGTCATAATTTGTCAGCTCTTGATAGTTGTGATGACATTTTTATTATTGCACCCTGCCTAATAGAAAAAGATAAGGAAAATAACAATGCTGATGTCCAATTAATATTGTGAGAAAGGCTGTCATGTTTAGAATCAAGGAGGTGTGACTGGACAAAAAAAATGAACACGCTACAGTCGTACTCTGCCATTAGTCTGGCTTGATGCGAAAACAGTATGATTTGGTGCAGGGAATGGAAACTGTCCCATTAAAATGAATG
Source organism: Embiotoca jacksoni (assembly GCF_022577435.1). Classification (NCBI taxonomy): domain Eukaryota; kingdom Metazoa; phylum Chordata; class Actinopteri; family Embiotocidae; genus Embiotoca; species Embiotoca jacksoni. The sequence goes on from NW_027185392.1 coordinate 15,023,161, forward strand.
AGTTAGGATTAGCTGTGTGTGTGTGTGTGTGTGTGTGTGTTTGCCTGCGTGTATGTGCGAGAGTTGAAGATATGTAAAGGAGGGAAAACGTTGCTGCTGCGACATCTTTAAAGATGGAGGATAAAGCAACGCTAACACCGACATACAGCTCCCCCATCGTCCCATTAACCTCCACTCAGAATATCCTCTTACTCTTTAATGTCAAGTATCAACATTAAAATAGTGTTGCTATTGGTTACCTTTAAACAGAATCAAATAGAGAGTGAGGGTTATTTCCTTCATCCCCTATTGTTCATTATTCATCCTCTTGTGTAAAATGTAATGTAATAATGTTTTTGAACCAATATGTAACAGCCTCACATCAATAGTCACAACTATTACAACAGCTATAGTTAGCCTTCCTACTAATGAGAATATTAGTCAAGTGTATGAACTTTTGATTCAAGAACAATATTCTTGGCCCTGTACTTTTTTCAATATTTATATAAATATATTGCATATATTGATTGTTTATTGTAAAAAAAAATAAAAAATTTAAAAAATGAAAAAAATAAAAAATTTAATAAATAAAAATTGAGCTTGAATCAGGCTTTTATGCCTTAACAATTATTCAATCACCAAAACTGATGACATTGATTATGGGACATCTTTTAAAAAGGCGTTTTGATGCTCATTTATGTTTAGATTTTGTTCTCATCTCTGCTGATGATGACGGATAAATCGCTTTTAGTCATTTATAATGGAAAAACGACTGGTTCCTTTAGTCCTTCATGATAATAAACGGAATGCCTTTTGGTTGTGGACTGTTACTTGGGACAAAAACAACAAAAACAAATTTCTGACAAACATTGAGGCAAAACTGCATTGATCTGCATGTATAGACCACAATAGAAGTTTGAACATCTTTTACCATAATTTGGATGCCTCAAACCTTTTTTTAGACTAAATTAGACTTTTAAAACAGCTTAAAAAAAATGCATCTACCGTATCTGCAAAGGTCAAATGCAACACAACAAAACATTCAACATAAATGGTCAAACAAATACCAAGCTTTCTCTTAGGGGAAAGTAAGGGAAATAACTGATCAAAATATCCACGAGACACCTAAAACTGGAACAAACCAGTGTTTCAGAACCATGATGTCAGAAATGACTGGCATCCTGTTTGCTTCCCTTTTAGCCTTTTACAAAGTCCTTGATAAATCACACACCTCTTGTAGTAACCTGGTGCTGGACGCCTCCATTATTGGACGCCAGGTGCCATTTTGCCACAGTAACAACTGATTTATGAGCCCGACGCTGTACACGAGTCATCCATCCATCACAGTCAGTTGACCAAGGGCTGACTCAGAGCAAATACGAGGATGGAGACAGAGTGCCACACGGCAGTGACATACACCCGGCACACACCGGAGGATAACAGGGCTGATTTTGGACCCGATTTTTCACTCCTCACTCTCAGCAAGGTGCCCGAGTCTAAGATGGATGGAACAATTACCGAGACACCTTGCCAGATTATCTCATGTTGTGAGGTACTTTTTATACAAAGTATAATTTTTTTTTATACAACTCGCCACCACTACACCCAAGAGTCCATTATGGCTTTCCCAATTTTAATTCATGCTAAAATGAAAGAAGAAAAAGATTCTGTAAACAGACAAAAAATAATCAGTGGCTTTTTGTTGTTTACAGTTCTCAAGTTTGATGACTCATGTTTTCCTTTTGATTAAATTTAAATGAAATAATTCTGAGTGAAATTTCGACTCACTTCAGTGGTGTATTGAGAAATGAGCATGTGGACATAAAACATTTACACGTTATGAAAATGTGTTTTCTCTCATGGCAGTTCCAGCCCTGATAATCAAGTAATGCTACTGTTATGAAACCTCACAGCAGCCTAGTATCCATGTTGTTGCTGGGTGCAATCTATAGAAATAAATGATCAGACATTGTTACATCATAATGAACTGAATAAGGCCTCCATTAATCAACTGGGATACTTAAAACCTTAATGCAAATTAAAAATGCAATTTCCTAAAGCTGTGGAAAAACATGTGTGTCTACTGGTGCACAGTAAAGAGGTTTACTATATTTCAATTCCTTAAAACATTCAATTCAATCATTTACGTCGCCCTATTTCAGGGACAGGTGAAAAGTTGCCAGCTCCAGCCTCAAATCCAGCCAAGGAGAGCTGTGTGCCTAAAGCTGCCATAAAGGCCAGTGTCTTTATGGAAGCTCGACACCAGATCCCTGGCTGGGTAACCTAGCCTGGCTCTACTCCCCCGAGGCCTGCCTGAATTAATCATGGCTGAGCAGCCAAACAGCCACTGGGCCGTAACACAAAGCACAAACAGGCTTCTCTGGTCTCCATGGAGAGCAACTCCAGAGGATGGCAGAGCTAAATGGTACCCCGGAACCAGAATCATGGTCAATTGCTTCAGCTAAACATGAATTTTCATGTTGATGTCGACAGCTGGAAAAGTTGAGATTTTAATTCCATGAGTCGACTCATGGGCTGAATACATTGACTGGGAAAAAAAAAAATGGATTTGATCTCCGGGTTTGAAAAGTGAGGCCAATGTGCAAGTGCCTTAAAGTGCAATACCAGAGAGCCACCGGGGGCTGGCTCTAAAACTTCTAGCTCTAGCTATATAACTTCAATAACTCCTTCATTAATTAGTCGATATGAGGCCTCAAAGAGAGCTATGTTTGAGGGCCTCTCTGGTTGGATTGACATGCCTGGGGTGCAATCAGGTTTCTGGCATAGGTGGGTGGGCATAGTGTCATCAGGTTCTCAGTCACGTCCAAATATAGTCCCTTCTGGCTTAAAAAAAAAAAAAAAAAAGGATAGCAACGGCCAAAATGCCAGACTCAAGGCTTCAAAATGTCAGTTCACAAAGCACTGAGTGACCTCACAGAGGGTTAACACTTGGTTGAATATTAGGCTTTAAAGTAAAACAGTCACTGCAATCCATATGTTTCTATTCACCTATTTAATACCTATTTAATGCCCATTTTCAATTTGCACTTAAAAAACTGAGTGGAATCACAAAAAGGTTTTTACGCTTTGTTGAGAAGGAAAAGTTGACATACAGGAAAAAAGAATAAATCCTGACGGAAACAGATTCTTCAGATAGGTCCTGATGTCATGGTACATGTCTCTGCTTATTCTACTGTTGACAAAGAATTCATGTGCTTCATGCTACTTGCTGTTTAATGCCCCGTTTCAACTAGAAATCCCAAATATATAAAGAACAAAAAGAGAGAAGGAGCTAAAGATGTACATAACTTCCATGGCGGAGACCTCCCACACCGGCTCTCTATATCCGCTGCTGCTGATAAACACACCACATCGATCAGAAATACATCTGTAAGAGTTCTCAGTTGTATTCATCCTATTCGCGTCAAAATCTCAAAACAAATTGAATAGACGCCAAACGTATGAGGAGTGAGTGTTTATTGTGAAGCATATTTATACTATAATTTATCAGTAAACGGTGTACATTTTCATGATTCTTATTACAAACTAAAGAGGTCTAAAATTTCAGCAAGAAAGTGAGACTGAAGCGAGTGAGCTGAAGAAACAGAGACTATTGAATCACTATAGAGAGCCGTGTGATGCTGATGGTGAGAGAAAGCAACAAATGATGGCCATTTTGTAGCAAATTACCCTGCTAAAGGTAATAGGCAGAAACAGTGATGTTGCCAGGCCGTGGCTGCAGGGTGATGAGCCGCTGTATTGTTTATGTGTCCATGTTGATGTTCATCCTTCGTTGCACTGCCTAATGAAAGTGCAATTAAGTCCTGGCGGGAAATCATTTGAATATAAAGCGATTTGCATGACTGAGACAACAGCAGAAAAAAGACAATAGAAGAATGTCCATGACAAATATGTGCTCATGTCGAGCATTTCTATAGTTTGTCAGATGGATTCAATTGGACTTTTAATTGCTCTGAACTGTCAGAATACACAAAAAATTACAGCATCTGTCAGTTTTGATGCATAAAATATTAAAGACGCTGTAAAGCAAATATCCATGATTTGCTTCTCAGTACATTATATACACGTGTGAAATGAGTTGCTGAAATCATGTGCAAAGCCAGAAAACTTTGTCGCACTGAAATGTGGAGTTAGACCGTTGAACAGTTTCTCACCCGTCTTCAGCTCAGGTTTTGTTTAGGCAGGGCTAAAACCTAACCTATCTACCTCACAACAACCCATCTACCTCACAACTACCTATCTACCTCACAACAACCTATCTACGTCAGATCACAGCTGGTTTATATAACCTTCTGCATGGCTCCTCCTCTCGCACGGTGAAACGCTATAAAAGCCTGGAGCTCATTTGCATAAGAGGTCATCCCACTGGACTTCGGTTCTACTCCTGCCGTAGTCAGATTGTTATCATACATCAGCTGGCTGCTACAGGATGTCTCGGGAAAGGAACTGCAGCCACAGGACTGTCATACAGAACACTGAACACCTTCCGGCGAGTGGGCGGAGCTTCAGCTCCTTCAGGGACACGCCCCCCCCCAGTCTCAGAGGACTGATGATTTTCTCGCTATTTCAAAGCCTAATTTAACAAACTTATCCGGTTGTTTTTTTTTCATTTAAATTTGGATGGGTAGTTAACAACCTATACTTTTGTGGTGTGATGAACTTAAAACTCATTTTTATTTCTACTTTACAGCATCTTTAAGGACAAGACTAGAGAAAGATCTGAATGATCCCATGTTTGATTGATATCATTGTACAGCCAGCAGTACAAGCATTTTCCTAAAAACCAGTGTGTTGTGATCCTACAGCGATGAAAGAGAGACATAAATGTTTTGTGGAAAAGTTCAATTTGCCCTCTACAAGAGTGCTTTAAATGCCGCCTTTTATAACAACCACGCTTTACAACAGTTTTCAAGCCCATTTAATGTAAATCAAATCAACAAAATACTCAACAAATGGGCTGTCAGAGTGACCATGCTTTCACCACTGGCCTACTTTTTCAACAGCTCTCTTTAAGTGGATTTATTTTAACAAGCTATCTTGTCAAACCAAATGCAGTTTGGCTTATTCTTCCACGAGAGCCCCTTCATCCACACGACCCCAACCGAAACATCCATCACGGTGGCCCACGACATGATTAGTTATGTGACAACATCTTACAATCCTGCACTCCTCACTGCTGATTAACACTCCTATTTTCAACATACTGATGTGAGATGTTGAAATAGCTCCAGCAGATAGGGAGGTCAACCAAATAATCTGTCCTACTCAAATCCCTCAAGGGCGAGCAGTGATACAGTGGAATGAGCTTCAGATGGAGTAGATGGAGGGAAATAGTGGGCTGAGGCCTTTACTTGAAGTGGCTATTGATACCTTCTACAATTATTATAAACACATTTAAATCAAATGTTATCAAAAGCTGTGCCATAACCAATAACCCACTCACCTTTCTTACAAATACAATTATATAAAGTGCTGATAAGAGCGCGGACATTTAAAATGTCCTTAGAATAAGCGGCATCAAGTGAAGTGGTGGGGAAATTATGCAAAATAATACAGATGCTGGCAAATCCTGTTAAATGTAACAGCATTCATTGATATGCGGCATCTCTTAAATTCTGAGATGTTGAAATCTGTCCAGTGTTAATTGCTAATTTTAGTAAAAGTTGAGACAACACTTTATTTCCCTTGGACGTTTTGGCTGATCAGTGATGCACAATCAATTTGGAGCAAATTAACTTTCGAGATTGTCGGCGTTTGTAGCATTTTTAGTACAGAAATGCTTTTTAAATTGTTCAGAGAGGTTGAGACTTCTCAGCTAATGTTCAGTTTATATTTCTGTAAAGTGAAAAATTGCTGTGATTACTTGGATGAACTATAAAATCATGAAGAGCCTTTTCTTGGATATGAAACGCAATTTTTTTTTTTTCTATAAATATGATCAAATATAATTGTTTTCTGCAAATGTCAAACTGAAGGAATTTAATCATTTCACAACGAGTTGGTGGGGTTTTCCTCCATCAGCCAATTATATTTCAGCAAGAAAGTGAAGTCCACTAACTTCCAGCATAAATAAATACAGCCTATCATACAGAGTAGCAGAAGACAAAGACCGCCGAGAAAATTAGGGGTGACAGCTGACTCGCAGACTAAAACAAACAATGTTAATGCGAATTGGTAGTTTGGCAGAAGACCCAAGCAGCTCAAAGGGAGCTTCTAATAGATCTTGAAAAAGACCGCAGTGTTCTGTAAAATCAAGCTTTGACACAGACAAATACCATTAAATTAAAGGCCCTATTCATAATGCCAAACTGAAATTTTCTGTGTAGTATTTTGTTGGTCTTGGGATTATCAGTTATAAACATTGCAACCAATCCCTAAATCAGATCTAACATTCATTTTACTTTAAAAAAAAAAATAGACATTTTAAGAAATACACACTGTGGTACGTGAGGTGCCACCTGGTGGTATGTAAAAGTCTTGCGGAAAGGCCTAATAATTGCACTCCAACAGATTAAAGTCCATAAAATGGTTATTTCATCTTTTTACAGACAATGTTTATTACATAGAAAAAAATCCCATTAAAATGATGTAAAACTCAGTTGGTAATTATTTAAAATTTGCCTGTATTTAACCTCGTAAGGTGACATGTCCCGTCCACACAGCACAACACTAATGTTAGCTTGAAGCAGTCAGATTCGGACTCCTCAGTAACGGATTTTAAATGAGCAGATTAGTCTAATTTTAAAACGTCAGACAAACCTTGTAAAGCTAAATGAGTCAGTCAGCAGTTAAGCATCTGAGTGGCACCACTTCAAGGAAGAGCTGCAACTGTATTCTTTCATTTCGAAACGGTAGTCTGTTGTTATTTAGCCTTTCAAAAGTTATTGCGTTGTTAAATCAGCCAATGTCATTTTAGAAAGAAAAGGGTGGTATCTGCTTTGGGAAGTGGTACTTGCTAAATTTGATTTGGTACCCAGTGGTACACGGTCTAAAAAGTTGTGGAACCTCTGCATTGACTGGCATATTGCACGATAAATTCCATCTCACGATATGACAAACCGAATCACGATAACATGGTTGCATGCATCACCACTCACCCAGACTTCCAAGGTACCACAGTATACCCGGTACTCAGCTAAACTACAGTGCTAAAGAATTATGGAATATTTTTTCTAGTAATTGGGCTCTATACTTTTGCTCATGTCCTTAACAAATCCACACAACATCCAATCAACATTGTACTTGCTGCATGAGACTGCCACTGCCTTTTCCAAAGCAGAAGAGGGAAAGGTAAAGTGGTTACAATTATGCATGCAGTGACCATGGAAAACACTGGTTCAATGATCAACGCTAAACGCAACATCAGCTGACTCACTCACTTCATGTAGAGCACAACAAACTGTTGCTCAAAATCCATGTTATGAAGGTAGAAGTGGCACTAAATACTCTTTTTGTGTTGAAAGACGAGCTACAACTAGTAGTCAATGAATTGATTAGTTGATCAATAGAAAATTAAACATCAGCTATTTTGATAATCAATTGTTTTGTGACATTTTCTAATGAAAAAAAATGGTAATATTGTCCGATTCCAGCTTCTTAATTGTGAATATTTTCTGCTTCCTTTGTAACTCCATGATAATAAGCGGAATATCTTTTGGTTGTGGACTGTTAGTCAAGCAAAAAACAAGACATTTTAGGCTGCAACTTTGGCCTTTAGAAACACTGGACTTTTTCCCCATTTTCTATTTAATTGATGAAAAAAATAATACATTAATCAGTAATTAAAATAATCATTAGTTGCAGCCTTGGTTGAACCCCAAAATTAAGAATAATGAACGCAGGGTGATTAGTCTTGCCTTGTTACTCATTATTGTTGAGACCAATATTAAATTAGAGCTTATTATCCGAGATCATTGAGTACATTTTCTCTCATCAGTGCCACGTTGTTACCCTCCTTACACCACGAGACAAATATGATGAAAGACAGAGCAGAGTGGGAAGAAGGAAGATATTTTAATAGCTGGATTTCTAAGAATATCTTCAGAGGGGCGACCTGCCAAGCTGTTCTTTTAAACAACCACTGGCTTTCATGTTTACACTACATTAAATGTGAACTTGGGCAGTAGTTTAATAAATATTTTTTCTGTTGTTTCATTCATTAGTCCAAGAACATAGGTTGGACAACATGCAGAGAGCAGCAGACCACACTCGTGCATAACCTGCATAAACATAAGCCGTTTTAGATGACACTAAATTCTTTCATTCCATCACGCATCATTTATTCTGTATTAAGTCATCTACACTTAGTGACTGAATAAATGAAGCAGAAACAAATACAAGAAACAGGAAAGCAACTTGCAGAATTAGGACCTACAGTACATCACATCCACTAACAAAGACAAAACCATCCATCCTCCTACAGTACAATCCATGATGTTTCATCCTTCTGCTTCACACAGTATTATAAGTACTGTACATCACCATTCCTGTATAAACTACTTGTATGCTCCCCTCCTCATACATATCATTTAAAATGTCTGAAGTCTTATTAGAATATACTAGCCTGATGAGGAGCAGGAAGTAGCCAATGAAGAGTAATCTGCAGCAAAAGTTTGTCATTTCATTACACGTGGTTTGCATTCGGTTCAGCAAACGAAAACAATTTAAGTAAAAGGACGTATGACACTGTGAAAAGCAGCATTTTGGCCTTTTTATAATGTCAAAATGTCGCTCGTCATATATGGTGGTTTAATGTATAACTAACCCCTTTTACACTTGCAATATCTGGCAATCTAGTTTAAATTTCAGGGTGGCTGCTATTGTCAACAAAAGGAAAAGGCTTGTCAGGAAATGGTCATTAGACAACAGAGTCTCGGCTTCAGGGCAACCTTTTCCTGGAAAACTCTGACCGACTAAAGTCATTTGCCTCAAGAATGAGATTTTCAGAATTAAAACAACACTCGAATATGATCTATTGACTACATGGCTTTCTTCTCGAGCAAAATCTTTATGTGGTCTCTGTCTGGAATTGGTTATTCTGTATTTGCAAAATCCATGCTGAAGAATATGTTTTCTCATGACTCGTGATTGTGCGACGACTGCCAGAAAGCCAACATGGAAAGTGGTGATTCGATCATGTGGTAAACAAAGAATTTTACTGTGTAACACAGAAATGCCTACGATTTTAATTTGCGTAGTAGCAAAGCAATATGTTAAAAATAGCAGCTGGGTCTGGGAGGTGAAGAGGGAAAAAGATAAACATTAGTCATTAGTGAGGAATTCCAGCCAGCCTTCATGCATGGAGGAGTGAAATGAGAATTTCAACACTTCATCAGTCAATCTTTGAAGGTAGTCTGTGAAGTTTTCATTGCAAACAAGGATTTTTGCTTAGAACCAACACTGTACCAGAATTAATGGTAGGCCTATGTATATTTAACCACTTAAAATGAACTTTTCCTATTTGCTTCCTCTTAAGTAGCTTTACGGTGATTAAAATAATCTTATTTCCTCCTCAACTCTTCATTAAGTCAGCACGATATTTACTTCAACACAAGCTTCTTTGGTATACATTTTTCTCCTTTGATAGCCGACATATTTTTGCACTCAGACACCGACTTCCTGTCAGAAATTGCCATCAAAAACAAAAATTCCCCTTTTATATGGAATGTTGCCAACATTTTGCTTGACAAATCTGTCATCTTTGCAAACTTTTGGATCTGCACTTGAATTTAACACTATTTTTTCTTTTTTTTTTTCTGTGGGTTTGAACACAGTTTGGATGCACCGATTTGGTGGTGGAGCATTATCCAGAAGTTAAACCTTAAAAAAAATAAATAAATAAATAAAACCCACTAAAAGCCTGCAATTCCTTCTGTTGCTCTCCTATGGCTCTGAAAGCTGTGTTGCAGGTATTACCACCCTCTGCAGCTGACAGAAACAATGCAACACTTCACCATACGCATCCTTATGTATATGCTGGTGGAACACAAAATCATCCGAGTTGACTGTTGTCAAACTACTGACCGGTTATAAAGGGTGAGAAAGTTTGTGTAGTGAGGAAGTCTGGGATGGTTTGATGGATTAAACACCCGAGTTTCACACAGTAGACGGTTGTTCGTATCCATGTAAAACCAAAAGTTTGGCTTTAAGTTATGGATGCAAATGAACTTGCTTAACATAATGAAGTTGCGTATTTAAAACCCATACCGTGATCTTTTCGTAAGCTTAACCCAGTAGTTTTGGTTCGTACAGCTAGCTAAACTGTGATCGAGTCACGATATTAACCGCTTGTTAATTATTGGTACCGTGACAACAAAAGTCCAGTACCACTCTTACCGGTACTGTCCAACGGTCATATGTTGTTGATAACGGCCTACTGAACCTACTGATAGATTAAGAAGCCTGTACTAGTCCGTGCATTTGGAACAGATGTATGATGATAACCAACTATTCTAAACTGGTTGACAAAATTAAAGGAAATAAAGGGACCTGCTCATCAAAACATTGTTTTAAATAAACCTCTACTTTGGCTACATGTTCTTGTAAAAAGCCCACGTCACTGATCTTTATAGCACAGTGTACTTCTGAAATTATTTCTTGCAGTGACTGAAATCCCAGTAAGACAGAAATGCTGAACAAATAAGAACACGTCAAGGTCAACACTATAAGCTTTTCAATGCGAGACCAAAAAGCTGCTGATCTAAGAAATCTGTGGTGTAAGGCCTAATGACAACGAGAGGTCATGGGTAATGAAAGCTCAGGACAGGTGTAACTGTAGACTGTTCGCTGACCTCTTCATTACATGAGACAGGTGTGTATGCAGCCTCATACTCGGGGGGGGAAAGAATGGGCGATGAGCCTCATTTCTGCTTTGCTATTTATCTAACAAAGGGAATTTATATGACTTTCAAGGCAAATCAAGACAGTGGTAAAACTGATATATTTACGAAATATAGCTCCAATTTAAAATATCATCAGTATAATCCCCTTGTCATATGAACATTTTTAGTTGATGTACTAATGCAACCTTACCTTGCGCTATGCCTCTAACATTAAGGATTGTTTTGTGTTAAATCTAAGATATTATTCAAGTAAAATCATGCCAACGCTTAAGAATAAATGTAAAATACCTGATCTGCTTGAAAAGATATAGCAGCGTATCTTGCAGTGTTTGAAAACTGGGAAATCCTGCGTGAAGAACCAGGAAACTGTCTGCACTCTGCAGCACATCCCAACACAGTAGTTCCACTCAAACCGGCTTCCTGTAGTTTGTCACTGAAGTCTATCATTAAAATCGTAGTCAACAAAGACTGTTTTTGAAGGCCACTGAAAACAGCACCAGCTGCATTTATCTACCCGTAAATCATTTGGGACACCCGAGTGTAATTTGATCACCATGTGGAGGCAATCAATTGGATATGTATGATGTGTTTTATTGTAAATCTCTGAAAGTTTATTTTAAATCTATATTTAAATGAACTGACCAATATTGGGCACTAATATGTATATAGCACTCTGCATACAGTAGCTTTCTGTAGTATTTGCTGGTTAAGCAGCATTGAAGTAATACGGAATGTTATTTGTACAAGCAAAGCATAGCAAAACTTCAGGCTGAACTTTAAAAAGAAGCCCGACAGAAAGGATAGTCTTTGGATTTTTTTTTTAGATATGGAGACAGTTGCCTCTGGGACACCAAAACTTAACTGTTGAACCTTGATGACTTGAGCATTATTCAATGAAACATCTGTGATGTAAGATGCCAAATTGATAAGCCCAGAGATGTACCAGTGCGAGCACTCTCGACCTTTAAACATTTACTTTCAGAGGTTTGTGAGCAGGTTGTGCCTGTCTGATGGTCCTGTACATGTTTGATGGCATCGCCCCATGTCTCCACAGTCATTTAGTTTATGGGTTACTGCATCATTCTTTTGACATCTAAAATAAATTCTCCATCTACGTTCGACGTGGATTAAGGCAGCACACGTAAAATCAAATGTTGGTTGATGCAGAATTTCATTCAGTGGTGACACACCACACCCATGATTTGCAAATCCCAAACATTTGGTGGTTATAAAATATGATGGTAATATAATTTGGCCTTCCAAAATAAGGGACTTAAAATAATGATGTTCTGGTCTCGTGACTTGGGATGGATATTTTGTCTTTTTTTATTTGATCTCAATTAATGATGAATTCAGGGTAAATAATATTTATAAACAATGAGAGTTCAGACCAGTAAATGCTTTATTTAAATAATTTAGTTTTTTGTGAAAACAGGTGTGATTTAAAGTAAGACATTTTGTCTTATATAATATTGTCAGATCAAATATCCTTATTTGTGGTTTCCCTCTATGCCAAAGTGTTTCTCTGCCTTTCAAACTCATAACTACAAGTAAATGGACACGTAGTTAAATGGCTTTGATGAATCCTCTGTGGGGTGGTTTGTGGTTTTAATCAGAGATGGTCTCAACAAACAGCTGCTCCCCTCCACTTGTTACTCACAGATGCACTGCAGATAAGATGGATGTCTGCCTATCGTCTACTGTCTAAGCAGTTAAACTAAATTACTCGGCAAGAATTTGGACTAATGTCACAATAGACTCTTCAAAACTTCTTTAAATAACGGTTTCACATCTGCTCCACTCCACTTAAGTGCGGAGCATGCATTCAATATGTAAACTGAGAAGCACTATACACTAGTTTCAACCTTGAAAATCACATTAAATAGACGCAAGACACACATATTGCACACAAACGAACCTCAAGACAGTTACGTTATGATACAGTGGATGTATCTCAACATCCTTCAAGTACAAGAACTCATTACATAGCCCAAATGAAGAGTCATCCTCATTGGAGACAAATTTGGTAAATAACTATCATAAGTCAAGAAGTACTTGTTAGTGATCGTGACTTTAAACATATACTTTTTTTTTCTCTTGTTGGAAAACTAGATGTTGACATTTCTTCCTCTTCCAGTAAGTTCCTCTGTGGTTCGGGCAGATGGTCAGATATCTGGGAGCGAACTGCATCATGCTTCATCTCGCCCTCATACCCAAACAAGTTCATTAATTCAAGCTATGCGCACTCCACCCTCTACAACATTTTATCAACCTCCAGAATCCCAAACTGCTTTCAAAAGGGGGCCAATAAGGACACTTCACACTACTTCATTCTATATACAGTAAATTAATATGAAATTACAGTTTAAATACTAGCTAGTACACAATACTTTTGACAACTGTATAAAAAGAAAAAATATTTTGTGTTAAATATAAAAAGGTGAATTTCTATGTTGTGGACTAAAGGGGAGTTTTCAATACTTTGTTGTCATTGTAATGCTAACGGTTTCCTTTAGGTTATCACAAAGACATAACATTACATTTTATTTCACTGCGATGCTCATTCATGAGTATGTGGCTGACATTACAGCAATATATCCCGGCCCACTTCACACACTATTTAAAAATTGAGAATACAACTACCCAACTTCTCTCGGACAGACAAAAAAAAAAGATATTACATGAAGTCTGAATGTAAAAATTCAAGCTGCCGAGAGAGAGAACCGGAAAATGTCAGCACAGTAAACACTATGTTACATTTAATTCTGCAGCTTATATTTATGAGCTGCATCTCATGTGCAGCCTGAATTCCCCTCTGGCAACAGATGTGAGCTGCTGATGCAGAGAGGGTGAAAGCAGGTCGGAGCAGAGGAACCATCGGGCTCTGCAGTCAGGTTCGGCCAAAGGCCAGTTCGCTCAGTGCAGTGAAGATACAGGCGATGTTACCCACGTCCATTTGGGATATCATCTGTATTTATTTGGTGATAAAACTCTGGCGCTACTGCAACTGCTGCTCTGTGAAGCCGGCTATGTGAATAACCTAGATCAGATACTATGTTTGCTCAGTGTATTAGGTCTACAGTTCAGTCTTGCCGCAATCAGAGTCAGCATGTTATCTCCCAATAAAAATCCTGTCTTCCTCTAAAACCAGGCGAAAAAAGGTCGATAATAAAGTCGACATAGTTTCTCAGCGTCTCATGTTTGTAATAGAAACTCTGTCAGAAAATACAACTCTGTCGTCATTTGTATTTGGGATACAAAAAATATTAACATTGAATTTGTGTTGGTGTTAAAAGAGATGCAGTTTTCTTAACCAAAATTACACTTCCATCCACCAACTTAAGCTTCCTCCCGTCCTCACTCCACCGTGACCGCACACAGTTCTCTCTCTCTCTCTCTCTCTCTCTCTCTCTCTGCCGTCATCTAGGAGGAGAGGAGACTACTGGGGGAGTTTTGAGTTAATGTGTCTGTGGTTTTAACAACACCATCCTTCTATGTAATATTTTTACTGATTGGTCAGCTGACCTGATTGAACAGTAAAATGAGTAACCAGACTGTTGAGGAAACAGCTTTACTGTACAAACATTAAATGAGCACTGAAGGCAAAAACACCCATGGAAGCAGGCAGTACCAGCAGTGGCTCTGAAGTTAATGCTTATTAATAAAATAAAGACGATTTTTGTGTAAAATCGGACTTATAAATGATTCATTCAAACACTCTTTATGGCTGTGTTTTAGTTTTTTCTTCACATTCAAAGGCTCTTTTCTTCTTCTTGTCAAAATTTTCATTCCAATGAGGAGCATTCTTAAAAACAAATTTTAACTTTTACTCACTTTTAATTAGTTTTACATATTTGACAGTTGAGATTCTGTGTAGTTGCCTTCTCTTTATAGTAATGCAGGAGGACTGAGAATGTCCAGTTTAGTAAATACTGCTGCTCCATCCGTGCCTCGCTTCCTCGCCAAGAGAAGCCTAAATGTGAGTACACGAGTGAGGAAGGAGACACATTAGCCAAATGATATAGTGCATAGTCAGGGACAGCAATAGTTTGCTCGGCTTTATATTTACATTACATGTCTGAAACATGCCTGAGACTTTTAATGGAGCACACCGAGAAAGATTTCCAATCGCATTGGGGCCAAATACGTTTAGCAGAGGGCCAAATTTGGCCCACAGACTTTTATCTGTCAACACCTAATCTAAGCCGTCAATCAATAAACCCTCTTCTATCTTTGCCATTCAGACTCGTACAAGTTTGCACAGCAACACATCCGAATTTCCGGTTTGCACAGGCACCTGGACTGTAGCTTCATCTGGTTTTCGATTAGATTATACACATTGTAGGTTGGCACATAAAACCAATCAATCAACATGCCAGTTTTATCACACATGCGTTAGCCAAGTAATACGCTCGGTCATAATATTATGACCAACTAAATGACCAAATCCCTTACATTACCTTATGTTAAGAGAGGTAGAATCATGCAATCTTTTCCAATATTAATACGGAGGAACATAGCAAAGGCCAGCCTGCTGCTGAAGCAGTCGTTAACAAAGCAGGGATACAAAAAAAAGAAGATATACACATCACCATGGTGTCAAGATAAGTGCTCTTACACTTATAAATGACAAGAGTGTCGAGAGCATAGTGGGTTATTTACTCGTCTGCTCTACGCGTCTGCAAAACGACTGCACATAATTGACTAAACACAGAAAGAAGTCAGGAATCATGCGCTGCTTTTCCACCACATAGTACTACTCAACTCACTTTTGGTCTCGGATACTTTTCTGGATTTTGTTTTCCATTTCAGATAGTACACCCATCAGTGTAGCTGGTTGTCATAGCAATACTGCATTACATGCAACAAAATTAAATTCATTTGAGCAAAGTAGTCTAGAAAAGTCTAGAAAAAAAGCCCCACTTTTCAGTCCATGCTGCACCGTGCACCATGAGAGTCAAATATCCCCAAACCTATCACAGAGAGACCTCCAAAAAGGTGCATCTTCATGTTATCTCTGCAGATGGTGAATCATCAGCTTTATGTGAACTAATTAATCACCCTAATAGTAGGAAAAGAGAAGAGGACAGGGCTATCAAACACTAGAGAGGGTGAACATGCTGGCATTTAGGCAGTCTGCATAAACCCTGTTAATACGAAGTGATCTCATTTAACAACTCTATTGTTTCTTTCCCCCCGCCCACCCCACCCACCCCACCCCTCCAACAAATCTTCACCACGGGGAGTAAAGTGAGGCAACAGTCAAAGTTTTCAGAGTATTTCATTTACAAAGGAGTTGAATTTCATATTATGTTTTAACATTCACACCCTTTCTCAGTATGTAGCACTGAAACTTGGCTAGCAGGCGAGCAGTATTTGCATATCATTACAGCCCCTGCTGTGAAAAGAAGATGGCTGGCCAGGAGGTTTATATATTGCTTTCCGTTCAGCCAGAAGCTCTGCTATAATGTTCCAACATGCCGATTTAACCACCATGCAAACACTTCAAGGCTGTAGTAAGGTATTGGGCGTTGGGAATTTAAAGTACTTGTGTGTTTTTGGTTGATTATCCCAGGAGGTAGCATCTCATATCCACGTCGTTATTTCAACAATCACAGTGACCTTCATGGCCAAGGTCAAAGAGGAATTTACATAAGCCAGTTGCGGTTCTGTGCTGTGCAGTAATGGCAAAAGCAAAATATCAAGGGTTTGGTCATCTTCTGCAAGGAAGAACTGAGGAGCAACTTACAACAAAAATATCTGAAGTAATACTGGAAAATTTACAGAGTTCTTATACTGAAATATTTAGCACAAATTGCAGGTCTGGATGAACTACGGACAAAATATATAACGAAACCCTCAGCCTAGCTAGACATTACCCAGAGGAGCTATTAGTAACAACGCAGATGTCCAGATTAGTTGTGCATTAACAGAGTGGAAAATTCACAGCGAGCGAATAGACGTGTTGATGACACAATGTTGATGATCATGTGACCGGCACGAAACCGAAACAATATAAACATTCAAGGGTGAAGAAGAGGGGTCATACTGAAAGATGCCAACAAAAATATCTGACTTGAGGAACACCAAAATAGTAAGAAACATTTTAAGAATGGCATGAGACTCTTTTGTTTAAGACCAAATTTTGAATACTGCAATTTCCGCAGTTCTTTTTGCATCATGTCCAACCTCGGGGACCCTCTACCCTGGCGCCAAACCTCTTCTAAACATAGAATTTCCAGTTGATTAGAACATGACTAACATGGACAATCTCCTGTTGTGTGCTGCCGTGTAAAACGGCATCTCCAAACAATGTCCGATTCTGATTCTCAGGACACACGGGTCACATGTTGATACAAAACAAAGCTACTATAAGCAGCAGCATAATGAGTACAAATGAGAAGTGAGAATCTAGAGTCCCTAAAATAGATTATTCTGGGAAGATCATAAATTCCCAATGGTCATTGACATAATCTTAATTTAACTTGCGGGAATAGTCAGGTAATAGTCAAATAGTTCATGATTTCTGAATATTATTTTTACTTGAAAATGTTCCTTGAAATTCCTGAACAGTACAGTATTAGTTTGCATATAAATAATTCAAAGATAAAAGATTGTGTAAAGAGGCTGTGGCACAGTTTAATCATCAGCTTCTTGGTCTTTGAGTCTCCACCAACACTTCCTGTCTCCAGCTTCCTCCACCATAACCAGTAGCATTAGAAAAAAATGCCTTTGTGAGCTGGCACTGTTTATAGAAGAAACAATAAGAAGGGAGATGTGAGCCAAGTAGTGGACTACACAATGACCCCGTTTCCTAAAAAAAAAGGCAGAGGCACTTCGGCAAATTGCAGACAGAGAAATGATTTGTCACTAATTAATCTTTCATTAAACACTCAGCACATGACCACGTTCAAAAGCAAACTTAAATTTTTAATAGAGAATGGTTTCTGCTACTGGAAAAGGGGCAAAACTAACCAGAGCACTATCGATTTATCGCTTTGTCTAAAACCTACAGAGAAGGGATACCAAGCTAACAACAACAAAAAGGCTCGTCTCCTGAGAATATTGGGATTCACTCCAACAGCTTTAAAACCGACTTTCAAGTAAACAACAGATGTGATTTGGTCTGTTGTATGCTTTCTACACTAAAACTGTTCTTATCAAATGCATCATGGTCTGGTGGAAAGTTTATTCTAGTCACATATTTACTAATTGTGCAAACAAACCAATTAGTCAACAAATAAGTTCACGACATTCTAGCAAATTGATCATTTGAATTGTGCTCACTGGTCTAAAGCGTGTATAAACAATGAAGCTAATTGATTCTGTGCAGCGTGCCACTATTCTCCGACAGCTAGCTCAGAATAATCTCAATCCTACAACAACTGAGCTGTCCGAAAGACAAAAAAACTCCCGAGGTAGTTAAGCACTAATTAGCATATGGAACAAGTTTTCACAACCACTCAGTCTGAAGAAAGATGCAAGTACAAACACACTACGATACATCCTGCTCCCAACAGCGCTAGCAACAGTCACATTAAACACTCTCCTAGAGATATTTCACATAAAAGCACCAAAATACTAGTATCTCTAGATTTGGATTATTACAGCTTCTTAGCAGACATACATCTCTTTCAAACTTCGTTAAATCTGGCCGTGTATCCACACACAGCAGACAATGAGGCACGGTGGGTGCATTATCTGATCTGCTTGAGGGCTAATGACACACTGTATAGGCAATCGGAAGACCCACATCCCAAACCAGTTACACTTAAAGCGCCCGCAGGCTCGTCAAACCCGTGTGTTCACCCTCAAGCTCACCGTGTTGATTTCACTGCTGTCAAAAAGGTGTCGCAGGCAAAATGATGCAAATGGCCACAAAAGATGCCTTCTGCTCTTACAGACAAAACGAGCACTAAATCTGATGTTAAAAATAAAACGGATCATGCACTCGGGACAATAAACAGACTCTGGTCATGCTTGTTTAGACAACCACCCTGTGGTGCTTGAAACGGTTGTCAGCTACAGTGGAGGACGAGGAAAAAGGTGTGACTGTGGAATTGGGCTGATGTGACAGATAGCAGAGAGAAGCAGATAGGATTTCATTCATGTGTCAGATTAGAGGGCTCTTTGTTACTGCCTGAGGGCAACACATGCCTGGAGAGAGAACAAGGCTCGCCTTCACTCTTCTGGCACTTGTGCTATATTGTGTGCAATTCAAGGGAGAGATTGTGTATTTGTTGCATTCCTGTGTACAGCATATTCACATTGGCACAGAGTGAAAAAGAGCTGCCTGTCCTAACTCAAATGTTATTGCTGTGATCACTGATTTGATTAACCACTTATTTAATTGCTACATATACAAAACTTTTTAAAAAAAAAATAAAAAAAAAAACAAGAAATCATAGTCCTCAGTGAAAAAATTAGATTTTTTTTTTTTTTTTTAAGACCTTAAGGTATTCAAAAATGGCAAAACTAACTGGAACTGTGTCTGATGCCTCAGGATTTACCTCTTTGCAACCATCCTGGCTTCTAGTTGGTAAAGGCAAAACAAGCCTCCATCTGCTGATAGCACAGATAAAGCTAAATCAATTTCACAATATTAAAGCATGATGCATTTAAAATTCCAAAGCTCTTTTCCTGATTCTTCCCTGCAGCGATGAGCGAGAAAGGTACCAAACAGACTATTTAAAGAAACACAGAGAAGACGCAGTTTAGAACAATTAGTTTCACTTATGACAGTCTATCTCAAAGGAGGATCCTCTGTGTCAACATCAGTACAGCAGATGATAAAGTGGGCAACAATACACCGTCAAAAAGATGCCACACATGTTCAGACACACAAAGACGAAGAAAGACACCTTAAAATAACACTGAACAAACTGCATCCAAATGACTTGCCTATTTGACACAAATAGAAACACAGATAGCCTGAAAATTGGAACAAAACTTGGTGTCCATTTTTTTCCTCCAGTTGCCCCTTACAGAGGAAACCAAACACAAAACATGAAATATTTAAAAGCCTGAAACATGAGAGGACCTCTAAAGTATAGCTGCTGCCCAATATAGATTTAATAAACTGTATGTCACCAGGTAGTTGAAGTACAATGTATTTACTCATTGGCTCAAGAGAAAGTAGTTTTATCCAAAAACAGACATCTAGCTTTTGAAAATACGAATCATTCTCTAACAAAATAATGTTTGGCAATTATTTTTATGTATAAATCCTATTATTAAAACTACAGTTTTCCACATCATCCTGTAATAGAGCAGAAACTCTTTGCTTTGTGAGGCACTGGAGCACATATTGAATTTTTTTGGAACCATAAATA
Source organism: Embiotoca jacksoni (assembly GCF_022577435.1). Classification (NCBI taxonomy): domain Eukaryota; kingdom Metazoa; phylum Chordata; class Actinopteri; family Embiotocidae; genus Embiotoca; species Embiotoca jacksoni. Next base: position 15,043,334 of record NW_027185392.1, read on the forward strand.
AAACATACCCTACACTTAATAAAACCTTATAAAATATACACATCACATTGCATCAATTGCGGCCGCTCTTTCTCCATACAATAAAACAAAGATGACCTTTTTTGTAATATTTCAGATTTGTAAAAGGAAATACAACGCAACACTCGACTGACAACAACCCTGTGTACAGATAGCTTTAGGCTACGCAGCTGTCCCCGATGCCACCAACCAGCGCTATGACCTTGCATTCAGGTAAAGCCAAAGTTACATTCCACATCACAAACTCACTCATCTCCTGTGTCAGCTAACAGAGGAGCCCACGAGCCTGACTCGGCCTAGCTCTGCTTCACACAGCGCTACATTAACGCCAGTGGTTTCCTGTGCGAGAAGAATCTCTACCCCACTCTGTGTGAGGCCGCGGCGTGCCACTCATATTATCACTCCATAGTTACAAGACTATCATAAGGACCTTAATGTGCCTCGGTTTCTGTGGCGAATATTCATGTTTTAACAGTGGTTATGCCCCCGGAGGTGTCCTGAAACAAGACAATAAACTGCGTCCTCATTTATGGGAAAAGGTAATCACGTCTCATTACATACGTTGTACTTGTACACGTACTTTCTGTATTGCCTGCTGACTTTTGGCTGGCTAACCTGCCTCAGTGTCGACCAACAATTAGTAGACAGATACGTCAGTCGGTAAAATGTTTGCTGCGGACAACCCAGCGGAGAATTAACACGCCAACCTGCAGCTCTTTGTAGCTTTCAGCACAAAGTTCCAGTTAGCCGGGCCAACGAAAAAAACAATGCTGCTTTCTGTAAAACTGCAGGCAGCCACTTAAGGGTATCAGACAAACACACTGTATGCTACCTGCCTTCAAAAAAAAATGGAGTGAGCTATAACTACTGAAGAAAGTCAAACATTTACTCAAGCCCAAGAGACCTAGATATTTTTCTCAAGAGTTGGCGCTGGGCTAAAACACTGGTCACCATTGGACTTAAAGTAAAACAGGAAGCCATGAAATAGGTCTCCAGCAAAAAGTTGAACTTTATTCACCGTTCACCTTGTAAGAAGAATACTGTGCAATCAGTTTTGGGGATTTTGTGGACAGGGAGCTATTGATCAAACCAAGATGGTTTGGGTTGTTTGTTAATATGAAGTGGGGCACTGATTCTTAGATGAATTGGCGGTAGCCCTTTTACATTTCTATTAGTCGTTGAATTAGGGATAACATATAGTGCTTGTTTTAAAAGGTAAAAAGATGAGTTTATAAAATCTTTTAACGAACACGTCTGTGCAGCCAAATATGTTGAAGTTTTATCAAATATTGTTGGAATTAAATGTTTTCCTGACAATAAGTTAATACCAATAAAACTGCAAAGGTGTTTTCAATTACTCTGGCCCTATTCAGGTTGGAGGTGGGTGGAGCTATGCTAAAGGTTTAATCGGGCAACGCAAGTGAAAACAGCTGTGTGGGTGGACTGTCAGGGGCCTGTAGAAGCTTTAATAATAAACGAAGAAAAGCCGCTGTAAAGATAATCCCCTTGAAACAGAAATCTACCTTTCTGCACATAGTTACTCTACAGCAAAGACAAAAAAACACACTGAGGGAGGCTGTGCCCAAACCTGTTGTCTATTGGATTCAGCCACAAAGTGGGGTTCTTCTGGGCTGCTTCTTGCATTTCATTGAAAATAAATAAACAAAAACATGAACATGGTGTGAAATGCCTCCTAATATTGCCCTCACCCTGCTCTAAACAGACCGATTAAACAGGCACAATCCGATGAGCCAGTGACAAGGCAACATTTCTAAACAGCAGTCTGCAACTACAGCCAATGTGTGGTTGTGGTTTTTTTTATACTCCTGCACACTGACATAATACAATTTTATTTATTTAAAAAAAAATAGAGAGATACCGGTTGAAATATCAACAACACTTTTTATAAGATGCCTGTATATAAATTATTTACATAAGAAGATGCCTGAAAGGACTCGTCTGGTTTAATCTACTACTTTCACTTTCACTCTATTTTATGCAGCTAGCGACGAGCAGAACAGGGAGAAAAGTGTAAAACCCACACAGTGATGTGAGGCACAGCTGCTTGGACGAGATCAGATACACTCTTCTTCCCTCTTTAGCAAATTCCTGACTCCAGGCAAAAACACAGCCAGCACATGAGCTGATATTTTTTTTTTAAACAAGTGAATCCTGGTGTTTATAACTGCAGCCCACGTGTCACAAGTCATCACTACCAGTGCTGCGATGATTTGTGACAGAGAGATAATCCTCATGAGGAAACCATGTTGCATTTAACCAGAGGCAGCGAGAAGGCCGCCAGAGAGAAACTACCAAAGAGAAGGCTGCGGCCACCGTGGTAAATCAAGTTATCGCCTAATGGGACGGTGAGCGGACCTTGTGGAGGGCATGACAGAAAGTGCGCGCGTGGTAAGCAAAGCATAATTAAATGCATAACGTCATGTCTAAATGATGCTGACCAAGCAGGCAGAGCTGCAATCAGATATCCTGTCATATCACACCGTATGGCTTCCAGTTCAAAGAAAACACAGTATATCTGCTTACAGACTGTGCCACGGAAAACAATCCCTCTCTGCGCTGTGTCTTTCACATTCTCCGCTTTCTTTACTTCCCATCACATGTCTCCAATTGATATTAGCAACAGACAAACAAACCATCTGGCAGACAAGGACACAAAACAGACCAAGTGACATCTCTATATAAACAACTCCAGCGGCGATAAACACCAACTTTAACGAACATGAGCTGCTCACAGTGTTGGCTCTGTGCCTGACCTCACTTCAGCATCATCTTGGAGATGAGGTTGCAACGCCGTTCACAAGAGTTTCCCCGCTGAAACTCGGTCAGTGGAGGGGTGGAAACAATTAAGTCATCGAATCTGACTTTCCTAAAAAAGAATATTAATCAGCATTCAGTTTGATAATGAATGAGCCAAAATGACAAACATTTGCTGGTTTCAACTTCTCAATTGCTGCTTTTCTTTGACTTGTATACTAAAAAAAAAAATTGGTTGGACAGTTGAAGACATTTATGTAAAGAATAAAAAACCCTTGTTAGCTTGCTGTTTGTTCTATAAAAATAAAAAAATAAAAAAATCTGTTTGTGACAATGATATATACAAGTAGAAAAATTGTAAAAACTAATTACCAATCTGTATTTTGTCTTTTTTTTTTAATATATATTAATTTACTGCGTGTAGATCTAGTGTGGGTCGCAGGTTGGATGATGTAATAGCTTTGTGTTTAGTGGAGCTACAGCTTCATGACACGAGGAGAAGTGACTGTACTACAAATCATTTGCCTCCACTGTGGGGGTTGGCGTTGGACTTAACTACATGACTACAGACATAGAGCACGAGCCATCCCTTTTCTAAAGGGCTCCATTGTTTTTGCCACAGTGACGAGGCAGTTCTGCAGGTTCCACCTTCACCTCTCCTCCCTCTCGCTCTTCCTCCTACCTCACCTCACCACACGCTCTCCTTCATGCTAAATTCCCCTCGTTATACCGGTAGTTTCATTCATTCTCTTGCAGGCGCTGTAAAGTCATTTCATAACTCTGGCAGCTAAGGGGATATCAGTGCTGCAGACAGACAAAGCTGGATAAGTACTTTAGGGTGGCCGACGGGTACCAGACTGATAAGGCACCAATTATGACTGACCTGGATGTGTCACAAGAAGCCCCGACCAAAGTGCTGCTGCAGCAGGCTGAGGATTGACATTTGACATCATGTCACACTCAACTTTTTTTTTTTTTTCCCTTCGCCCTAACACGAATAATTACTCATGGTGTGATTGGGAGCACAGAAAGATGGTTTCAAACTGTAGCAGGTAATAAAATTAAACCAAATAACAAGTGAGAAATTGTAGAGCATGTGAGCAACCACTGTAGCACATTTACTAAACAATAAACAATTTTATAAAAAAAATAAATAAATAAAAAAAAAAAAAAAAGGGGCAACAGTGGCAATAAGGATGAGCAGAAAGAGGTCATTTAGCCATGACTCATTACAGTTTCAAATGTGGGCTGATTGCCCTCAAGTCAATAGAAATACAACAAGTGCTGAAGTAACTATGTTTTTGAAACGCTGCGAGATTATCAACGCGTTTATATGCAAATGTGGATGATGTCAGACTTTTCCAAACGTTTGGACGTGACAGGCAGGCAGTACTCCACCGTGACAGTGCCGTCTATCCACGGCCTATTCTGAGCTTCTCGTAATCAGCTTACCAGGTTGAACACCGTCTCCACAATGTCTCGGTTGGAAACTTCCCCAACTTCCACCAGGCCAGCCAGCACGGCGAATTTCATCCTGATCCCCCTTATGGGCACTCCGGGGTTGAGTGCCGCGGCGCCCGGTCGGCCGTCCTTCCCATCACCCGGCAGCACGGCGCCCGCCGTCTCCTCGCTAGCCATGGCTACGGAAGGGACGGGACAGGTGGCGTTCACAGGTGAGGCACCTGTTCACCTCCGACGGTGACAGCCGGAGCAGATGTCGGAGGAGGAGGAGGAGGAAGAGGGCTCTATCTCCCCTTCAGTTGAGTTGGTGACAGTCCACGGGCATATAAGCAAAACCTTTCCCTCCCCATCCAAGAATTTGTTTCGAGAATCAGCCTCCGAAGCGGGCAACAACAACAACAACAACAAAAAATAAAAATAAAGCGCAGAGAAATGTTTGGCGTCGGGCACTGCGGGGGCTGGAAACGTCAGTGAAGTACTCCTCTCTCCCCCCCCCTTGGTCCGTAACTTGATCGCAGACGGATGGATTAATGCCGTTAAAAAACCCCGCGAGGGAGAAGTGCTCGCAGGTAAACCAGGGAGGAAGCAGGTGAAGCGGAGCTCGCCCTTTTACCTGCTTTCCCCTCCGCTCGGACAAATGGCAAACGAGGACGCAGCGACTTCAATGTCTCCGCGCAGCGTTGGAAGTTGCTATTGTCGCTGAGTCCAGACACTTGACAGGTCGCGCCAGGCACAACCGAAAACTCACAAACTGCGGGGGGAGCAAGTCCGTCAGCAGTCCCGGTGGAAGTCGACAAAGGACGCGGGTCCGCTCGGCGCTCCGCGGGAAACTCCGCACACTTGGTTAAATGACAACGTTGACCCAGCTGCGCTGCATTCGCTTCCTGATCTGCCCCGGTAGCTTCAGCTCGTCACCGCCATGACAGTGTAGCCCTGGAGTGAGTGACGCATGCGCAGTAAGGGAGCTGGGTCTATTCGGCTCGGTAGCAGGTGTGCCGCTCAGGTGGCTTTCTTCAAGCACCGCGCACAAGGGAGTCGGTTCAAATCCACAGCCCGGCCGCGTGAATTCAGTTACTGCGACCATGACTAAACCTGGGGGGGGGGACATGAGCTGGTGGGACCCTATTGGGTCCAAGATCCCTCCAAGCAGTACACAAAACGTTTAATCTCCACTACACTGCCCCTCTAACGTGCATGAAGGGGGGCAATTATAAGGAACAGTATAATGCAGTCCGGTGGACCACCATCACCCACCGCGACCCTAAATGATAGACAAAAGTAGAATTATCACCCTCTGACAATGTCAAAAAAAAAAACTACACAAAATATATAAGCTTCATAAATATATAATATATTTCACAGGTGTTCCTTATGCTCTGTGAGTGTATATTTATAGACTATATTAGGCAACACACTATCTAAATAGTGTGTTTATTTCATTTTGAAAAGAGTTTTCTTAAACCTGGCTTCAGGTGTAAGAACTTTTTCAGTGATTTGATGAAATAATGTTATTTATAGGAAAATGCTCAAAAATAAAGGCAGAGGGATTCTGTAAGATGGAGTCATAGGATTATATGATAATGCAGGAATCAATTGAAATTGCACTTTTGTGGTATCAATTTTAATTTCATACAAAAAGCAGCTGAGAAACACAGGGCTGTTTGACAGCCCACTTTTTCCACTGTGACTTATGCAAGTTGCATCATCCTGACAGCATCTAAAAACAGAGATGGAAAGTAGTGTGTGTTTACTCAAGTACTGTACATAAATAATTAGGTATACTTGGACTAAACCTCAATATTTTCATTTAATACTACATTATATCAACACTTCTTCACAATTCAGAGAAAAATATTGCACTCTTTACTCCACTGCATTTATCTTACAGCTGCAGGTAACTTTGCAAACTGCGATATAAAATTATAAGGTACATGGTATTACTATTTATGCTGTTGCAAAAGACCTGAATACATTTATCACCACTGTACAAAAGAAATTGAACCCGCCAGAGTTCAGGTAAAATCTCTTCTTTTTTAGGCTGATCCCCTGTAAAAGCAGATAGAATCTTTTAATGGAAAACTCATCAGTTTTCCAAAAGCAAATAGTATTTTATGTTGAGTATTTTAGGATAGCTGGCTATGATGAAAACAATATTTCCATATTGTATATTATTGACTTCACAGTATTGTATTGCTTTAATCCTCATTACTATAAGGAATTTAGGACCTTGTTGAAGTAATATGGAATAGGTTACGACTTTACAAAGCCACATTGTATATAATACAGGCCTACATGTATTTTGTATGCATATTTAAAGGGTAATTATATGAATTTTGAAACTATATCATCATATATCATCAGTGAAAATCACCCCTCATATAACAGATGAAAAAGCTGAACTTGTGCAAAACAGCTTTATGTAGGCAAAAATAAGAGAAAACAGCAAAACAGAAGAGGAAACTGGGGGTGTCGGGTGTTGAAATGCATTTAGAACTTTGTTTTTCTACAGCACAACAGCACATGGACAGATGTCTGTATCCTGGGGCATTGGAAACCGAACATTGAAGCAAAGTGACAGCTCTGCTTTGCTTGCCTTTTCATATCACCTCCATCATCATAAACCATGACATGCAAGATGTCTACATATCTGTGTAGATGAGAGGTCACAGTTTTATCCAGGTTTATTATCGCATGAAGAAAATCCTAACTGAACACCATCTGGAAGGTGATAATACTAAACATATTGAATAATGCTCTTATTTGATTATATCTGTCTTCCCCTCTCAGTGCTCATACTGGTGACTTCACATTTGCTGTGCAGGATGGATGAGCAGCTCTGAGTGTTGCCACAGCGGCAGCTGGCGTCACTGTTCCCACTGACCTCCCCATAAAGTGTAGCTGAGCCCTTAGGGATCCTGGGAGTCATGGAAGCCAGCAGCACCACCCATGAGACACGGGCCCTGTCTGTGATTTAATGACCTGAAATCAACCGACTTGTTCACTGAGCCCAAAGGTAGACTTTCTTAAATAAAGCTTTGACTGACCTTCAAATTGAACCTGAACTGTGACTTGTTATTTTTCTAACTGGGCCCTACCGATAATGAGATAACAAGTTGTGACATTCAGTGACACTGTAATCATCGTTTTCTCTCTTGCTTTTATCCTGCTGCACACTTTGATTATGTGAGAAGATTATCAGTTCAGCAAGTAATCTGGTGTCAAAGGCGGCAATTTAATCAATGAACCTTTGTTAAGAGCTCAGACTGTGTCGAACAAAAGCTCAGAAGATTGTTTTTAAACACACTGAAAGAAGAGAAAAATTCATTTATGACAAAATAAATTTCCAAATACAATAAACTTGTCATAAAAGTCTGAAAAATATAACCTTGATGTGTGTGTAAACGATACAGCAGACACTAGATGAAATTTTTTTTAAAAAGAAGAAGATATAGTCAACTTTAAAAACATGAAGACATCAAAAAAAAAAAAAAAAAAAAAAAAGGTTGCTTGTAAGGTCTTAAAACATTTTAAAATTGAAATATTTTAAAGCTCATTTTTGGCCCTATAAGCTACACTGAAGAATAAGAAAAATCTTGAAGGAAATATTTGAATGTCTTTGTCTACATTGTCAAAATATCTTTGCGTGCTGAAAGACAAATACTCCACATGAAGCACCACATCCCTGCTGTCTGCCTGCAGCTACTGAATGTCTACTTCTTGTAAACACTGTCAGCCTGCAGGAGTTCTTCTCCGGTACACAGCTAAAACTAATGCAGTCTGATAACCGACAGGTGTTTGTATTATTTTGTCCAACCCATTTATATCAGTGAAGGCGATGCAGTGCAGCTCAGCAGCACCACAGACTGTGGTATATCCTCCAGAAATTACCATACTGTTGAATCAACACTTGGCCTGCATTCATTTACAGTGTATACACTTACCAACAGACATAATTTTTTTTCTTTGTTACAGAAACAATGTGGGTGGATAACAGCCTACACACCTGAATGACTTGTTAACACACCTAGAAACTAGTTCTTCCCGTTTCCTTTATAATCCAAGTTATTAATTTGCCTTCACCAGTTACATTTAAACAAACTCTCTCGAAAAAATACAAATGAAACACAATATATGTGGTGCACTTTAAATGCTGTAACAGTTTGCATTTTTAAAGTAATATTTACAATAATTGTGTAACGTAATTGTTGGAAAAATTACTCAAGAGGCTTGGTTCAAAATCAAACACATCGGACATTTATTCTTGCAAGAAGGAACACATACATGCACCCTCAAAGATAGGTGTCCAGCAAAGAAGGGGCCTTCCCTCCTCCGTAGGTCAGCTTTTATACAGTGGGACAAACAGTAGACCATCACCCCCCTTTGTACCTGCTTTTGTATGGTAATACAGAGTTGGTTGTAGGTCACAAGATAGGCAAACAAGAGGAAGAGACAAATCTTTCCTTTCCATCAGTAATCATCACTGAATGAGTATGAATTTATTAGAAATAGTTCATATATTTTACTTTGAAAACCATTGACCTAACTTTATGTGGTTGAATTTGCCTTTTTGTAATTCACACTAAGTCATTTTGTAAATTTTAAAAACTTGTATTGTTTTGAAGAAATACAAACTCTGGAGAATGAAAATGATTTTTCTCTCTGAACTAAGTGCTCTCTTTTTTTTGTTAGCCTCTATTCCTCACTGTATAGATCTGGACTTAGATCCACGTCATTTTGTCAGTTCGGCACTCTGCAGTGTAGTCTGTTGTGATTTGTAAGGAATAAAATAATGGACTAATTCATTTTAACAGAATTTTTGTATTTTAGTTGTATTTGCTTATCAGTGTTTAAGATACAACATTTATTAAATTGTCAAGTAGTAGTAAAATTTAGACTATATTAGAACACATGTGGGTTTTTTTTAATCAAAAGTATTTATTACTGATGTTACAAAAAAAATTAAATATAGCTAAACAGTTCGCTCATGAGGCTTTTATGTTCAGTGGATTAGGCTTTTACCTGCAGAGGGAGCCAAAATAAGATACGAAGACTCGCGAGAGAAGAGAAATCTCACGAACCGAACGGTCTGTTTAATTCTCGCGTGAGTTCCTATTTCCTCCTCTTTCACTCCCTGTAGCCAACATGGCAGTCGGCAAGAACAAGAGGCTGACCAAAGGCGGCAAAAAAGGTGCCAAAAAGAAGATGTAAGTAGTACATTTAGACATCGCTGCACAAAACAGGCTTTGCGTTTTCTACCGATGTCACGTCGGTGTAAGAAATGCGAAGGATGAAGCTGATTTTAAGTGGATGGCCGTGCTTGCTCTCGTCGTCGGCCCCTTTAGCGCCGGATGGTGCCGTATCCACTAACCTTGTGCTGTTAACAGTTCGTCATATTTAAACTGCGTTAAATAGGCTCGCATTTCCCCTTTAGAGGAGACAGAATATGCCTTAAGAAAAAAAAATAAAAATAAATTTGTGAGCCGGGTTCTACAGTAACGTTGTGCTAAAGGCTACTAAATGTTAGCATGGGTTTAGCAACATGGCAGGCATGCCGCACAACTTGCTGTTAAAATATATATATATTTTTAAAAATAGAACCGCGTGGCTCAAACGAACAACCTGATGTGTTAGGAGTAGTGGTTCGGGAAATAGCCGGCATTTTGTCGAGTTGAGAATCTCGTGGATTTTCCGAGGTGCTGCCCGCTGAAGCTCCGCATCTCCTCCCCGAGTAATGGATCGTTATCGAGTCGTCATGTCTGTGTTACCAGTTTAACCCCATGTGCTTCTTTCTCCCTCTCCTGCAGTGTGGACCCTTTCTCCAAGAAGGACTGGTATGATGTCAAGGCACCAGCCATGTTCAACATCCGCAATCTGGGCAAGACCTTGGTCACCAGGACTCAGGGAACCAGTAAGTCTTGCTTTCTGCAAAACTCTCAATCTCGAGGTGTACGTGTAGTAACGAAGACGTTTTGCGTGTCTGACTGTTTCAGTGACAGATGAATGAATAAATCAGACTCTCTGTATTCAAAAAATATAGACTTAATATCCTAAATGACGTCTTTATACGCGGTTTTCGGGGATAGCGGCGCTATGAGAATGCATGTTGACAAACTGTTTTTGGTCCCAAATGATGGCTGTCGATTACTTATTGGATCAACTGATTTTTGCATTACTAGTACATTATGTGGTTCTACAGGTCTCATTTGTTGTTGAGGCCTTTTCTAACATTTGCACGCTTTCGCCGTCAAGGAATCGCCTCTGACGGTCTCAAGGGACGCGTGTTCGAGGTGAGCCTGGCTGATCTGCAGAACGACGAGGTGGCCTTCCGCAAGTTCAAGCTCATCACTGAAGACGTTCAGGGAAAGAACTGCCTCACCAACTTCCACGGCATGGACCTGACCCGCGACAAAATGTGCTCCATGGTCAAGAAGTGGCAGGTAATGATCAGGTTTTGTGAGCAGTTCTGAGTATTTTCCTGAAAATGCCACTGCAGCACAGATGTTACATGAGCTTCAGTAGCAATGTCAATTTGAAAACTCGTTTGACCTACTTTTAATTGCCCCTCAAACTTTGGAGAGTAAATGTTGAGACTCGTTTCAATCTAAACTATTGCCACAAGTCTTTGATAAAAATGAAGGATAAGTCCTCCTCCAACATTAACTGGACTAATGTTAGGAGCTGTTGCAGCACACATGAAGTGGGGTTAAATGGTCTGTACTTGTATAGCGCTTTATCACCTTTCGGTCTCAAAGCGCTTTAACATGGTTTTCCCATTCACACACTAATGAGACAGATCACCGTACAAGGTGCTGCCATCGGGAGAACATTCACACACCGATGGTTCACCATCGGGAGCAACTTAGGGTTCAGTGTCTCGCTCAAGGACACTTAGGCATGTGGACAGGAGGAGCTGGGGATCGAACCACCAACCTTCTGATTCTTGTTCAACCCGCTCTACCGTCTGAGCCACAGCCTCCCGTTGTTGTGAATGAAGGTTCAGCGGTTTAAATCTCAACTGCCTTTGAAAATGCGATAGGAATGACAGTTGAGCCATTTACTTTAGGTGATGAATCGATTACATTAGTAGTAGCAAGCAGCAGAAAATGGTCCTGAGGAGCTTCTGAGTGCAACTGATGGGCCATTACTAAACAAGAGCATGAATGGTTGATGTAGGTTGATTGGAGAAAAGCAGAATAACACATGTTTTGTGCCATCAAGGCAAAAGCAGTCATCAAATTTTGTAGTTAATTTGATTTGAGGTGTTAATTTTTTTTCTGGCATGAGAATTTTAAAAGGTTTCATGCCTCATGAAGCACCTTGTTACCATAACACAACATTCGATTATAATATACTTTGCATTTGTGGACCCTCTGTGTTTAAATATTTTGGCCATATCACAATGATATTACAGGGATGTTCAGTGTCGAGCTGCAGTGGAGGTCCGTAGCAGCAAACGTCTACATTTTATGTTTGATCTTCCTAAGCAGAACTAATTGGTTTTGGTGAGACTCATTATTTATATCTTGGAAACCATCTAATATATCACAGGTCATCCACCAACAAAGTAGCCAAGCCAAATAATGCTTTTGGTGTAAATTTGGAATCCAACATTGATATTCTGAAACCCAGCTAGGCCATCTTTTAAACTCAATAGACTGGAAGAATAGAATTTTTTTCTTTTCTTTAATTCTTAAAGCAATTGGATAACGGTATCTTGTATTTGATCTGTGATCTGGAAGAACACTTTCCAAATGCTGAAATCAATACATGAATTGGGTTGTAAAACAATTTCTCCTAAAACACAGAGGGTCGTGCATTATTATTCATCCTTCATGTACGTTGTGTGAAGAATGTGCACAATTATTGTAAAGCGAAATTCCATGCTGGTGCAACCTGGGATTGTGAAAATACATTTTGTGTAAAAGAAAAAGTGTCGAAGAAGGTTTAACCGTCGTGTTGTCTTTGGGTCAAAATGACCCGCAGCTGTGTTCAACCAAGTTCTATTTTATTTTCATATTTTTTGGGATCATTGGTGACAAGGAGGCTGTGAGGGTTTCTTTTAAAGAATGATGACCAACGATCCCAAAAAATATACAAATAAAATAGAACTTGGCTGCGGGTCATTTTGACCCGAGGACAACACGAGGGTTAACTAACGTGAGTGGACAAAAAGTTGGATCACCACACTGTCGTGCAAAGAGTGAATCTGATGTTTGATCTTTCCAACCAGACCATGATCGAAGCACATGTGGATGTGAAGACCACCGATGGCTACCTCCTGCGTCTTTTCTGCGTGGGTTTCACAAAGAAGCGCACCAACCAGATCAGGAAGACCTCGTATGCGCAGCACCAGCAGGTCCGCCAGATCCGCAAGAAGATGATGGAGATCATGACCCGTGAGGTTCAGACCAACGACCTGAAGGAAGTGGTCAACAAGCTGTAAGTCCTGCACAGTTGCTCCTTTTCCGTTCATGATTTTTTTTTGCATCAGATGACAGCCTGAAATATAACTCCATATTAAAGTGAATATATACTTAGGCATCAGCGGTGGCCTAAAGGCGAAACTAATCCACTCATTTCATTTTCGGTGTACATATGGATAGAAGTCTGAAACGGATTGGGTTTCTCGTGTACTCATTTGGTCAAGATAATTGTTTTTTTTTTTTTATATATATTTGCTTTAGTTCAGTATGTTGTTGTTTTACCCTGTTGATTAATGTGTTGTGTATTGTGTTGTTCCAGGATCCCCGACAGTGTTGGCAAAGACATCGAGAAGGCTTGTCAGTCTATCTACCCTCTACATGACGTCTACGTCCGCAAGGTCAAGATGCTGAAGAAGCCCAAGTTTGAGTGTAGGTGTAACACAGGAGTCGCTCTTTTCTTTCTGCTTGTGGGAACGCATGATGACTAACTGTTTCGGTCCCATATGATCTCCTGATTACTTCCTATTGAGATCACCTGACGTTCCCTCACATGACATCGTGACGTGGAATGATGAAGGTTTGCTGAAGTTAGAATGGTTTCTTCATTAACTGGCTTTGAGCGAATGGAATGTCTGCTTTATCACTAACATTGTTTAACTTCAAATGTCTTGGTACCTCGTTCAACTTTAGACTAATTATGAGCCCAAATTAAAAGCGCCCTGTTCTCTGTTGCAGTGGGCAAACTGATGGAGCTCCACGGTGAGGGCGGGGCCAGCGGCGCCGCAAAGACATCCGGTGACGACACTGGAGCCAAGGTGGAGAGGGCCGACGGCTACGAACCCCCCATCCAGGAGACGGTCTAAAAACACCCCAACAGATTTAATAAAAAATGTAAATGACCAGCAAACGGTACTGTTTTGTGTGTCAGTGAGTGAACTCGGACATTTTATACTGGTGCACAGGCAGTGGAAACTACTGCAGTAGCTTGGTAGAAACGTTATAGAGCTCGTGGTCAGTTTGACTTGACAAGACTTGGGGAGCATTGGCACCACATTATATCACAAGGTGCTCATTTTAGTCAGCGTGTCCCATAAGGGTACCGTCACTGCTATCCACACTACTTTGTATAAACACAATATAACGCTATATTTCCAATATCTGAATCAAAGAAAACCTGGGGTTTGCATTTTTTAAAAAATAATCAGATGTCACTAGAGGAATATAAAACTCAATGAATCTTCTTCAGTTTTCAATCCATATCTGGTATTATCATTCCCCTGAACTTTATTGAAGCTAATTCTATGAAATCATTCACCTAACTTGTTTAGTGTAAGTGGAACTCCTTCAGTATTAACTTCATTTTTCACAATATTCTGTAGAATCTAGTTGACGTAACTACCGGGGGGAGGAAAATAAACCCCGAGGATGGTGCTAATTTACAGTTACTGTTGGGTTTAACATGGTAAGATCGTCCATCGATATCAAGTGTACTAACATTGCCAACCATCTTTAATATTTATTATAGCCATGATAAATTATTCAGTAAACACTTCATTTCAGGGTAAAATGCTGCAGAAGAGAACAGATTTGTGGGGATGAAATACCGCAGTCCAGTTAAAGGCAGTTAACCAGACTCCCACTGCTGAAAACGTCCCCAGATCTCGGTTCATTTCATCCAACTGTCCCTTGTTCATGCAGTAGTTCTTGCACTGAGCAGCACTGACGGCCACACGGATCTATCCCAGGACTTGCAGATAGTTTTTTGGGACGAGGGCCCGTTTTCCCCTCAATTCCCCCAAAAACCATTCTTCATCGATGGACTCCAGGTTGGTTACAATATCCCCAACCTGCGAGAGAAGAGAAATAGAAAGGTTGGTTCTTTCACTTGATGTTTTTTGGTCTGTGAATTTGTGAAATTGATCCAACAACAGAAACGCGAGTATCACTACCTGCAGAGAGAGTTCCTCATCGCAGTCCGATGTGAAGTCGTACAGAGCTTTGGCTCTCCCGGCAGCAGCAGCTCTGTTCTGCTGGTTATTAGACGACTCCTGGCCTGTTGAAGAAGATGTGCAGTGTACGAAGTTAATGATCAATATTTATGGGGATTCAGAAAATCTGTCTCATTTGATTCAGCAGATTGACTATAAATGACAGAAAACTGGCAAATAAACTGCAAATGATCAACATTTAAAATTGTTTATAAAGAACAAATACCACAGAAAACCCTTTGATTATCGTCTACTTGTAAAGTTGGGACTCAAATGATAATTGCAGCTGTCGTGCCTCTAATAATGCCTGTCAGTGTGACATGCTAAAAAAAAAACTTCAATATTCAAAAGAAGGGACCTCTTTATACAAAATGTTTGACAAACTACTTGAGGATTGTGTGACAAAGTAGTTTACCATTATATTTATATATATTGTTAGTCAACACTTTACTCCAAATACAGGGTAGTACCAGAAGACGCTCTCGCTGATACTCCCATCTAAATATTTGTCTTCATTACCACCCTGATAATGAGCTCAACTACTTTAAGACACTGGTGAACTTGTTCTGTAGAGCGCATCAAATGGACAAGTTGACCCTGAAGCCTTTGTACCTGCAGCGGCCTCCACAAAAGCTCTGGGGAACATTCCCTCCTTGCCGCTGAGCCTGCCGCGGCTCCACTCAGCGTTGAGGTGCCGCGTGATCAGGACACGCTCGCCCTGCCGGAAGGACAGGTCGTCCTCCGACTTCCCCGCGTAGTCGTACAGAGCCACCGCCCACTCCGCGCCGGACTGAGACGCCTACAGGCGGAAACGGAAAACGCGACGGCTGTATTCATCTGCGGAATGAAACTTGTCCACGGGATAGTTTTGAGTCGGTTTTACAACCCGCACCGTCCTTATTGATGTTTCAGCCGAGATAAATATTGGTTACCTGAGCCGGTTTGGCAACTTCAAGGTGTGTGCTGGGAGAAGCAGCCACCATACCTGTGGAAATACATTCACATTTAATTATGGAGCCAAATTTAAAATCTGTGGGCACATTTTTGTGGTGGTTTTAATTCATGTATTGACATATTTTTGAAATAATTGTAGAGTAATCAGAGGTCATGCCCTCTGCATTTTTTTTTTTTTTACTGGGAATTCGTAATAGCGAGTTCACATTCTACTATTATTAGGCTGATTCCTCTATTTTTATTTCAATACACTGAATTATTAATTATTTTTAGGCAATTTGTGGCAACATTAATAAAAACTATATTTTTAAATTCAGCGTTTAACAGAATTTTAATGTTTAATACTGAAAGTAATTCATTTTTCTAATAAATGGAAATTATTATTGTTGTGAGACAGTTTAAGATTCATTTAGATATTTAATGGTAGCGCTGGCGCTATCAGCACTTGTCGATTTTAAGATGAAACTTAGTATCTTTTATGAATAAAATATCAAAAAGCCAAATAAAGAAAAACAATCGGGACTTTTTTTTTGTTTTTTTGTGGGAGTTTGTCTTCCCTCATGACCTCTAATTTGTGTTTGTGAACTCTCGCCTGTGGACTGTACTTTTGTAAACAATGGTCTAATGAAAGAGAAACAGGAGCACAGATTCCTGACATGCCACAGAGGGAAATGCCAGCCAGCATAAAAGAAAAGGATGAATAGAGGCTCTTCAGAGATGGGCACAACGGCCCTTTTGTTTTCAAGTGAGAATTAAGAGGATAATATGTTGGTGTGGAATAAATATTCATACTTAAAAACATGAACAAATATATAAATACAATTACAGCTTGTCCTTAGGAAACAAATCGGCACATAATGAAAAGTATAAAAGCATTAAGTGTGGGTGTTTTCAGGTAATCTTACCAGGAAGTGCTATCCTGGTGGACTGCTGCTGACTAGGAGGCGGAGACAGATCTTCAACGACCTCCACAAAGTTTAGAGGGAAGATGCCGATGAAGACACCGACCTGTCCCCGGGCCCAGTCCTGTCCCACGTACTCCTTCAGCTGGATCACATCCCCCTCGGAGAACGACAGCTCACCACCGTGCTCGCCCTCAAAGTCGAACCTGGCCACACATCTCGGACCGCTTAAAGGGACATTACAAACACGGAGTTAGCTCATCTGGTAGTAGTTTGTAATGATCGTTTGTAACGACGCGAAGACTTTATGCTGTAAAAACGGTACCTGACTGCTGCAGGTGGCGGCTTGGCTTTCCTTTCGGGGAGGGGTTTTGGGGAACTCGACTAATTAAACAAGATAATGGTCATTCTTTTTTTCGTAATCCACAGATTTCTCTGACTTACAGCAACTTGCGTTTAATGATGTATTATAACTCACCAGGACTTTGACATAATTGATGGGAAAGAAGCCAGTTGATCCCCTACAGGTGCCTCGGTACCACTCACTGTCCATCTGCTCCACCATGGTCACGACATCTCCTGCTCTCAGACCCAGCTCTCCTGGACCCTCTGTGTGAACAACAAACACTTGAGCTCTTTACAAAAATTTAAAAAAAAAATTAAAAATAAAACTCCCAGTGAAATTCAACCAATATCTCCTCTTTTCAGTCAGCCAAGTGCAAATAAACATGAACTTAAAGAATGATTTAAAAACTCAGGAAAATACAATCATCCACCTTTTTATTGCCAACAGTGAAATGAGAACTTTGACACCACTGGTATTTAGTATGGGAAACAGCTAGCCTCGCTGGAGGAGAGAGCTAAAGAGGAGGAAGAGGAGAAGGAAAAGGAAAAGGGAGAGGAGGAGGAAAATGACAAGCAAAGCCCGGAAGAGGAGGAACAGATGGAAACCGAGGGGGGAAAAAAAGATAGAGAGCAAAGAGACTGAGAAGGTGGAGATGGAGACACAGAGCACTGAAGGGGGGGAAAAAAAGATGAAGAAGAGGAGACGATACAGGTTTCTGCTTTGCAGGTCAGCTCCAGCAGAGCCTCCTTCCCTCTGAAACCCTCCCCTTTACACCCAGTTTCTCTAGAAGAGCAGAGTAAGAGTTCATCAATTAAATGTTTCTAAAATGCAAAGAAAAGGAACTTTGATGAATGAAAGAAAAGGAAGACAGTTTCCTCTCTGATTGTAGTTTTTCTGATACAAGACATGGCGTAGCAGTCACAGCTACAAATGATTGTCAGTTTGAAATCAGTTTGTAAAATAGATTTATTTACACACTGATGCTTCAGCATTGATTATATTTTTGATATCACATATAATAACAGTGTATCCATCAGAGGGACCAAACCAGTACTTTAACTTTTCTACACTTTGCTGGCTTTACTTAGGCACTTTTATTTAAGTAGGTATTTCGATGAAGGACTTCTTAAATTGCTTGTATTGGTACTTTTAATGATGTAAAGAAGCTGGATACTTATTCCACCACTGTGCTAAGGTGAATCTATAATTCACATTCAGACATGAGAGTGATATCAATCCTCTCAAATAACACTCAACAACAAAGCAAATGTACATATTTCACAAAATGTCAAAGTATTCTTTTAAAAAAAAACCCGTTCTCTGTTTATTTTTTATTATTGTACAATCATAGGGCTGTTTGGTTAAAAAAAAAAAAGATACTGATGCATTACCTGGAGTGAAGTTGTGTACAGCCTGCACCGTTTGCCCATTACCATCTCCACCCACAGCAGCTGGACCGGCACCCTGCAGGGAGAGAACAGAGAACCCTTAAAGGTTAATGTATCTGAGCTGACGGGGCACAAAAGTCAGTAAGGCTCAAGTAACACATGGTTTTACTCATACATGAAGGATAAGTTACCTGTGATGGAGAGAAGTCTGAGCCAAGGGGAGTGATGATCTTCATACGTGACCTGTGGACTCTGCCTCTGGTTTCTCCAACTTGGCACTCGGACTCATCGTGGTCGATCTCTCTCAGCAGCAGCAGCACTTCATTTTTCTGTTGAAGAGGCAGACAGAGGCATCAGATTCAGTACTAGATCACGAACCATAATGTATGAAGTAGTGCGTTTTTATGTATAGACAACATGGTATGGTCGTGGAACTCACCTGAAATGACAGTTCTCCTGTGTTACTGCCGTCGTAGTCACAGGCTGCAATCCCGTGGGGAAGCTGAAACTGGAAGAAGAAAGAAAAATGTAAACAGATGCACGTGAAGCAGTATTACACACTGGGTTACAGCACAGGGCGCAGTGGGATCTCTCTCACAGTGTATTTGTTGTAGAGACGGTGGCCCGGGTTGGGCCTCGGCGGTAAGACGAGTCCTCTCCTGTGGGGCTTCTGGGCCTGGTGTTTAGGTGAAGTCTCCAACGGTGCTGACTGAGATCGACCTGCGGCCTGAAGGCTGGGCGGGGGAGGTCTTCCAGGGCCTGTTTTGGCTGGAGGTGGCCGAGGTGGGAGGGTTTTGCTTGGCTTCCTGAAGTGCAAAAACCATCAAGAACTTGAGTGGGGTATCATCTTTAGGAAGTCCACGACAATAGTTGAAGGAAACATTTGACTGATTGGTTGTTTTTCCCTTTTCTTACCGAGGTGGTAACGATGGCTCCGGCCCGCTGCTGAAGGAGTCCTGCAAAAGAATCCAATTGTGCATTTTTATTAGCACTAAAACAGATAAGAGTGCAACAGTGTGTGGCAGTGGAAACCATAGTAACCGTGTGACAACACATACCACTCACAGTCAATGTGTTCACGGAGCTACAATAACTTCTTTGTTTGTGGAAATCAGAGGAAATGAGGCAGGTAAAGTGCACAGTTAACAGACAGACAAGCCTGAAAGAGAGACTGCAAAATGACCCATATGTAGTTTTATAAATAGGAATACACGAATGACACAATGCGGAGGAGTTTAATGTTTAAATGAGTTTAAACTGATTTCAAATCAGTTCAAAGAATTATTTTTGATTATATTATAATACATCAAAAGTCAAATGAACCAAGACTGTAAGAAAAGGAAAATCTCTGTTTTTATGGTTTGTTTTTTTTGGTGCTATCTTTGTGGCAGAAAGTGGGATGTTCACAGCTTGTGTGTGCGAAGTTGATCTGAGGTTTTGTGGCTGCATTGTAATGCTAATGTTACCTGGAAGGAGAGGGTAGGTGTCAGGCTTTGTCTGTGGTTCACGGAGGGGTTTAGAGAGCCCACAGGCTTCTGAGCCGGGAGAGGAGGAGGGTTGTCCTGAAAATGATCTGACACCGAAAAGACCAAAAAAAAACCCACAAAAAAAAAACAACAACACTGAAAACTTCTGCTCAGTTATAATGAGCATAAATAAAGTGAAAGCATTTAGAGTATGTGGAAAATCAACAAATTCTACAACGTGGGGCTCAGTTAAAACACAGCTTACATGCAACATATGTTATTATAAAAAACACACACATCATGTGTAATTGTTTCAGGCAAAATTCAGTCACGAAATGTCTCCTGGACTCACCTGAACCGGTTTTGCTGGGAACCCTGATGGTGGTCGGTCTTCTTGCTGTACTTTGTCTGGTGAAGGAGCCTCCATTGCTGTCCACGTTACGCTGAGGTTTGAACGGGGTGGAATCTGAGCAAAGAGACAGTTCACTGCATGGCTGTGTTTTATGTTCCACCAAGCAAAATTGACTGAATAATCAATTTACTGAAAAGTATTTGATAAGGGTTTGCTAAGTGTAGGGTTAGAGCCGTTAAGTAGTTAGTCTAGCTTAGCATGAAGCCTGGAAGCCGGCTAGAGTCACAGTTGTTTAATCCATTCATAACAGACATGTAAATATGGAAATTTGTGGTTTTGAAAGGTATTATGTCCAGTCACTACTGGAATAATTAACAGTTTCTAAGTCCACCCCGTTTTTATGCAGCATTTCCAGCTATACAGTGATGCTGGCTGACTGGCAACCTCATGTTAAACTGAAGAGTATTTATTCCTTTAAATATTATCAAATATTTAATAGTTACAGCAAACCAAGACTCTTATTGTTGTGAACTGAATACCTGTTTGTTTTTTAGAGTGTTGGTCAGACAAAGGAAACAATTTTAAGATTTTGGTAGCGGGCATATATCATTTTTTACCGTTTACTTTAACCAAAAGTTATTTTCGCAGACTTGATTTAAAAAGGATCTTTGTTTGTTCTGCTTCTTCACAGCTGCTTCTGAGTTGATTCTTGTTGTTGCACCACTTTTTAAATAAATAGTGAATTTAAGGTTTATTATGATTATGATGAATCAATTGATCAATAGTCAAATTGAAAATGAAACTATTTACATGTCTGCCAATAGAGCAATCCATCTTATCTGACAATACACAGTATTACCAAGAAAAAAATGCTACTCACTTGCAGGACTGTCCACGTACTCATTCTCGGTGAACATGGAGGACGAGTTGTGGTTGTTGATGTTCAGGTTGGGCTTGAGTGGTTCCTTTGGAGGCTTCACTGGAGGTGTAGGTGGAATAGGTGGCTGTTCATCCTCATAGATGCTGTCGGCTCTGGTCAGAACTGCAGGACGTGATCTGTGTGGGCCGGCCGCCTTGATGTGTAAAGCCTCCAGCTCCTCCTTCACAGACAGTCCTATGGGTCTCTTGGGGGGTTGAGGTCTGTAGGCTGGTGTGTGGGTTTGGGGGAGGTTTGTGGTTAATATGTTTTGATCGTTGTCCTCTATACTCGAGGTAAACTGAGATTTAAGAGCTACAGAAGGTTTGGCAGCAACTGGGGGTTTGGTGGGTGCCTTCCTGGGTCGAGGTTCTGGTTTGACTGGTTTGGACTCATTTCCGTCCTCGGTGTCGTCCTGGCTCTCAAAGGCCTGAATCCTGGCACGGATATTACGCTGACTGTTGTTGGCGTTCATCTCGCCCACAGCATGTTCGCCCGGTGAAGCCTCGTCTGATTGGTCGACGATGTCGCTGTTCTCCCCGCACTCGTTATCTGCACTGGAGACCTCCAATAACTCCTTTAAATATGTATTTGAGGAGACCTCTCGTGGATCGAATTGAATATTGTCACAGTTTTCACTGAGTTTGACCAAAGTCTGAACTTTGGCCTCTTCTTCGATTGCCTGCTTTCTGGGTTTTGTACGAGGACGCGGGACGGGGCGTTCACTGGGCTCGGAGTTTGAAGGAGAGGGAGGAGTTATAGCGGGCACAGCGGGGACAGAAAATTGATTTGTAGGAATATTCCAGTGTACAGTGACAGATCTGGTGCATGTGTGAGCGGAGTCGACTTTTTCAAGTTGCTTCACATCGGACTTTGAGTCACTTTGTTCCTCTGTGTTTGTGACTGCTGCTGCATTTTTTGCAACCTCCTTGTCTCTTTCAGTTGCAGGTTGTCTGTCCACTTGTTTCGGCAATGAAGGCCGTGGTGGTTTTTGTGGGTTTTTACCTAGAAACAAAAACACCCATATTTATGTTTTGACCCAAAAAAACCAACAAGAAGTGCCCACCAAATAAGTTTTTCCAGCAATGATTCTCATATGTCTCACCTGCAGGTTTTTTCTCAGCTAACAGTGGAGGTGCAGTGCAGGGTGGGACGGCGGTGGCAGTGTTTTCCCTCACAGGGTCAGTCTGTGTGGCACTTGTGGAGATGCAGGTGGTCCGGCGGGGGGCTGCAGTGGGCTTAACAATGTGTTCCTCCTGGGTCTTCTCTTTAATCACCTGGTCATAGGATGGTGGGGGCTGAGTCATGAAAAGGAGAGGCGTTTACACACACACACACACACACACACACACACACACACACACACACACACACACACACACGCATCCTCATTATTTTCCCAGATACTGCAGTATTCTCACTTATTGTAGCTGCCATTTGCATTGTGTTGTTAATACCCTGTATATACAATTATAATTTACCAACTACTGTTGAGATTACGGTCATGTCATCAGTATTCTTTTGAGAGTTTAGGCAAAAGTTAACATTCTAGTGTAAAATCGTATTCATAGTGAGGATATCTTATGGGTTAATTCCAGTATTTTTAGACGCAAGATGGTTCAATTTGACCATTTTTCAGCCAAGTTTACCAGCATTTCATTACATATTTAGATCATGACTTGGAGTGTGTGTTGATTTATCATTTAGGAAGAAATACTCTTGGACAGTGCATACCCGAGGCCATGATTCACCAGGAAAATATCCAAATCTTGATTCAAATATAAAGAAACCAGCTGTTTTGATTGAAGAAAAACAATTAATTCAAACACTGTTGATCAGATGAAGCCCACCTGGGAGACAGACGACCAGCCGGACTGAGGAGGAGGAGGGAAAACCACAGAGGTTGCTGAGAACCAGTTGTTACCGGCCAGAGGTTCTGGTGAGACGATGGTGATCTGTGGTTGCCTGAAAGACAAACCATAAAGGGACGATAAAGACCCGAGAGACAACCAAAACACATCCACTTCAGTCCATCTTAAATACAAGTCTTTTTGTATTGATGACTTTATTTTTCCTCGTTGCCAAAGACAGTGCTCTCAGTCACAAACAGCAAATTATAACTTTGCTGCATATCTCAGTAAGAATCAAATAATACAGTTAAGGTGTTCATGACATGAACAGGCATTGGTAGAAACTTTATTTGATGTTACCTTCTGTCTCTGGTGTTGTCACTCTGGGAGTTTGTTCTTGCTGAATGAAGAAAAAAGTAACATGAACTTTGTCTGCTTTGCACATTAACTGACAAATATGATGTTTTACAAGACATATTGTATCTGCTTTGCTTTTTTCACATTTCTGACAGGAAACCTCAAGATTTCCTCTCCACCAAATACAGTATATCACACTACTGTATTCTCAAAATTTCATTAAAAAAAAAAAGTATATATTTTGTCAAAAAGTATTTTATAGGGATCAGTTAAAATAGATCATGGTATCTTATTTTCCACAAACTCAAAACAAATCTCACATGATCTCCCTAGAGCTCAGTTTATGCAAACTTACTTCGTTTGATAGCAGCTCGTATGGACGACAGCGATCCTTGACTGAAAAGAGAGCAGAACATGAAGCTTATTTGTCATGAAGGTGTGGGGCACACTAACAAGAGTGGGTTCATAGCTGTGTGGTGACTTCATTGTTAAAAAGGAATCTTTGCACTCATCCCTGAACGGTGGCATTCTCTATACTTTGTCCATACAACTACCTTTTAGTGTTGATGCCAATTAATAAAAAGATAATTTAAAATTAGAAGTGGGACATGAGAATCAAAGCAGGGTTATTGATTTGTAAAATAAGAAACTAGAAATGAATAGTTAAAACTATTTTAAGGGTGTACACATGCACAATGCATATGATGGCTGGTAGAAATGGTTCCTGGAAGCAAAGATGCAAAAGCAAAGTTCTACTTCAGATGGTCATGGTTTGGTTATGAGGAAACAGCAGAAAGCGCTTAGTCAGGTAAATATTTCTTCATTTCAACATTTCTATTAACTAACGTGTTAATTATTCCAGGCAAAAATATTGTAAATACATTAAGAAAAACTTAAATATTATCAAACTTTTAAATCAAAAAACCCTAGTGTTGACTATCAAGGCGGCATAAGACAAGAGCCCCTGCAAATACTGTTCACGAGTTAGGTCAAAACAACATACCTCATAAAAACAAATTGCCCAGTAAGTGGTATCTCTTCCAAGTAAACACAGTACATATAAGTATTTCTCTACACAATGCAAGAGCCCAACATAATGACATGGTTTGTTATCCTCTGGTTGTTTACCTCTTCGTGGTACAGATCTCTTTCTAGTCCTGTAAAATCATCTCTTGATCATCGCCATCTTTGTGTTTGTCTTGTTGAAAACAGAACCAATTCAACTAAAGTGGTTCTCTTATGTGTACCAAAAGTCTCTTCACCTGAGCCAGAGGAAGTCTCCTGACAGAGGCAGGCTCATTATCATCACCTATCCACATGCTCATTGAGACCTGAGAGCAGGAGGTGGACGTAAACTATCAGAGGGAAAGACCAGTGATCCTCCTTCTTAGACCATGTGGTCGATTTAACTAATTCGCTAGGTTGTAAAAACAATGATCCAAACATATCCCGTGATATCTTTTTTTTTTTTTTTTTTTAAGAATTTTGCCAGATTCTCTCTGAGGTCTGCACAGGTCACTGGTCTCCTTAAACAACAGCTGAAAACAGCAGCATGATGTATTCGTCCCTGTGTTGGCCTTCTGTCTGTGAGCGAGGATGGATCACTGCATTGTTTGGTCCATTCACAACCTCACCATCAGCAGATCTGACTGTTAAAGGGACAGTGCACTCTACCCAGATGCAGTTTGGTGGAAGCGCTGCTGGATCCGACCACAGCAGGTGCTAATGTAAAACCTCACAGAGAAACAACTCACCTGGAAGGTAAATGTTCTGGCTTGGTTCTTTCAGGATGATCTGTGGAGGAAAACAGAGAAAGACACAGTTTCATAAGTGATGTGTAGCAATAGAGATGACGTCAAAGATAACATCCTGCCACTTAATGTCATGAAGATTTACACCACTTACAAGCAAA
The DNA here is from genome assembly GCF_022577435.1 of Embiotoca jacksoni. Lineage (NCBI taxonomy): Eukaryota > Metazoa > Chordata > Actinopteri > Embiotocidae > Embiotoca > Embiotoca jacksoni. The sequence continues at coordinate 15,068,442 of NW_027185392.1, forward strand.
GTCACTATGATTAATGGGCAATGTGGATAAAATCCTGCATCATAATCCTGTATATGTTGTAGTTCAATATTACACGCTTCTTTAAGACTATCAGATGAGGAACTGTTTATGGATTAGATTAAACAGATAAGTGTCTGTTTTAATCTAATACAGCAACAAGTCAGGACACTTTATCATTGTTGCAGAAATCATACAAAGCTCCATGAAGGCAGTTCTGCTCATTGATTTTCAACATGACTCACAGTGGCCAAATACACACAGAAATATTACTACATGGACGCTTTAGGTACGACTACATAAACAATCTGAAAAATCTCAGATGGTAGACTAATTCATATTGTCTCATGACATATACAGGACAGTAACTGATTTTATTTTTGGAGCAGGAGGGAATTTTTTATATTTTATTTTTACTAAGTGACTCAGTGTTTGAAGGTGTTCACGTCTGTACTGATTAAACAGAAAGGGAATCTTTCAAATCCATTTTAACACAGAACAACCCTTCATATTAAGTTGCACCACATCAATGAGGACTTTTCTGGGCAGAGCAAGATCAAGTGTTTCACTTTTTGAAGGCCACGGTGGAAACGAAAGAAGTGAGAAGTGAAGAAGACTACAAGTCAGGCCTGACAAAGAAACAGAAAGATACCGTGACATGCTGTGATGCCTGTGGGACTTCATCTAAAACTTCAGGAAATGATTTGTCTTTAAACCAAATATTGAATAATAGTATAAAAAAAAAAACTTTGATTCACAAAAAAAATCTATAGGCAGGCAGCAGTTTCAGTCATTGAGTTATATAAAAACATATTGGTTTGCATCATGCAAAAAAAAAAAAAAAATGTGCGACCCCCCTACATCTTCCCGATTGGACTGCATAAACTAGAAATACAAGAAGCTCAACCTAACCAGCAGGATCAGCAATTAAACCTCGATCAACCAGTTAGTCTGAAGTTAACCGTTGGTGCTTTCAAATCTAAAAATAAAAGAAGTGGTATATCACCATGTTAATTTATATATATGTATATGTGTATACATATATATATATATATATATATATATATATATATATATAATATATAATATATAATATATATAACTCTGACAACTACACAAGACAATGAGAAAAACAATGTTTTTCCTCATTTCGATATTTCCTGAATTTTCATTTAATATGTCCTTATTCATGTCGATAAATGTATCTGTGCAGCAGCTGGAGGACATAAACTGAAACGGAGACAATCAGTCACATACCAAATAACTGGTAAAACAGATACTTTGTTGTGTTAATGTGAGTTTATAACGCTAACGATAATTCTCCCAAAATATTAGAGACGCCTTACTTCCGGGCCAACTACCATCCCAAATGTACATTGTGTGTTTTAACAGTCAAGTCAGTTTCAAAATCGTCTCTTCCATAGAGAAATAGCATGCAATCTGACTAAAGTGAAGCTACTTTCAGGGGCTCCTTCAAACATACGGACAGTTCTATTATTTCCTGTAACATTTAACAATAACAACAAGTGGTAAAGAGGTGTAAAGTAGATTTCCAATCTTTAAGGTCAAAGCCACGGAGCCAATCTAATCAGAAAGGAGCTCATTCATCATTAGAATACTGAAAAGCAAAGTCTCGGCAGAGGTTGAGGTCGGCATTGTTGTTCATGCCAACCGCCTGAAACTATGACCTCGTTGGCAGTGAAAGCCACCTGTCACACCTGTTACTTGTTATCTGCTGGAGCCACAGAGCTAATGCCTCGAGTTACACTTTAACAGCATGTGAGGGAAGAAAAAAAAAAAAAAAAAAGAGCTTCTGGAGTTTCACTTAATGAGACAGAAGGTTTTTTTTAGTTACTGCCTGACAAGATTTTAAACTCAGGTACTTTGAACAAAGTATCATCATTTCCTTGTAGCTACTGGCATAATGGCACAGTTGTCTGCTCACCCGTAGTCTATGAAGTGATGCAACTAAATACAACTTGTCACTTGTGATACTGTGATGCCCCTACCTGTGAGGAATTAAAGGAATAAATATAAAATCTTCAGCATCAAGAGGATCTTTTCCATCAAGATTTTTCCCTCCTAGTCCACCGAGTGTCTGTCTGAGTGCGACAAAGGCACTTGAAGCGAGCAGCCACACACAACAGAGCAGAGAGGGACGGCCCATTAATGTCCCACAGCTCCTGTGTTTACTTGGCCAATCTCATGAACTGGAATGTAGTCATTCAGGAAGGGGAGGTTGTGCCACACTACACTGCACTGTCACTCACTTTTTCCTACAAAGTAAAAGGTTACAGGAATATCCAGGTCGCTCTGTGGCCATTCATTACTGGCATGCGTCTAAAGCTGGTTGAATAATTAACCTCAGCAGGTTCAATATTCTAGGCCATGAAGTCACAGTGTTTGTTTACCCAAAATATTAACTGGTACCTACAAAACTCGTCAAACTATTTATTCATAGCATCGTTCATGCCAGGTTAGAAAAGTACAAACTAAATCAAACAATACCAAAAAAAATTTGACTCAAAGAGACTATTTCTTGATGGAAATATTCTTTTATATGATGGAAAGATTCTTTTGCTTTTTGTTTTTCTCCTTTTTATGTACATGTTATGTTATACTTTGTATAAACAGGAGGGATATAATGGAAAGGAAAGATTTGTCTCTTCCTCTTGTTTGCATTGCGGCTCCGGAAAGTCTCAGGCCCCGAAAAGTTTCCTTTGTTTTCTGTCTTATTTGCAAGTGATTCTTTCCGCATCTAATTGACGACTACCTTGTGACCTACAACCAACTCTGTATTACCATACAAAAGCAGGTACAAAGGGAATGGGGGTGATGGTCTACTGTTTGTCCCACTGTATAAAAGCTGAAGGCCCTTCTTTGCTGGACACATCCCTTTGTAGGTGCATGTATGTGTTCCTTCTTGCCGATGTGTTTGATTTTGAACCAAGCCTCTTGAGTAATTTTTCTAACATTTCTCATGAGAGTTAAAAAAAAAAATGAGGAACTAAATAAAGTAAGTGAATCACAAGTATGATGATAAAAGGTCAACAATATAGTTTTAAGCTCCACAATTTCAAACCGTTTAAAAGGCTCCCAGAGTACCTGAAGAGCCCTCATACTTCATACATTCGAGGCAATGTTCCTGTCAGGTTCACTTTTTAAAAGAGCACATAGTTTACAGTCATAAAAGTCAATCCAGATGTGTTAGTGTGCATACATTTTTCTAAAGGTCTCTGAGAGGAAAGCTGATGCGCTCTGGTGACACATTTCAGATCGTAAACACCAGATTAAGAGATTGTCCAAATACAAGCACTAAAGCTGAATTCAAATTCATTTATATGTCATATACATTACGGAAATGTACTGTTATGTACTGTAGATTCAAAACCAACAGCCATGGATTTGATCCTTATATAACCCGTGAGAGAAATATATCAGATATTCAAATTGAATGAAGGACAGTTGAGGACAGTTACAGACAGGCAATTGTCTTCCATCAGTCTTCAACTTCATTTTGTGACTTCAGCCCTGAAATTGCATTTAATTGGTTTATCTCGTCTATCAATCAAACAATAGAGGGCACTTCCATTAAGACCCTTCAGAGTCCAACATATCCCGTTCAAAAAAAGATAATGATGATACAATTTTGCAGATCTATTTTATATACCTTTCTCTTACTAAATATGAATACTGAAAGTTTACAGCCACAAAGCTTTGTGAGGTTGCACTTCAAAGCACAACAGTACTTTATGCTAAATGCTAAAATCAGCATGCCAACATGTTCATAGCGACAACATTAACATGCTGATGTTTAGCAGGTTAAATGTTTAGCATTTGTTAGTCTGCTAATATTTGTGAATTACCACTAAAGGCGCTTTGAAAGTGGACCTGGTGATGGCACTAGATTAAACATCAGGGGATTGACAAATTTATCTTCAACAATCCCCTGGAGAAAATGAACATCTGTATGAAAATTCATGGCAAGCCATCAAATATTTGCTGAGATTTAAAAGTCAGGACTAAGACAGCAGAACAAGCAACCCGTGAAGCGACTGCAATCCCAAATGACCCATTTAGATCATTTTGTAGCACCTCTTGTTTGTGCTAACAGTGTTACACTTTAGGCATATTTCAAGGCTCATTTAACCTTCAAACATTCAACAATGTTTGTCAAAATGGGAACCCATCTGCCAGACTACTTATCGACTTTTCGTTTAGAATTTTATTCCAGATCAGTAAATATCTCTTGTTGACACCTGAAAAGCCCCACAACCACATCAGAAAACTGCTGAAGTCAGCAGGGAGGGTTTCCCCGCACAGCCGTCACTCTCACTTGGACACATGCTGACATTACTCAGCACAGCAGCAGCAGTCGGGGAGCAGCTGGTGAAACTGGCAACAAGAGGAAAGAAAGAAAAACAATCCACGTCTGTGTGACACACTACACCGGACAGAACTCCACACGGATTAAAAAGCAGATCCTCGTTCTATCCAGGTTTAGTTTGATTATCGTTTAACTTTAAGGCCTCCAATTTGGGCATCTTTCAGTAGGAAACAAAAAATTTGCTGACTAAAACTCAAATAATGTGCTGAGACATTTATGGGAGAAAATAATTACAGGAAAAAGTTTGACTCTTGTCAGAACGTAAAGAGTAAGACTGAACTTGTATTAAAATCCAGGAGTGCTTTTGTTGTTGACAAAGGACTGGTCAGAACAGATTTGCCCTCACTTGTAAAACAAGACCGTTTAAAGCTGACAGATTATGGTGTCATGAGTGAATAACACGGTGTCAGCAGCTGGTGTGGACTGTTAGTCAGAGAAGATTAGGTGGTGTCAGTGCAGACGAGTGATTCACAGTGGAAACTACCCAAAGTGGCATCTGATGTGATTCCTAATGTAGTTCATTATTTTGAGAGGATGAAAAACTCTACCGAGTAGAGACGACAGCTTGTTCGTGACACAGCAGCCTTTCTGCTCAGACACCGACAGGAATTCCCGTGCAGACAGCTGGTGGGGTCGGGGTGTGGTGTGACGGGGTGTGGTGTGGGTGTGGGTGTGGGGGGGATCTGAGCTGATACACGGGCTGCAGATAGCAGGGCAGGGCGCACGGGGCGTAGAGAAATAAGTGTTTGCACACCAGGTGCAGTTGAGAAACACAACGGAATAAATGTCTCTTCTGAACTGTGATGAAGGGCAATTCTCCCCCCAGATGTAAGACAAGCTTTATGGAGCTCGTAGGTGAAGCAGCAGGAAGAAAACAAAAGCTCATGTTTGGACCATTAAATCCCGACATTAAAAATCCGTATGCAGGCCAAAGCTAAAAGGAGCAAGAGAGCTATTTCGTTTTAGCAACAAGAGACACATGTTGTAATGAGCAGAGTTGCCGTGAACGCTAACTGAACGCTGTTAGTGTAATGATGTGCCTGGTTTTTAGCTGTTTGTCTGCAGCCACATTTACTGTCAACTGATACAGTCACACCCATTGAATTCAAAATGTGAGAAAGTGTGTGACGATAAGAAACAGAAAAGCTGAAATAAATGACATACAAATAATGTTACTTCACTGTCAAGTCACAATCCATTGTTTATGACTTCATTAGGAGAGATTTAAAAGTTTTAAAGTAATGTAGTATTGCTCTTCAGATTTTGATCTTCTGTGAAAATGTTTTTGAACTGAAGTATGTTGGTTTATTTCCACTCAGGAAACCAAAACATGACTACAGCGTGTACTGCTTTGCGCATGATTCCCAGAGATATTAAAGTGCAGCTAGTATACATGTATATTCCTCCATGTCAGAAGATTAGCCTAATGCCTTTCAAGTGTTGTATACAACATATGCCAATCTTTTTGATTGACATGATACTGTCACAGCCCATGTTTGGTTTGAACATCTCGCGATAAGATAAAGAACGTCACTCAGTTGTTAACTAGTGTTTCAGCTCCATGCAAAGCATTCAGTCCAGTAGTTATTGTTTTGATTTTTTTTCTTCCTGCTGTTCCAGACCTCCATTGCTTTCCATGAATTTCTGTATGTAAATCAAGGAGCATGCAGACTCTTGATGCTGTGTATTCAGTGAGCTTCAAGGCAGTTTTAGGAACGTGAGCTAAAACACGTCACACTTTTCGTGGTTTATTGTGTCTAAATTGAATTTTGACATGATGATAATGTTTGTTTGACATAAGTTATTTCAGACCTGAGTATTCACTGTGGTGTGTTTCACACTTCAACCAAAATTCAAGAGTTTGCTCCGCAATTTCCATTCTCCACAAAAATGAATGGAAAACAATTGCTGCATACATACAGGGGAAATAAAAATCATTTTTCTAAAATAAAACAGGTCTCCCAAATGAAAGTAAAGTCAAGTATAAATGATATGTAGTGGATAAAAACTACTGGTATATATTCCTTGTAAAATAATAACAAAACTGTTAAAAGCTGCTCTTATGTCTAAAATATATATATTTTTTTAAAAAACAAAAAACAAAACAAATATATATATATATATATATATATATATATATAGGCAATGTGCAGGTTCAGCAACAAATCCATGGTCTTACTGTAAAATTTGGCTAAGGGATTTAAGTTAACTTCTCAGCCCCTCAGATAACTGTCAGCCGCGGGTACAACCTACCTGTTTGGCTGTTGTCCCGCAGATTTCTGCGCTCCCCCTCTCCCTCCTCCTCACGCCGGGCTTCTGCCATCGGGATTAGAAACAATGTAGAAATTAAAAATACATATATAAAGTTAAAAAAAAAAAGAAGAAAAAAAAAAGCGAGCTTTTTAGAGCAGTGAATTGCTCATTAATTTGGTCGAAACGGGCGATAAACGGTCGCTGCCTCGCCACTAGAAGTTCCAGTGCGCCCTGCCCACCGCAGCGCTTTGGATGGAGGTGGTGCCACTCACTGTCCGGACACCGGCAGACAACACTTTTTACGTAAGATCACAGTCCACGCAGGACTGCTCAACGACATTATAGGTTAAAAAAAAACAACAAAAAAACAACAACAACCCTTAACCCATATTTAACCGGGTTTTAAGTTGTCAAGCGTCATAAAAGATGAATCTGTTGGGATTTCTTGCGGAAAAGACGCTGAAAAGCAGCGGTGCTGTTTTGTTTCCAAAGACCAACTTAAAAAAAACCAAACTGATTTCATGTCTTGGTGTGGAGATGGAAAAATGAACCCATATGGCTTAAAAGTCAATGTAAAATAATATTAGTTAATTTAAGAAATAGGCCATTAGTCCAAGTCTCCTGATGCATCCCTTCTCCTCAATGTGTTTTACTACTGACACTAAATAGATTACCATTGGTTATTTTAGTTCATTAGCTTTTATACAAATTTTAAACATAGTTATGTCCATACTGACAGGAAAACGCCTTTGTCTTTTGTCTTAAATAACAATAAAAATTAAAAAAAGATGCCTACAGTCTGCAGCTGAGTAATTCTCGTCTGTTTAATTGAAGTGCGGCATGAACTCTGATGAAATGTTATTTCTCTGTTCTGCCACTAGATGTCACTACAGGTCTGATCTTCTTCACAGCATGAATAAACAAGCTTCAGTTAAAAACTCACCGCGTTTTTCACTGGAATCATAGCTTTATAAAAAAAATGTCTAATCAAATTTCAACAGCCCCAAATAATAACTGGAATTTGTGCATTTTTAGATATAATTGTTTTGAATTGCTTAAATTGAACTTAGTCTAAACATAGCCATCAATCAAGCATAAATGTAGGTTGTGTCTTTTTCAGGCCTCTACAGTATAATTACAAAGTGAAAATCACAGTGATCATGAGCCCACTGGAGGCAAGGGGAGGAATACTGGGAGGATCTGGAAATACTGACGCTTAATTGGAAGGGTTATATAGCCTAAAGAACCAAAACATTTATGAAAAAAATATAATTTCTCCAATAATATGGGGATAATACAGCTTGATATCTAGTTTAAAAGTATTATTTCAAGTCAGCATGAGCAAAAGTTCTAGTCTCTTAATTTTTTGGGTCTTCTAGTTTGGAATACCAGATGTTTTTCTCTTTAATTTATATTTAGGTTTTAGCAGAGAAGACAAACGAGACATGATTTGACACTTCAACAATATTTGTAATGTCTTTCTGTCTCACTTTTTTTGTCCCACAGTCACCGAGTCAGAGTCAGAGAGCTCTATAGTAAATCGAAATTCTCAGTTTACCTCTTGTTTTGACCGTGTCTGAATCAAAATAATCAAAATAAAGTTCGCAGAAATCAGGCAGATATCAGGCAGATCCAACTGGAAACATCTGTAGCCAAATTATGATCCAGGTCAAGTTTTCTGAATCCCCGGTCAACCTAAACAGTTCAAACAAGCGACATCTGAGTGCACGAAGTGTGACACACACCATGTCTAATAACGTTTTAACATTAGCCTTCAGTTTTGTTAACATCAATATCTACGCTCACATATGCTCCAAACTTGATTAAAAGGCTACTTTTCGTGCGTAAACGCCACTAATCACCCCTGTCGTGTCTCATGAGGGAGACTGAAGTAAACTGAGTAACCCCCGCTCCAGTGTGGATGTGGGTTTGCTGTGGCTCAGTGGGAGGAGCGTTCAGATGAGGATTAGTGCGGTTTCACCTATGTGTGCGCCGTGGACCAGGTTAAGTAGCTTGGTTACACATCGCCTAGGCTACCTCTGCGCACTGTTACTGAAGCGGGACAATATGGATCTGTGTATTTTATTTATTTTTATTTTTTTTTACTGAGAAGACGTACTGAGCGAGTGTTTGTGGGTAGAAACCTGCTGCTGATCGACGCCGCGCAACTGCTGCTGCGCGCTCTTGTCAAACTGGAGGATCCGTCCGAGTCCGACGGTAAGAAAGACAGACGGAAAGGAAAAGCTCCAAGCGCCGACGCTTGTTCTGTTTGTTTCATATAGTTGAACTCGTATGTTAACTTATATTTTGACACAGACTGTTTTCTGGACTCTGTGATTGACATGTGCGGGTGGGTGAAGGGTTGGGCAGCCACAAAGCTGCACGGGGAAAGCCACTGGTCTGTGTTGGGACACCTAGTTAAAAAGACGACTGGTATTTAATCCGTGAGAAGTTAAACGAGTGAAAAACTCAACTGGGCTCGGTCCCGTTTCCTCTCAGGCAAAATAGACGCACCCTATTTATAGTTGATAGTTTAGCAATCAGTAACTGCCTAATGACAGGCTCTCAAGTATTTGGTTTCATAATCTTGCAGTAAAATATAACATCCACGTGCTGCTGCTGCTGCTGTTGTTGTTGTTGTTGTTTGCTTCTGACAAAGTTGTTTTACAGCCACACTGGTCAAGTCTGAAGTACAGCTTGTTGTCCTGATTAATTTTCTGTGTCCTCTTTTAATGAATCTTGAATTCTGATATCCACCGGGAGGGAGACACAATGTCCAGGTGCTCGGTTACCTGCCAACATCAATGTTTCATGGCTGGTCATCTGTGTGTGTGGGTGTGTTTTTTTTGTTTGTCATTCCTACACAGGTGTTCTGTTCCACCTGGTAAATCAATGTTATTCACAATCACCTGACCTTAGCCGAGCTTTTGAGAATAGTTATTAATTAGAAAAGAGTTGGTCATGAGTTGGTAAAACTAAAGTTGTGTGTTGCTCAAGTTCTTTCAGCTTGTAGAGATACCTACCTCAACCAGACCTATTTTTCTATGTTTTTCAGATGTGTTCTACAATACTTCTCAATAAGATCTGTTAGGCGTGACAATTTTAATGGTTCACATCACATTATTTGTGAAATTTTATATATTTTTTTCTTTTGGATTTTTTTCTGTCTTTCTTGATTTGAGTGTACATTTTGTTGTTGTTGTAATACTTAAGCCACGTTTAAAGTTCTGCCTCAGGTGTCATTGAAATGGTTTCGCTGTTTTCAAAGGACCAAAGTATGGAATTTGTGTTGTGTGTATATACATATATATTTTGTGGAATTTATGTTTATTGTTATAATTTGTCTACAAAACACACCACAGTGAAAAATGTTCATCACACTCCTCGAGCCCAAGATTTTGTCATCATTTTTTTTTTCTATTAACAGTTAAAAACTAAGAGATTCAACTTATTTATGATAGATGGGGATGGTGGGCACACATGATGAATGCTGATTGGTCGACTAATTGTTTCCGTTCTACATACTTTTACATTACATTTCATTTAGCTGACGCTTTTATCCAAAGCGACTTGCAATAAGTGCATTTCAACCATGAGGGTACAAAACCCAGAACAACAGGAATCAAGTAAATACAATTTCTTCAAGAAAGAAACATACTGTATATGTTTTCTCTTGAACTCCCAGACTTGCGTGAACATAAAGTACTTGAATGGCAAATGTGAGAGTAATTTCTCACTTTTGCCTGTCATTTATTGTATTTAAAAGCTAATTGGAATCAATATATTTATTCAAAATGTATAATTATTTTTCAGTTATTATGAAAAATAGATTGTACATTATGCACTAATGTAGAGAATTCAAAGTTGACAATGGATTTTGTAGTCCACTTACCGGCATTCTCTGAGCTTTTAGCCACACCTTCACGGCCTTCATCTCGGGATGGACTTTACCCAGTTGTCATGGAGATGGTTCAGTTGTTACCACCTGTGTAGAGTTTTGGACACGATCACTCTCACATCCCTTACACCCTCCATTAATCAGCCCTTTGTTATCAGATGACCAAAAGGCTACAGTTTGAGTCACGTGACGCGTGCTCTGCAAATGTCTGCATGTCATCATCAGATGTGGCTGCTGTGGGCGCTGAAGTGGTCCTTAAAGTACTCTTCGTGTGGATCCTGTTTAAAGCTGTGGCTCGTCTGTGCACTCGGTTTACAGCTGGGCTGCTCTGCAGCATCGTCACTTAATATGGATTCAGGTGGTTTTTGTTTTGTTTTTATGCCACCACTGTGAAGGATGTGCGGTTTAAATAATAGCAGGGAGTTTGTTTACCGTGGTTTTGTTGTCAGTTGCTGCACTTATTCAAGACAGTTTTATAGAGAAACGTCTCTGCTGGGATGTCCGTTTATCATAATTCATAATGCCTCAAAATCTTTTCCAGTCTAGATATTACAGCAAAGACTTAAATCTCTGCTATCTCGCCCACTTTTTTTTTTTTTTATAACATCATCCTAAACACGAGTGGGTGGAACATAAATGCTGACGTGAATGCAGGTTCAGTTAAAACTCAAGTTTGTAATTCCACTTGTGAAGAAGTGTTTTGGAATGAGAGGAATGTTAATCGGTCCTCTTTATGATTCCCAGTGATGTTCAGAGGGGGGCTCGTCTCCGAGAGTCTACGAGAGTGTAGTGTGGCTAACATCACCCACTCGCAGGATCTCTCGGTCTCCACTGCAGCCTGCTGGTCTGAATAATGGTCACACTAATTTGATTAGATGTACAGCTGCAGGTCACATGTTTGTGATCGGATTTGCTTCACCTTGTTGGGTGCTTTCGCTGCCGAGAAAATGTTTCACATCAGTTCATCTTTAATCAGAATATTTGTCCACTTTGACAATAAACGGATGATAACTTGCGCTTTATTGTAAACAAGTCTCTGTAGCTTAGTCTGTCAGAAGGGACATGAGCAACCATAGATTTGTGGTGGAACAGGTGCCGTACTCATCACGTCAGCAGGTGTTTGTGTGCGTTTCCCCGTTCCCACCGTGAAGGAGCCGGCTCAGCTCTGTCTTGTGGTTGGGATTAGCCCCAAACTCCTCGCCCGTGCCCTGACGGTGACCCTGGAAACTGACAGAGAAACATGCGTCACAAACCAGGAATGGCAGCGTTTATGCTCGGCACAGAATAACATGTTACATTCAATGGAATCCTTTCATTTTTAATTCATTAGAAGATCGGCTTCTCACTCCCCCCCAGACAGTTAAATGAGGAGGTCGAAATCCCACTCGTGTCTGCAGTGGTAGATATGGAGTCAGAGCCGGCAGCCTGTTAGCTCAGCATAATGGAACAGGGTGGACACAGCTAGCCTGTCTATGTCCAAAGTTAAAAATGTATATACATATACCTATCAGCAGCTCTAAAACTCACCAATTAACACATGAATCAGTTTAATCCATACACAAACATAAATGCATAAAAATCAATTCAGGCGTTTTAAAAAGAAGTGCGCTAACTATTTCTTTGCAAAGTTTGTGAATTTTTGCAATTCTGTTTGTATACAGATTAAAGCAAATCATATGTGTTTATTGAGCTTTAGATATGTTGGTACAGATATAGTTGTGAGCAAAAGTCCTCGCAGATTAGATACATATCATGCAGTTACATCAGTAAAGCGTCATATCGGACTGTTATTCATTAATAAAAACTCTATAAATGGCTACTGCAGTGTAATCTGAGCCTTTTATTTATGGTTGTTAGAACATTGTTGTTCATATGAGTCTGCTTGTTTACTGGCTTTGAACAATGTACTTTGGTTAACATTAGACATCATTGTTTGCTTACTTTGGCCATACTTGTACTGGGGCTTCCAGAAAAATTTGGCTTGTAACACAATTTGAATGTTGAAGCTTCAGACTGGTGGTTTATTTCTATCAGCATCTGTGATATTGACCCATTTGTTGGCTACACTCTGCCACTGCCCGCTTAACAGACTCTCTGTGGTTTCCTGACAGAGCTGTGATAAGAATAGATTGTAACTAAATCTGGTTGAACCACTTCTGTTGTCCAAGAATGACCTGAAACCAAGGTACAAGTTATGTTCACGGAGCCTGCAGTCTGTCCTCCGTTTTCAGAAAAGCTGCCATGAAGTGAAAAATGTCTGCCCGTATTTACAACTCTGAGAAAAAGTCAACAGCGAATCTTGTTCGCGTTTTGCATCTGTTTTGCCTCGGACTTTATGAGCACAAAAAGATCACTGGATATTGAAGTGTGTCAGCCACTTGAAGGCTAGAGCAAACCTACTCAACTGAGCCTGTTTTGAGCAAAAAGGAAGAGTTATTCGTAAAAGGATGAAAACTGAGAACAAACATGCACACAGTCATCCACGCCCGAGAAAATATTCAACGCAGCCGAGCCTGAGATGCACTTTGGTTTGCTCTGCAGTCACTTTAAAAATAAAAGTCCAGCTTTTGAGTTGGTAAACTTTATAAATGGGCTCCATTTCAAACCCCAAACCCCCGTCTTTTCATCCAGTTGACAAAATATAATTTTGCTTCACAGACGCTCTGTATCTTTTGTCCTTCCTCTTCCATCCCACATGCAAACATGGCTGTTTTATCGGTAAGTGAGACGTGATGCAAACGAGCTACAGAGGAAGCAGCGGGAGCAGAGATAGGATATACTGTACCCTCACAGCACACAGTCTTATCACTGACAGAAGCCTATTGTAGTGTAGGGACCGGCTGAAGTCTACCCATGCAGACATGAAAGTAGGAATGATGTCACCGGCCTACATTGTGTACAAACAATGAGGTAATTTAACCTGTGAGGGTAAAAAAAAAAAAAAAAAAAAAAAAAAAAAAAAAAAAGGAGAGGACACGGGTCAGGTTCTCTATAACATTTCTGTAAATTTGGGTCGGCCGGGTGTAATGAAACAATGAGGAGCTTACACTGCATTATTACACACATTAAGAGACTTTGGTGATCGCCTGATTTTCATCTGTAGCGCCACCGTCGGCTTAAAACCTAACTTTGTCCAGTACTGCCAACCTATTGACACTCCCATAAGCTTCAGCTGTTTTTTAATTTTTTTTTTTTTTTTTTATCACTGATAGAGTTGTGACGACCTAAGAGATTTATTTTACCAGTTGTGGAAGTAAAAATCATGAATTTTTTTTTTTTTTTTTTTTTTTTTTATCAATACGCTGACCTGTACATTGTTGAGAAAACAAAACAAAAAAAAAGCCACTATTGCACCACCTTTAATTGAAATTGCGTAGCAACGACACCTGAGGCTCATGGGTATTGTCGTATTTATATCTGTCCATCATGCCAAATAGACAGAAACACACGAGCCAAGTTTAACTCGTATAATTTCGCGCACTACGCAAGTACAGTAAGAGTGCTTGCGTGTAATTTGCTACCTGTTAGTACAGTAAAGGAAGTTCGCGAATCAGGACACAACCGTTATTTGTCAGAAACTCGTGGCTACAACATAAATCTCTTGGGTCGTCAAATTATCCCGAGAGTTCCGTGTTCAGAAGCAAGAGGGCTGACGTGAGAAGAAAAAAGTGAACAGAATCTGGGAAAAGCCTTGCAGAGCCATACCATTCCTCTCTTTGCAGCTATGTTTGCATTCAGCGCACTGCTGTGTCTAAGGTAAGCCTAAAAGAGCTGCTTAGCATGGCTGTGGACTTGTAATTATATCAGACAACATTTGGCAGTTTTTGCTTATTAATAAGTAAATAAATGAAATTTAAAAAAAAAAAAAAGAATATTAGGATTGACATAATTTCCACAATAATTGTCCACAAATGATATTGCAAAGAACTTTAATGCAGAGAGTTAGAGTTGTGAAGATGAATGATTTTGACTTTTGGAAACAGAGTTGGTTTGGTGGTTTCCTCAAAGCCACTGTCAGAACATTAGAGAAAAAAAACATTACAATTTAAAGCAATCTTCTGCAGTCCTTTGCGAGGTTACGTCTCACACCCTGGGTGGTGAAATATCCGTACACACACATACGGGACATGCACTGACTTGTGCACACGCAGGTGAAGGATGACATCAGACTTTTCTAATATCAGTGGAAGGAAGCAGGATTTTGTCTCAAGCTGTCTCTGTCTGGAGGATAAAGCTATTCTCCTTCTTATCTCTCCTCTGCGGTCTGAACCGTCTTGAGTTGCAGCACGTGAAGTTGGCTGTCTTTGATCAGGACATATGGTTTCACACATATGTCCTCTTGTCAACCCCTGTTAGTTTTTGTCTACTTCATATTCAAGACTTAGTTACTGAAATGTTGTATTTTTTTTCCCCCTTCAGGCTTTTGGTGCTGCTGCTGCTCTTATTGACCTTCTCTTTTACTGCCTCCTCCTTTTCTTACCGCCAAGCTAAACTGAGCACCTGCGTAGGTGTGTGTTTGTGCGAGTGTGTGTGTGTGTGCGAGAGAGAGTGTTTGGACATGTTAATGAATCTCGTCTCTCGAGATCACTGAGCAGTGTGGTAGGAACAGCCTGTTTCTTAAACCAGTTCCCATACAACAGCCCACACCCTGTTAGCCTTCACGTGCATGTGAAAATCCACAGACATGCAGCATGGAGCAACACTATCTGCTTACATAACACCGTCTTATCTCATAAGCCAGCTACAGTCATTTCTCAGCCCAAGAGCCTATCACAGGTGTTGAAGAGATACTGCAGCTACTATGATATGTTTGTGATAAATCAAAATGAAAAGATATCAACATTTCTGTAAAAAGAAATCCTGCAGGTTGCAAACACAAGTCCAACATCTGGACTATTTTAGGAGCCTTTAGGCTGGTATTTTTTCACATATGTTTTGAAATTATTTTACCATGGGGAAGGTGAGATCGATAATATATTCCCTGGACAATTTAGATAATTAATAATTTTCTTTTGCTAAAATTGATTGTGTGGTTGTTATGCTTCTGTCGTAGCGTGTAGATCTCGCATGAAAATAATAAGTCTGCGGAGCAAGACAGTTTTCTGCAGTTATACAATTCAGAAGAGTCAGTACTTTACACAGACTTTAAATATTAGAAAACTAAAAAGAGTTACTACGAGCTACTAAAATGCTATAGAATTAACTAAATCCTCAAAAAACACCCTCTCATGCTTGACTACAGCTTTTTCATCTGACAGAAGTCATGTGTGGCAGATTCAGCTGCCATTCTGCCATGGATTTCCTGTTATAAATATATAATTTGAGGGGGAAATATTGTATTACTGTTCTTTCTTTATTAACTCAATAACAGAAAAAGTAAATAAATGTGAATAGTTCAAAGTGTTCCGTCATTTAAAGGCTCTGCACACCTACAATTTGCCCACGCATGTCTGCTGCCTGAACAGATCTTTTCTCAGGAATGTGTGGTCACGAGAAGTTGCATCTTCATTATTCTGATTGGTTCTAAAGTTGAATTTTGACAGTAATTCATAATTCAGCATAGCTCAATCCAACAACAACCTAATCAGCAGTTTTATTAGCCAAAATAAGTCCTGTGCAGCCTCCTAGGTCGGGTCTGAAGAGTTGGAATCTAAAAGGAGCCCTGCTGACCTAGAGGCTTCAGGATGCCGACCATGACCTCTAATTTGAGTGGAGCCGGCCATCTTTGTTGCATTTCTTCTCCATCTCTTCTCATTTATCATATTTGCTCTTTTGTCTAACAAAGACACAGAAAATCAAACAAACTCGTAATAAAAATAAAATGTGTGAGCTGCTCTGAATGTTAGTCTGACTCTCCTAAAGATGAATGGACCAACACAATGCCCCACTGGCTGAAGGAAACAATCCAGAGCTGGATAAGAAAATGAATGGCTTTCTCCTGCCTGCTGAGTTGTTGATTAGATGAGGGTGGCGAGGACATAAACACTCAGGCCAGCCACTATCTGGCCCTTCAATGGCTTCACCAGTAGCCTTAAATATTTCAGCAGCTGCTATCACTTTAATGGCCCTGTCTATCACTGGGTTGCCATGGCCACTGTGAATTTGTCCTCTTTGAGCACCCTCTTCAGTTGAGGGGAATGACTGTTTCAGTAATGGTAATATAGCGCCCATAATGCTTTATTTTAGACAAAAAGCAATTTTATAACTGTAAGAAAAAGGCTTTTTAAAGTTGATCAAATCTACTCTGACGTTTAAAACTCCTGTTTAGCAAGAAACTGGATCATCACTCTGAGTAAAGGGTGCGTCCTGCCTTTGCGCTATTTGTCCAGACCACACCTTTGTGTAAGAAGCCCTCTGGGATGGCAGAAAGCTGACAATGCCAGAAACCACAGCAAAAAAAAAAAAGACAAGACAAAACCCCTAAGGGCGAGCGTTTCTCTTTCATTTCGCTGTGTTCGCGCCCATCGGCCTGGGTCTTTATGTCCTCTTTTCATTCTCCTGAAGCTGATCTAATTTTTCATGTTTACCATGGGAGTGTTGCTCTTTATGCAACACCACAAGTAAAACCCTTCCCACTCAGTCGAAATGAGGAAAATTATATTTTTAAGCTGTATGTTTTGGGGAAAAAAATAATTAAAGCAGTGCAACGATTAGCAGTAAAAAAAAAAATTAAAAAAAATGCAAAGTGCTGTTTGTAACCACTCCTGGCTATCATCTAATTACTTATTCATAATGTTGAGCCACTTGTTTTACGGTCATGTGGAGGAGATAAGTTTGCAGCAGGCCTAAAATGCTACCAGAGCCATTATTAGAGTAGAGCAGGCAACGCTTTAAATAATGGTGCACTATGTCGAATAAATTAGTTGTTCACAAGAAAAGGAAATTTAATTTAGTTGTAGCTTTTGCGTTACAGTTATTTGTTTTTAATTTTTCTAGATTTAAGCGTTTTATTTACTGTTGACCTCGTTTTTCAGCCTGTCGATTACCCACAGGAATAAACTGCCTGCTCAGAAGTAAAGCCTCCAAACATGTCACCTTACAAACGTAGCCACATTTATGTCTTTTATTTACAAGCCTGTACCACGTCAAAGTGTGTAATACACCCGTCGGTCCACCGGAGGATACTGTGTCACGCTCTACTTTGCTGGCACCAAATACCATGTGGTTAGGTTTTGACGAAGATGGTTGTTTGCATTAAAGTAAGTCATTTTCCATAAGCAATTCACAGCAGTCGTCACGTATGTTACTTACAATATGTTGTGCAAGAAAATGAGTTGAACTACCGGGTGTATTGCACGGGTGGCGAGATATCGGGCTGTTTATTTAGCATGAATTTAGGGCTTTGATGTCAATCTCTTTAAATTAGTGTAGAGTTTGCGACGTATATCGTGTAGTTTACTGTTTGGCTGCAAACAATGAAATGTCTCATCAAAGAAACTTCTTATTTGATTTTCTAAATGGTGTCTGAGAAACGTTTGGACATCCAGATGGAAGGTTGAAAAAAAAAATATATCCAATAAATAATCCTCCACAGCAATGTACTGTATGAACTGTATGATATGTATTAGCATTGGCATTATTGTCAATATGTCTAATATTCTCTTATGCAGTAAAGGAAGAATACTGTCTGTCTATGGGTGGAGCTCACTGCTGTACCCACAGGAGTCCGTCTGTTTCTTCTGCCTCTCGTGTCTCTGACAAATATGTGTAATTATGAAATTGCCATAATTGGGTAATTGGTCATTACCAAATCAGGAAAATCTAGTGGGGGGGACACACACACACACACACACACACACACACACACACACACACACACACATACACACACACACACAGAGGATGTACTTTCAACAGCCTATATTTTTGCTGTTCTCTGCCATCCCAATTTTAGCTCAACTGTATTTCAGGTTATTTTGAGCAAGTAGAGCAATGACTTCTGGGTAACTGTGGGCTCTCCCCCTGTGCGACAGTATGACGGCAGGTACTGTAAATGAGACCATAATGTAGGTCATGACTTTCAGTAAAAGGCCCTTCCTAGATGACTTAAAAAAAAAAAAACCACACATTTTATTCCTTTAAAAAAAAGTAACTCCTTTCATGTTGGATGGAAAAATGGACATTGCAGATCTGCTGGATTGTTTGGAGTATTATGAGGAGCTGGTGTTCTGTCTCTGTTGGGTTGTATCGAGATGGAAAATCCATGTCTTGACCTGTTTGGCAGACAGATGAAGACCGAAACATACTATACCAAATGGAGATTTGGGAGGAGTTGTTGCCAGTGTATTGTTGTCTCACACGAGCTAATCACTGCTTAAAATAATCTTGCATTTTTTTTTTTTTTTGTACCAATAACGAAATAAAACAAATAAAACCATCAGAATTTTCTTAACTTTTGGTCTGTGAAGATCAATTACTCAGACAGCTGTGCTAACACTGCGACAGCTGAACTCAAATACAGAAGAGCGCTGCGAAATAAAAAAAAGCAATCCAACTATCCTGGCAAAATGTGATCTCCATGTCAGAAATTACCTTTTGAGGCAGCTGGAGTGACGAGATGACGCGAGAATCAATCTTGTCTGGCCTCATGTTATACACTTGTGGAACCAATAAGTGTCTGGCAGCTATGAGTGCGGTTCAGGTGTGACCACAGCGTGAAGCAAAGATCTGATTGGTTGAAGCTAGCACACGATAGTGGTGATAGATGGATGGTTCAACCAATCACCTGGCAAATACTTTTAAAAAGTGCCTGCCCTTTTCTAAACTATGTGGCACGTCGGGTTTCAACAGAGAAGCCTCAGGAGGTAATAATTACACAACTTTCCCTGCAAATGTGGACAATCGATATGTACAAGTTAGAAAATAAAGTTGTGCTTTGAGGTGATCAAACTATAACCAAACTATATAACCAACATCTCTGAACAAGCTCAAACATAGTTTATGCGATTTCTCCTTCGTTACCAGTTCATGATACCAATGTATCTGTTAAAAGCCAATATTGGCCGATGTTTTGGCCAGCTGATTTGCCTGTGTCACTTTTGTTATTTTTTTAAATCAAATCCATTTGAAGTGAGAGGAAGAAAAACGGCAACATGTAAAACCTGTATTCTGTTGTGCTCACAGTGGAGGTATCGTTACACAGCACTTTCATCGCTTCAGTTAAAAATGATTAAATAATGGCAAACATTCCGTGAAGTTTTACAATCAACAGCTGACGCCTTTTTTCCAGCTGTTGTTCGTGCCATTAGAAACTTGATCCTGAGAGTTTTGAGGCTGCGTCATTTGTGACACGATTGAACGATGGACAGTGCCGGTGAGGTCAGCTGTAATGTTGGTGAGGAATGGGCCTCTCGCAGATGAGAAGGACATCACTTGCATCACAGCACTAATTGGATGGGACAATAGTGTTATTCTCCTGAGGGAGTTATTAAGATTCATTCCTGCAGAAGTATTAAGTCCTGACATTCGATTGGATTAATCTCATGTTTTGTACATGTGAACTGTTTGTTGCTGTCAGTTTTCTTTTTTTCTTTTTTTGTATCCCTTCCTTCTCTGTATACTTTCACTCAGCCTGTTTTTCCCTTCTCGCTCCCTCCCACTCTTGCTTTCCCTCCCACTCCTTATTCGCTCCCTGTAACCTCCTCCTCTCCATCTCCATCCAAGTGTGGCGCTCGGAGCAGCTTACTCATGTCCAGTCACTTCCCACCATGCCTCGCCTCTCGCGCGGACACTCACTTCCTGATCCCCTCCTGACATGTCTTCGTATCTCTTTATTTGTCACAACAGGACAATAATGAGGTCCTTGCCTGCTTAGTGACGCTTCTGTCTTAAAGATGGTTCAAGGAAGGTAAGAAATCTGCCAACACACACACATGCACACGCACACGCACACACACACACACACACACACACACACACACACACACGCAATCTGACACACAACCTCTCCACAGCGCTTGTACATTCCTTCTCAAGAATCCAACCAGCCGGCTCGCTCTCCTCTAACTGAAAGCAGATGATGAGAGTTTAACTGTGTGCCTCGGTATGCCTGAACTCTGGGGATGTTACGGATGTTTCTGTGGCATTGGGGACCAGTGAATTCAAAATAACGGGCTGGGCCGTGATTGGCTAAGAGACACATTTGGGGGCAGGAGCTGGAGGCCGTAGTTTGGTGTCGTGGCGTGCAGCTGCTGTGTGTTTTACAGTTGCCCCCCTGTGGTGACAGGGGTCCATACCGCTCTGTGCAGAGTGAGAGTTTCACTTTGTCCTGTCATTGTGTCGGTATTCAGAGACAAACACACTATGTCGTGGTTTGGTTGCTGGTAAGTTTGTTTGCAGCCACGCCAGTGGCGTGGCTCTCTGTTTGTCACTTGGCCCAGACTGAACTATCTCAACAACAGCTGGATGGATTGTCATAATGTTTGTCTGTGGTTTCCAGGTGATAAATCCTAAACATCTGTCACCACCATGAGGTTCTGTGCTGCTGAGTGAAATATCTCACCAAGTATTAGATAGATTGCTCTGAAAATGTGTTCACAGATTTAGGTTGCCAACAACATGAATTAGGATGTCTGGTGCCATAATCGGCATAGGTGTTTGTGAGGAAATAAAATGTTCAGTTCTCTTGATCCGGTGGAAATTCATTGACATTCTGTCAGTACTTGAAGATCCAATAATCTCTAAAGCGTATGTCATGCGAGAGAGCCAATACAAGCAAATGCAATGGTCAAAGTTGTCATATCGTCATTCAAGAAGTATGAATGCGTTAATACAAACTCAACCCTGACTCTATGTGTTTCCATTTAAAAGCTTACTTGCATTTCAGTAGTCAGAAACCCTTCATTTCTGTGACCAAAATCAGACAATGGCATTCAAGATGAGTAATCCAGGACAACGGTTGAAATAGCATGATTCTATTGTCAACTTTTGTTAAATTAAATCACTGGAAATATACATTATTGACCATTTTATGTAAAATTGCCACCACTGCATGGTAAACAAATCTGCCATTTAATGCATGCTATTTAGCTCAAAGTACTGCAGTACTCAAGTATCGCCTCAAAAAGTAGCTAGCATTTCTGTAAATTCTTAGTCTTATATAAAATTACTGTTATTTATATATATACATATATTTATTTTTTTAACCAATAATTTACAATAATTCTATTCAGTTTCTCTGTTCACCCAGTAAACATATTTTTTCGCTCCAAGTACTGCTGTGTTGTGTTTCAAATTGCATACTTGTGTTAATGCCCTTACATGTTAGTACACTTACATGCGTAGTACATCAATTTCAACAGGGTAGTTCTGTCTCAAATCGCACTTGGCTGCTCTGCACTTACCGAAAATAAACGTAACATTTCAATTGCACATCTGCCGACGTTCACTGGTAAATTTACCGAGAAATAAAAGCCTGCTCTGAACGATCTATTCTTTGTCTAATGTAAACCTGCGGCTTCTTCGGGCGCCGCAGTTTGAAAATAGATTGGTGGTTCCCCCCCCCCCCCCCCCCCCTTTTTCGCTATGTAGCCATAATGTCAACCGTTCTATACTTAATTTATGGACGGGCAGGAGTACACCACCTATGTACTTGTAGTGCACTGCATGCGTCCATACTTGACAGTGCAAACGCACGCATACACTCAAAATGGTAAGTGAGTTTATGTACAATCCCTTAAAACTGAATGTGACTTTCAGAAACATTCAACATAATTTCAGATCGAAATGGTAGTCATCAGAAATATTCACTGTCTGCAAGCGCAGGAAACATCAGTAGAAAAGTCACATCCTGACATCAGTTCTTCTGAAGTGCAGCCCTCTACCTGGAAACATGCTACAGTATAACGGAGCTGGATTTATCCTTTGATATTGTTTTAGTCACGTAGTAGCTCACGTGTTTAAAAAAAAAAAAAAAGCACAACACTTGTTCTCTTCCCAGTGTTGTCAAAGAAAACGTCTTGTCTTGTTTTGGTGGAATCAATCTTTCCAGCAACGTCCTCTTCAAGGGAAACAACACATTAGTTCCTTTCTGGGGGGAAAAATGGGCATCTTCCAAATTTCCAGAGTGTTGGAACTGCTCTGCAAAGCTGCCCTCAGGCTATTTTTAACTAAAATAACACATTTTTTTCTTCTTGACAGGCAGTGTGAGCAACGTGGACTTTGCTTGCCCAAAAGTCTTGTAGTAATGTCTGATCCAGAAATGAAAACGGCAAAAAGCAAAGTCGTGTTTAGATCTACAAAATTAGTAGACTTCTTTCTTTTTACCCTCCTCGTTCAACCACGTTCGGCCCGGGTAGTTCACACCCAGTTGCCGTTCGCCCTCTGATGTCAAAACATTTTTTTTGTAACGAGATTGATGTCAGGGGGCTTGCGGGAATCCACTGCAGGCGTCTGAGGTACCCCAAAAGCAATGTGACAGCTCGGTCTGAAGTCCAGAGTGCGGCAGGCAACTGTGAAGTCGAGCACGCTGCGCTTCTTTCTCTCCTCTACTGAGTCATCTGACTTTGCCTGTTATTGTTCTCTTTCCTGCATGCCTGTCATAGCTGCTGTCTGGCCATGCAGAGGAAGAGAGGAAGAGAGGAAGAGCAGTTTGCAGCAATCACCAGTCATTTCAGTCCATCTTTCTGCAGCTATTTTATGAAGCAACCTTTTGTGGTTCTGTGTATGTTGACGTCTGCTTCTGTCTTCTTTTTGTGACTCCTCAGGTCCTCTGTGATTACTCCTCTGTCTGTGGTTATGGTTGCACCCGGTAAGCAGTCAGGAATGTCCTCCGTCTCCTGCCTATGACATGGTTTAACCCGCGTGTGATCTGGTCACCATGATGGTCTCTGTGGTTACCAATGGAAATCAAGACGGGCAGTCTCTGGTCTTGCAAGGGGTGGACCCGGAGACCTGCATGATTGTGTTCAAGAACCACTGGGCTCAGGTAAACACCGGCACGAAATCAACAGTCCCACAACTAGTGGTGTAGCATATCATATTGTTCACGATAATACCGGTATAATTTTTTGACGATATAAAAAAATACAAATAAAAAAGTATATCATGATGGAACATAATGACGTCATACTTTTACGCAGCGGAAATGTATGGCATACATTTGCAGCTTAGCAACAAGCATGTCTGAAAGCTGCTGTGTTCTTCAGGTTTTCAGCTGAGTGTGAGTTTAATTGACGGTCGTGCAATTTCTCCTCCATTCCTCCTCTGTTCTCTCTGTTACACACACACACACACACACACACACACACACACACACACACACACACACACACAGAGGCAGCAGACGCACGCTGAACGAATCGACTCGTTACGAAACAAAAGTTCAACAAATGCCCAAAACTACGTTATTAATGGACAAACGTCGACCCTAAACTTAAAAATCAGGCCCAAACATCGCTGAATCTGCTGACAGTAGTGAGGAAGTAATTAGAAGCTCTGCAAGTGATCATGTAGCTCTCCTGCACCGATGCGCCTCCAAATCTCCCCTCAGTGCTGTTTACAGGATCTGAATCTCACTATGAGATACTTTTGTTTACAAACTATAAAACTGACATGCTTTTAAAAAAAAATGTTTTAATGAATATTAGAAGGCACAATGTTACCTTTATGCTGACATAAATCTGGAACACTTTTGTTGAAATTGTATGTTATTAAAATGAATAATCAAATATTTTTCTGTATTGTCATATCGTCAAGAATATCGTAATCACAAATATACCCAGACATGTGGTGATATTATTTTAGAGCCATATCGATCACCCCTGCCCACGACTGAAAGGAATAACTTGAGCTGCTGTGAGGTCGATGTGAAGATTGATGCAGCCATGAATGTGAATTAAATATAGAGCTAAAGCTGGGCTGCAACTAGCTTAGTTTAGCATAAAGACCAGAAGCAAGGGGAAACAGCCTGCCTGGTTCTCTGTGTTCAAGCAACATGACCCTGAGGCTGTGCTCAGAGGCACAGAGACTGTCTGTCACAATCTCATTTATGTGCATAATCGACTGGAATCCCTTAACCCGTAGCAAGCCTGAACAGCCGAAGATCACAAGATCTGACTTTTACAAATCTTTTTTTTATTTTTATTTTTATTTTTTTTAACCACATTCAAATGCATCATGACTTCATTACCCTGGTTACCATGGTTTCATTATATTAGCTACTTCTACTTTCCAGCACAATGTTATTACTTTAGCAACCAATGTGGATTAGACTGACACGGAGGATTTCAACCCGGACACACAGACCAGATCTACCATTAACGACATAAAATGCTCGCAGTCGAATCCTGATCCGATTTGGACAGTAATGGATTTAGAATGACAGTTTGAATTTGTTGTAAATGTCTCTATAGCTGACTAGTTCATGTGTTAGTTTAACAATAACATAAACAAAAAGGTAAAAATGTTTGTGGCGATGAGCTCGACCTGATGAGCGACAGTGTCATTTGATCTTTTCAGCACTCCTGTGCAGCATCTCCGCTGGTTGCCAGACAGCTACTCAGTGAGAGCTGAGAGAAGCCACACAAAACCGGAAACTAACATTTTTACACTTCTGTTTGATGAGGCTAGCAAGATAGAGCATGTTAATTAGTGACATGTTAGTAGTTGCATTTTTGAACTCGGGACAGAGCAAAACTAGCTGCTGTAATCACCTCCAGACCCCAGCTGCATACTTAATGCACAAAACTGTGTTATACCGCATGAATGTGAACAAAAATATTAAAAAAAAAACAATGTCAAACTATTCCTTAAAAATAAACTTTGAAAATAACTTTTTCCAAACTTCAACATTAAAATAGTAGTTTTCATCCTTTTACCATGTGTCCCCTTAAAAACAAAACCTGTATTTCACACCTTATCGAGGTATAACTATCCTGCATATCACAAGAAACCAGCATGACTTAAAAAAAGTATCAATATTTTACTTTCATATTTATTTTGCAACCACTTAAGGAAAGTTCGGACCCCCAGTTCGGGAACACTGTCTTTATGAAAGAGCTTGGATACGATTGAAAGCACAAACATTCGGCCTGACTTCTACCTCCCGACGGTAGAAACTGACCCGAGCCGCTGTCCCAACAACAGTAAACTGCAGTGTGGTCAAGGCCAGTGGAATCTTGGCAGCGTGAAGTTGACTGTCTCAGACTCTTGGCTCTTTGCAGCAGCATGTGTCCCTGTTCAGCCCCGTGGGACCTCGCGGCCTGCTAATCCTACTCCTCCCGTACCGAGAGGAACAAACTCCACACACACACACACACACACACGGACGGAAGTATGACACTGGCCAGACATCGAGGAGATAGAGAGAAGTGTGTTGGTAACTAAGCGTCGTTTGAGTTTATATCTTCATTGGCGGTTGACAGTGTGGGCTCAGTCAGTCCAAGTTAGGCAGAATTACTCCGTGGTTTTATTAAAACGTTAACACCAGGCAAGCTTGTAGGGATTAGCTGTGTGACTTGGTTGGAAGTGGTGTGCTGTATTACGTGTGTGCATGCCCCTTACTCTAAGCCTTTTATTGTCTCCCTCAACTCAAAAATGTGTTTTACTTGGACATGTGACCTCCAGCGTACAGGATGATGTGTGAGCACGGTTAGAAACGAGATGGAAACTTTCAAGTTTATCTGCTGAAGAGTCTGTGTTCTCTCTTTGAAAATTCACGTGTACGAGCATGATATGTGACTTGATTCTACAGTCAGTCGTGGTCCAATATGCAACTCATTCACAAGTGATGTGGAAATTTTAAACCTTTGGGAGACAATACACTAATAATATACTTTTTAGTGACGTAGGAGACATCCTGTGTCCAAACATTAAAACTCTGCACAATTCTAGTTTTTTTTTTTTTTTGTGGAAACATTTTATCAAACACAAATTAGTATTCCACACAGTGTTTTTTTTTTAATGTTTTAAAGCATGTCTTCATAATTTTTTAGATGCACCGGGCAGTTGTTTTTAGTGAAATAACCCATTATACACTACCCTCTCATCACCAATTGGCAGACAGACACAGTTAGCAACTAGCCAGAGAGAAATGACTTACTTAAAGGAGGAGTGTGTAGAATTTAGTGGCATCTAGTGGTGAGGTCTCAGATTGCAACCAAACAAAACCCTTCGCCTCACTCTCACCTTCCAACTGTGTAAAACAATCTGCGGTGGCCGTGAAACTCGTGAAAAACGGTAAAGGCCCTCTAAAAGCAACTTTGTTTAGTCCCTTCTGGGCTAAGAGAACCCGTTGCAGATATTAAAGATGCTGTAAAGTAGAAATGAAAATAAGTTTTAAGTTCATCGCACCACAGAAGTATGGGTTGTTAACTACCCATCTAAATTTGAATGAAAAAAACCCACAGACAAGTTTGTTAAATTAGGCTTTGAAATAGTGAGAAAATCATCAGTCTTCTCTGCTCTGAGACTGGGGAGGGGAGGGGGGGGGTGTCACCTGAAGGAGCTGAAGCTCCGCCCACTCGCTGGAAGGTGTTCAGTGTTGTGTATGACAGTCCTGTGGCTGCAGTTCTTTTCCCCACTGAGCGGTCCGTCTGACATCCAACCTCTCGGTGACTTTATGCGTGATGTCCCACTGGCCCTCTGTCTCTCTGGAGGACGGAGCAGCCTGCTTTGGGAAAACAGAATAAAATCAGAATTTATTTGTCCAATGAGTGAAACATACAGATGCATATAAATGAAGCTTGTCCCCCCTGATCTGTAACACAGGAGTAAAACTGGACACCAGAGACAGCAGACAGTGAGTCTCCAACTACTTCTAACGCACCTGCATTACAATAGTGGAGCTAATAAGAGAGGAGGAGTTGATTTAGCTCTGTAACGACTGCAACATGCACAACGCTGCATTACATCATTCATTACATCACATGTCAATTCATTACATCACATGTCAATTCATTGCATCACATGTCAATTCATTACATCACATGTCAATTCATTGCATCACATGTCAATTCATTGCATCACATGTCAATTCATTGCATCACACGTCAATTCAAACTTTGAACCTGCTCAGGTCGAGCCGACAGTCTTTCTCTTTCACTGATGTCCCTCCACCTCCACCACCACCTCCTCCTGCTCTCTGCAGCCTCCTGCACATGTAGTCGGGCTCGTTTATCCGGTACCGGTACCGGTACATGTAACTGAGAGGGTCGCTGATTGTAACGTTACACCGGAGTACAAAAACAACAATCCTCATTAATCGGGAGGACTAGATCTCCTCTGGTCCATGTTTACCATCACCCCGACATGTAAAATACAGAGTTGCATACGGTACATTATAGTTCCTTATCGGAGCTATATTGAGACGCATAAAACAATCCGCGGTTATCGGAGCATTTTCCTCTGAACTCTGTTATGAGCTCAGTCGAAGCTAATTAGCACGTTAGCTCCCATTTCATGAGAATTAAGTTATTCTACATCAAGTAAAATCACGTCAGCACGTTAGGTTTGCACCGCGGCCTAAATGTAGCAGAGTTACTGTGGAAAAGTTATCTAGTATAATTATAACAAGCACACAGAACTTGCGCTGAGTGGTGGACTGCTGGAGGCAGCGGGGGACCCTGCCGGCGGCGGCGGTGGACACGGTCGGCGGCGGCGGTGTCCACCGCTACTGGCGGAGGCGGACCCTGCTGGCGGCAGGTGCTGGTGTTGTGACGTAGATAGGTAGTTGTGAGGTAGATAAGGTTGTTGTGAGGTAGATAAGGTTGTTGTGAGGTAGATGGGTTGTTGTGAGGTAGATAAGGTTGTTGTGAGGTAGATGGGTTGTTGTGAGGTAGATAAGGTTGTTGTGAGGTAGATAAGGTTGTTGTGAGGTAGATAGGTTGTTGTGAGGTAGATAGGTTAGGTTAGGTATGTTGGTGATGCGGCTTCCTAACACGGAAGCTGCCAGCACGGAAGTGGCAGCAGACAGTTTTTTCTGGCTCCTGTCCATGGACTGTTGTTGTCCTCCAAAGCGCAAAAATGTTCACTTTCTAATAGCACTCTGCCAACGGTAGCAGACTCTGTCAGTCTGAAAATGACGTCACCGGGTGTCGCATTGCGAATGACGCCAGGAATCTGATCAGAGGCATCGGAGCGTCCCGACTGAGAATCTACAGAAATCCGATTGGAATCGCCTTTCAAACCACTTCCAAGTGTGGTTTGGATCCGGATTGCAAAAATCGTATTCAATGTGTTTGTTTTTTTTGCTGTTCAGACTTTCAAAAGTCAATCCAGATACAATATGACAAAAATCAGATTTGGCCTGGCAGTCTGAACACAGCCTAAGATAGCGAAAACACATTGTTTCTTAGTTTAATACACTAATGAAAACATCTTTTGCCAACAGATCTGCCTAAATCCTACACGCTAGATCTTAATAATTGTTTTGTTTGGTCAGACTGCTTCAATAAGTTATTTTTTATAATAGCTGAATTACTCGATTTAGATGCATCTTGTAATATGGCACTGAATGTGATGGTAGGCTGTAGTTTGTTTAACATCTAGTCTGGGAAAGGCCATTACAGGATTTTGGGTTATGTGAACATACTCATCAACATCCATGTGGGAAGTTGTCTGCTTGGTTTTACTTTTTCCCTTCAAATGGAGGCAGGAGTTGTTTTTATTAAAGACACAAGGGGCTAACTAGTCCCAGCTACTGAGTATGAACAGAAAAAAATGAGAACTTGTTTTAGATTAAACCTTGTTTTGCTTAAGGCAAAGTAGCAGCACGAACCCTCTCCTGCAGAGTTTTATTTCCATTCTCAGTTCATCTGTAACCCGATAAGAGTGCTCGACTTGGGTTTCAGTTCGGAAAACCTTGTAATCAGAGTAACATGTTGCAGGTAATATTGGCCTTGTCCCTCTGGAAGAAGCTCTGTCTGTGTCAGAGTTAAAAGATTAGGTTTATGATCATTCGCTGGGTCTTATCTACTGCTCTCCAGGCCTCACAGGGCTCTTTGTTTGTTATGACATGCTAAGTGATCTGCCAGTTGCGGCCAACAATTCATAGTTAAAGACACATGACCTCTAACAAATGTGCCAGTTTAATAAATGTACTTCTGTTTCGATGTGTGACGCATTTGTGGCGAAACACTTCGGGATGATCTTTAGTTTTCCGGCATCAAACCAAACCAGAGAGAGTAGGTGAGGTTAGACAAATGGCACACTATCAGTCAGGACTGTCACTCTTCAATAAAGAATGGCTGTTACTTTCAGTTTGCAAATCAAATGCTTTGCATTAAAGGTCAACATCAACCCTATTTGCAACTGAACTTAATTGCGCCAATATTATACAAGATAACAGCAAATGATCACAATTTCATTTCTGCACGTGACCTCAAGGTAAAATCCTCATAAAATCCTCAAACCTGGCTCCTTCCTGTCACTTCAGTAAAGGCCAGAGAGGCTGAGCAGGACTGATCCCTGAGGCTCGGACCGCTGGGCCAAGTCCCGTCAGGCTAAGGCTGGGATTACAAACTCTGCTCTCTTGTTTCCATTAGCCATGCCCAGTTCTCTCATACACAGCCAGTTATTGTCATAGCAGCAGTGGCAGGCTGGGGACACTGGCTCCATTATTGTGGCACTAGTTTCTACACGGCGGACACACGTGGGAGGGACTGGATACACAAAGGACTGTTGAGTTTGTGCTACCAAACTGAGTTCATCTGTACCGTGTTGCTGGTCTATATACAACACATTTCTGATGACAGTGAACCTGTCGGGAAGAAGGGAAGTATTGTACTCGTTTCAGCCACACACAAACCAAACCGTTACTTGGTATACAAGCACTATCTGAAAGATGTACTGCTGCGCAAAGAAAATGCTGACTTGTGTTATAGGTTGCACGTCCATACTGTAGCGTATATTGTAGGTGTGGTGAGAGGTAGAATTCTCTTTGTCACCATTTTTTTTTGAAGCCAATAACTTTGACTGAAGTCAAATCCAATGGTGCCTTTTATATGCAGTCA
Organism: Embiotoca jacksoni; assembly: GCF_022577435.1. Taxonomy (NCBI): domain Eukaryota; kingdom Metazoa; phylum Chordata; class Actinopteri; family Embiotocidae; genus Embiotoca; species Embiotoca jacksoni. The sequence goes on from NW_027185392.1 coordinate 15,098,926, forward strand.
TACAACTCAGAAAAATGACCTCCCTAATTGAAACTGAGCTTCTGATTACAGTCAAGTCCTGCGTGTCTTTCTCAAGTGTCACTCCCACCACATGACGCCACCGCAACAGTTGACCACCGCAAACATTGTGTTAAGATGTGGTCAGTGCTGTTGTCCACTGTTGTGGTTGAACTTACTGATGTATACATATCTTCACCCAGAGAGAGAGAGAGAGAGAGAGAGAGAGAGAGAGAGAGAGAGAGAGAGAGAGAGAGAGCTATCAGGTTACATCAAATAAATATGAGTGAGCCTGTGTCTGTGCTAGCAGCTCAGCAGTGCTTTCAGCTAAATGCTATCGTCAGCATGGTAACAAGTTCACAATGCAAAGCATGCTGTTATTGATGTTTACCATCTTAGTTAGCATGTTAAAATGAGCAATTTAGCACTAAACACTAAAGTGCAGCCGATAAGAATGTCACAGTTTTTGCTGGTGTTTGGTCACAAACTAAAGTAGGCCTGACCTGATGATCAAAATGATTTTTAAAGTACAATTCTTCGTCCCGTGGGGATCCAAATGGCGCCAAATTTTAGAGCAATCTTTTGAAAGGATATTTCACTCGGAACCACAAATTATAAACGTTCACCCAAAGGTTACATCAAATAAATACCAGTGATTTGTTTGCCTGTGCGAATCATATTCTAATAATCTCTGAAAAACACTTTAGTCCCCTGTCTTATTGTCCAACATCTGCCATCATCCTTTTCCGCCAAATAACACTGTAGCAGTGATGTGTCCAAAACACATTAAGTCATAAAACTGAAAAGTTTGCAGTTGTGTTTTTGCATGAGCATTAATATACATATAGTTTGTTCAGTTAAAGTAGTTTCCTCCTTGTCTTTCACTTAAGGTGGTGAAGATCTTGGAAAAACATGACCCCCTGCGCGGCAGCTCCACCCTGCCCTCCATGGGTGTCATCAACCTCAGCACGGGCTCGAGTGGCAGCCCTCGTTTTGGCCCCATCCCCGGAGACGAGGCGAGCGCGGTGCAGAACTATGTGGAGCACATGCTCTTCCTGCTGATGGAGGAGGAGAGTGGGCAGGCTGGGGCCATGGGCCCCATCCTGGAGTTTGTGGTGATGGAGAACGTGATGGAGCGTCTGTTTGTTTGGAGCCTCCGCAGGGAGTTCACCGATGACATGAAACTGGAGCAGCTGAAGATGTACGAGATGCTGGTAGGCCAGGCGCACCAGCCTCTGCTGCATCACAAGCCCATCCTGCGGCCGCTCATGATGCTGCTGTCCTCCTGTTCGGGCACAGCAGCGCCTGCGGTCGAAGCCGAGCTGGTGCTGCTGCTCAACCAGCTGTGCTGCGTTCTGGCGAAGGACCCTTCGATTCTGGAGCTGTTTTTCCACACCAGCGAGGATCAGGGAGCCACCAACTTCCTCATCTTCTCCCTGCTCATTCCCTTCATTCACAGGGAGGGCACGGTGGGCCAGCAGGCCAGAGATGCCCTGCTGCTCATTATGTCTTTGTCTGCCGAGAACGAGCGGGTGGCCAAACACGTCGCAGACAACACTTACTTCTGTCCGGTCAGTCCTGAATGGAAACCAACTTTTGACTTTTCTCCTGATCTTGCTTTCAGTCACATGGTGTTTATTTTGTATCCGTAAATCTCCCCCGACTCGCCTTCCCTCTTTCTAATTACATTTTTTTTCAATTCTAGCAATTATTGTATCACTCCCAACCCACTCAGTCGGCAGCATCATTATTATTATTATTCCCTGACATTTCTGAGACCCTGGGCGTCATAATTTGTCCTAAATATGCAGATGAATTCACACAGCCACTCAAAACAAGGTTAAAAAAATCGGGCATTAAGTGTTACAAATGTCTGGCATTCATAAGATTACGGCACGGTCGCGAGCTAATCCCATGTAAATAATGCTTTTACCCGCAGCTGCAGATGGCGTAATGAAAAACAGGTTTTGATGTGATGCCAGTTGAACAACAAGAGTCTGAATTTAATTGGTTTCACTGGCATCCACGGGGAGGGCACAGTGGGATAATCCTATAGAGGATGTATACATTACCACAACACTAATGATGCATTTATCCTGCAGTTAAATTAGCAGGTATAGGCTCTCTTGTTGTTTAAAGTCCTACCTCGTACTGTATATACTAAGAAATAGTTAACAAGGAAAAGAAAGAAACTTGTGTTGACATTATTGCATTAATAAGTGACTCTATTGCTACCTTTTGGTGGTGCTGAAGGAAAAGTCAGAAGAACACCAAAGCATGCATACAAAAATAGTAATTATCATGCGACGTCTTACTAATAAGAAAAATGAGCCTTTAAGCTATTCCAGAATAACATAACGTTGTTATGTTTAATCCTGAATCTCCTCTCTCCCTCAGGTGCTGGCCACAGGTTTGAGCGGCCTGTATTCATCTCTGCCCACTAAACTGGAGGTTTCCAGTGAAGAATGGCACTGCCTGCACAAAGAGGACTGGCTAAAGATGCCGCCACTCGTCCAGTTTCTCAACTCGCTGGAGTTCTGCAACGCCGTCATTCAGGTGAACATGAGTTCACCTGAATGAATGAGCCTTGTGCGCGCGCACAAGGCTCCGCCTCGTCAAAGAATGTTCTCGCGTGGTAAATTTCTGCGACCTTCCTGACTGCGCTCTTGACTGACATGTCTCTTCATGTGGACCGTTCCCAGGTGGCTCACCCTGATATCAGAGACCAGCTGCTTAGTTACATCTATAACGGTTTCCTCGTGCCTGTTCTAGCACCAGCATTGCACAAGGTTGGTGCTCTCTTTCCTTCTCTGCTTCATCACCATGTAAATCCAAGTACTCGCACATACAGTATGCCAGTGGGAAGTTGGTAATTAAGTACTTGTAATTCTACCCAGTAATAAAACGCATCCTGAATGGCATCATTTCCAAATTTTTGGCTACAGGTTAAAAAAAAAGAAAGAAAAGAAAATCAGGGAGGGCAAATCATTAAAATAGAACATGTTATTTATGAGACAACAGGACTGGTAGGTAGGTTTTTGGAAAAGTGGAAACTCAAAAGTCTCCAAGCTGTAGCTTATTTAATATAATGTTAATGTGCAGACATGAGTGTGGCATTTCTCTTCTTATTCAACTTTGGGCAAGAGAGTGTACAGCTTATTTCACCAAAAGTCAAAGAGCACATGCAATATTAAAATCACCTCACCTTCCCAACAGAAATCCATCTTGCCCAAATGGAGCTTTATTCATACAGATTTATACAGAGGCTGATATTAGTGTGCAATTGCAATGTGTACGCCACGGACTGTTTTTTATCTGGAGCGGGTTGATCCCTCACAGTAAGCAAACACACTCACTGCTGACTGATTCCTACCTTTGTGAAGCTCACCCTGGAGGAGGTGATGACCACCACGGCGTACCTCGACCTCTTCCTTAGAAGTGTATCTGAGCCGGCCCTGCTGCAGACCTTCCTCTCCTTCATCCTCCTCCACCAGCATGAGAGCGTTCACATCTTAGACACTCTGGTCAGCCGCATCAACACTCCCTTCCAGGTACCAGCACACCTAAAAGAACACAGGTTTTGTCTTAAACACGCACGCACACACACACACACACACACACACACACACACACACACACAGTGTGACTCGTGTTTAATAATCCAGGAACAGGTTTCAGGTTTGTTTTTTGTTTTTTTAGGTTTGAAAACAACCGCAGAAGCTCTGGGACTCGCGGTGCAATTTTAAAATCTCTGCATCAAAGCTGGTAGATTGTTGCCATGGTGATGCTTAGCCGCAGCGATTTATCTTGTCAGGAAAGAAAACTCAGGTGGTCGTTTTAAAACAGTCCTGTATGATGAGCTATCTTGCTCAAACACTGGATCGTAGACATGATAAATAGCCTTACATTGCTGTTTGATGGTGTACGTGGCCCGGAGAGTTCCCGTCGGTGTTAGCCGAGAGTCAACTTGTCAACACACCGGCAAACCTGTAAAATGATTAATAAAAAAAATAAAAATAATAATAATAATAACTTTCGACCTCGGCAAATTATTAACAATAAGGTAATGTCTTATTAGCTTGCAGTGTATTTCATAATGTCTTTAACTGAAGTAAAAACCTGAACAAAGAATATAACTTCAAAGATATTATATTTCACATAAAAAACCTCTTAATATTGATTCTTCTTGACTTTAATACTGAAGGAAAATCCTCTTATTAGCTTAGCTTATTTTTAGCCCCACCAGCAGAATTGTTACAGCGCCGTCAGCCGTGAAATGATTTCACCTTTTTGGTCCGGATCTCTAATATTTCAGCAGCGTTCAGGATCCCCAATGGATGAATCTTAAATGGCTTTGATGATTTTCTGACTTTCCCTGGAGCTGTAGTCCTACTTAAGTTGGAAGCAAATTACCGAATACAAGCATCGTGCTCACCAAATACCTACAAAACTAATGACATTAACAACTGTGCAATGTTAGCACACTAACCACTAAATTAAAATTGTAAACATTGTAAACACCATCACGTTAATATCGTCACTATTCAGAGCACGTTAGGATTTAGCCGACAGCCTTGCCGATGCGGTAGCACAGCTGTCAACAAGTCTGTTAGTCTAAGTTTGACGTTAATAACCAAAAGGAATTGACTCTTCTTCTGTAGTCCTACTCTTTCTCCATTTTGGTGCTACATACAAGATGCGACACAAAGATTTTAGGCAATTTAAGCTTTACATTTACTTTATATCAAACTTCACATACTCCTATCAGTCTTTCTTGGGCTAACCAAAGCTTTGATGACTATAACTCATTGGAAATGTTCTCGCTACTGTTAAATTTGCCCTCAAATCTTGTGTCGGTTTTTTTTGTGTGACTAACAAGTCCAAAAATGTAAACATTTAGTGGGCTGTAATTCATAATACAGAAAGGCAGCAAATATTTACATTTGAGAAGCTCAAACCAGATTATGATTGGCGCTTGTCATATGCTGTATGAAATTAAACAACGGATTTATCAAAACTGCTGATTCATTTTTTTTTTTTTTTTTTTTTTTTTAGTCATTTCAGGACTACGATGTAAAAAGCCTCTTGAACCTGTTTGGTCTGTCATCCTGATTTAATCCAGCGTGTTTCTTCCTGTCTCTCTGCTGAACTCTCCAGCTGGGCACCGTGTCGCTGGCACTTTTCCGCACTCTCATCGGTTTATACTGTGAAGATGTGATGCTGCAGCTCGTATTCAGGTGAGTGGCGCGCACGCTGACTTATCCCACTTCTGAAGTGTGGCACATCTAATTGGTTTACAACATGATGAGCTTTTACTCTCTACCTCCCACCGCTGCCATCTGTCTGCTCCTCCTACGACCACCTGTTGGTTTTTCCTAACATCCCCTCCCATCTGCCTCTCCAGGTACCTGATCCCCTGTAATCACATGATGTTGAGTCAGAGACGCGTGGTGAGGGAGAGGGACTGCTACTCGGTGTCAGCAGCCAAGATCCTGGCGTTAACGCCGTCCTGCTGCTCTCCTGATCAAAGCCCCCCGCCCCTCCGACAGCTGGACTCCATCCTCTTTTCCAAGGGTGCAGAGAGTCCCACCAATTCTGATAGCACAGGTAATGGGGAGAGGACACTTGGAAAATACTGTCTGGTTTATTACCGCTTGGGTCTCAACTTTTGAAGTTTTTGACATTCTTTTTATATATATATATATATATATATATATATATATATATATATATATATATATATATATATATATATATATATACTTATGATGGCAGCTGCTGAGAACACTGTGACATCGCAACAGTCAGACAGGAGTGGTCAGATTGAACATGCCCCAAAAGTTAACACAAAATGTCATCAGTAATTGTAATTGTGGACAGCAACTGGGTGCACACAACAGCAGAAAGAAGTTTCAAAGTTGATTATGAAAGTTTGTAATAATTTGACTTTTGACCTTCGACCTTTGTAGTCTCTTCCAGTTACAGTGAGTTTGGTTGACCTGGAAATTTGTTTAAAATCTATATACTAGTCTAAATGCTTTTGATTCTTGTCCTGTTTGATTTTATTTTGTGATGTTGCCATGTTCCCAAATCTCACTAATTAAATTCTGTACAAATGATGATATTTTCATAGACAAGAATGATGCCCAGAATGACCAAAATAACACCCAAGTTGTATAAAAACCTGGAACTATACTAGGAGAGTATAGTACAGCTACATTTTACCCAAGTTGAAAGGCACAGGGAAGCACGATGAGTTCAGAAAAATGCCCTCCAACCCTTGTTATTTCCCCATGTCAGTAGATGTCCACACTTCTGGGGTATCCTTGTGCCTTAATTGAGCAGTGAAGTTCTGTATGTGCTCCAGATTATTCAAAACGAATGGCTGTGTTTGAGGCACATTTATAACTAGCCTTTTGAAATGTTTTTGCTGCTTTCGAATCAGCTGCAAGTGGAATTCATTCAGCACATTTTACTATTCATTACCCTTTTTCAGCAGCTGGATAGTATCACTTCAGTAATCATTGTGCAGTCAATACAAACATTGTATAAATAGAGGAATATGTATAATCATTTACCGTGGCAGCTATCAGAACTGAAATTATTATATTATATTAAAAAGTTAAATTTATTAATGCTACATTTTCAAATCCTGTTCAGACATATGTCGCACTGTGAGGTGTAGATCTGCATTTAATTGGGATATGAACATATAACAGGGACGTTTGTGGGTATTTGATCAAAGTGAGATCTCCTGCTGTTTCGCTGTATTACATCACTTTACCCCCTGTAGTTATATGGCAAACTCATTAGTTCTGCTCTGTGAGTGCTGCGCTGAAGCGCTGCGCGCCAGCTTTTATCAACATTTGTCATCTGTTTTTACCAGAGGAAAAAAAGAGCTTCTCAGAAGAGGATGACGGCTCAGGTAACTCCTGCACCATCGGGTCAGAAATCTACCTAGATGTCAGTTATCTTCATTACCTCTACGATGCCCGTCTGAGCATCAGCAGCTGCACACGGGCCTGCCAGGTCTGGTCGGCTCTGTACGACGGCGAGGACCCACCTCCTGAGAAGTACCAGCCGGGCGTCCTCGAGGAGCCGGGCCTGAAGAGTCGGCCGACCCAGATGGCTCTCAAGAGGGTCCCGCAGCCGCTGGCGCCGCACCCTCGACCCCGCCTGCCGCCGAGTTCAGGGCCGCCCTCCGTCAACCAGCTGGAGCTGGAGTGGGATGATACTTATGATGCGTGCCTGGTGCAGACTGCTGAGGCTCCTGCAGAGAGCAAACCTCTGCAGAAGCCTCCTGCTAATCCCCCAAAGCACATCCAGGAGATGAGGAGAACAGCCATCATGTTGGTTAAAGGCTCATACATTGAGGAAAATGAGTTCCAGGATGATGCCATTGTGTATGATCTTGTTGCCAAGAAAGACGCCAGAGATTTAGAGCGCACAAAGTGTAAACCCAATGGTTCACAATCAGAAGAAACCCAGCCCGACTCGGCAGACGTTCCCCTTAAAAACGGCCTCGGTCTAACACTTCCAACCTCTGTGATGGCTGATAGCGGCAAGAATGGCTTAGACATAAAGGCCAAAGGTCAGACAGTTTGTAACGCCAACCTCCAAAACACGACTGCTGTTGAGACTGGTGACGATCTACTGGCTCAGTACGAGGAGCTCATTCGTACTTTGGACACAGAAGCGGGTGGAAAACAGGTGAAAGCTGACGCAGAGACGAACAAGCCTGTCGCACCCACGCAGGAGGAGGACGATGATGAGGCGGAGATGGATTTCACCTCCTTCTCGGCTGAAACACCAGAGCCAGAGAAACTGCATTCACCGTTCGGGACAATTAATAAGTTTCGCAGCGGGAGTGCGAGTAAAAGCCATTCAGTGCCTTTTACAGGTGAGTTGAGGAAACTCTTGGCTCCTGCAGAAGTCTCATTACATTCAATTACATTTGGGTAGCACAACTCAAAGATGATTTATCTTCTTGCAGGTCCATTTGTCAGTGTGCTGTTATCTCGTCTGGAGAATATGCTCTCTAACTCGCTTCATGTCAACCTGCTGCTGACGGGCATACTGGCGCAGCTGGCTGCTTACCCTCAGCCTCTGCTGCGCTCTTTCCTCCTCAACACCAACTTGGTTTTCCAGCCGACCGTTCGCTCCCTTTACCAGGTGACACAAACAACGTTGAGTCGAGATAGTTTTGTGGTATTACAGAAAGATAATAAATGTAGCTTTGTTCACAAGCAAAATTCAAATGGGAATAAAACTAATTGTTTTGCACTTTTGAGTCACTTGAAGCGAAGACATCACTTAGATTTCAAGGAGGTTCTAAGCGGAGCTTTAATTACATTGTGTGAATGCAGCAGATGTAAATTAGGTCTTTCGATTCTTTGCTCTGACGTTTTTCCAGGTTATCGCCACTTTGAAGAACCAGATAGAACAGCAGGCTGCCAGCAGAAAGGACTTCCCAGAGCTGCTTACTGCTGCCCAACACTGGCTGCTGGCGAGGGACACTTTGTTCGTGGCAACAGGTGACAACTAGGATTTTCTTTTCATATGCCGGCTGGATCTATTAACAGTATGAAAAAAAAAAAAAATCAAGAATTTCAAACATTCCTATTCAATTGTAGCTCGAAATCTGAAACAAAATGTGTTTTACTTCACTTCAATCAATGCAAAATGTTTAGTTTGACATTTTGGGAGAAGCCGAAAGTGAGACGAGAAGATCGATAGCCCTCTTATGTTTTTGTACAGTAAATATGAAGTGGTGGCCATTAGCTGGGTTAGCTTAGCTTAGCATCAAGACGGGCAACGGGAAAGAAGGTAGCCTAGCCAAAGCAATTTGGTAAAAATGTAAGTACTTTTTACACATTTTCATGTACACATTAAAAACACCAAGATAAAAACAAGCTTTGGAGACCCAGACCCAGGTTAGCCATCTCCGCTATGCTTCCAGTCTTCTTACTAAGTTAAACTAACCAGATGCTCGTGGTAGCTTTACACTTCACAAAATTATGAACTTGATTTTTTTTTTAAAGCATATATAATTAGACTCTAGATATCAAATAAATAATTTTAGTTTACAGTTGGTGGGTGGGAATTATTGGCTTCAGGTTTTTTTTTTTGTATTAGTTATGGGAGATATTTTGGTGGCAAACTGATGATTGGAAAACAAACTGCTGTTGTTGACTTCTTTTATCTCATTTGATGTCCAAAAACTGGTTCAAGACATCATTTGCATTCATGATCGGTTGTGTTTGGGCTGCCTTCGGGAACCTGAATAAATTCTACTTGATTTTGTTGAGTATCTCTGCAGTTGCGAAACAGCCTCATTCGAGCCCTGGAGCCATAGCCATGTTTTTGAACTCGATTCCCTCGTTGCTGTCAGAGTTGTACAAGCTACAAGTAAATAGTTGTCGGAAAAATGTTTGTGGAAAGATGAGAGACCACGATGGGAATTTTAAAGGACATTTGTTTAGTTGGCTAACTGGATCACTCCTTTTTTTTTTTGGTATGTGTTCACACTTTTTTCAGGAAAGCAGATTTGGTTCAAATTTATTATAAATAAAGAAACCGGTGACAGAAATTTATTCGGGTTCCAAAATGTTTTTAGCACAAACTTGCGCATTTGCAGTATACAGTACAGTATGTCCATTTGCCATGTTGTCCTTGTAACTTATTCAGTCTGTCTTTTCTCAGACAAAAACAGCAGCCGAGGCTCCAACCAACCGGAGGGGGGAAGGATCTTGACGAGTTCACCGCCACCAAAACCCAAAGCCATCTCTATGGATCGAACAGAGGTGTTCGCTACCGTCCTCTACACAGAGTTCCTCAAAGAACTGGCTGCAATCGCACAAGAGCACTCCATCTTATCCTACATTCCTATGGAAGAGTAGCTGTGTCCCAATACGCCTCTCTTCATATTTTTTGTCCTTTTCAGGCATTACTTGATGAAGAAAAAAATATGGAGTATTTATTTTCTGAGCTAAATCATGTTTATTTAAAAAAAAAAAAAAATCTTCATTCTTTGGTAAAGTGTTTTCGCAGCCAAGGAGGAGGTCCAAACTTTGAGCTGGAAAATGTTAACCTTTTAGCTGAAGCCTGCACCAGCCGATAATCTTCATAGCTCCAGATCCCCCAACCAAAGACTGTGGAGAGACTAACATTATTTGTCAAACTTCAACCCTTATCTGAACTTAGAGGGTTCTGCCCTTCTTCTGGATGTCTTCTCCAACCAGCTCCAACAACACGAAGATGTCCACTGCTCAGTGTGGTTCTGAAAAATACTCAGGTGGCCTTTCAGGAGTGTTGTCTCCATGTCATGGGCTTACGTTGAACATCGATTGACTATTACTCTGGTAGCCGACTGACAGCAGTGCTGGTAACATCACAGAAACACGTCCAATCTTACACTTTGATCTTATGCAACGTTACAAGAATTAAACTTTCTGCAAAACAGGTCAGTCACTTTTGTCTTTAAACTTCACAAAGTGGTGTTTCCACAAAGTCCTGGTGTGTTTCATGTAGATTGTTTTGGTGTTTTTTTTTTTCTGTGGATTAATGATGGTACCTCAGGAGTCTTTAAATGCATTCTCTCTCAATCCTTATACTGCTCTGGGTGAAGCAATGTTCCGCTGATGCACTAGTTTCTCACATTTATGGGCTCTACACCTTCTCCATGTCTGCACAGACCGACAAACCAGAGCACCAAAACCAGGTTTAATCAATACTATATTTAATTTGCCTTATTTTAGTGATGCTTTATTATGTGTATATATTGTAAGAAAAATGTTTTTGTGACGTAGAATACTATGCAAATCGAGGATATCTGGGGTATAATTAAATTGAGCATATTTTCATAATGGGACAGGGTATTTAAGCTTTTTTGAATTTGTATTCACATTATTTTTCAACAAGGTTATAAGAGGCTTTTTAGTTCGAGTTTGTTTTCACTTTCTTCTTTTTTATGGATTGTGTAGTGTGTTGTTTTAGTTGTGAAATCTCACTGTAGGCTGTAACAGTTCCTGAGGGGCAACCTATTGGAAATTGCCTTTATTTTAGTCCGGGTATCATATGTGGTTGTTAGTATGAATGTCTAAATGAAATTTATTTTGTTACAAAGTATGCCTCTATTGAATGAATTTAAAAAGGACAGAAATTCTTGAAACTGGTGCCTAAGTGATGACTAGTTCACATTATTGCCTCAATTTGAAAAGATTTAAACAGGAGTCATAAAATAAAATTTTGTAAAGCTTAGGCTCAACATTTGTAGGGGATCCTTTTCACATGAAGCTGTCCAATGTTGCAGTGTAAAAGGAAGTCTTACATTTTATTAAACTCAGTTTCTAGGAACCAAAAAAAGAAAGAAATCAACCGATACCAGACAGAAGAAAGAAGCAGTTAATACATAATGTAATGATGAACTGTACTTTGGAGATTAGAGTTGAAATTTTTTTAAGAAAATCTGATATAGACCTTAATTCAATCCTTCATTTTAAAGAGCAATATATGACACATGATTTCTTTTTTTTTTTTTTTTTTTTAGTAATTAAAAGATTCAGACTCTGAGATTAACAAACTGTTTCAAGTAAATCTAAGAAAAAGTGAAGTCAGTTTTGTACTAGCAGAGAAAGGAGGCTGAAAACAAGGACACTCTTTGTCTTGTATCCTTGTGAACTCCACTGAGTCGATCAATGTTCTCATCTCATCAGTTTAACAAAGACAATTAAGTGTTGGGTTTAACTTTGTTCAAATCTGTATCATGTATTTCTGTTCCTATTTAAAACCATTCATATCCTACTTGATGCTTTACTGGCAATACATTATGCATCAGGATCTTTGTGTGCTAATGTTTTTACAAAAATGGCTTCTTAATGTATATTTGTATCAGTCAAAGCCATCTTCAGAGCTGTTGAATAAGTCCTTCTCTGGTTAAAGAATGTGGCAGAGCACTTTATCAGCCTTTTCATACCACAGTGCCACTTGGTCTGTGTTAACACACCCAGCACAGTCACTGTTTTAACAGGACTGTAGCATGAGCGCAGTCCATACAACCACGATAATAGACCGGTTTCTGTCTCGGTAGGTTTATTTTCCAAAGACTCATCCTTCCTGACAACGTTCGGCCTGTTTTCTGTTCAGGATTTGACCAGGCTGCTGTTTGTTGTTGATGCCTGAGATACAAAGGCACATCTCTTTTAATAAAGCCCAATTCTGGTAAATGAAACTGGATACGTTTAGTATGTCTACACCTTTGTCCCGCAGGTTTAATCTGACACCATCAATAAATTCTTTCCTTTTTGCCAGTTGTTGTTTTGCAGCTGTTTTTTCTGTGAACACTGATGCCCTCATTTCACAGAGATTTGGTTCAAAACTAGGTCTTGTCCTCAGGTCAACACACGAGCTCACATTCTCCATTTACATGCAATGACAGAGAACTGTTTGAACAGCTCTTAAAATATCCCGTGCATCAGTTGTGTCCAAATACAAAAGGTAAACAGTTTTTTTTTAATAAGTAAAATGCATCATTTTACACCTGTTTGTGCAAACAGATCATTACATGGGTGGAAAAGTCAGCAGTAAACTCTAAATTGATGTGGAATAAATTGGAGGGAAAAACATGTATATAGGTCAGAATATGGGGCACTGGATGCTGTCAAACCAACCAGGACTAACACAAATAACAGTCATCCAATGGCATGCACCTGAGCAGTACAGCTCAAAATGTCTGCCAAATCCAGTGAGGTAAAATCAGATCATTTCCTCACCAGATTTTCTTACTAATCTCCATATGGGGCCAGATGTCATGATATACTTACCTGTCATCACTATATTTGACTAAACTGCACTAAATCCCCTCATACTTACAACACATGAGCCACAAAGAAGAAGTGGTGTTCTGACGAGTTAAAGAATAACGGTTAAGCCCTCAGACCACAGCGACACGGAGAATGTATCTCTCAACATGCTTCAACCACTAGAGGGAGCTCAATGACTGATCTCCAGCGTGGATGCTTGAGCTGGACAGGCTTTCTGAGCATCTGTCATGTCAGCAATTTCATCTTCTGCCTCACAAATGCCCATAATGGCCAATATGGCAGTAGCCAATGGTACATTAAGTTATATTGAAAATGTTACATCGAATTATGTGCAGCTCCTTTAGGAGAAATAATTCTGGAGCTCACCCTGTCCCCCCTGCCTTACAGGCACTGAATCTGAAATAAAAATAATTTGTTAAGAGAAAATCCATGCACAAAGGATACATTAAACATCTCTTCACCTTGTGAGACCATTAAAACGTGTGTGTTACTGTATCTTTGGGTTCATGAATGCCTTTTGTTCCCTCGCAAAATGAATCGAACGATACAACACTGCCAGGGACAGAGATAACCTGTAAAGCTTTAATGCTTTTCAAAATCATAAATACATAAAGAGCATTATTGTTTGTCTAGTGAAAACATTGTTCAGTTTTTACAAAAGGTCTGTCTTAGGAAATAAGGATGGTAGTTTCATTTTATCACACCAGTCGATCTGGTTTCATTTGACGGCCATGAATACTCTGCATATCATCTTCACAAAGATGTATAACATCACTGTCTTATCGTTTCCTAAATGTCAGTCATGACTTGACTTTCTGACACGGCCTTGTTTCGCAGAACAGTCTGACCTTCACGAAGTCTTCTTCTGTAGAATCGCCCTCACCAGAACTGGGTCAGCCCTACCTTTGGTCTCTTTCTGAACCAGGCCCATCAGCTTGTTCAGAACTTTTTTGTTGCCATTTCTGATGGCGTGAACCTACAGAGACGCACAGGAAACACAAAACGTTTTTTTGAAAACATGCCCTCTCTCTGTATGTAGTTACATGGTAGATTGAGCTCTAACCTCATCAGGATGTGAGTCCACCACCTTCTGGCAGATGCTGTGCATCTGTTCAGTGTCACTAACGAGCCCCAAATCCTGCTCCTGGATGATCAGCAGGGCCGTCTTGCCCGATGACCTCCACATCTCCTGGAACACCTAAGAGCATGGGGAAACCCATAAGACGCAGGTGAGAACCAGAACACCGACAAGCACAGACAGAGGGGGATAATTGGAAGGTCTGCGTAGCTAACTGACCCGCTTGGCAACCGAAGAGGAGATGTGTCCTGTTTCCTGGAGCTCCAGCAGCTCAGCCAGAGCAGACGGAGAGATTGGGCTGAAATCAAATTAAGGGGTAATTCAATTACACGTTAAGAGATGGACGTTAATTCGTAATATAAATGGTATGGGAAATGGAGAGAGAAAAAGTAGGAGTGTCTGACCGAAAGGACAAAAGAGTCTATTAACATTTGACTGTAATGTTTTTGTCTCTGCTTGTTTATTCCCCAGGCTACCACGTAAACAGAATCAAAAAGCCTGTAACTTGCATTCAGTGTATATTCAAGGCATTCAATCTCAGTTAAATCTCATCCAAACAGGGCAGAGATGCTGTGGAAAAACAGAAGTATCTATCTTTATAAATACAACTCCGTTTGACCGACTGTTTATGTGTCAAGTAAAGCAGTGATTCCTTACGTAGGGTATTGTACACTTCCAGGGGCCACATGAGAAGCTTATTTATGAAACACCTTAAAAACTATAATTCAATTTAAAAAACAACATGCCCACATACGTGTGTAGAAACACAAACACACACAAAACATACATTTGAATAAAGAGTCCATAAAAACTTGTCTACTAGCAAGCAAGTTGAAATATTTAAGTAAAATATTGTATATATGGTCAAAAGTATAAATAAGTTGAGATATTTAGCTAAAAAAGACTGAAATACTTAGTTAGAGGTAGTAGTTAGCTAAAACTAATGGAAATAGGTAAAAAGTTAAATGTTTTGACGTAGTTTATAGGAAGTAACAAATTAACAGTTGAAATGACTGAAAGTAATAAATAATGAATAGTTAGGTAATGAATAATCAGGTGAACATAGCGAGCTAAATGTAATAGTTAAATGACTGATACATCCATTTTCTGCCACGTGAGCTTGCAATTTTGGTAGTAGTACACAAACCATCCCAACGTAACCGGAATATTCAATGACAGCTCAATTTGTAACAAATATCCCCGTTTACGTATTAAATTGTCTTAACTTCAGTAAGTACATTTCATAGGAACATGCGTGCAGATGATCGGGCACTTGAGCTCATCTTTATGTGGGGCATACTGGACCAAAACGGCTGGCATTGAAACAGAGAACCCTCATTATATTTGTTTCCAAATCTTTCACATTTTTAACATTATCGTGCGGGCCTGGTGTCACAATTCTGTCACCGCGCTGTCGCCATCCTGCCTCAAATCTGCCACTTAGTTTCCCTCATAGGCAGCCGCCAGGAGCTTTTCTGAGGGCGAAACCCTGGAGGAGCTCTTAATGACATGTCTGCAGGTTCACCTCTCAAACTGTCTGACCAGTCGGCCTTTCAGTTATGCATGTCATTAATCCAACTCAACAGCTTAGAGCAAGAAAAGCAAAAGAAAATTTGGACTGGCCTGACAGGACAGAAGAGGCAAAAGCTTTGATATTGTCGGTGATTATATGCACAAGAAAGGAGATACCTGCTGTTCTTAGCAGAAAGTTTTAACACCAATTATTTCCTCCTGGCTCCACTTCCTCAAAACGTATCTCCAAGTACTTAGATGACTCAGTTTCTTAACCGCCTGCAGCTTTTGACAGCCCTGCTGGCCGCTCTTTGTTCGTCTTTAACTCTCCTCCATTTAACCAAAGCAAATGCAACATTATGCATAAATAAACACCAGCTACTTTATGGTTTACCCACACACAAACACTTCAGAAACAGCCTGGGAGTGGTAGATAAAGTACAGCTCACAGCATTTGTGCAGATGTCAGTCCATTACTTCAACTTCATGTGCTCTGTAATAACTCAGAGCTTTTACTTCTCAGAAATTATCATTGCGCTCTATTGCATATCACAGCTGGACTCAACAACTCGGATGCCTCCAACCACCTTCATTTCTCTTTTAGCTGCATGAACTATTAAAGAGCCATTTTAAGAAAATTGCTCAAATGAAAAGAGTTTAAATGAGTGTCCGATATTGAGCATCTTAGCGTGCCATAAACAGAAACAGTGGGAGAAAACGGGTGTTATTTGTTCATAGCCGTTGGACAGAAAAACAACTCTGTGTGAAAGGTGTCATGGCAATTTTTTTTTACATTAAAAAGAAATGAAAACGACTATATTTTCAAGAGTGTTCTATAAAATGCAACATGTTCCAGCTAACAGGCCTTCTTCAGAGCGAGATCAAAACAACACCTACAAAAGAAATGATTTCGCTGATGCAAGTGGATTTGTCAAAACAAGCTTTTCTCTGATGGCCTGTCAGACTGCCGCAGGAGCTTCTCATTGGGAGATGCAAAGAATTAGAGAAGATCGAATGATTTATGAACTCGTGTTATTGTTGTATAGTCCTGGATGAGAATCCGTTTATCTTACTAAGGCTGATGTGCTCTCATTTCCAAATGAATACAAAAACATTACACGGCACAGACAACATCTTTTTTTCTGCTTGTTAATCTGGTGCAAACCTTCTTGGGGAAAATAAAATACAGTTCAATAATTTAAGATTTAAGTGGCATCTCCTTCTGAGCTATTGTGTATGAAAGTGTGTCACAGACATGGGAATCTGCAGCAACCCTGCAATTAGACTGAACATTTAAAACTAAAGTGAATTTTCCTTGAAACTCTTGTTACCCTGCAACTTCTGCTTTCACTGAGTTCAGTTGAGACACACTACTATTTTTTCTAGCTTAGTAAACTGGACTGTGACTATTGCTTGGTTCGACATGATTTCACAGACCTCAGTTGTCACAGCTGTCACTACACATGATGCATCGGGTTACTTCAGGCGGAGCACGGGGGCCGCTCTTGCGTTCTCTGATTGGTATCAGCTGTTAGCTGTTTAATTCATGCCTCGAGATGACCAGCTCATTCACAGCTGTGTGTCTACGAGCTGACCAGATACATCCAATCACGTACATGATGATATTTCTCACTAGTTTGAAGCAGTTTGTTTCCCATTCATTTCTATTTGGGAGGAGTCGGGCCGACTGGTCTGCCTCCTTCACTTTCAATCATGAATTCTGACGTATAAAATCAAATCAAATCCAATGATCAGCCAGTCTCAAAGAGAGGGATGGACTGACGTCTTATTCAGGAAATATTGCTTGTTCATATTCTTAAAAAAAAAAAACGTCACCGTGTAACAATACAGGCATCAGATAAGCCAGTAAGCTGTTGGGCTGTGGTGAGCCAGAACAGTGGCAGAGGTTAACAATAGTAAAATGTTTGGAAAAAAAGAAAAAGAAGCTGCATCACTTTTGGACTGCTATCGTTAGCCGAGCTCCTGCGGTTCATGTTTACGACCCTGCCCACACACTTTCCTGCCCCCCCACCTGCTTTCTGGCCACTCCATTCTAGTAAATTCTGTCAGGCAAAATTTTGGCCCAACTGCAACTTCACTCTGCTCATACATACATGCCAACGCTGCTCGCTGCCAGAACTCCCTCCAACCCAACCTCCTCCTTATGTTCTAAGCTTTTGGAATCATCGATTTAACTGATCTAATGGTTATGTATGAGTTTATTAAGAAGGAGTGATTCAACATGTTATATCTTCTTTTTTGGCCATTTTTACATCTTCATTATTGACAGTGGAGAGGGAACAGGGAGTGAGTGAAAAACAGATGCAACAAATGTTCCTCTTGCACCTTAACCGGGCACGTTGTGGTTCATGGTCAGAATCTTGACCCCAAAGCTCCAAGTGAATAGCTTAACCTCTTTCTATTCCAGGTGTTTCATTTATCAGAGAAGGCCAGGTCAGGATGAGTAGATTTTGAAAAAAAAACATCACATGATGTACTGACCCTCAAGTTGAAAGCAACAACAATAAGGATATCTTTTTATGAGTGCCCTTGTCTGTTTATGTTACATTGTTCCTTTTGCAACAGCCTGAAGCAGCCAGGGGAGATTCCTAAGACCTAAATCAGGCAGTTATATATCACAGTATTCATGAGCTAGTTGGGCAGAAAAAAAAGACAAAACACAAACAATAAGCATTACGTGATTATTATTAACGTAACATGACGTGATTCATTGGCGTGTGTCTCACCTCTGGCTTACACTCATATCTTGCTGTTTGAGGTGACCCAGCAGCTCATTTGTCAGCCAGCCGATCACCTTCCTCGGCTCCTTCTTGGTCGCCCTCAACACCGCCTCAAAGTACTCCACCAGCCCGTCCTCATTCTGCAGCACAACACCATGACAATGACTTTATCACTTCACATGCACATTACCTACATAGGATCAGAGCAGCAGAGTTCATCAGTATACAGCTGCCTCCTGCTAGACTCGAGCAGAGCTGCATCCAAGTTAGCTCCACTCAGACTCGATCGGATGGCAATTAAAAGAGAGATGCAGGAAAGTGATTGAGAGAAGGCACTAACTTCTCTCTCACTGGCTGCTCTCACCTGCTTGGGAAACTCACCACCAGAGTGAAGCTGTGCTCGGGCAGGATGCCGTACGTTTGCACCAGCCTGTCTCTTTTGACACTGGGTAGCTCTGGCAGCCCTTCCTTTATCTTCTGCACCACCACCGCCCGGCACGCATCAATGCCAGTGGGCAGCGATGCGTTATTCTCATACACAATCAGAGGGGGCAGGTTGGGCTCTGGCATAAACCTGAAGAAAGGCAGGGGAGGTAAAGGGGAAAGGGGAGGGAGAGAGGTGGAGATGGGGGAGGGGCTTCATCAGCAGGACAGAGGCTCAGTGAGAAGGAGGTCAGCTTTTGGTGAGTTACTAATAGTTCTCCTGACACCACACTTGTCACATTTCACTTACTCCCTTAATCATTTGACTCCATCAGCCTTAAACCTGTCTGTCTATCATTCCCCCACCTAAACTAAAACTAAAACACACACACACACACACACACACACACACACACACACACACACACACACACACACAGCTGAGGTCTGGACCTTGAGTGATGTCTGTTTATTTCTCTCCATCTATCTGCCACTCACCGGTCCCCAGTGAGAGCAGGATCACTGTCTGATATTTAACTGCACATCTATGAACACAAGCACCAGGGACAGAGAGGACTTCAGGAGGCCCACAAACTCACCTGTAGTCCTGAAGACCCTCCTTGTCCCTCATAGGTATGGTCTCCCTGAAAGACAAGATGAAAATGTTACAAATAAACAGTCTGATACTTTAACACGCCTGCATATGCTGCTTTTCTTTATTATAGTTAACTCAATATCTTTGTACTGTGGATAAAGCAAGAAATATGTGCTAGAAGGAATTATAGTGGACACGTTTCTCTGTTATTTTACAAACACAAAAAACAATTAGCAGATCAAACAAAGAGAAAAATACTCAAACAGAAGCAAAATAAGGCAAAGAATGAACATATGTGTGTGGATCCCGTTTAGTCAGCCAGCTTGTCTTCAAACTAGCGTCTTCAGATCTGTAGCCACTTTCACAGGAATGGGAAGAAAGAGCAAATCACAGCCCATCACACACACGGTTTAACACGCTTCCCTGTGTACCTCGGACATGCAATGTCTCATGGGAAGGAGGCAGAGCACCAGCCGATGATCAAGGCCTCAGCTGTGTATTGATATGGCTCATTCTGTGAGCTCATAAGCCCGTGAGTAGCACATAGCTCACAGATAACACGGGACGACGGCAGCATCCAAATGGCTCTATCCATCATCATTACCACGATGGTTTCTCCTCAGCAAAGCACAGGACTAATGAACCAGGCATAGATCCCAGTCAGAGGGTGCTGTAGTGGGTAAATCTTGGCAATGCTGTGCAGCTTTTTCATCCTCTCACCCTGATTTGGAATCATACGCCCGGGTCTCGTTTTGCACCGTCCCCCCTCTCTGCAGGACATCAATCTGTCTCTGGATCTCATAGTCTGGTGAATATAAGGGAGAACATGCACACAAACACAGACCACAAATATAATTTGGTGGTTAATGCCAAACACCTGCTGTTACACACTGGCAATCCTGAGGTCTCTGATTGCTGCCATGTTTTAACTCTGATAAACGATGCTTTCCTCCATGACTTTTAAATATCAGTTGAGCAGCTGAGAGAATGTTGTACAACTTTTTATTTTTAATTTTTCAAGTACAACACAATGGTATGTCAAACCATACTTAAAAAACATGCTTGTAAAATGGTGTAAATTTCTGGCTTGGACAGCTTGGCGTGAAACTCAATCAAAAGTCAGCAGAGTTTTACTGCAGCTGACACAAAATCTTTAAGTGAGAAGCTGCACTGCTATCATACAGCTAAATGTTTTTGAATGGCTGTCAGACCTAAACTTATTCCTCACAAGTTAATGTCAGTATCAACTATGCTGTCTGTTTCAATGTCTGGTCATAATCCAGCTATCTTGTTTTCATTTTAACCCCCCCAAAAAAAATCATCCTAGTTTTGAGCACTGGAGTAACACAAATATATAAGTTTTGTTACACTATGCAGTTGTTTCTCTTTGCTCTTAAGCTGTCAAAACATTTTTATTAAAGAAAGAGAAAAATACTTCCATCTGAATCGTAGGAGAGTGGACAGTAGAAAGAAATGGAAAACACTCCTGTAAAGTACTAGTTGCCAGGCAACCAGTGAAGGCTCCAGTAAGTTACTGGTCCCAGCCAAGTAGTCTGGTATACAAGTGTTTTTAGATTTCTTTTCAAGGTGTGTTTCTTTTGCATGATGTTTTTTTTTCTAATTGCCTTATTGTTGAAATGTATTCCCCAAATAAACTTGCCAATTAAACTTAATTAAATGTTCATTACTAAGGTTTTTAAACTTTGCTAACTTTTCGCCCTCTGTAGCTTTATACTTGCTGTACAGACGGTGTTCAGTAGCATCAATCTGTAACAATTATTCTCATCGAGTTTTAAATGTTTCAGGGAGCTTACCTATAGCCCTGCCCAGGTATCGGACGCTGTTGATGTTCTTCACCTCTGTCCTGACGCCCAGCGGCTCACCTGGTCTGTGTACGGACACGTTGGCGTCCACTCTCAGCTGGCCCTCTGAAACAGAAAGATGTAAAAGATGCACACTGGGAGAGAGAACTACGTTTAAAAGTGTGGTGGCTCGGAACAAGACGAAGAGGGAGGCAGAGAGTGATTTCCATACCAGACATGTTGCCTTGACAGGTGCCCAGGGCTTGCAGGATGAGCTGGAGCTCTCTGACAGCTGCAGCAGCCTCCTCTCCACAGCTCATGTCTGGCTCCATCACCAGCTCCATTAGACCTACACCTGTGAAGACAGCTGTACTTTAACATCTTTAAGGTATCTATCACATGGACCTCTGTGACAAATCTCAGCAGTGCATGCTTTGTTGGTTATATTTACTATCTGACTAACATTCACACCAGTGTTAAACAAAAAAGTTGGTGTTATACTGCAAAATGTTCTTTTACTAACAACAAATTCTCTAAAATGCCAAACATCAACAATATGTCCCTGAAAACGTCCAACTTCTCCACTGTGTGTGGAAATCAGCCCCGACTCCATTCACTCCTACTGAAGATGAATTTATAAAACCGGTTTCATTCCTTATTAAAGAAAGATTAAGAAAGTAATTTTCTAAAACAAAAAAAAATCTGGGCACTGTGCTTTATATATAGCTTTGTTTAAACAGGAGTAAATAGCGCATTTATTTGACACTATTTTCAGCCATGGTGGTTGACTAAATAACCTACAGTCCCCAAGTTCATTAGAATAATGTCCCCCAAGGCAACAGTGAGGCTCAGTTATTCCTGGGAAACAATTAATGTCTACTTCTCAGAGGAATTAGCTGTACCAGCATTTGAGTACAAGACACAATAACAGGATCAATTTAGTCTTGCGCTTCATGGGATTTGTTGACAATTCGAGAAATAGAGAGTACCTCAAGACTTATTCTTTAATTGTACAGCACAGATTAATGCTCTCTCGTGTTACCTGCTCTGTTGAGGTCTATGAGTGTCTGGCTGTGGACGTCATCGTGGAGACTCTTGCCACTGTCCTGCTCCAGCTGAATCTGCTTGATGTGCACATTTTTCCTGATCACCTGGCTCCTCTTTTTACCTCCGAGGAGGCTGTAAGTCAGCATGCCGTCTACTGCGATGGGTCGACGCTGCTGAGTTATCTGGTATCCAGCCTGAATGGAGGAGAGAATTAAAAACTCAGGGAGGAAATGATGTAAAAGAACATCTTTGTTGCTCCTCTAAACTGCCCCTTAGCATCAACCTGAACCTTCTATCAGCTCACTGCAGTGCCAGCAAACCTCCTTAGTGTCTGGTTAAAATACAGAGAGACCTTTTACCTGTAGTGCATATGGATCCATTCTAATGGTGGCTTCAATTAAATACATTCACGTTAACTGTTAATGTTACTTACAGTGTGATGAGAACACATGTCTGTTGGCTGACTGGTTGGTAAAAGTTGTTAGATGTCAGCTCTTTTTGTCATTGTTTTATCTATGGACATGTGGCAAAAATTGCCATATCAGTAAATGTTCATAATATTACTGATTCAGTAAATTTAGTTTAATGCCCATCTATAATTGAAAAATTAGAAGAAGTGATCCTTCAATTTGTGCATCCAAAATATACTTTTTCAAGTTGAAATACATCAAATTATGGAACCAGATACTATTTCCTGTTAAATCCCTGTATTGCAGTAGTGAGCGTGTTGTTGTCATTGTCAAGAAAGCTTTATAAAGGTGAGGCAGCCAGCAGCAATTAAGCGCAGCACTGGCTGATTGGCTGTGCTTTCGTTATAATGCAGAAGGAGCGCTGCCATCTCATTCAAGGTTTCCACTTACAAAAGCACAAGAATAAATATTTCATGTGCTCCTCTATGCCTAAGAGGACCTGCCGCCCCAAGAATTAATTTCCCCGCGTTACTATGGCAACCACATTAGAAGAACTAAACATTAATCATACTTATGCTAAAGAAAGTGAGGATGTGGGAGAAGAGATGTGCGGGGAGATGGAGGCTGTTACTTGCATGCTTTCTGTACAATGTGCCTGATCAATCACCTCCTCACATCCTCCTTTTGAAACACATAGGAAGAAAAAAAAACAACACACACACACACTGCTAGGGATTTTCATTTTCAATTTCTGCTCCTCTTGGTGGATTGGATCTTTAAATCAGCTGGATTTTGGGAATGCTGTTGCAGCTCATCAGAAATCCCCTTGCTTCTTACTTCATCTTTTCATGAGTTTTGTGTCTGCCGTTGAAAATGTTGTCTCCTCTGGCTGAAGCCCGAGCACGGAAAACTGTACTGTACATTAGGGAGCATCTGTATAAGTCGAGGCTATTTGCATTTGCTGCATAATAAATCAACTACCTCTGGAAGAGGCGAGTTTGCTGTCAATAAGATCCTGGTAGCCACATTAAGCTTTCCCAGTTACTCTCAGACAGCAAACTGAGACTTAACGAGCACTTTCTGTGACTCTTTGGGTTCCATCTTACATCCAGTGCAAAACAGGGCCAAGCAGGACACAATATTGTCTTCCCTAGTTTCAGACGGATTCCGTTGTCATTTTGCCATCTAGCACCCACATAGTTTAATTAGAAATTGTGCTTGAAATTGCGCACCCATGTGTGTTGGTTTTAAATCGAGGTGTGGTACATTATTGGTCCATTGCTGTCTAGAGGCAGCAGAATGTGATTGACCAAAAACAAAATCTGGTCTTAAGTCAGTGGCGCAGTATTTTACTGTTATCTGCTGGACACATTATTAAGAATAGTAATATGCAGCTACAAAGGCGGTGCTCGATACGAGTACGCTGTTTGTTACACACACACACAAGGATGTGCAGCAGTCCATAAATGTGCGAAGTTGAAAATAAAGAATACAATAAGGAAGATAAGTGCAGATCTGTTTCGTCTGCAGAGAAGTGCTTTTTCCTTTCTGCTCAGCAATGCCGCTGTTGTATTAGCAATTCACCAAGGTGCAAGCACACTTGACTCTTGAAGGGAAAAGGAGACTCTGATGGGTTTATTTCATGTTACACCCAAAACACACATATGATTAATTAGGGCACACGGTATCATCCCTTTGAACCATGTGCCTTACTTTGCACTCCAAATTATCCACCGTTAAACTAGAAAAGTGGATTTTGACAAGACATTCTGAATGCACTTGGGCCATGAACTTTAGACTTTATGTTTAGATCATTAAAACAGAACCTTTTTATGTCCGAAGTTGCAGCTGCAAACCTGCTTACATATTTTATACAGGATCGGACACACACTCCAGACTCATTTCCATGTTGAGAGCCACCGAGTCATTTTCTGACTCATTCCAAAGTCACGAAACAAACAAGACTCAGTCAGTCGTCTCGTTGCTCGTGGCGCCGGCACACTGATGTTCCTCTCAGCTTCCCCGCCGAGGTCACAAAGACATTTTATTTCTCTCATTAAACACATGTCAAAGCTTCCATAGCCGGGCCATGTCTGTTTATTTGGAAACTTAATATCTCAAGGAAATTGTAATTATTTAGATTAGTGTGGAGCTGCTGAGGCATGTTATTAAAGGGCTGTTAAAAACTTTATATATGTGCCTTGCCTGCCATTTCAATTCAAAGAAGGGATGCTGGTTGGACAGTGGCATTAATCATTTAATGAGCAACTGCGGTGTTTTACAAAAAGCAATCAGGGATTCCTTGTGGAACATATCAATAATGTACAACGGAATTTACAAAAGTATTTTTCAAGTGTGGATAATTTCTCCCTCGGTCCTGCCACTGGTTGGGTTTTACGGGCTTTGAAAACTCCAGACTTGAGGTCGAACTTGAAGAATATCCCATCATCTGCATAATTAAAACCACTCTGATTTGAGTTTATCAAGCTGTTTCACACAACACAGAGACAGAGCACTCCTCTTTGAACAGCTCATGAGACTAATGGAAACTCAATAATCAAAAACCAGGCAACAGCAGGGATTGTGCACAGTGCACACACTGAATGTAAAAACCAAATAACGGTTCAGGCTCAACCTTCTGGCACGAGTTGTCTCGGAAATCTCATAGAAAAACAATAAATAACCATAATCAGGTATTATCGCCCCTGCTGTGTGTGTCAACTGCTGAGAATGAATCCAAAGGAAATGATGCAAACTTCTATAAACATACAAGAAAGCAAGGACGCCTGCAGTAATCCCTACGCTTCTGGAGGGGATTTTGTTGGAATTTCAAGATTCATGGACTTTCTGGGGAGATAATGTATCATTTGCCATGGTAATTGAAAATATGCACTGCTGCCACTTTGTGATAATCCTCTGAAAATTAAACAGGAAAAGCTCTCTTATTGCGATCTGCAGATAATGGTTATGCACCATTACTCGTTAACCAGTCACATGTTAACCGTAGAGTCAAGTTATCTCTCAGAATAGAGAAGAAACTAATCGGAAAGGCCACGAGGAGCTCGGGGCAATGCAGTAATAACAACGTAGCAGTAAAAATACCAGCTACTTCATGAGTACTCTCTTTTGAAGCCACATCTTTGGGCAGTTTCATTGAAATACTACCAAAGAAAAAGAAAATATGTCTCCTGTGTTCTTTGGTCCATAATTACCCTCCTCATTACCTTGCCCAAAGCTGTGTTAGCATTATATCTTGCAAGACAGATTTCAAAATGCTAAACTCTCCAACACCTTTCTTCTGAGAATTTGGAAAACTTATTAGGAGAGGTCTCTGGAGGGCACGTAACTGTAGGGCTCCCATGACATTTTGTCCTTTCCATCTAAGCCTCCAAATGTCACTCAAAGGCAGTAAAATTACCCCCGGGGCTCTGAAGGGTTGTGAGACCTTGCCACGCAAGCACTCCATTACAGAGAGCAAAGTGAACATCACTGTTTAATGGCAATATCGGTGTTAAAGTGGGCGTTTTTGGGAGCGTCTCTTATCATTACAATTCAGCTCACGTAGTATGTTGTTACATATTTAAATAATAACTACATTCCCTTTCAAGACCACAGGACTAATGTACTATTTATTTAGTACCCCTTAAGCAAACGTGTCTGTTCCACTTTGAGGTTTTTTGACAGCAGCAAATAAAGAAACAACAACCAAAGAGCAAAATATAATGCCGCTATAAATAATTTTCTTGGCACATAATTACTTTTTCAGTTGGTGAATTTGCTTGTAAAGAGTTGAGTATTTAAACATCCAGCAGTTATGAAGCACCATCATCATTCATTTGGAGCTGTGTTTCTGTCCACCTGATGAATTAAAGTTCTCTAGCAACTCCTGATAGAAATATCTGGCTCTTTAGCTGCTAAATGCTACTGTTTGGTGCTGAACAGGGAGTTCAGTTTTTTTATTTATTTATTTTTTTGAATTTTTTGCTGAGAACAGCTGCCCGCTGTGTCTGAAAACAAATCTGTGAAAGCAGTGAAAGTCAACCAGAACACAGTTGGAGAACCTCACTCAGAAGTTCTATAAAGTCAAGGAGACCTGCGGATTCAGGTGATGATTATCTGCAGGTTCATCACATACTGTTTTCACACAATCCTTTGATACAGTGTTGCAATTATAGCCACTTCAAAGCTGCACTAATTCATATTACATTTGATCAGTGGTTCAAACCCCCATGGGCCTGATTTGCTAAATGTTTGCGTGTGTAAAATCACGTGCTAACTCCACACCACCCGCAAAAAAAAATTCCAAGCAGATCTACTGACGACGTGCAGTGAGGATTGAGTCTTTCAAATATGCAATTTAACACACGTTGTCCATTTTGCGTGTTTGCCTGCATGCACATGTAATATTGGGCGTTTCTACTTAAACGTGCAAAATACTGGGAGGGGAAATTGAAATACATGAATTTAGCATCTGCAATAATATTTACTAAACCTGAAAGTAGAAACAGGAGAAGTGATTGCGTGTTTATTTTAGTACGACTGAAAGGAACGTATTAATCAGATGCACAAATCTGGAGAGACGACTGCTCTCATTGTGGTGAGAAGGAGATGCAGAGAAACTAAAGAATACGTAGAGAATGTGGTTTTACACCTGTGGAAACATTTCTGAGATGACAGAGGATACAAATATTCAGACACTTGGTCTTTCCAGCGATGACATTTCTGAGTTATTGAATGAACTGAATGATGATTGACAGCCAATAACAAGGAGGAGAATACCAACAATGTCAAAACTATTTACGAGTCAGCATTTTCCTGCCTGTGAGTCATGTCAGCATATCACTGCTTAGATGTCCCACCAGTCCCGTTATTCAGGTGTGCTGTCACAGGTCCTAAATGTGTCCCGCAGAATTCACAGGGAGCTTCGTGAGGTTCACGAGCACTCGAGAGGCACTGAATGAAACTAATTCACCTGCTCATCACAGAAAGATCTGGACCTGCTGATCAGTTTGTTAGAGGATCTCATCCACCGTCCCTCCTCTTGTATTTGCTGACGTTCTATTATATCCCGTTTTTTGTATTATGATATCTTGCCATCTTATAATTTCATCTGTTGATCTTTTTGTTATTCCCACGGCATTGACTTTCTCGCTGATAATCTCCCACATAGCGTTTTGTTCTTGTTATATATAAAAGCTATTTATTCATTTCAGTGGGATCAGATTTCCTTTTGCGGTTCTTTCCGGTAGCTGGAATCACTTTAACACACGCAAATACTTCATTTTAATAGAGCGATTTGCACCTGATATCAAAAACGCAATTACTCTTAGTAAATCACCGGCAAAGCGGGTACAAAATAAATGTGCACAATTTTTGAATAAACACGCAATTTAGTATCCATTATTTGATACCTTAGTAAATCAGGCCCTATGTGTAATGGGAAAGGTGTAATGAACACGCAGAGAATTATTCCCAGACTCTGCAGATCACATCACTGTATGGAGCATTTTAGCATTTTTAAGCTCACTCTTTTGGTTTTATGCTCTACAAGTCTTCTGTTATGCGTCACTCTCACTGCTCTCATCACCATCAATCCAGCCTCAGCAGCAGGTCACAGTGAAAATGCTTTAAAAACTCCAACGAACACCAAACATCAGACAAAGCAGGACATGTAAACATAGCGGAGCTGTGGGTCTGTCATTAGCTGAGATGAAATATAAAGTTTAGCACAGTTGTCCGTGTTATCTGGGTCAAAGTAACTTGAACCCCATTATGATGTCCTCAGAAGCTGCATAAGTACAGCATAAGTCACAGAAACTGCAGTTTGGCTTTTTCCATGAATGAATCTTTGCATAATTTAACGTTTGATGTAATCAAGTCTAGTTTAGAGCACAGCTAAGTTTTACACTCCTGCAAGTTCCCGTTTAGCTAGAACTGTTCTAAAACACAGCTAAGCTAGAACCTACATAGATAGCATTAGAGGCAGTTATCTTTATTACTAAAATGGGTGTAGACAAAAACAGAGAAAAAAGAAGAGTGAATATTAGACTTTCACTCACTAGTTGAACACAACTAAAAATGAATGTTAATGTTGATCTGTGTCTGCTGGATGGGTAAAGAGGCAACTCTTTGCTCAATGCTGACATGTTAACAGTAAATAGATAATACCACTAATCAGTGTTGTGTTTACAGTTTGTTCTTCATCCTTTGAGTGGCCAAAATAAGTTCATTAATGCTACTTTAAAAGCGTGTAATCAACGGTAACTGTACAAGGAGTTTCAGATAAGAATGAGATGGACACCATTTGAAAACACTGGGACCTACTTTCACGAAAATAGCTGCTATCTAAGTGACTACCGGAGATCAGACTTATTTGAAGAACCCTGTTTACAAAACTGTTAATTTACGATTTAATTTTCATGCATTATTAACTCAGGGAGCTCATAATCAAAATAACAGTCACACAAAGTTAAAAGCATACACATGCTTCGTATTGTTCAGTTAAACAATACTATCTAGGATTTTTATGACGACAATAATGATTCAAATAATGTGAATAGGAAAAAAAAAAAAAAAAAGGATTGAAAAGGAAATGACCTGTGAATAATATAAAGTAGGAAGTGCACTGAGGGAAATGAGCCAAAGTAAAAGCACTGGTCATTTTCGGTGGTTTTTGTCTGTGCATGTGGCAAATGGCATTTTTGCTGCTTCAGCAAAAATTGCTCACTGCTTAAATTAGAGCTCAAGGCTGGGAAGGTTCACAGGGAGTGTGGCGATGGAGGAGCTGGAGGCACATTAGGACAGCTCACATAAAAGTAAAAGCAGGGATGCAGCATTCAAGCGAAGGAAGATAGTGACCATATACGAGGTAACCTGTGAATCAGGTGCTGTCACTCTCCCACCTACTAAACTCCACATGAAGCACAGACAGTGATAACTGAGGACAGGCAGAGGGAAACTTACAGGGAGGTCAGCGTAAAAGTAGTGTTTCCTGTCAAAAAGCGACTTCTTGTTTATGGTACAGTTGAAAGCCAGTCCTGTCATCACTGCTGCTTCGACACACCGCTTGTTCAGGACCTGGTGACACACGGGGACATGACCTGAGGAACAGACTAGACGGAAACATCACATTTGGTTTCATAAAATTAAACATTACTTACAGGTAGAGTGCCAGGTAAGGATGCATCAAAGAATGACACCAGGGAGTTTGGAGGAGCTGAGAAGCCAACTGAGGAGCCAGAGAACAGCTTGGTGTTGGAGTTGATCTGGGCATGGATTTCCAAGCCCACCACTCCAACCAGCTGCTGGGGAGCACTGAGGCACATGGTAGAGAGACAAAATAATACAAATTAAATCAACTGGAAAATGGCGGTAGGACAATAGCAAAAATATTCTAACTGAAAACAGTATAATGTCTTCTGTGGAGATGTCTAACATTTAAGACAATAACCCCAGCAATGTCATTTTGAGCGTGGTCGGATTAACCTTCTCTGGGGACCTGGTTCAAAGTAGCTGTTCCTCCCTGTCAGTACATGTGTACACAGAATTCCTGTGCTTGAATAACACAGTTTATTTTCTTGTGTAATATTGTCATGAAGCACTAGAATGCACAGTATTAAATTGAACTTTTGGAGGCAGCATCCATGATGTATATTCTCTTGAAACAAACCTCATGCTGAGACCTGGGATTCTGGGGATCATAGCAGCCTGTTGGCATTCACACGCAGAAACTGGGCTTAGAGACTCAAAATCTATAAAATGAAGTTTTAGAAAACTGGAGACATAGATATATCACATATATAACAAATTATGCCGACCTGTATTATAGGAAGTGTGGGTCCAGTTTTTTCTAAACTCAATACATATTAGTGACTAAAATTTACTAATTTGTGGCTTCTGCTGCAACAATTTCATTTTTGGTCTTTTTTTTTTTTAATAATTTTTTTGTAAGTAAATCAGTTGCAAACGCCCCAACGTTTATAAAAGTACACTTGCTCAATGAATTGAGAAAAAAATGGCTACCAGACTCAAAGACAGCAATCACTCACTTGAATGTATATTGCTAGTCTGGTACATGAGCAAAAATCTTTTTTTGTTTTTACATTGAGTGGTCTACTGCACACATGCATTAGTGTTTCCCCCGCTGGCCCCTCCAACAGGTTCCCACTTGGTCTGTGCATTGTATTCACAAAAGTGAGAGGAAAGGTATACAAATATGAAACCTCCCTGGATTAAAAATTAATTGTAGAAAGAGTAAAAAACAACTTTGTTTACAGTCGAAGTGTGGGAGAAAAGCCTTGTTGCGCCTCTGATTTTTTTGTTGGTTGCAATACCACGAGTGACCACCAGACAAAATGAACAGCGAAACTACATGGCTGTGATGCAACAGACAGCCAATTCAAATGAGCATACAGCATACAGTTTGTTTGGGAACAGGACACAATAACAGTAAAATGAATCTAACATAGCATCAACATTGATATATATTGATAATGTACAAGTAGTCTATCCTACGCATGTATCTGTGTTTTTGTGTGTGCATGTGCTTGACCTTTGTAAAGTAAATGTTCCTAAATTCACTGAATGTTTTACCTTGTACAGAGGAAAGTGCACCTGTCTCAGTGACCACATATTCTGTTTTCTTTTTGAATGAATGAGTTATTTGATTTTTGCATTTCCCTTTTTTGATTTCTTATTTGTAGTCACTGAGCCTGTTCTTGATATGGATCTGTCTCTGCTCTCTATATCTGACAGGAGAGAGATAATCAGCCAATGTATAATCTCTTTTCAGGGATAAATATCAGTCTGATCTACTTTGGCTTTTTAGATTCTTCCTTCCAGTGCTTTTCAAGTAGGTTTCTCTTAAATTGGACTATAATTGGTCTTATCCTGTATGGTGTTTGGAAAGCAGTGTTGTTGTGAAAATGGTCAGAGTGTGCGTGAGAGGGAGGACTTAGTCTAAGCACCAGCTGACATGAAGGACTGTTTTCTTGGCTCAGCTCTTGGGTTTGGATGGCTTTGGCATGTACATTTACATATACACCATATGGAGTTGTATTTAAAGTGGTTAAAATGGAAGTGCATTACAGTGCTCTACATTCATCTGTTGCCGTTTTTCCGTGTGAAATATTTCTGAAAAACTGTGTGTCCCAACAGGAAGCTATGATGACTGTGCAGACCTCAGAAGCCGATTACTTTGGAATGTAATGGTGAGACATTTTTACTGCAGTGTCGACAGAATGGGAGGAATATCAAAACACCAGTAGAGTTGTCCAAACCTCGTAGTTAGCCTGGCCACAATTATTGTATAATCGCCTCATCACAACTATTTGAGCTCACTACCGTGCTTTTGCATAATCATTAGAATCGCTTACGTTCATCTTCATGAAACAGCTGGATGAGAGTAAAAGAAATGTCACATTTTCACGTCATTTCACACTGTTCAAACATTTGACTGGCACTCTTTTTTTGTGATGAATTAGCACCAAACTAGGACATGATTTACTTTGATCATTGGTCCTTGTCTGTGTATATTACAGTGATATAGGCAAAGCCTAAAAGGCAAACAGAAATGTAATTTTATTTACATGTCACAACGTTCAAATGTCTCTTCTCTGTGTGCTGCATGTGTGATATTAAACTATGATTAGGCTTATGCTATAACAGTTTCATAAAATGAAGAGAAATGTCATGATCATGACATCCATACTTGTAGTCACACCGGATAAACAGCCAAAATTAGCTGTTTTTGTTGTGTTACAATTACAAACAAAGCGTATGGCTCCTATAAAATGAGCCGACTTGATCGCATTGCTGCTACATTGGATTTTGTTTTTGATGCAAGTGCCAGCAGTGCTGCATTTGCAGTCATTTGTTGACATGTCTGCAGTCCTCTTCTACAAAGCGGGAGACATTTTCCCCGTCAGATATTCCCGCATCTCCAACTCATAATTAAAAGGTTGGCGGGAAACCGTTTCCCCACACAGCTGCTGTCAACGGTGTTTTACACGATAATATACGCGGCTTCAATACAGCCAACGTAAGCAGGTCGGGTCTATGGCACTAAACAAACACAAAATACTCCACTTCAGCAGCCTCTCTTACCTTTTTACTCCCAGCTGTGGTTGACCGTCGCATTGCGAGCTTGATGTGCTTATTCGTCTAATTACACATAAAGTCTTTCGATATAATATTGACATTTGTTTTGTATTCTGGAGCAGCTCACTTGCTGCCACACGGGAGGCTGCCATGTTGTCCTTACAGCTCTAATGAACACGGGAGTTGTAGTCTTTTAGGCAGCCTTTAATATTCACGTCTATGAAGCTTGTTCGTTGTTTAAACTACAAATCCCAGTCTTGGCTGGA
This sequence comes from Embiotoca jacksoni, assembly GCF_022577435.1. Taxonomy (NCBI): domain Eukaryota; kingdom Metazoa; phylum Chordata; class Actinopteri; family Embiotocidae; genus Embiotoca; species Embiotoca jacksoni. The sequence continues at coordinate 15,131,716 of NW_027185392.1, forward strand.
TTCGAGCTTCCGATTTAAAAGTGCGTCATTTCCGTTTTAACAACTGGCGGGACTTCTTCACATGGTGGTAGCGCAGCAGGTAGTTATTTTTTTTTTTTTTAACACTTTAATAGTTGTTTATACGCGGCGCCGTTTTTTGACAAAATCCGCTCAACATGATGGCAACAAACGGAAAAGAGGACGTGTCAGTCTCTTCAAATGACGGCAGTGGATATTTTACTAAGTCTGACTCTGCTGCGGTGAACGGAGTCGCCCCGGAGGCACCGTCCCTCTCCCGGCTGCAGAACGGAGGAAGAGCGCGACCGCAAAAGTTCACCTTCAGCCCCGAGCCGAGCGTTGAGGATATCCGGCGGCTTCAGGCCGAGTTCACGGACGAGCGGGACTGGAACCAGTTTCACCAGCCCCGCAACCTGCTTTTGGCCATGGTCGGAGAGGTGGGCGAGGTGGCAGAGCTCTTCCAGTGGCGGGGAGAGGTGGCCGAGGGCCTGCCGGACTGGACCGAGTCCGAGCGGGAGCAGCTGTCGCAGGAACTGAGCGACGTGTTCATCTACCTGGTGGAACTCGCCGAGAAGTGTCGCGTCGACCTTCCCCAAGCGGTGCTCCGGAAAATGGCCCTTAACCGAATGAAGTACCCCGCCAGCAAAGTGCACGGCTCGGCCAAAAAGTACACCGAGTACAAGGACTGAGGGTGCGCGTGAGGGGGAACCGTGTCGATCATGGGACGCTGTCGCCGACACGCGCAAAGTCACATTTAATGGGCACCAGAGGAAGACGTTGTCTTTTACTGAAGCATTGCTGTGCTTGGGTCAATTTGATGTCTTGCTTTTTACAGACAATATTACAGTTATGCTGCTCCCTGAACATTTTTTAAAAGGTATTTAGCTTGCTTCCATCATAAGGGAGTGACAGAGTGAGTTTGGGAAAGCTGGAAGAGTTTAAGCAGATGATTGATGTCCTTCTGATCAACACTGACATGGAAAAAGGGGATGCAGAGATGCAAAAGTTTTTTCTTTTCTTTTAAATGATCCTTATTTCCCACCAAAGTTTGATGTTTTTTGTTTTTTTTCTCACTGCAACTGTTACAATTTTTCCAAATATAAAGTTGCTTGAAGTCGGTCCTGTGTTTTTGTCACTTATTTGTCAGCTGGTTTATAAAAGAGTTGGGCAGTTGGTCTGTTTACTCGGCTGCAACAAAAGCCGCCCGCATCAATGTTCATGTTACGATTTTGTTTAAGTGAAGTGCTTCATGATCACTTTAGAGGCTCTGGTAAGTGCCAGTACACACTTGTAAATGGGAAGAAGGGAGAACATAATGGGGAAAAAAAAAAAAATAAACAAGTGCTAGAGAAAGGAGAAGGACTAATTAATTAAACCGAAGCAAAAAAAACATCATTATCGATGGCAGCGATTGAGATGAATTTTTCTGGTTTTAGTGTTTTTCTGTAACTTTGTAATCAGCAGCACCAGGGTGGAATTACAACAAACCAAAGAATGTGTTGGATGTAGGGGCCTTTATTCTGATGTAAACGGAGGGCTGCGTATTGTACATTTCCACAGATGCTACCTGCAATAATTGACTTGCATAGGAAGGTGAGTATCCAATAAGAGTTTTATAATCCTGTGAATATTACAACAAGTGTGCAGAGAGGGGCATTTGACCAGATAATAGGCAGTGATGTGTCTTGCAGGGGTCATTTGTGACAAATGGAATAACAGAGTGATAAATTGTTGGGTTCCATCTTTAACCGCTCTATAAATTATTTCCCCATAACCAAACAAGGGAAGTAAGGTCATCTGAATGACCATGCGGTGGGCAGCAGGTATAAAGGAGGAACACTTTCTTCTAGATATGTACCAAGAGGGACACTTGCAGCCTTCCATCTGCATTTACAGTAATCTCCCCTGACAAGATTTGAAGTTACTGGTTGCCTGAAAATGGAATTGTTATGTGTGATAATAAATCATCACTTGCAAAGTGACTTACTGTAGTACTTGTATCTAAAAGGATTTACAGTTTTGGCTCATTCACCCATTCACACACACACGAGTCCCAGCAGTCTTTCGGGTTCAACATCCCGCCCGAGGGCATTTCAGGTCGGAGCCGGGGATCATACTGACAAATCAGTGAATCGTGGATTATCCGCTCTGTCTCCCTGTGACGTCATCATTTAGACGAGGCAGTATCTTATTTAAATCAGCAGGATTTAGTAGATGAATTATCGGGGGAAAAGGGAATGTGATGTCAAGCAGGATTTTGGAATATAGTCCTGCCTGCAACGATGTGAAACATTAAAAAAAAAAAGGCGTCTCTGTGTGCAAGAGAGGGGCATTTAGTCTAACACAGTGGAGAAAACGTCTGTCTGATTTTTCATTTGATGTGTTTGGAGACACAAACATTGCCCTCAGCTGTATATCCTGGTATTCGCTCAGAAGCATGAGTCATCCACTGGCTGCAAAGAAGAAAAGTCATGCATCAGTAAGATGCTGCTGTGTACAAGACGAGGCCGACTTCAAAGTAAACAGCTTTTTACTTAAGAAGATAGGACATGGCTTCCCACATTAAGAATGAGCAATTGTCCATTTTCGTGGTGTTCATCCAAAAACTTGGCTATGCAAACTCCTCATCTGGTGATGCAACGTATAAATACATCTTTTTCATTTTTTGGCTCCTTGAAGTGAAAGGTTGTAGGAAAAGTAAGGGCTCAGCATTTTTTTTCTGACTTCATCAAATGGAGCAAAAATAACCACTGTAGCTCCTTAAATTTGTTTTTCAAGATCATAAATCCTCACCTCCAACATTAATTCCCACACTTGTGCAAGGTTTGCTCTGCAGCTAAATCACAAAATAATTTCCATCCGAATTTCCATCCAAAACATAAGCCATCACTTAGTGTAGTAGAGTTTTGAACTGCACAGTGAACCCCTTTGCAAAACAGTGTGCATTATCTTAAATGGCTGATCTTGACACCTTACCGGTGCTATCTCAATATTCACTGGCTAGATGTGTGCCAGGCAGAGAGCAGGCTGTAATTACAACTGTCTCAGAAGCTGTTTCAGCCCACATCACTGCTCCTACTGCAGTTTCCTGTCACACTGCTTCACTGAGAAGACATATGCCCGGCCAGAAGTTATTCTGGAGACGGTTTGTTGTGAGTATTCTGTATTTCAGAAAAATCTTGCACAAATGCAAGACAAAGTATGTTTTTATGTGAAACACTGCAAGTAATTCTCTTGCTGTGAAGCACTTTGAGCTGCATTTCAGGTATGAAAGGTGCTCTACAAATAAAGTTGATTATTATTATTATTTATAGACTGGAATATATGTGGGTGTTTCCATATGGTAGTTTAGCATGAAATTGCTGCACACATAAGAAGTCAGGCATGAAATAAGACTTTCTAAAGCTGCCCCTGCACCTCGTCTCACCGGAATGACTGCTTAAATTACCCATTCACAATTGTCCATTACCCCCAAACAGATGAGTGCCACTTAAAACAAGTCAGTGTAACATAAGTAATAACATATAGTTAAATTTAACAAACAATAAAGTACAGCCTTCTTTATGTTCCTTCACACAGCAGTTCTACTGCTTACAGCAGGTATAACCAGCAGCTTGCTGGATAATATAAGCAAACTTTAGGTACATATAGCTTTGTTACCGACATTACTAATCTCAGTTCACTTGCAGTAGCAGCGTTCACTGTTTGGGAAGTATTTTATAGCATGCCTTAAAGGATTTTGAAGGTGAAAATGGATGACTAGATGGATGAATGAATGGATGACTGAATGACTGCATGACTGATGGATGGATGGATGGATGGATGGATGGATAGATGGACATACGGATACATACTTTGGACTAAAGCATCTCCCAAATCAAGAAAAGTAACTTATAATGCTAAGTATTCAGTTTATCAATGATGCATATGAATGATAAAGCTTCAGAACTTTTCCCGTGCTAAATATTGTGGTATGAATAACTTAAATGTGTTCTGCAGTAAATACATTAAAAGTAACATATCTTCATAAGTTACATATGAAGGTTTTTAAAACCTTTAGGATCCCGAAGGATGAGCAGTGGGGATATTCTCTGAAATCCTTTTAAGTCCTTAAGACTTTAAGTACACTTAAGAACTAATATGTAATGGTGGATTCAATTCACTGTTGATAAGTGTACTTCATTTATGCTCTACCTGCTATTTGATGGAGGCGTTTTTTTTTTTTAAGCCAGCGTGGTAAAGTGGCTCGGAAACGCGACAAACACAGCAAAGTTCCCTGAGAGTAGGAACCTCCTCACAAGTGTCATGGTAAGTTGTATTTTTCCAGGCAGTGTTTGTATGTTTGGACTGCTCCAAACCAAACAACACAACAGAACTGCAAACTGCATTGATATCTCTCTTTGCGTGTGCATTTATCGTTATGTTGTATTTGAAAGTGGGAAATAATTATCTTGAAGTGCAGTCATGTCTCACTGGGTTTTCTTCTTTTACTCATCCACACTTAAAACGTGTATAATTAGCTGAGAGTGATGTGAGGAGATGCTTTTGGTACCCTTGTGTCTGCCTGTTTTGAGAGGGAAGTCAGATGTTTCCTATGGTGCTATTTCCTGCTTGACTACGCTGGCGCTGAGGGCATAATTACATTTTCAGACTTTTGATGAGTTTAAATCTTAGATTTTCTTCTGCTTTATAATGGTCAGCTCAGCAGATACCCGATCAGGCCTGCAGTTCCTTGTTGTGAGTTTCAAAAGGATGTGGGACGTCAGGTTTTTCACGCTCAAACAGATAGACTTTCAAAGACGCATTTACTCGGGTGAATGTATTTATTTTTGTGTGCGGAGAAGCTTCAGTCTCTCTGTCTTTCTGGCCGTTTCCTCCTCCTTTTCACTATCAGTCACACACACACAGACACTCTTTTATCCTGCCATAGAGACAGCAGTAGGAGCTGTCAGATCTCACACAGCAGGGTTATCCAGCGGCAGGGGTTCACGTCACATCAGATCCCATCCCACACACACACACACACGCACACACGCACGCACGCACGCACGCACGGAAGCACACTCAGACTCTTTTTTTTTTCTTTGACCGTTGCTAATGGATAGGCATGATTTCTTCCCTTTTTTTTGTGGTTCTGCCAAAGACAATCACATCTTAAACACCCCAAATGGATCCATTCTGAACATCGACTCCTTGGCAATTTTCCTCCTTTTAATCCAGACCGTACAGCTGAGCCAATACAGCAGTCTTATAAGTCAAACTCCCTGCCAAACAATGAAACATTTATATGAGGGTCTTCGTGGTTTACAATCACTTCAGTCTTTATTGTCTGCGGGGGCTTATTTGGTTACAGCCTGTAAAATACATGGCTGTAATATTGTCCTTCCCATTTCAACGTTTTATACTTTTTTTTGATAGATCGCATTTAGTGGAAATGATGTAAAATGGTGGATGGAATTTGCTTAAATATCATTCTGTCATCTACATATAAAATAAGACCTTGTTTATTTTGTTTTAGGGATGATGACCAAGGTCCTTCTGGCTTTGTTTTTCACAAATGTAACACCTTTGGCACCCGGCAGTTTAGATCACCTGTAGCAGTTGGCTGTGTGAATGTCCTTTGTCCATTAAATCCATTAAAGAGTGTTTTTGTTTTTTGCTACCTGTAATAGACCTTTCTCCTGGCAGACATTCTGACATGTCAAAGCACTAAAAGCACAGACGTACTGGCTCACTGGCAAAGGTCGACGACACGAGTCATAGTAAATGTTACTGGATGCACCCACTGGATTACTGACTGAACCAGCAATATTTACTGGACACAATGGTACCGGCTGACTTTACCAGCAAAATCAATGAACACACAAACAACTAGATCAATAAGCAACACACACAAATGAATTAAAAATAAATAAATTGATAAATTAAATTAGATAACTGAAAACAACATACAATAAACAGAGGGGGGGAAATGTATAAAAGCAGCTGTTAAAGTATATTGAATTGTGTACTATAGAGAGTCAATTAGGGGCTCATTTACCAATCAAGTATTTCAAGAGATTTGAGAAAACGTTGCATTTCATTTTTGAATGATGTTAAATAAGGCTGCACGCTACACAGTTTGTACTTGTGAATGAAAACGTGGACAAAAATGCCATTAACTGCTTCAGTTTCAGTCCCACTGCCTGGGTTTACTGAGACAACCTGAACAACAGAGCCATCATTAAAGTTAATAGCAGTAATATCTGTTCTTTTTCTAATCTGACAAATCAAAATGTTAGCCCTGTTGTTCCTGATAATGTCCTGACGTTCAAATGGGGTCATTAAGTCTAAGTGAAACTGCAGTAAAAGATTAAAGTTGTCTGTGTTCGAAAAACCTCTTGTTGAACATCAATAGATAAAAAGTCCCATCTACCTTGTTCAGGTAGTCAGCTCCAATTGGCTGCTGCACTCATACCACATACAATATTTGCACACCTGCAGCAAAGATGGAGCAAACCATTGTTTGACGGGGAGTCTATTGAAACTCTCCGTCCACTGCTGCCACCTACTGGTGTGTAACTTTTTGCAAATTGTTACATATAAAATGACCTAGCCTGCTAACAAGTCTACCTGTGTAAGTATAAGACATAAGATGCCTTGTGTCCATTCTCGATGTCAAAGGGCACCTTATGTGCATCTCTCCTGTCCCCTATATGATGGACTATACAGTGGACAAGGTCCATTTGTGATTGGCCAGTTGTTCACTATGTATTCCACTGTATAGTCAGCAAGTTGACAGTCTGAGCACAGGAGCTAAAGCCAAAAGGCTTTGATAAAGCAGCATTAGTTAATGCTCTGGGAATCAGAACGGGCTCTAATTGCATGTAAACGCTGAAGGAAGCCTTTCCTGTCAACCACTTGTGTTGAGAACCGTGACTTTGACTTTTTAAGGGTTTCATTTTTCACTCTGCAAAGATGGCTGGATAATAATTAGCCGCTTATGCCAGTATCCTTTCTGTACATATTCTTTGGTTTTGTGCAACCCAAGTTTGTGCCTCTAATGAATAGCAATTATTTCTGAGTCACAGACCTAAGCATCATATTTTATATATAAAAAATGAATATTTCGCAATCGAAAGCTACAAAAGTATGTTTCACAACAGAAAATCCAAATAAAGTGCGTATGACAGAAATACAATATACTGTGTGCATATACTTGTATATATCAATGTTTTTTTTTAGTTCCTCCCATGACCCTGTTCAGGATAAAGGGGGTATGAATGATGGATGGAGGAATATCGCATCAGTACTATCTGAATAAAATATCCTTCTTAATCAATCTGAATCGAATGAGGTAGTTTCAGTTTAGATTTCAACATTTGGGGGAAAAAGATGGGTTCTGTTCATTTTTATGCTTATAAATGCTTGTAATGCTCTCGCTGCTGGCTACTTTTATGCTTTTTCACAGATCCAGGCTTGTGCTCATTTTGCTTATGTGCAATATTTGCCTTTGTGTTAGTTGTGAATTAGTTTCTTGCAATTGCTGCTGGTCTTTTTTTTTGTGGTTTTGCACATGGTTATGATGCTCTAAAGCTGTTAGTTTGCATAGTGGTGAAACACTGTGTTTCAATATTGCAGTGTTATGGAATCAATTGGTTTTTTGACCATATTTCCCCCCAGGTTTCTGATGTTGTTTTTGTTGAGTTGCCAAATGGTTCACCGCAAATTGGGCCTCAAGTAGAGGATGGTATTGCACAATGGCTTCAATAAAAATGATGTCTAGTATGATAGCTTTAGGATTGTAAACATTAGTGCTGTCTTTCAGACAACCCATTCATATAATCACTTTACTTTAATAATGGCTTTAAGGGAAACATACTTCATATTTAGTCGAGAAATATCTAAACTAATTAGGTAGGTAGGACATCATGCTTTACTCCTATCATAAGTAGACAGCACAGTTCTTATTTGAGGTTTTACATTGTTGCTACTCCTCACCTCTGCACCCTTTAACAACCTTAATATTTATAATTCATGATAACTTGCTGCTTATAAAGTCTACATAACAATTTTATAAGTAAGATGCCTCTGTGCTCCAAGCTCTAAATTCTTGTGCTTTAATATATAGAGATATTGTTGCAGCTGTGTTACCGACGTCTCTGAGTTTTGCTACTTTATGTGAGGTGGATTCAGATGTATCGGTCTCAATTCACTGGATAGTTTCTTCCTCTGATAGTCAGAGGTGTATTGTTGGAAAGTGGCCACGCAGCAACTTGGAGCTCAGCCCGCACTGCAAACATCACTTCACCCCTCTGCGGCTCGTCCAGCATTTTATGAGCCCTGCCTCCACCCTCGGATCCACTTGTAGGCTCTGATTCCCCTGTGGAGGAGTTTATCATTGTCACTCCGCAATCTCGTCTGTGCTGAGCTCAGTGTTTGCTTGCAGGGAGTGATTGAGGTCAGTCTCAGACACCAAATAAACTCTGTTCTACTCTGTATCCGTTTAATAACACATCAGTTCCAGGTGAGGTGGCTGACTAAATTACCTTTCCTTTACTTATCTGCAGTGCACTAATGTATGCTAGTGATGTAATATGTATCTTTAACTGCTTTCAGTTGCCATAGCCGCCAGGCCTCGGTTGTTCCTCTGAATCATGTGGGCCTGTTTTAATAGCCTTTGTTTTGCATTTAAAGCTCATGCCTACTTGTATGGGATATTTTTCTGTGTGCTTCATGTGCACTTTAAACAAATTGCCTTCCTGGGAAAAATAACACTGAAAGTGAAATGAACTTAACTCAGCTGGAGTGAATGAATAAATGAATGAGTGTCAGGTAAAGGCCAGTATCCAATTATACCATGCATGGTAACATCTGAAATAATAGCTTTTGCTGTTCTTTTGTAGTATTTCTTTTTCATTAAAGTTGATTCAGATATAAAACATGGCATTTTTGCTTTCTTTAGCAATGCAAGGTAATACAAATTTTGTTTAAACCACATCAAAGATGGCCCTGTTGTTTTGTAAAGTTTTGTAAAAACCTACTGTTTATTTAAATCAAGTACAACAAAGCTTAGAAAATGGGCCTGCTACTGAAGTGTAAAACTGATGGGATAATGGTTTCGGTTTCAATGTGTGATTGTACAAACTTGGTGTGAAAAGCTCTGTCACCTATGTGTTGTTTTAACAGACTTTATTGCCATTGTCAGCCAGGATGAGAGCGACCCAACAAGCTGTTCAACGTTTGTAAACAGAGTATTGAGAGGATCTGCAGATACAAATATGAAATATTTTAATTTCTCCATCACTACATATATTCTCCTTCTGAATTAATTAAAAAAAACTCTATGCATATCGCCTTAAATGATTAACTACACACCTATAAGCTCTCAGTGTGAAATATCGCCTAATCCTGTAGACCCAATGGTGCTTCAATCTGGTGCTTACAGTGGGTAATGGTTAATGTATTATGTTAATATTCCCGCAGAATGTGTTCTTGAGATTTTCTCTTTGGAAGGGACATACCATGAAGGACAGTAGAAAAAGCTCTCTGGATGGTTTTGGGTTCACATTAAATTTAAAAATCCATGTTTAATTTGGAGGGGGAGGCGTTCTAAGTTTTTTTTCCGTTAAGATCAATGGTTTTAGACAGTTAAGGTTAACTCGTATTCTGATGTTACAGCTTAGTATTTGACATGATAGAAAAACATAAAATAAGGCACATTTGTACTGTATGTCAAGGACACAATAAAGTCCAAGAAACATTTCTGTCGAGGTCCTGGAGATGAGGCGATAACATACATTCACTGACTGACAACAGCTTTAATTTAGTTTGCATCTTAATTATACAATTATTTAATGTCCTAAATATTTTATCATTGCAATTTATCTGTAAATTACTTACAAGTATGGACCATTACGTCACGCTGACTGTTCTCTAAACATCTGTAGTTTCTTGTTTAACAGCAGTAAGAATAGATGGTTGCCAGACGATACATTACAGAATGGGAAAAGCGACCAGATACCTTATGATGAAAAATGTCTATTTTTGTGTACAGCTAGGCCAAGAAATCCCAAAGTGCTCACTAAGGGAGTGAAGCTATATGTCAACTGATAGAAACATTTCTTTGACATCCTCCGATCTCTGTTTGTGTCAGACCTGAAGCAAAACAGAAAGTGCATCAGTGTATAGTTGTTTTCTAAAATTTGGATTGTAGTTTTATGTGCATAAGAGAAGTTTGTATCAAACTATGGATTCACATCACAGTTCTGAAAGTCTGAGGAGCATTACCTTCACAAATATTTGAAGCATTTATTGCAGAGCTACAGCACTAGATTGCAATGGGTTGCGCAGGTGTTGCCGGTATTGTGTCCAACCCCTGTGGACGCAAATGAGATTTGCAGCAGGTACTAAATGGTAAGCAACCATAATTGTGAAACACATCTGACAGATGTATCTGACGTGTGGTTAATAACAGGAATGATCAAAGTGTGACAGAACAGGCACAGGTCCCATTCACATAATGGCAACAGGGAGCCAGGAGCAACAAAGCTAATATATGACAGTGAGAGGCAGGAGAATTGTCTTTTGATTGAGTGGAGCAACGTTAAAAAGACTCATGCTTAGCTCACACACAGTGCTACTCAAACTAAAAAAAAAAAAAAAAAAAAAAAAATCCATGAAGAGTAAAGAACATAAAATAGTTTTCAGTGTTAAAATATATTTAAAGGATGCTAATGTTCTATGTTTAAAAAGTCAAACTACTGGGAAAGAGTGTATAGAGTGAATCCAGGCTCATGAAAAGATAATAACAGGTGCAGAGTTAGTTTTCTAACTAAAAGCCGTCAGAGAGTGCAGTCCTTCATCAATGCAAATAGTCCACTCTTCTATGACATGCAAATCTGAAAAATGAAACCGCTGGATATATTTCTGAAACTACTAGAAAGATTTCCAAATATATTTGTGCCAAGCTGAAGGCTCATATCTCAACTATTGTATTGGTTTTTCCCACTGAAACTACTGTCTATAATGACTGTCTGTGTAAGTCTGAGCATGGACATCTAGGATAACTAGTACTCATGAATGTCAATTGTAATATAGGGTAACTGTACATTTCGAATGGCCCACATTTTGTAACAATTTTGTAACATCTACTGGATTTTAAGATGTATGGCATTAAGTAGGCAAATGTCTTTTCTTGCGAAGAAATTGAACCCTTTTTGTCTTAAACCAGGGTTGCTTCAATGTTTGAACTGGTCACATGACAGTTGATCACAGCCTTTTTCAAGGAGACACTCAGAGATCAGAGGTCCGGTAGTACCAGGTCAATACCCCTCGAGTACTTTTCTGGTAATCCAAACAAACAAATCGCACCAAAAAAAATAACCTCCTCGGCTGAGGAATTGGTCTAAAAGGGGAGCCTCTCTATAAACATGCATGTATTCGTGCTTCTGCGTATTCATTCTTGTGTGCTTGTTGGTCAAGTGACCACACACCGAGCTGAAAACGTCATCCAGGACACTTTAATGCCTCCTTCCTACTTTCCGCTGTTTGTATGATAACTGACCAAATTATTAACATTTGAATTTTTCACCTTTTGCAGGTGGGGTAATTGGATTCATCTGAAGAGCCTCTTCTGCTTTTAAGTCAGGTTGAGGGTAATTCATCAATATAATACGAATATTGTTTTTTTCTTTAATGTCTACAAATCCTGTGAAAAATGCCAAAAGCAACACTCTAATCTGGCTCGCCTTACTTTTCAACTTTCCCTCTCTCTGTGGCTCTCAGACCCAAACCCTCTTCTTTCTACTAAAACTTGCATTTTAAAAAACACAAACACATACTTTCACTGAAAATAAATTGCAGCTGGGCACTATAGTTTGCTGGAAATGTTATTCAATTTGAAGTAAAAAATGCATTTGTTGAGCTATTTTCAGCTGCAAATTTGGTGGTTTAGTGAGTATTTACAGCACCAGAACCGTATTTGTGGGGTTCAAAATAAAATGTCAATATTCACGTGTCATGAAGTGCAACGGTGGGGTTCATTGATACTTTCTTTTGGATTTTAGAGCTCTACAGCAAGGAGGAATAAGCTACAACATATTAGGGTTTGGCTTCACAAACAACTGTTAATAAGACCAATTAAGATTACGTCTGTTAATGGAAATTGTTGCCGAAAAGACATAGAGTGGCATTAGATTAGATCCTCTGATACTGAGAGATATACAGACAACTTGAGTACTGTCACATGTCCGAACTCCTGTGTCTAACAACGTTGCCAGGGCAGATTTGGCTTAACATACATCTTTGATTTTCCACCGGTCTGCCACCGTCTACTATCACTCTATTCCCGATTTCCTGGCATGTCCCAATCCAGCATGCCAAGCTCGACTGCTCCTGGAGGGGCTGCGTAGGAGTGATAGACAGTAGTGACATCCTAAATCAGCCGTAGAGACTGATCAAAGTGCTGCATTGTTAGACTGAAATTGGACTTGGGCTGGTTGCGGCAAGCTCAAAATGAGGCAAGTTTCTGTCCTGTCTGGTCTCATTTCGAGCTCAGCATTTTGAATGATTTATCACACAGAGTGTGGTAATGATGAGGGAGAAGTTCAAATAGAGAGTGACACATTTTTGGTTGAGATGTTCCTACCACAGGGAGCTAAGAGGTGTTGTTATTCAAATGCAGACTTAAGTCTTTGAACGCTCTTTGCTAGCTTTGCTTTCTGTTCTGAGTAGATTTCCCACTTTTTACGCTTCAGTTTTCTTTTCTCTGCCCAGCATGAAGAAGAAGTCAGCACCTGACTTTTACTTCACACTTCGGAGTTGGAGGGAATTTCATACTTCTACATTAAAGTCAAATACAGTCACTTCCTTAAACCAAAAGCAAAACTGACCAATAAGCAGCCTGCATACGATACAGTACTCCCTTACCATGTTCTCTGTTTCTAAGGACTGAGGATACAGGATCCTCTTTGAGTAGTATCAATAGCTATCTAGGCTGTTGCTATGTTGAACTGTTGCTATGGAGGAGTCTTTCACCTTCGCTTTGAGATGGACAGCTGGAGCGTCGCCACAGGGAGGAGCCCTTTCTCTCTCTTCTTCCTGTGTGATGCTTCCCGAGGAGCCCAGCCTGCTGGAGTCAGTGGGGGTTCCTTCCTCACATTGATAAAAATAAAACAATGACTCAGAGGGAAGCTGATCAAGTTCAAGAAGTGACTAAAATGTACAAGTTGGGAGAAACGCAGCAAATATTCACAGCAGCTCTCAACAGGTTTAAGCATCATTGCTGCCTTTTTGCACTCCGTGAATATTAAACCAGACCCGACTCATTTAAGGGCCTCAAAGCATGCAGAATACTATTAAACACTGAAACACACTGTGTGAAGTAATAAAGAAAAGTATTAAAGAAATGGCAGAAAATAGTTTACTTTTGTTGTAGAATTACAAACCGTTGGCTAATTGTTTATGAGCCTGTTCTGTCAAACTGTTTTAACACCCGAGGCAGCTGCCTGAAGAATGTCACCATATTCAACTTTCCAATAATGATTAATAAGATTGGTAGTATTGGATGTTACAAGAGAGTCACTAATATTCTGTTTCTATGTGGACAGACAGTTTTAAAGAGAATTTTTAATTCAATCATCTTTTTCATTATGACAAGAGAGGTGGGATTTATTAGTCAGAGGGATGTGTGTAAGGAGGAGATGTAGGTGTGTGTGTATCTCAGTTTCCTCAGTCTTACGATTTTATTCTGCAAATTACACTCGTGAGCGAAATTGTATATTGACCCCCACTTTGCCTAGATGCAAGTTGAAGCCACTGTGGATCAGACTTGTTCCAGCACATCCCCCTAACACCCTATTAGCAGCCGGGCCACTGTTGACAGCACCCCACAGGCCTTGCAGTTTTGGAGATGCTCCATCACAGTCATCTGGCCATAATGATTTGGCCCTCGTTAAAGTTGCTCAGGTCTTAAAATCTGCACACTTTTTACACGTCCAACACTTTGACTCCAAAAACTGTCTATTGGCTTGAAGTAATGTGTCCTAATTCTTGACAGGCACTGCTGTTAAGATAACTAATATTATCTGCTTCATCTATAAGTGTTCATCATGTTTGGGTTCATTATGTTTATCAACTTTACAGGCGTTATGACAAAATGCATAAAGACTTTCTAAAAATGGAACGATTTCTGGTACAATACAGGGTTTCACAAGTGATGGTAAACTTGTGATGTGTGTCGGGCAGCACTGCTGGATGACCACTGTGTGAAGGAATTTTCAATCATCATTGGGTCTCCCTGTCTCATCAATCTGGTCTCTCTGTCTTGTCTGATCTCCTTAGCTCATTAGTCACTATGTCCTCCTGAAGTCTGTTGTGCCATAAGGGAAGGTCTGTTGTGGCTAAAGATGGAGATGATCTTCCAAGGTTAAACCAAGACCCTGTTTCTATTTGGCTATTTCAATCCGGACACATGCAATCTCACCACAAGTGGCCAGCAAAAGTACAGGTGGAAACACACCCAAGAAGCGTTGAGGTCTGATCTGTTCAGACCACATTCTGGCCTGGCACGCATGTGTCCACATTCGTTTAGTAGTGGAAACACAATCCATCCTGAGGACGCATTGTAAGACCGCCTACACAGCTGACATCCTCTGAATATCAATAAAAAATAAATGCAGATCTACGTTCCTGTGTTGGTATCTGACCAGGTGCTCCGGTGTGTTACCGTCACATTACAGCAGGTTCGTTAGTTTAGATTCCCCCCCCCTCCATTCAGTCTTTCACCTGATCTGATCTCTGCCTGCTCTTCGTTTATTTTTTTTATTTAATGTCCTGTGTGATTCTGCTGAGCAGCTGAACTGTAGCCGACTGACAGCAGGAGAAACCTACTGCAAACTGACGTTATGAAGCAGCTAATTAGTGAATTCAAACACACGACGCGTGTTTCACCAAAGCCTCCTCTGGGTTTATCTTTTTTTTTTTTTCTTTGAGTTAATATCGTGTTATTTCCGACACAAATCATCCACAGCAGTGGGAAAGACGCAGCGGAGACGCGCTGTGGATCAATAATTAATTAATAATGAATTAATTTAAGGAGCTGTGAATTAGTCTTACAAACTCCAGTGTTCAGACATTTACAAACGTCATAGCCCTATATTTGTAACACACGGAGCATTAATGAGCCTACCTGTAGCTTAAACTCCTCTCCTCATGCATCTGTTTGTCTTGCAGTTTGTCTCCTGTAATTTCCGACACATCGGACCCACACCTCCGATCACGGCCGGGAAGCATGTGTCCGCATTGAAATAGCCAAATGGAAACAGACCCTAAGTTTCAAGGATGAGGCAGGCGTCTCTCCTTATCTGGAAATATAAAACATTCTGGGGAACAAAAATAACCGAACTCGGACATGTTTTGGCAAAACACTTCAATACCTGTCTCTTGGTCTCTCCTCGATCAAGTTCTGTCAATGAGCATTGCAGACCAAATAAACTCTTTTTTTGTTTGTTTATCCTTTCTTGTCGAAAACCTTGTGTCAAAATAAATTAAATTACAATTAAATTGGGCCTAATCTGGCAATGCCAGTGAAAATAAATGTTTTCAGTTTAATAATGCACTTTGACTCAGTTCATAATGCAAGACGATGAAATCAGATACATCTTTTGCATACAGACTAATGTCCGTGCTTTGGCTTAAGCAAAAACAAGTGGTTTAGCTAAGAAAAAAGATTGTGATTTTGGTCAAATAAATCAAACATTTTCTGTCTCGCTTTAAGTCTGCCTTGACCTGTTCAATATTTAACTGAAACTATAGTATCTGTCTGTGCTGAGAGTGTCTAAACACCACCATAGAAAACCTTGGTATTGCTTTAGTTGTTACAGAGCTTGGAGGGAAAACCAATTAAAACTAGGTTATTAAAAAATTGCTCTTAAAGTTTGATAAGTATATTATAAAAAATGTAATCCAGGTGCCCTGATGTTTCCCTGTAATGTGGTTCACTGAGCTTGTGAGAATATACACTGGCTTGAGAAAGTCTGTAAAATTAATGAGTAAAAAAGTTATCAAAATATTGATCTAAAGTGCAATGAGATGCTTATACACCACATCACCTGCCCCCGGCACCGGAAGATTATGTTTATATTTAATGTAATATCTCAAACTGTCTTAAAACAGTATATTCACAAAGAGGAAGGACTTTTAGGAGGATGACAGTCAATGAATCTTTAAATGAGGCAGGTGTTTTGAGCACTGCAGCACTGCCCCTCCATGGAGACCCGAAATCAGAACATCCTGTCTGTAGGCCCGCCGAGGACAACCTGCTGTTTCACTTCGGCTACGCTGCTGTGCCCAAAGATCATGAATGCAAGGACGTATTCAGTGTCCCCAAGTGCCCACCTGGGGCAGCTGTTTTGACGGAGGCCAGTGCAAAGCTGTGCCAGCTGCTGGGAACGCTGCTGTAACCCTTCTGGTGCGAAACCAACGTCATCGCAGCAGTCCTGCATTCTCTATGCGAAATAAACAGAAAAGGTGCACACCTGAGTCACTGTCGCTTTTCTGCCAATCTACATGCCAAAACTGCCACTGAGAATATTCAGGTCCAACAGTGGATGCAATGTTTCAAACAAATCCCTATCATCAGTTGCTATTGTTTGAGTTTAGTTTATTCCTATATTAGTATTTTATTTTATATCCCTACAAGTCCTCATATGACACCTGGTTTCCTTCAGTAGTAGAGTTTTCCGTTAACCCCTGCTGTGAGGCTGTTTGAATTCTTGATCACTCTTGGAGCAGCAGCTGTGGCTGATGCTCTTTGTATGAATACCACCCGCTTGTGTTCCACAGAGCAGGGCCAGAATACAGATGAGCCTTGCTTAGACCCACAAACACCTCCCCATTAGACCCCTCATGATAATGTGTGCTTCCCTGTAGTAAAAGCCACACCTGCT
Source organism: Embiotoca jacksoni (assembly GCF_022577435.1). NCBI lineage: Eukaryota > Metazoa > Chordata > Actinopteri > Embiotocidae > Embiotoca > Embiotoca jacksoni. The sequence continues at coordinate 15,148,641 of NW_027185392.1, forward strand.
ATGGGTGCTTTACTGCCCGGCTTCATTTGTCTGTCAGAACCGGGCCTCTTTTCCTTGTTTTTTCCTTCCTTGGTCATTACGCAGTTGTCTCTTTGGCTCGTTACTATCCTCCATGTCCTCCCCCCCTTCAACTCTCCATTGTTCCCCGGCTCCCTCTCCTCTCACCCTGTAACTTGTCAGACCTTTGAGTAGCTTCCGCTCAGGGGTCATCGGCTCTCTCCCTGTGTTTTCACTGGCAGGCTATCACTCAGCACCGCTGCAGGGAAAACAGACAACAACTAATACCTCACACCAGCACAATAACCCCCACCATAAGTACTAGAAGTCAAGCAGTGAACTTTAAATAGGGTGTTCCTACTTGAGATGACTGGAACAGGGTTATGGTACCAGACAATATTGCACTTGGGGAGGAACTATAAAGCTCTTTATAGCTGGCTCAGTTGTACCGTACTGCAGAGTCAACTTCCAGCTATGTAATCACCCACAAGTGTACATTAGCCCCACCCAGGAGAAGTCGGCATTGTTGCTCTCATTATATTTTAAGCTCGCCATAACAATACGCACAAGGTGTATTAAATAAATAGCACATTGCACACCCAGAGCAATTCAGAGTACTTTACAGAAAAGAAGATTATAATCAGAACAATTAACAATGGGGATTTCGAGCAAAAATACTCGGTCATAATTGCTGGGAACTATTCGCCTGTTATCCAAAGACATCCATCAGCCTCACTGCCCGGCGTATACACACACACAGAAAGAGAGAGACTCACTCACAACGCAAACTCAGGCTCCACAAATGCTATCAAATCTTTAAAATCCCTCGACTTCTACAAAGCTGATGGGAGTTTGTTTTGTAGCGATCATCTTTGATAGCCGTTGTTTGTTCTGCACGTCTGACATCACGCCTCGACATGGTGACAAAGCTAACCATTGATGATTAATCTGTGGATGAACCTCAAAGATTTGACCAAGATGTGGCATTCAAATGGAGAAGGTTCATGTAAAATAATTTCTGTACTCTTCTGACACCACTCTTTTTTCGTCAGACAAAAAAAATCTAGCAGAAACCAGACGCGACCGTCACCACCTCCAATTGGCCTGTGAAATTCAACATTTACTTGGTTGTCCAGAAGTGTCGGCCACAGAGACTGACAGAGCAGCTGAGCCGCCTCGTCAACTCTATTTACAGCCAAACATGGCAGCTCATGGATTATGAATGTTTGATGCAGTATGGGGCGATGTCCTCCCACAGATCATGGGGAGGCAGAGTGCCTCAAATACATGAAGTGAGAACCTGCCATATTCATGGATCACAGTCATTATTAATGCCTCTGCATATCTATGACAGGTACATGCGGCACAGAGCACCTCCTGGTGTGCAGAGTCGAATGGATTGTTGGGCCCGACAGAGTCTATATTGAGTATGATTATTGGAGCTACGTCATGTTATTATTTGTAGGGGAATTCTAAGAGAAATGTTGACAAGTACCTATTACAGTTGATAAGGCTTTAATGCCATTATAATTAACCTCTGCTGTACATTGTAGATATACTACACTACATGGCGTTCCTGTGTAGTGTCATGTCACGTCTATTTTAGTCCAAAAACTAATGGTTGTAAGGAATATAAACCAGACCCTCCAGGAAGTCAGAAATTGCTAAAAATTAATGCAAATTCAACCAATCTCCGCAATTTGCAGGAGTTTGCATTTCTGCAAAACATCAGCAATTTTCCGCAATAAAAATACTCAGTAGAAGATCTGCTAAAGGCATTACAGCCTTGGCTTATCAGAAAAAAAACTTAGTGATGGGGTTTACGGGAAATGTGGTCTTCTCATTAGAATTAGGCTACCAATTGCCACACTTCCCTGCAGCAGTCTAATCATACAGTGTGTATTGAATTACATGAGTTCCATTCATCCATTTTACATTGCTCATACAGGGTCGGGTCGCAGCGGCTGCAGGTTTAGCAAGCTAGCCCAGATATCCCTTTCCCGAGCAACATTTTCCGAGCTCCTCCTGGGACGTCCCGAGGCGTTCCCTGGCCTGATGAGATATATATTCCATCCAGTGTGTTCTGGGACTACCCTCGAGTCTCCTAACAGTTGAATGTGCCTGGAAAACCTCCAATTAAAGGTGCCCAGGAGGAATTCGAACCAGATACCTCAACCACCTCAAGTGGCTCCTTCTGACGCGAAGCAGCAGCGGCCTTACTACGAACTCCCTTCAGTTGTCGAAGCTCATTACCTCTATGCTATTTAAGGCTGAGCCCAATCACCCTGCAGAGGAAACATCTTGCCAAATATATCGAAATATATATTGATCTCATCCTTTTGGTCACGACCCAAAGCTCATGACCACAGGTGAGACTCAGAGTGTAGATCAACTGAATAAAAAACGTACGATATAATGCCTGCTTTACTGCTGACACAGCACCGATCGGTCTGGCAGTCTCTTAATCTTTATCAATTTGCATTTCTCACAATTTTCCTGAAGAAACGTTAACCTCCACAACTTTTATTGGAATTTCTGAGAAACGCTACTGCAAAATCAAACATTTTTGATTTAAACAACCCAAAAAATAGCCCGTGGTGCGACTGAGTCTAAATGTGTCTCTGCAAATTTGACCAGTTTTTAAAGGTGTTCCCCTGCCTTCTTTAACCAAAACTTACATACCTACTTTCCTAACATCGTATGAGACATTATAGTATTTTGAGGGTATAGTGGAGCTTCAAAACTATTTGTTGTTGTGACCTGACAGCCGAGTGGTTGGGGCGCATACAGTCTGACTTATCGCATGTAAAAGGTGCCTTTGGCTAGTCACTACTTCAGTCTGCATTTTCTTCCCTTTATGCTATCCACATATTACTGTTTTCAAAATCACTGTCACGACAGGAAACAATAATCTCCAAGCAGCAACCTACAGGCTAAAAATAGCAAGTTTTGATAAAGAGGTGGATCATGTAACGATGGGCCTGCTTGGTTCTTTTTGGTCTTTTTTGGGGATTTAATCATTTTAATGCCAGGGCTCGCATCCCCACGAGCACATGTTCCACCAAAACTAATTTCTCCCGACACTATTTTGAAAGGGCACCGTTGCTGCATCCTGGGCTTAGCAGTACCAAAGATGATTTTGACTGCTTGAAAGAAATAAAAACAAGCTGATGTATGAGAGCAGTCAGACCATTCTCTATTAATGCCACTGCACGGTGAAGATAGGACTGGCTAGCGACTGACTGGGGCGCATACTGTACCACATAGGTGCGAATGCCGTCAGCAGTGAGTTCCTGGATCAACTACAGACATGTTGCACAACTGCATGTCACTCCCCTGCTCTCTCTCTCCACACTTTTCTTGTCTGTTTATACTGCTCTTATCTAATAAAGGATCAAATGAACACAAAAAAAACAACCTTTTCATTTATTCACCCACTTAAGAGCCCTTTGGCTCATTAGTGCTCTTTGAAAAGGGAGCTTTTGAAAAATAAAAATGTTTTTCCGTTCTGAACAAGACTATTTCAAGGATATTTGTTCTTCTTTTTAGTCTCGCGTATTTACATATCCAAATTGTTTTTTATACTGCATCAGGCAACAAAAAGTTTGAAGTTGTGATCAGTGATTTGGTTATTGGGCAAAAGGGAATCAAGGGAACAGATTTCACTCAAACGCTTGCAGTCGTGCTCGCAAGCAAACACAATATCTCTGCAAAGCTCTCTTTCTTTTGCTTCCATTCTTTCTCTGCAGGCAGGAACTGTTGTCTGTGCTGCCTTGGCTCCGCCTTCTTTCCTCCTCTCTCCATCATCCCCCTTCAATCCACTCACTATGGCAGGGGGCGGGATGTTGGCTAAAGCAGGCGGCCTCGCATCACTATAGGTGGGAATAAATCAAGCCTCATCAGGCCCTTAAATCACCATAATTTAATAGACATGGTCTGTGTTAGTATGTTTTGGACCACCAGGGCTAGTAACCCCCCAAAGGAAGCTGGAGAAAGGAATCTGGGCCAGCCCTCTGGGCCAGCTCCAAGTGACCAAGTCCAACCCTCCACAATAGACATCCCAGCCTCCAGGGCAGCGTCTCTGGAGAGCTGCTGAAGAGATGACTAATTACTACACACATGCAGCTACACATTGGGGGGTTCCTTGTCTTTCACCTCTTGTCCTGATAATTTCTTTTCTGTTGCTGTGTGAAGGGTAAATGGCAGAGGACGCAGTAGAAGACCGGAGAAGGACTGAAACAAAAGCGGATAAAAAGAAAAGAAAGATGAAGGTATTTAAGGAATTGCTGTGATAAGTGTGTGTATAAAAGAATAAAACGACAGGATGAGAGTGAAGAGGATAAAGAGATGTTCACAGCCTGTTTGCTGGCAGACCCACTTGAGGAGCGTCAAGGGGCGTAGGCCCCCTATTCAGGTCGTGCCACAAAGTGGTCTGTTCCCACAGCTAAACACAAGCGGCCAGGGGTACCAAGAAGGGAGTCCTCTCTTACTGAAAAGAAAATGTCCTAAAGAGCAGGAGTACCTGCATTTCTTTTTTTATTTCTTTCTTCTTTTCTCATTTTTCTCGGCCTCCTTTGAGTGACTCGACAAGCTCTGATTTGATATTATCACGACTGCTTGTCGAGCACCTATGAAAACAGTGTTTAAAGTGTCCGTTCTTACAGACTCTCATCTTGTGCAAGAAATAAGAAATACCTTATGCCGTTATATTCAGCACTGAACCATGCAGACAAGTGATGTGGGTGTTTTGTTGGAGTATCTGGGGTGAGGTTTGGAGTTTTGGTGCCGGTTATTGGTAGAGACTGGAGTTTTTAGACCAACACCAATATTTAGTGTTTGCATATCATAAATTAACATTCTTTGATTTTTCTTCAATTCAACAACATATTTACAATACGGAGTGGGTCTCAATTGAAAAATGAACTTGTCATTGCTCTCTGGTGGTCAAACTAGACTGTTTGGATTCCCATCATCTGCTGGGTCATTGGCTACTCTTCCTCTCTATATATACAAAATATAATACTGACAATGGCAATATCCAACACACCTATATCAGCATGAACTTCAATAAAAAAAAATAGCATGATATCAAATTGCATGACAGCAAGACACACACACACACACACACACACACACACACACACACACACACACACATTAGTATCACAATAAAATTGTGTAAAAGACATTTTAAACACGTTGTTGAAGTCACTTTTCAAAAGATTTCAAAACCTGCAGAAACACTGTTTTAAATGGTCTCAAACATATTTACTATCTGTGTGACTCTTCTTGTTACATATTCAGTATAACGCATCTCCAATAAGCCAATGGCTAATTAGTAGGGCTGCCTCTAATTATTGCTACTTGCTCTGCCTGCCCGGCTACATTGATTACAGAGGATGCTAATAATGTGTTCTGTTTATTGTACAACAATAACGACATGTCATTTTCTGTGCGCCTACTGGACTTCCAGTATTTAACGAGGCTCACACAGTGTATTGATGAAAAGGGGGGAATCAAATGACAATATCCCTGGTAGCTTAATTGAAGACTTAGGGCCTGATTTACTAAACGTTTGCGTGTGTAAAATCACGTGCAAACTCCACATCCCCCGCAAAAAAATAAATATCCAAGCTGATCTACTAACGTGCAGTGAGGATTGATATGCAATTTAACACACGTTGTCCATTTTGCGTGTTTGCCCGCATGCATATGTAATATTGGGTGTTTCTACCTGAAAGTGCAAAATACTGGGAGGGAAGGTGCAAATAGAACAATTTAGCACCCATAACGATATTTACTAAACCTGAAAGTAAATATAGGAGAAGTGATTGCGTGTTTATTTTAGTACGACTGAAAGGAACGTATTAATCAGGTGCGCAAATCTGGAGAGACGACTGCTCTTATTGTGGTGAGAAGGAGACGCAGAGAAACTAACGAATACGTAGAGAACGAGGTTTTACACCTGTGGAAACATTTCTGAGATGACAGAGGAAAAGATTATTCAGACATATCGTCTGTCCAGCGATGACATTTCTGAGTTATTGAATGAACTGAATGATGATTGACAGCCAACAACAAGGAGGAGCCACGAAATACCAGCAATGTCAAAACTATTTACGACTCAGCGTTTTCCTGCCTCTGAGTGATGTCAGCGTATCGCTGCTTGGATGTCCCACCAGTCCCGTTATTCAGGTGTGCTGTCACAGGTCCTAAATGTGTCCCGCAGAATTCACAGGTAGCTTCATGAGGTTCACGAGCACTCGAGAGGCACTGAATGAAACTAATTCACCTGCTCATCACAGAAAGATCTGGACCTGCTGATCAGTTTGTTAGAGGATCTCATCCACCGTTACTCCTCTTGTATTTGCCGACGTTTTATTATTAGGTCTTTTTTCCCGCCTTTTTGTTTTCCCGCAGTATTGATTTTCTTGCTAATAATCTCCTATATAGCGTTTTGTTTTTGTTATATTTATATTTCTTAATTTCAATGGGATCAGATTTCCTTTTCCTTTTGCGGTCGCTCTGTTTTCCACTGCTGGAAACACTTTAACACACACAAACCCATCATTTAAACACAGCGATTTGCACCTGATTTCAATGACGCAATCACTCTTAGTAAATCACCCGCAAAACGGGTGCAAAACAAATGTGCAAACTTTTGCAAGGAACACACAATTTAGTATCCTTTATTTGAGATCTTAGTAAATCAGGCTTCCGGTGGCATTAGTTTGATTTATCTTTTGGTAATTTTAAAATTGAATACAGTTGTATATTTGACATAAAAACAGTATAACGTCTAGAATGACAAATCAGGGATTGAAAAAGTTCATCTGAGAGATGGAAAACAGCGTAAAGAGAGAATATTCACAGTCTCCTGGAGTGTCAAATTTCCTGCCTGTTTGCTGAGGTAGTGAGGTGGAGTGGAGTGAAGCTGCAATTTCACAGAAATCTTTTTTGAACTCACTGGGGCCAAATATCCATTCTCTAACTGTTCCATAGTGTTCAAAAACTCTCCCAGGACACCAGAGTGCTTTCTAAAAGTCCCACATACCTTTCAACAGTTTTATAACCGTCTTTGCTGACGTGCAGTATGTACTCCATATCTGACACTGGATCAGAATGCAAACAGCAAGCCACTCTCCACTATCAGTCCTATTTTTGGGGGATTTAATGAGATATGATAATGAACTCAAAGAAAATTCAAGTCTTTCAGGGACACTCTTACAGCAGAGCTCTGAGGGACTTTCTGCCTCTTATCTCGTACAGTTTATGGTGTTCATTGGAGAATAAGATTGTACCTAAACTTTTGGGCATTTCATAAAGTGTTATTTTAGAGCAGGGCTAAACAAACTGTTGATCACGTGCCAGATACAGCCTGTTTAATAAGTTCTACGGCCCACAAGAAGATGCCTGTATAGATTCTATTTTGCTGTTTTCGCCTTTAATGAAAATGAATGTGGACCTGCTATGAGCACCTTATGTCTGCTTGGAATTGTTTTGATAGTATCATCAACAGGCCAAAACTGTTAGTTTGTTCAATGTACTAATATATATTTTAACATTAACAGTTATTTGTAAACATTATTTGGCAAAATATTCAGTGCAGCCCTCAAGCACCCAGTGATCTTCCGTCCCTTCCCTCTTGAGTTTGAATAGCCCTGATTTAGTGGTTCGTTTTTTTCTGGTAAAATGGGAAGATTCAAAATGGGGGTGAAGATATTACAGTAGTTAATTTCATGCACAAATTTAAAGGAAAATACTGATAATAATCTAGATTTATAAAATTACATGAGCAGGCAAACACATTATGATAATTGGGCCAATTATTGTTTTGAGTTTGTGATCATAACGGATCAGACAAAGCCGAGTCTCCCCCAGTCTGTGCCAGCTGGTGTTGGCAGTTGGGAAATAAAGGCATACTCCTCTGCCCTCAGCTATGTAGCAAGATTAGCACGCTTCTTGCCTTTGAAGTTTTTACTGAAAGCACTTGTAAAACTGTGAAAACAGTATTAGAAAACAAATTAAATGATAGTGATTATGGTTAGACCCTCCAAGATGTTAAAAAAAAACAAACTCTGCAGTCAACAAATCCCTTTGTACCTTTTATTTGAAAGTTTTCTTTGACGCTTTGACTTTTTATGAGACTGCCGAAAACTGCCAAAGAAAATAAATCTGAACGATAAAGTAGATTTAACATTATTTCCACTGTTTTGTTTTTACTATAGCTTACAGCGTGTGAATTCAACAGCTGTAACAGAGCTTCACTGAGGAGCAAATGCTGTTTTCTCTGGTCGCTAAAGGAGAAATGAGTCAAGACAAGGTAAATGAGTTACAGACAGAGTATCGGGAGCGAGACACCTTTTAGAATCCCTGTGGTTTAGGGTAAATAAAAAAACAGTGCATTTTATGTTAAACCAAAAAGTCTTCATTCCCAACTACACAAATTACAGTCAATTTGGAATAAGAAACTGAATGGATAGATTTGTAGCCTGTCTATAAACAGAAAATATACTTCCATGAACAAGATTTGGACCAAAGGTGCTGTAAAAATGAATTACTACTATAAGACTGTACATGTGTGGTTATTTTTGTCTGTGTTGCAGTGTCCTAGGTCATGTCCTCCACTGAAAGTTAAGTATGTTAGTGCTATGACACTACAGCACTTCCACAACATGTGCAGATGTTCTCCTTCCCTGTTGTTACTAATATGGGCATAACATTCCTCTTTACAACAGAGAGGAGGAGCTTGACCTTTGGTATTTTCCTCTCAGGTGGTTTCTGATGAGAAGCAGGAGGTCATGATCCACAGGTTAGCCTCTATGAGTGATTGGACACTCGTGTTCTGATAGCGACTTGCAGTGTTTGTTAAGATGTCATGCTGGGAGTCATGTTTTCAAAAGGGAGCCAGTGGGATGGAAAGAGATGGAAACAGCAGGGAGAAGTGAGGAGTGTCCAACAGTGGTTGTAACTGAAATATTGGACAATTGTAATTTTGCGGCACCACCTGTGTGATCTATAAGTGATATCTTACACAGTATTTCAAGTATATAAATGCTTCGCAGCAGAACATCGAGACTGCACGGCGCACAGAAGTTTGGGGAATTCACCTAACACTTGCTTGGACATTTTTGTAAATTAGCTCATCAGTAATTTTGGGTCACTGCTTATACTATTTCAGGCATTTAGCCAAATGTCCTGTGAGAAGCCATTGATGCACTCATTTATACACATGCCAAAAACTTGTAAAAAATCGGGTTGACAAAGTGTTCAGACCTCTTCAAATTCTGCACCCTTTATGATATTACAAATCTAAATGTGAATGAATAAAATTGTCACTTTCTTCCATTAGTCTACACTCAATAACCGATACTGACAATATAAAAACTTGTTTTTAGAGATTTTTGAAGAACTCTTAAAAATTGGAAAACTGAAACCTCTTACTTATGAATTTACTCAAACCCTTGTAAACAATCCTTGAGATGTGTCAAGAACCAGGTTGTTCACTTGTTGCGTTGGTTAAATGTAGTGATTTGACATGCATGTCATTTTGACAGGCACACACCTGTGTGAGTATAAAAGACCAACAAACTCGTTGTAGATTTCTACCATAAAACAGTATACTACAATTTTTAAACCCTGAAGTGTTCCCAGAAACCAAGAGGCCTTAATAACTTAAATCTACGAAGTTGAAAACCACCAGGACTCTTCCTAGAGTTGGTCATCTGGTCAACCTGAGCAATGGAGCAGGAAGGGTAGTGGTCAGGGTGATGATCAGGAACACAACAGTCACCCTAACAGAGCTTTAGAAGTCCACTAGAGAGATGGAGAACCTGTCAGAAGGACAACAATCTCAGGAGCACTCCATAAAGCAGGCCGCCATGGCGGAGCATCTAAAGAGAAGCACCTCTGAGTAAAAGCCAAATGACAGCTTGAGTTTTCCAAACTGCATTGGACAAGAAGAGAAACATATTCTGGTATGATGACAATTTGATTTAATTGTAATTATTTGGGCGGAACTTCAAGCACTGTCGGGAGGACACCAGGCACTGTTCATCACCTGCTATCACCATGTCTAGAGTGAAGCATGGTGGTGGTAGCATCATGCTCAGCAGCAGGGACAGAGAGACTGGTCAGAATCTAAAGAAAAAATGAATGCAGCCAAATCCAGAGAGGTCCCTGAAGAAATCCTGCTCCAGAGTGCACCGACCCGAGACTGCGGTTAAATAAAGCATAGAGTCAAGCAACGACTGGAGTGGGTTCAGGACAAGTTTTTGACTGTCTTCGAGTGGCCCGGACTGAAACTCATGAGAACATCTGTGGAGAGATCTTAAGATGAAAGTTCACAGAAACTTTCCATCCAGTCTGAGGAAGCTTGAAAGGATCTGCCAGGAGGAATTCAATAAACTGCCCAAATCCAGGTTTTCACAGCTGGTAGAGACTTAACAGAGAAGACTCAAAGATGTAACTGCTGGGAAAATTAGGAAAAATTCTAAAAGTATGTTTTCACCTTGTCATTATGGGTTATTGAGCTGAGACTGATTGCAAAAATGCTAATTATTTTTCATTTAGAATCAAATTTAATACTCAAGCGGTCTACATATTTCCTGTAATTCGAGATGCACTGTTTACTGTCAAGTCAGGATCTATCATGGCTAATATACTTCTTTTTCCCTCTGACACAGTTTTTCTTGCTGGCTGAAACATCCTTCTGAACCTATACTATGTAAACGAGTCACTGTCTTCATTCAGACAATGATACTGTTTACATTCATGTGATCCTTTTGTCAGGTATGTAACACCTTGGTAAAAGAGGTACAGAGAACTTGAACGTGTGACTCAGAGACAAAACAAGTAAGATGAAAGCTCGCTGTGTCGAATCTGAGAGCAGATTTTTCCAGACAGAGACATAGAGTCCAAAAAGACTAAAGTCATCTGTTATCTTACCTTTAAAAACAGATGATCTGATGGCGGACATGGATAAAGGGCATGTGTATATATTGTGGAGCCGGAACTGAGTTTGTTTTGAAGGTGTAAACACAGAAACGACAGCAAGACAGGAAGGGAAGGAAGTTAGAGTCCAGCAGCCAAAAAACTGAAATTATGAAGTGGCTGTTGCCATGACAGGGTAACTGTCTCTTAAAATATGCAGCAGGTTGATTTATGCTGAGGAGCGCTCCATGTTTTTGTGCTAAAGCAGCAAGAATTTGACTGTATAATGAGGGTAAAACATTTTTTTTCCCCCTGTATTTCTTAAATGACTGCATGAAGCTGATGTGGGAAAGCAGCACAGTAGAATGCATATGGATTTATAGTAAATCATCTTGTTCACTTAAGATATGAAAAAAACTTCTGGGGCTCTGTAGTTTTAGATAGTTCTCTCCTCATTTTATGGCATTATTTTTTAAACCGAGAATCTTCGCTTCATTTTGTTTTGCTCTCTCTTACTGCCTGCCACCCCCCCCCCCCCACACACACACTTCTGAGTCTCTCTCCTCGTTTTCTTCATGTTCCAAAATAGTAATTAGTACAGAATCACACTGGCGCCAGAACACTAAACCACAGAAACATGGAATCTGAGGCTTTGGGGGCAGCTGCCTCTTCAGCAGTAAACATATGGCAGGCACCCTCTTTGTAATGCTACACACTGGTTTTGGGATTGCTCCTACCTCCCCTCCTTTTCCTCCCCATCTTCCCCTCTGCTTTTCATCAAATTAGCCCATGTTTGCATCCATCAAATTACAATTTGTTTATTTTTTATGGTTTCTCATTAGGAACAATCAAGGCAACATCGGTCGGTCTGTGCTGTGTTTGTATGTGTGTGTAAGTGGAGAATGGGCAGGTTTCACTGTTTCACCGATGTGGAATGCTGTGCAAAAGTGCTGATCTGACACAATTTTAAAGATCATCGGGGTAGACACACACACACACACAGACACACACGTACACACACAGACACACACTCTTTGGTTTGTGCATTCCCCTTGGCCTCTATGATCGGGGAATGTTAATGAGGGGAGCCAGCCTTCGAGCTGAGCTCTGTGCCATATGGACCTGCCACAGGAGTGGCACTAATCCTACTGACTAATTTACTCACACACACACACACACACACACACACACACACACACACACACACACACACACACACACACACACACACACACACACGCGACATCTGACAAATATTAGCGATTGTGGGCTCCTCACTGTGACTTTTGTGTTTTGATATTTTTCACAATAACAAATAGACAGTCTCTACTCTATGTAAATTGTGTTTTGCATTGTCAGTTTGAAGCAGTTTTGCACAGAGATACACAGCCAATGTCATAATTGCAGCCAATCCATCAAATATAGAAAATATGTTCTGATAAATAATATAAATTCGTACAAAAACATTTGAATTTTTATGTCTGCAGTTGGATTTGTAATACATCTCCTCCTCTACTTTCTTCTCCTTCCCAGTTTCTCTGTCAAAGACTTTAAGGCCTGGCAGGAGGCAGGTTTCCCCCCTTGGAGGAAGCCAAACTCACACACTCCAAGAGCTTGTTCACACTCAGTCTTTGTGTGACTCGCTCAGCGTGACATCCATAGACCTCAATGTGTTGTTTCCATTGTGATTTAACTCAGTGTAAAGATGTGTGGTCAAGAGGTAGCTTAGTATAGATCCCAAAACATTGCTTAAAAATGGTTCTTGGCAGAAGAGCTATATATTACTGTCATTCAGAGGCACAGCCCAGGTCTATTCTAGGTCTGTTTCACTCCCTTATGTATATATGACTTGTGTTTGTGTACAAGTTCTACTCCAAAACAAAAAGAGGAACAGCACAGGTCCAAACTGCCAAAGACACCCTGGTTTGCAAAAAAATTGTAAAAATGGCTTACATTTAAAAAAAAAAAATCAGATGAACAGCAAAACCATGTCATTTGTAAGGAATGACACTAAAAAGTTGCAACCAAAAGCGGAGGCACTTCAAATCTCCTCCACCTTACAACAGCACCATAAACGTAATCCCTGACAGCAAAGCCTTCACTGCCCAAAAGGTTTTCAGCCCCAAAACTAAATCACTAGATATGGTTCCTGCTGCAGCAGTGGAAAAACAAATCTGAAAACCATGGACCCAAGGTATGAATTGTAACAACTTCTCACATAGAAACACTGCTAGAAATGTACTCTGAGGTCCGACAGAACCTCACTGAGCAACTCACAAAAGCAAAAAATGTTGTGCTTTTGGCCCAAAAAAGATTTAACATACATATATATATATATATATATATATATATATATATATATATATATACACTATTTTTACTACTTACATGTTGTAATATTATGCAGCTCCATTTTCTATTGCCATTCAGCCTAAAAATATCGCAAGATGATTTTTTTGTTCATATCACCTAGCCCTCTGTATAATACCAATTAACCGCACCACAAACCATTAAAGCAACACTTCTCAACAACATCTTTAACCTCCATGAAGATGTATTACACAGCAAGAGCACTGAAAAAAGTCAAAACTCACATGAAAGCAACTGCGTGACAAAAAACACGGGTACATTCGGCTATCATATCATCATCAGTATCACCAATCCATTAATTTTTCTTAGACTTATCAGCAGCCCCAGGAGCATTTAAAAATAGTTCCTTACACTGTTAGAGAATACATATACATGAAATAAATGTCCAGTGGGGAGAGAGTCAAACTGTAGATGTAGACAATGGAAATGGCTCTTAACAATTGTAATATTTGAAGTTGCACTCTTGGATAAAATGTGAGATCAAATAAATATACACACCAGTTTGCAAGATAACTGTCACCTTGTGTTTGTTGAAAGCAGATTGTGGAAACCAGATTATAGGTTATTATTGCTATTACTATGTGAGTATTGATGGAGCCCACAGTGGCAAACTGAGGAATCCAAAGTGCAGTCAAACAAAAACAGTGAATGCTAATGCTAATGCAATCAACATAAGTAAAGTTTTAAAGCTGATCATCAGGGACTGCTGCTGCTCCGGCTGCTGGTTGAAAAATAACTGCAGAGATCTAATCATGCATTCATCCTGATGTAACAGGTTACATGGAGCTGGGGAATACAGTGAAACATTTCTGCAAGTCAAATTTCTAAAAACTGCAAAAATATGCTAAACTGTGAGCAAGGATTTGGCCGTTTGAGATTCCATAATTAATTCTACTTTTCTCATTTCTGTTTCATGTTGTCAAGATATTTTGTCACTTAATTACACAGCAGGCTGCCGTTTACTCTACCCAAACTTTAAAATATAAAAGGGTCACTTGCTGCTGCACAAGTTTTCAGCTTCTTTTGGGAAAAATGCCAGATTTTTAGGGTTAGAAAATTCTTCAAAAAAAACCTTTATATTTTTGCTCTGCTGTTTTTATTTTGAGGAGAATACAAAAAAACCTTTAATCTAGGGGCAGCTTCAACAAACCAGCTGGAGACTTTTGATAAAATGAGAAGACCTCATTCGGTTACATAACATGATGTCAAGTTATATTACATGACTTTAATTTGATGAGTCATCTTCTCTCTGCTGTTTTGTATTCATAAATGTTTTATAGATTTACTAGCAGTCTGGTTCTATGGACGTCGCTGTCAGTCAGTTTGGAATTTCCTCTACCTCCACCAACACAACTAACTTTTCACATAACTGATGACTGCAGCAACATCTGCTGGGTGGATTGACATCAAACTTTGGGAACCATGAACGTCTGCACAGACGGAGATGAATCCTAATAACTTTGGAGATTCTCTAACTTTTTATACACATGAAATCGATTTAATATTTTTACAAATCAGATCTAGACCACGTTGGATCGGGTTTATTGTGTCACTTCCAACATGACGGACAACGGCGACTTAATTTTGAGAGCGCGCAGATTTTGGCACTATGGAGGACAACAAGAACAACAGTTATTGGACAGAAGCTGCCCTAAAGATGGGAAACAAATCCAATTTGCCTCCAGTTCGAAAAATATACCCTTATATTATAGATTATATGGATATTATGACAGCAGGTAGGATGTCTGTTATTTTCTACCTGCAGGAAAAACTAATGAATAAATTCATTTATTCAGTTGTTGATTTGAGCGCTCCTGTGGTGCCCCAGACATATGGTGTCACGCTGGCGCTGATTAAAGTAGTTTTACTTACCTTAGTTAAGTAGACTTCCAACACCCAACCTTCACCTGAGCAGGGTGATAGCACACTTATTATAGCAATGTTCTGACATTGACTGACAATGTAAAAACCTGCGTTAAATGATTTATTGGCACCTTCATCCTCACGCTGACTAAACTACAACACGTGCCTTGCTTTTGTCACACATGCTCCCTCACAGCAACTCAACCTGTTTTCCTCTGTGTTTACACACCCTGGAGGGTCTTTTTTTTCTGAGCTGATTCCTTCTGATGGATTGCTTTCAGTCCTCACTGCATGTTAGTCATTGTGTGCTGTGCATTTTATGTTGTTATGCAGTTCTGTCGCAGCAGGAATCGTCCCCAAGAGCACAGCCATACTGCCAAGTCAGACCGTATTGCCGTCTCTCTTTGCTATATGATTTGTGTTTCCTGCTTCAGAGCTACTATAGTGACTTTAATATAATGTATGAAGAATATGAATTAAGCATTTAGCAGAAAACACCCTTGTGTTTACTAATAACCTCTAATCACTTTGTCCCATTTCTCTCCAAGTTGTTTTTTTCTGGTTTTCATCTGATTTATTTGTGTGGTTTTATTTTATTATGCACAAAGCTTCCACCAAAATCAGCCAAATGGAAATAAAATCATACCAGATTTTATTGAAATTCATTGCACTTGTTTCATTACTGAGTCGTCTGATGATTATTTTGTCATTTAATCATTTGGTCCTGTAAAACATTAAAAACTTTCCACTGATATGAAATTACTTGAAATATGATATGAAATTACTTGTTTTATTTGTCCAAAATTCCCAATGCCTTAATATATTTGATTTACTATCATAGAAGCCTAAATCACATTTGCAATACTGGAACCAACATTTTTTGAACATGTTTAAACATTTCTAGAAGGTGCTTTAAGGAGTGTTTTTGTAAACAAATAAAAGTCATGTTCACATTAAGTGCTGATTACCAAAAGAGACAGAGTGTATTCAAAAGCAAGTTGTTTACCTGTTTACTGGCTTGTAGTCTTTCTCCCTGCCTTTATTGGGGCATTGCTTTGTCTCTTGGCGCATTACCACCACCTGCGGATCAGTGGAATAACGTAAAGTCAAGGGAGGACTGTGTATGGACAAATGTGTAAACAAATGCAACAAACAAAAAGGAGACACAGTCATAGAAATCAGGTCCACAGCACAACTAGAAGTCAGAAATGCACAGGGAGCCTTTAAAGTATTAAATAATTGCAGCTCAGTCTCAAATTAAAATGTGAAATAACTACGCTGTTCGACAGAGCTTTGCAGGTAAAATTCTGCGTCGCTGAGGGATTAGATGTCACAATCAGCAGAAACATGCAAAGACAACTACAGATGTCAAAAAGGTCTGTGTGGAACTCCATCAAAAATATAAATGAAGATGAGGTGCAGTGCAAACTCTGCAGGTGCAGCTAGCAGATCATCAGCCCAACACAGCTAAGCACAGTCATTAGCACAGTCAGGGGAGCACTGAGCAGGTTTGTAGCTGGACAGTCACATGATGTGGACACAAGCCAGTAGAAAAGAATAGGCCAATAAAAATGTAGGCATCTCACAATTTGTGAGCTGTTATTGTGAAACCAACAGGCTGTGGATCAAAGTAGGTATTTCACATTTTGACATGAGACTTGGTTTTAATCACCTATGTTGTTGATTTGTCAAATACATTTACAGTCCATCGACTAATCAATAAATCGACTTGTCGTCTCAGCTCACCGCTTTATTAAATATTAGTGCTGATGAAAAACAACATTCACACTCTCTCTATGAAAGCTGCAATTTTTCGCGTTTAAAAAAGATTTTCTCAAAATGTGTTGTATGTGAGAAAAACGCCGTTAACTGACAACTGTTTTATATGTGACAAAAATGGGGAGAGATATGGGTGCAGTAGTTATAGTGAAAATTAGATAAGGGGAAAATGAGAGAAGTTAGAGAAGTAGAAAATTGAAATTAGAGATAAAGAGAATCAAGGGAGAGAACAGTTTTGAAGTGAAGTCAGATTGACTTGGGGAGACGCACTGGCACACGACACAAGAAACAAAGAGGATGAAAGAGAAGACAGACAGACAGAGGACAGAAGGAGTAAGATTATGTTCTCTGTGGCTGTCATGCAGCCTGGCAGAGTTGCTCAGTCATAGGCGGAGGCTGTGCACCCATAATTCAGCCTGATTTAGGGCCGCGATAGAGCGCTGAGGGATAATAAGCGGTATAATTTGCAGCAAGGTGTGACCAGACTGGATAAGTAGGATACTCGTGTTTGCATCACGTCCTGTTCGCTCCGTCTCTTTCTCAATTTAAAGTCAATTCAGTTCACTCCCGCTGCATTCAGTTCTGTCCAGTTCATTTAACTTTTGAACTAGCATTTAACATCAGATCAGTTCATTTCAGTCCAGTTCAGTTGAGCCTGGCTCAGTTTGGTTCAACTCAGTGTAGTGGTGGTGGGAGGGAGTGGTTGCTAAACACCAACAAGTTGTTGCTAAAGAATTGACAGTATCGCATCCTGCTGTGTTAAAGGTCTGTTTAATAAAAAGGGACGATGCGTAATTTCTTTGAAGCAAAATTTCAAAATAAGAGTAGTGAAATGTTTTTGTTACTTTTTGTTTTGCTGGTGTCACTTCTTTAATATTTTTTTTTCCCCTGTATGTTATTTTCTGCCATTATTTACCAGTGGCATTGAAGTGAACTACAGAGAATAATGCGTACAAAAATGTAGAACAGATCAATTTAATATGTGAGAAAACTTCACATATAAATAGAGCTAAAAAATATAGCTGAAATACGCAAAGCTCCAACACAAGGAGAAGGACAACCAACCTCTTTCCTCCCAGGAAACACCGAGTTATAGTAAGTACACAAAATCTATAATAAGTTACTGGTTTTGGCTAAAAATTATGATGAGTTAAAATGGATTAGTTTACATTGGATAAACTGAGTGACATTTCTTAATGTTGGCAAAAAATATTTTCTGTGTCCGAAACAATCAATCTGCATTGTCACTCCAAAACGTAACAATAAAAAAAAAAAAAGGAATTTCTACGAGTAAAAACACCCACGCCTGCGCCCACCCACCCACCCACCCACCCACCCACACACACACACACACACACACACACACACACACACACACACACACACACACACACACACACACACACACACATTTTCTGGGTGTCTTCCAGAATATTAATTAAAATGTTATTATTTTTTTCACACCATCAGCAGCAGCAGTGTCCTTTTTCCGGTTAAAACTAAAAGGAAAAATAGATGCTTTGTATTTCCTGTTGCCTCCTTACTTTTGAGTAGCAACTATATATACTGTATTTATGGGATGGAGCTATTTGATGTCAAAACATGATGAGAATCCAATATCTATCCTCCCTGTACATGGACCACTTCATGATGTTTTAACCGATCATTGAATTTTTTCCCATGCTGTGATTTGGTTATTTTAATCTTGAGCAGAAGAAAAATCTCAAATGGCGCTGTGATCCCTGAAATGGAATTTTGAGTGGATTTTTTTATTTGAATATTTTCTACAGTCTGAATAATTCACAGATTCTCGACGTAATTCATTGACTCATTCCTAAAATCTCACCTCTCCGATGATAAACTTCCTTTGGCATGGCCCGACTGACTATCAGCACTTGCCACAGTAATTGCCGCTCGTTCAAGGATGGGACACGGCAATAAAGTTGTCAGCACATATTACAATGTCGGATAGATGAGCAGGAAGGCGCATTCTGCCTTCCTGCCCCCTCGTCTTAATGGCAGCAATCTCCTGCCTGGCATGTCCTCAGACAGACAACTCATTTCATCTTACCATTAATTGTGAACAGCCAGGGTGACATTGTGTCCATCATGGCAGCTTTATGTAAAACAGGATCCTTTGTGTGGTGCATCATAATACAGACGCGTGTCCAGCTCACCCCTGATAACATTATTTAGTCATGATGATTTGATGCTGCATTCCTGCTAAAGGTGATGCTAAGATATGCAATATTTGCAGGGTGATTACCATAAAATAAATGATGAAAAAAAAAAAAAAAAAAAAAAAAAAAAAAAAAAACACCAGTGAGAGTGGTGACAGTGTGCCAGATTGTGCGACAAAACAGCTGGTGGATATTATATTTACTCCTGTATTTCATCTAGCTGCGGCCCCTCAGGCTCGTACCCTCCTGTTTTATAGATGGCTCTCTCTGCCTTCAGTTAACACAGTATCAGCGCCTGGCCTCTGAGAATTCATTAGGGAGCACTTCCATCATACAGACGAGCGGCACCAAAGGGACAGGCAGAGAGGGACGAATCAATTTGGAGGCATGCAGGCGCAGGTGGAATTATCCGCCTGTGTGCAAACGGAGGGCTAGCCGGCTATCGGTATATAATGTCACAGGCTGAACAAGGTGGTGGGAGGTGATTGAGCAGTTTGGGGGTCGGCGGATTGGAAGTCAAGCAGACAATGTCTGTTGTGGAGGTGGGGAACAACTGCACATCAACGTGAAGTAATGCAGTCACCTGTCTCTGCCCTGTCATGAAAAGCTGTAGTTTAACTCAAGGTGTGTAGGGGGACGGTGCAGCACACACAAAATAATGTAGCTGTTAGAAGTTAAATAAATAAATGAATAAGCTGTAGATATTTTTCAACATTTTAAAAGCATTAATGGATCATTGCAGTTTATTTCAGCGTGGTGTATTTGCCATAAATGTTGGTATCCTAGCTCCATATGTTGGTACCAAAAATCTCTCCTATATTTGTTAATCATATAAGGTTGTGAACATTTACTGTATTTAAAAGTGGACGTAGCTTCTGCGTCTGACAATTGAGGCCAGTGCGGAAGCGCCTTAGGCTGCAATACCACCGAGTGCCACTAGAAGCCCCAAAAAGCCTCAGCTCGCAAAAAATTGCTCACTCCTCCGCAGCTCATCCAAATATGATCAATTCTGGCTCCAAACTGCTCCAAACTAGCAAGATGGCGACGGATAAAATCCAAACTCGAGGCTTCACACCAGCAGTTCACAAACCGATGGGTGACGTCACTGTTGGTTGCTGCTTGGTTGTGACTCAATTTGTATCATAAAAATATTGAGAACTGTTGGAGGCTTTTAAGTTTTTGTTTGTTGGTTCTTGAGCAGGTATGTTTACCACGATAGAACTGTCAGAAAATTATACCTTTTCTTCAGAGTACATCTGTGCCTAAGTGCTGCCTCACAGAACCACAGCACGGCTGTGTTAGTCTTGTCTTTAAATCATTTACAACTTCAACAAAATGCCTAAATGTTGTTCTGGCCCATGTGTACTTCCAGTTACAGTTTTCACAGTCTCGAGTACCAAAGCAGAGCTTCATAGAAGAGTTCTCTGAGGCTGCCTCAAGCAAACTGTGAACCCCCACTATATCACAGCCAATGCGATAGCAAACATTTCACAACAGGCCAGGCAGAGAAGCAGATGTGTGAGTCAGTGCTTTTTGTGTGGTCTGACTGCATGTATGGAACAAAAGCATCCGTCTCTTGCAGTCGGGTGGCTTTATCTGAAAACTTTTCTGTCTCTGTACCATCCCCATACATCACCACAGATTTTTAAACCTTTGTAGCTGCTGTAAATTATGCAGAATCAGGAACCCATCAGCTATATCCAGTTTGACTCATAAATTCGTGAAGCTGTCATTTAGCGTAAAGTATAACACAGTGAACTACAAATCCACACGGGACTGTAGCTGTTAAACTATATTTATCTTGTCACTTCATACTGTATGTACTATAGATAAAAAGAAAAGTTCATCTACATTGTCTTATATGTTTTTTTTTTTTTATCATATTAATAAGTGGTTGTATGGAAATTTTATCAATAATGGGAAGACATGATTCCTCTGGTCAGTTGGTCAGCAGGATTTCCTCACAATGTGCACACACGATAAGTAAATGTTTATTGTATTATAGCTACTTACTCTGTCAAGTATATAATGCCATTATACAATCTCCTACAAAATGTAATTAGAGCTTGGGCATGTTCAGGCTACATCACATCGGAAGTCACCATCAAATATATAGTTATATATTTCACAGTGTATTTTCATCTTCCCACATCTTTCTATCACAACATATTTTATGAAGGCTATCTGAACTTGTCTTTATTGAAATCCAAATTGCATGTTTTATCAAAAATAAATAGAACTTGGTTGCTTTAATCTTTAAAGTTACAAAGGAAGACAGCATGCTGGGAAATAGTGGGGAAGGAGCCCGAGCAAAATATATGGACCAGGGCTAATCATATTTATGTTACTCTGCAGCAGATACATCTACTAAGTGAGCAAGTGAGAAAGACTGATGCTGTTTTCATGCACAAAAAGGACGATGCATCACTCCGCCTGTTTGAATAAAAAAATAAGACAAGATTTTCTCCTGTCACAATTTGATTTTCATGAAGGGATTTTTTTTTTCTTCAATAGCACAGAATGCGTGAGGATCTTTGTTCAGAGATGGATAGAGTATCTGTTTCCTTAAAGGGGAAATTTGCTAATTTTTTGTAGATGTCCACTTAGTGTTGATGGTAAATGTAGTCATCTGACGCATTAAATTCTGCAGTCTGCTCTGACTGAGAAAGCATAGTTTTTTTTCACAGTTTGCCTACATGTCCCTCACAACTACATGAAAGTACAGTGCTTGAATACTCGTCACCACTATTTGCTTAGTAGAACAAATAGTGTATCTAAGTAGGAAGTGAATTTTCTCAGGATGTAAGTGAACATTTTTATAATCAACCAAAATTTTAAAAAAACATACACAGCCTGAAGACACTGATGATCAATATCTATTGAAATTTACTGGTAATTAATAAAACAAAAAAAAAAGATCACTATCCACTGACATGAAAGATGTTTTACTCAGGCGGACGTGCACGCATGACAGGAGGTAAATAGATGCACACAAACACATAGAGGCACACTGAGAAATCCACCCCTTCTAATTAGGCGCCTGAGATGAAAATATACGAGTCCACATAATTTGTATATGGATTGATTTATATGTTATGGCTGCACCAAGACCTTTATCCCCTCTGTGTCATCTCTCCTTACCCTCCGGCTTCTCAGCATGGGGAAGAGATGGTGCCGACATTATCATCCTGCAGAGATAATGTACATGGAAATGTCATGCCCAATGAGATCTTAACTAACGCACTCCATCATAATGAGATCACAGTAGTCAACACATAGATTCATGAGGAATCATTTTACTTTTTAAATGGAGAACAAACTGAGTCATCTATCTTGTGATCTAAAAGTATATGCCAGGTCTGAATCGAACAATTTGTAAAAAGTAATCATGGCATTGTCCACATTTCCCTTTCCATATTACTTCACAGCTTTTGTATCTGCCTCTTGGTCAGGTTGACGGCAGCTGATGCATCATTTAAGACTGTTGGGTGCCGTTCACTCCCCACTTCGACAATATTTATGGGCTGAGCTTGTCTGAGGCTAATGTCCTGTGTTTATTTATATAGATGAATGCATTATAAATGGTTTATAAAAAGAATGTTCTCCCACTGAACACCCCTGCTGCCTGTTTATTTTTTTTTTGATCCCATCTCTCAGGAGGCAGGAAAGATTGATGTGCAGGATGGTCGCGAGACTGATCTGTATCCCTTTCACAGACAAAATGGATGGACGCAGTGTCGCCCACAGTCATTTAGCATCAGGCAGCCTATTGTGCTGTTTATCGTGTGTGATCCCTCATATGTACAATACATATCCTGAAGTATAAATTGAAGCAATTCTCATTTGGCATTGATCATTACTCGTAGAAACAGACTCAGGAAATGTATTTCTTTTGCTGGTAATCACAGTGCAGTTCCAGACACACATAAACATCTCTGTACTCACTGCAAACAGGACAACCTATAAATATATTATTTGTCACTTCTGTTCTGCTGGGCACTCTCATTAAATGTTTTATTCAGCCACGACAATTACAACAGACAACGCAGTTGGGGGACCTACTGCTAATGAAGCAGACTCCTAATCAACACTGTCTGCATCAGATATTAGAAAAGTTTTAATTTCCTCCCCGCTTGTTTCCCTACAAACTTCTACGGTCATATTAAAGACCTAAAAAAATGTCTGTTTTCAATTCATGAAAAAGCTGCCGTCATAGTTTGTTCCAAGTTGCATAAAGATGTAGCCAAAAAGACAGGATGGCTCAGAGAGTGTAGTTTATGACAAGGTAGGGAGGAAGGATGCATAGTTATTGTTTATGGTTGGATTTTTAGTAGCTACAGTGTCTTCCATGGCCTGTGGGTTTTACAGCATGCTCACACAGTCTGAGCAAAAAACTAATAAAGACTAGCTTTATGTCCTGTGAAATTAAATTGAAGTTATAGCCATGTATTTTTTATCCATTTGTTTTGCTGACTTCCTTGCTATCGCATCTCCTGAAGTACACATACATCACAATGCACCTTTGGATTTGTATTCATCTGTTGTGCATATTTTGCTTTATTATATATCCAGTGGCCTGGGAAACAGAGTAGTTAATGTTATGGTCCGGTAGTATTTTTTTGATTTATGGGTGTACAATAGGCCCCTGTAGGAATGCTAGATATTTGTCGAACCCACCCACCCCCTCATCATTAGCACAGGAAGAAACTAATCAGATGGTTGTCTCGGTTTAGCAAGTAGCTCTCTTTATCCTCTCCTCTCTCAGCCTCTGGCCCTGGCTGCTCTCCATTCCTCTCCATGACCTGTTTTTCATGGGTCCATGGAACCAAACCTGACCCAGGACCTGGCTCACAACAAGTCCAATTTATCATCTAATCTCAATTTCATTATCTGCTCAGATCACGCATGAGCATCATAATCATGGCAGGACACGGATGAGTATTTTTGTGACGAGAGAGCAAGTATGAACGGTTACGTGCAAGGAAAAAATACATGTGCTGCTTCCAGAACTGGTGTTCTGCATCTGTCTGGGTTTATTTCCTCTTGGGTCAGATCGAATTGTTCTCAGGTCTATTTTGGACTGGATCTGACTGGTTAACTCTCCTTGATGAAATGAATTTATGTTGACCAAGGCTGGAAAAGTTTTCTACATGCCCATTTCCTTTTGAATTTAAAATTCTGGATCCATTTGGGCCTCTACAGTTCACTGCGACTCAAACTGTAAATTTGATTCTAACAGTTGGAGGAATTTTTTTTTTTGCCAGCACTGTGCCATGCACAAAACATTGGGGAAGCTGTACTCGTATACCCTTACTAAAACACCCACGTAAAGTGGAATATCGTTGAAATTGTGCATTTCTGTATCAGAAACCCAAACTTTCCGTTTTCTTGCATCCTGGTTCTCAATGATTTGATTTGATGTGACTTGACAGCACAGATTCAGTGTCAATGGAAGTTCAAGTCAAGGTGTCTTCTACACTGGGTGGTGCTGCTACACCCAACACGTCACGCTGCATGGCGCACGGCGCAGTGACAAGTGAGATTTTTCTAAGAAGGGTTATTTGCAGTCAAACATCAAACTGGAAAACACAAATCAGGACATTCTTGGGAGATTGCTGTCTCCTTCCTCTCTCTCTCTCCGCTCTGAGCTGTGATCTGATGTATAATTCCTGAGACAACATCTTGTTAAGCTGCTGCTGGAGAACAAAAACCTATGGAGGGTCTCTGTGGTGAAAACACTCAAGCGGTGATACCTTACTGTTGCTTACATCTCGCCTTTGAAGTTGACCAGATGTGATGAATAATGCATCATCTCCACTTCCAAAGACAATATTACCTTTGGCAAACTTCTGCCTCTCACTTCCTCCCAGAGGACAGGTGGGAGAAGTTTTTCACTTTCTTTCGTATGTGCAGCACGGTAAAGCAAACACAATTATTTTTGGGAACTCTTTCGTGTAACCCTGGTTACTGAGGATCAAAGTTTTCCTCTTTTAATTTGAAAAGTTTCAACCTGCACTCTCTCCGGGCCTGAGCTAATCCTTGGATGCAACTCTTAAAATGTCTCTGATTACGGTGCTCTCACAAGATTCTTGACAAAAACAATCTTGGGTGCAAAGGGAGCTTTGTGATCAAAAGCGCCGTCATGCTCGGGAGTCTTCACTGAACTGGGGTATATGAGTGCACAGAGCTGACTACTTTATATAATGCCCTTCTGTAGTATTTCACCACAGACTTGAACTTTGTTATGGTGCCGTTTCACTCCATGTCCCAAAAATAAAACCTGCATTATCAATCTACTGGAAGAAAAAAAAAAAAGAAGCATGATTCATCCTATCTCTGCAGCACAACTAATTACAGCTTTGCTTGGCATGGTGATGTGGAAATGTCACGCCATCAATCAGTTTTAAAGACACAGACATGATTGAAAATCTGTTTATTTTTTAGCCTATTCCTGTTGTTTGGCACGGAAATTGGACAGCTCCTCTACATCACTCCCATTGCATCATTACAACAATTCCCTTTATGTCTTTCTGAGATTGTTAATAGCTGGGAGTTTGTTTGCTCAGCTCATCTAAACATCCCAGTTAACAAGCTTGTGCCTGTGATGTTGAAATTTGTTGTCCTTCATGGCTAATTCTCCAGCCTTTGATAGAAGATACCATTAGCACTGTCATTATGGCGCCTCTCAGTGTGAAGTGGGCAAAAATGTGCGTGTGCCCACTGAGATATGTGTGCGTGTGTTGTGGTGTGTACTGCCAGTCTGGCCTCGCCTGTCTGCAATTACTGCCCTCAGTGGAAACATTAAATTCCACTGCCATGGAAAGATGCCATGGCGGAGACATTCATGGCCGTCCCGGCGTACTACAAAGACCCCG
The DNA here is from genome assembly GCF_022577435.1 of Embiotoca jacksoni. Taxonomy (NCBI): domain Eukaryota; kingdom Metazoa; phylum Chordata; class Actinopteri; family Embiotocidae; genus Embiotoca; species Embiotoca jacksoni. Next base: position 15,174,637 of record NW_027185392.1, read on the forward strand.
GAGTGGGCCGGATTCGCCACATATGCACGTTCCACGCATCGGCCGAGAGGCAGCGCAGATGCCAAGATGGGAATTACTCCTCCGATCCGAACAAGTGGTGCAAGAACTGTGGGTGCAGCAGTGCCGTGACTGCAGCTGTGGGCTTATTGCAGCCTTGTGGCTTTGTGCATTCAGGGATGTGCCAGTTTAAAAGCCCTTCAGATAAGAAGCACATGGGAGACACATTGAGATTAAGCTCTGCGATGAACAGGCTGTAGATATTCTGTCTCTGAGCCACAGAGGGTCCATTTAAAAGGGATGATTGTGTAGAAAGGATGAATATAGCTGAGATGTCACCACATTAACTTTCAGCTGATGCCGTGACACCTCATCTGTTTGTATTGTACGCCAAAAACTAGATTTTCATCTTGACTGACTTACCAGATTTGGTCAGATGTTGTTTTTAGTCCATCTCGGCATTCACTTCAGAGAGTAAAGAGTCATGAATGATGACACCCCTGTCATTTTTGATTCACTAGATTTAAAGCTGCCCTGCAAAAAGCCAATTTTCAGGTCTAAGTATTTAAAAAAAAAAAAGCGTGGACACATTGATTTTAAAATGTTATTTGCGCCTAATCGCTCGAGGCTACAACTGTATGCAACACACCTGAGATATTTTAAAGTTTGCTGCGTGTCTGAAGATATAAAACTCCAACATAAACATTGTGGATTATACTTCACTCTGGTAAATGACAAATGCCTCGTATGGGCCTGAAACCATCTTCTGTGGTGCTAAACTGATCAATCTATTAGTTGATGGACAGAAGATTAAAGGTGCCCAGAGAAGTTGCTGTAAACATATGTAATTTATGTTTACAGTCAGTCTTTTGCACCTAAACAACTGTGTTCAATAGAATTATTTTAGTTTGTTATCCTGCCATTTGGCGGTACAGTGGCGCAGTGGTTAGCATTGTCGCCTCACAGCAAAAAGGTTCTGGGTTCAAATCTGGGCCTGGGCGTTTCTGTGCAGAGTTTGCATGTTCTCCCTGTCCCTGTGCCTGTGTGGGTTCTCTCCAGGTACTCCAGCTTCCTCTCACCATCCAAAAAACCCCAAACATGCACCTCAGGTTAATTGGTGGTTCTAGAAATTGACCTTAGGTGTGAATGGTCTTTGTTTCTGTCTGCCTCTACGTGTTGGCCCTGTGATAGGATGGTGATGTGTCCAGGGTGGACCCTGCCTTCGCCCAATGTGAGCTGGGATAGGCTCCAGTCCCCCCGTAACCCTGCTCAGGATAAAGCGGGTATAGATAGTGGATGGATGGATCCTGCCGTCTTCTTCTCTGTCTTTGAGAAAACAAAATCTTTATGCTTGCCAGCTGTCTGTCTTCTTTCTGCCAATCAGAGGAGTTGTGTGAAACCTGCAGCACAAATGTGCATCCCATGTGCGAGTTCGTCTTTGTCTGCAGCTATGATAGAAAACAAAAACAAAAGACAACATAACAAAACAGGGATCCACTTGTAAAACAGTGGGCAGAGCCTCCACAGGATACCTTCATTTGGCAACTACTTTGATAAACAACAGTTGACAACTTTAAACCTGGAACAACTAGTTTTTTGGGGCCACTTGGATTCAGCAGACACGAGTGAAGACTGAAATATCACCTTTTAAGTTGTCATGGTGAACCTCTTGCTTATGCAAACAGTTGTTTATTTACACATGCAGCAGTTGCAGAGAAGCATTATCATTCATTTGGAGTCACCTGGCAAACGTAAATCCAATATTCACTCTCATTTTTCTCTGTTTTGGGTTTCTGCCAACTCCAAAGGGAAATATGGGACTCTTTTGATGCTAAAATTCTCCACCGTGGTCACCAGCTAGTTGCTAACTATGCTCGCCTGCTGTTTAGTATAAGGCAGAACATACAACATTTTATTTCCAACTGAAAACAACCGCCTGCTGTGGCCAGAAGCAACGGAATGACAGCGATGAGACTGAAACAAAGAAGAGAAGTTGTGTTGGTCGGACAGCTCGACAATGAGCTGCTGAAACTCACTGCAAAGGCGACAACTCTCTCCGTTTATCAGTTTATACGTTTATCAGTACAACCTGTAACCTTCATTTCACGTTATCATTCGACAAATGATTATAAATGCTTTAATCATTTCGCTGCTTTTTCTTTGCCTTTGGGGTTTGAAATGTATTTTGTGGCTTAAACTAGAGACTAACTGGTACTGGATTTTTTTTTTGGCAGTAAAATATCAATATATATTGACCACAATGTAGTTATCAAAAGCTTCTGTCAAAGATATGTAATAGAGGCAGAATAATTTCAAGCTTAAAGACAAACTTATTATCCAACAACACATCAGTTTACTGAAACAGTGAACTTCACTAGAAATGTAAAAGTTATAAATAACTATGAATTAAAAAGACACAAACACACACAAATAGAACAATTTCAAAATGACTGCAAGCATTTTTCTCTACATCATACTTTGTAAAAAGAAAAAGTATTATCTGTGCGTGTTTGACAACATATACACTGATACCGATTTGTCTGTGATAGGCCAATATCAGCGGATCAATTCGGCCAACCAATAAATTGTTCAAGCTCAAGTTTGAACAAACTATTTTTTGCTATCTCTTTGGCTTTTGGAAATTTGATGTTTTCCTTTGTCTACTAATATACTGCCTGAGAAAGTATGATAAACAGTACACATCTATTCAACCTTCAAAGTTTCCGTGGAACTCTGCACACCTTTTGTCAGATATATTGTTCTTCCAAGATTCAACAATAGCTGCAGATGAATTGATTACATTGTAAAAGAGACATTGTGTGAAGTTTTTCCTCCAGCTTGTTCATGGCCTCCGTTTGACTGTCTCACGTATCCAATGTTGTTGCAATAAATGAAAGCCTCTTTGCAGGAGAGCACAGTTCAGTAAGTTTATTGACTTTAATACAATGTGTTGAAGTCACTATACAGTACCTCCTGCAGCTTCCTCGCAGCAGCCTATGCACAACTGTCTATTACAGCCATTAGAGAGATATGTTACATACATAAAGACAAGCGGACAGATTTACAACTCTTTATATGAACTGTTGGTTTTCCACAGTCTAAAAGTTGAAAGTAAAGGATTCTTGCTGTTTTCTTTATGGCTTGGCGATAAAACACAGCCTCTTAAAAGCAGAGGGAGCACCTAAAGCGACAGCGATTGCCTGCGTGGTTGTCCGTTAGCTTTTTTTCCCTGTTTACAGTCGCTTTAAAACTCTACCCTCATCTATTTGTTTTCTTCCACGTCACAATTATGTAGTCTATCAGCAAAGTGCGACCACTTTGATGAAGCCGTCTCAGTTTCAATTTATGTTTTCCTCCAAACTTACAGCCCGCTCTCACAGAGAAGAATGTGTCCATCAGAAAAATGAGATCTCCAGCCTGAGGTTTAATTTTTGCAGTCATTCCTGGAGCCAGAGCTCCTGAATTATACTCCTCTGTTAACAGTGTGATCATGATGTATCCAGAAAATGGTACGTTTTTAGTTTACGAATCATTTCTCCCTTTGTTCATCAGAATAAAAGACTACAGCAGTAAAACCGACAAAGAAGATGTGTTCTGTTCTCCCTGCTTAATTATAAGAACACACATATACAAATACAGTCATATGGCTGTCCATAAACACACACAACAACAATTTTACAATTTACCACTTTGCTCACCTCTGTTCCCCGAAACAACAGATGTGCACTACAGTTAAGGATATTGCTGTAAATAATTTATTGCTTTGTGCTGCACTTGATGGAACAAAGCAACTTTACTTGATAACAATAAATATGTAGCTTGTAGCATCATGCTCAAAAAGACTTGAGGCTGTAATTGCTGCCAAAGCTCGTTCAACAAAGTATTGCGAAAAGGCTGTGAATACTTATGTACGTGTTATATCTTCGTTCTTTATTTTGAATAGATTTGCAAAATTTTTAACAAACTTTTTTCACTTTGTCATTATGGGGTATTGTGTGGAGAATTTTGAGGGGGAAAAAAAGAATTTAATCCATTTTGGAATAAGGCTGTAACATAACAAAATGTGGAAAAAGTGAAGCGCTGTGAATACTTTCCAGATGCACTGTAAGCGTGGCTTGACAGGAAGCTGTGATGGAAATGACAGGGTGAAAATTACAATGTAAGCAGCCTACATCTATACCAATCAAGCAGCACAGCTGCAATCCTAATTGACATATTCACATCTACTTCGCACAACCACCTCCCACGATTGTCTTTATATGAAGTAAGGAGACAGAATAAAGATGGTGATCTTGTATGGGAAGTATGTTTGGTGATTGCTCTAGTGCAGAGGTCTTCAACAGGGGGTCTGCGACCCCCAGGGGTCTGCAGAGGTACTGCATGGGGTCCGTGAAATCTTTGGTTGATTCGACAATTTTACTTCTTTTTTTTTCACAAATTTAAATGTCTTTAAATACACATTAATATGAATCCAACATATTGTAGCGAATGGATAAATGGAGGCAGAAGATGTTATCTTTCAGTTAGAAATTCACACGTTCAGCGACACACAGGAGTTATCTCAAGCTCGGCACTGGTTCACTCACAGCGTGAGACTAGCCTGGACCTGTCCCTCCAAGCTTCCTGCACTCCTCCAGTTTAATATAAAAAAAAATATTTTATACAATATATATAATAAGGGGTCCCTGCTCCATCTCTCTATCAGTTTGGGGGTCCTTGGCCTGAAAAACATTGAAGACCCCTGCTATAGTGGATTAACAATGAAAAGCATCTAAGTTCATTAAACCAATGTTAACATCAGTAGGATGAAAATGTTGTCTCAAGCTGACATGTTTTAGAAATGAGAATTCCCTTTGTCTTAAACATGGCCATTGTAGCTACATCCAGTCTACACTAGACTGAGACAGACATCCAGACACCTTTTAAATCCAGACTTAAATGCTCATTATGAACCATATTTCCCTCCTTCCCTGTATTTATGCCTCTGTACTGAACATTTACTCATTTTTGTATAATTTATTATGGGTTTCTATTATTTTAATTTACGTTTGAAGCTTTTCTTTCCTTTAAAGTATCTGTGTATGAAATGTGAAAACTTGCCTTGCCTCACAGGTCCTTGCACACCACTTAAACATATAGAGAAAGCTAAAACTTACCAAGTCTGCTGTGTACAGCAAAAGTTACTCATGTACTTTTGGATAATCATTGTTTGTTTAGTAAATGGATTAGCTGATTGAGACCTCCTATAGCCCCTAGATGAAGGCAACATTTGTTTTGTAGTGATCGTGTACAACACCAGAACAAAGGAAGACATTCTGAGAAACATTAACACAAAAACTCAGCAGGTATGTGTGCAATATGAGGGTATAGTGGAGCCGTGACGGGTACATAATTATCTTCTGTGGCGACAGGAAATGTTAAAATCGGACATTTTGATTCACTATCTGAGGCCTGTTAAAATGAGTGTGAAATACATTTGGCTTGGAAACGCCTGCTTCTCTGTCTCTCTGCACCATCCAGCACTGAGCAGAAGATGAAATGATTCATCATAGCCGAGACAGCTTCCGGAGAACGAGATGAGATGAGAGTGGGAACGGTGTTATTTTATATCTCCCAGAGAAATACACAAAGCGAAGATGAACTGTAGCTGCTGGAAGCTAATAGTAGACCAACACAGGCTGGCACTGAGGCTGGCAGCGCTCCACAGGTGTGATAGTGCTGTGTTGTTTGTCCAGCACCTGTAATTAAAGAAGCATTACTCCCCCGATGTTGCCCTCTCCTCTGTGCTGCACAGAGCCGGAGCTCGGACAAAATGAAGGTCACTGAGGCTCAGATGGGAAACGCTCTAGATCATCTTAGCAGGTCATTCAGTCCCTTGAGGTCTGCCCCATATCTCAGTGCAGGCTAACTGTAGCCCAGCTACGTCTGGCATGTTTACAATTCACGGACGTCAAGTTTGCCTTTTTTTTTTTTTTTTTTAAGTTTGAGATCTTTTTCGCAAGATCTCAGTAAATCACATATGAAAGCTTCAGGCGTCAACAACACATAGAGGTGATGTTCATTGCTTTCCGGTTTGTCTATTTGTGCCTAATGAAGCACATCATGAAACGGTTTCTCAGAGGGTGGTTTTGTTCTAGCATTGTCGAAATGAAGAGATAAAATTCACATGAATCAGACTGGACGGTGGAAGGTGCCCTCTGGTCTGTTCCATTCCTAAAATATTTAATTTCCATGCATGCATGTCGTTGAGAGGATTGTGGTTAGCTGCATTTATAAAGCTAAAGCCATAATAATTACTTTACTAATTTGCAGCATTTGCGGTAAACCGATAAGACGGCCTCTTTTATGGGACTCAGAGGCTGCCATCAATAATGTGAGTGCTTGGGGTAAGAAGTGATTTAAAGCCCATTTCACACTTGGCTTCAAAAAGAGAGTGATGGCTGGGCATTCTCAGATCCACACAGCTGCCATCATGACACATCCTGTCCACAAGCTGTGCATTTAATGCCAACAAACAAACTTCAAGTTGGGATAAAATTTCACTCTCCAAAGTTAGTTTTTTCTCTTGTCTGTGAGTCTCTTTGTTGGAATTAGACTGTAATCAAACCTGCCTTGTTTGTCCGTATATTTCAGAAGTGTACAGTATCCATGGCAATTGAATTCATACTGGACAGACCTACATCTTCATGTTTATTGTCCAATCTTCATGTGTATGGCCAATGCAAGAGGGAGGTTTGCCTTATACTGTAGCTATGCAGTGAGGGGGACATTGAGGAGGGAAATCTTTATTGCAAAGAATGGGACCTTTTGACGCCAAACTTAAATGTATTCATGGATAACAGTAATCCCAGCTGTGTAACTACAACTAATACATTTGCGACTTTGGTAAACATTGCCTAACCTTCCCAAAATCAAAAGGAAGAGACAAAATGGTCAGCTCCATATATGGTCATTAAAAGCTATCACGACAAGTAAAAAGGATTTTTTAAAATTTTTGTTTTGTTCTGTTACGATCTCTCCAGCATGAAAACACACTGACAGGTCAGCTGGCAAGTTGCCCCTGATGGATGGCCATTGCAGGCAGCTAATTTCTGTGTTTACTTTTATCAGACCCAACAGCAAATGTTGAAAATTATTCATGTAAAAATTATGTTTTCTGGAAAGCTGCACAGTGCTTAGGCTAATTGCCCTGATATTTGCTGTTCGCATGCTGTTTCTAAATCTATCACTTGCAGCACAACACTCAATTGCTGGAGCAGCTGTTTAACAGTGGTTTTGTTACCTGACTTTATCCGCACCTTTACCACAGTTGAACTACCATAACCATGAACTTTTTTGAGTTAAATATTATCGTTGCAGTGTGCAGAAACTGTTGAAAGAAATTGTGTTTAAAAAAAAAAAATAGAGTGAGATAAATCATCCAATTCCAACATTATTGTCATAATGCAGTTACCATGGCGTCACACACAAGAACAATGCAGTCTACTGAGGGGATGCTGTTCTTGATTCTCAGTATGTTTATCACGGCAAGGAGATACATTATCTGTCACACACACAGTGATGTCGTGATTGTAACAATTCTTTATGGACTTTTAGTATCGGCTCAGCTCGTTTGGCGGCCCAACATAAGGTGATACCAAAAATAGTAGCAGGTGCTATGGACAACTTTTGACCAATAGTCAAGTCGATTTAAGCCAAACTGGTACGTGCAGTATAAAAGGGAATATCGACTTGTATGAAGCACTGACTACCTGAAATTACGAATAGATAAATGAAGGAAATTTTGAGGAAGTGAATTAGTGTGTCTGAATGTATATATATGCTCTTGTTGCCTAGAGCCAACAAGCTGGAGGGTCAGTGACTTCATTAGCAGACTGATGGTACTCCGTGGAACACTGAACACCGATGATCAACACAGAGCTCTGCTGATTAAAGTCCCATTCCCTCAGAGTAAGCACTAATTATCTCAACTGACATGCTACTATAGTTTCTCTCTGAGCTGAGAGGTCTTGGCACTCATTCTGTCCTCCATCCTCTCCGGTCATGCACACAAGCGGTTATTAATGGATTCTCACCATGCAGCCAAGACATGTACGTAAACAGTAGTTTTCATTTTACATTGGTATTTCTGGAAGACAGTACCCGTGTTTTGTATTCAAGGGCAGTCTTGAAAATTAGTGGCCCTGATAAGTTATCGGGTTTGGTGTGGACAGTGTTTGCACAACATCATTAAGGTCACTAAAATATTAAGTCTCTGCCATTGCAATAGCTTATGACATACCTTCTGCTGCAAATGGAATTGCTTCTTTTCTTGTTGGTTTAGAAATTGACCAAATTGGTTATCCAGAAATTGGTTTCTCACAAATTTGCAGAAAATCGAACCCCATATGAATTATCAAATGTTATTGTCAATATTTTCATATTAGCAATTGATCAAATGACAATGTGTGATTTATGTGAAAAGGTGCAGGCATAATCACAATCCCACAGAATTTTTACTCGGCTCTGTAATTCCCCTCAACACTAACTAGTGTTCTAGCATCTTTCAGCTCATTGTTTTGGTTTTGCAGCCTGCAACTTTATGGTTGGGTCTCTGGATTTTTATTAACCTCTTTGTCAGGAGCAGAAGGCATATCTTTTCATGAAGAATACAACCATTGAAGACCACCTACCTAAACAACAGAGTTACAAGTGTTTCTATTAGCTGCTGAACACAGAAAGCATTTAGCAACTAAAGAGGCAGATATTTCCCTAACAGAGCTGAAAGGACAAAGGATATTTGATTTGCATTTGTCTGGTGGACAGAAGCACAACTCCAAATGAATGCTAATGTTGATTCGTGCCTGCTGTTTGCTAACACATTTGTCATTCTAGATTAGATTAGATTCACAATAATGTCAGAGATCTCTGAAATCTGTCTTCAAATACAGGTGACAAAACAAAACGATTCAGCCAGAAGACAGAATTTATCATCTTTACAAGTTAAGATTGTTCCAGTGTTGTACAGCATTTAGGGGTTGCAACTCAGTTATTTGCATCATAGATTAATCTGACAATTATCTTCTTGATTACTTGATTAATAATTTTTGCAGTTAAATATCAGAAAAAAATAAAAGTTCAATATTGTGTGACAAAGAAAAGCATCAGATTCTCAACATGTAATCATGCCAAAACGGCAAAATAGGTCTGTTTGCAATCACTCCCATGAGGCCATGGCTAGTTCCCTCTATGGGATCAACACGTCTTCGTAAAAAAACAACAGAAAAGCTCATTTATTAAACCGCATACTGTGTAAGACCGTTGGAGAGGCCAAGCGACAAGCACAACAGAACTTTGTTGTCATGGTAAGAACAATAAACACATGGTTAAAGTTGAGAAACTATTGCATTTTGTATTGGTTTAGGAAAATATTATGGTTTCGGTGGGAAGAAGTATGTACGTTGACTTCCCCTGGGTGAATGTCCTGTGTTTGAATCGTCCAAGCATCCCCGACCTCTTTGTCACTCTTTATACTACTTAACCTGACTATCTAATATGGTACATCATAATTACGACAAATTGTAATAAATGTAAGTGAGTCGTGTTAAGCTGTGTCCACACAAGACAAACAGCCGTAATTTAAGGGAGGACAGTGGGAAATTCTTAGCAAATGGTTTTACTCATTGCTTTAAACTGTAACTCACAAGATTATTAGATTATGTAAACGGTTACAGATGAATCTCCCTTTTGATCAACTAATCAATTAATGTTGTCACAGCTACAGTATTTACAGCTTGTCCTCAAGTGGCCAAAAAAAAAATCAAAACTTTGTGTTCTCTACAACACTTTTTAAAAACTTGTGTTTGCGGATGATTGTTATGCACCACAAAATAACCAAATCATTGAAAAAAAACCATCCAAGTGCAAGATGTCTCTAAAATAACACCCGGTTGGAGAGACAGAGAAGATCAGACATCTTTTCTTCTTTCCAGGATGTAATGTCGCAGCTGGAATCAACAGCAGACATCAACCCGAGATGTTAATTGAATGACCTCACAAATGCATTACTCCTGCCCATTAGTGTCTGTCCTGCCTTAAGCAGACACGATATGGCATCTTTCAGCTGTAATGTGTTGTAACTTACAGAAAACATTTTCCTTTATCTTAACTGGAAACCAGTAATAACTTTTTCTAGCATTGTAGACATCTCAATAAAACAACTATCTGACGCATATATTGTTTAGATGATAACACAGACCTGAAAGGAAGAGATAAATAGAAAGATACAGGAACACAGTCTTTGTGTAATTAGATTATGTTCAGTGGGGCTGATTAAATTTGGTTCCTTCAGGCCTCAGAGTTGTTGAACATCTTGTACCCGAGATGTGGATGTTTTCTGGCGATATCATCACACAACACGCAGAACTGTAGAGCACGATGTAGCCAGTGTTTGTGGTGCCACTGTTTTCTAAGAAAATAGAAAGTTTCTCTTCATTTCCTTGAACCACAGTTTCCCCCTGATGGAAAATACGTGAGCCTTTGAAGGTGCATGTTTCATCAGACAATAAGATGAAAGGGCATCAGGCACAATAGCAGAAATGGAGGAAATGATTTTCCTGGACATGTCTACGTCTGTTGTAGGTTGAAAGGACACGGGGACAGTTCATAATCTGATTAGACATCCATTATTCCCTCGGACAGGGCACCAGCGCAGAGAAGGAACTCACTGTGTTTGTACGACAGTGTCTTGTCCATGTGTTGCTATGGGAGAGTGCATGAAGCTCATACTTAATGTTTAGGATTATTTATAAGATGTCGCAGCTGTATTTATAGATAAGAAATGTATTTTCAGCATAATGTCTTTTGCAAATGAACAGAGTTGAACAATCATATATAAAAACAGCAGCAGTGTTTTAAGTTGCACCCACATTCTTCTTCGTGTTAAATGTTGCCTAATGGAATCTGAGAAAAACAACTTAAAATGGAGCAGAGTAAAATATATAAGACAAATTTATGAATTCATGGAAATCTGTTAAACCTTAATAGGCTGTTGTGTCGACTGTTGTTGTTTAAAAAGTAATTCCTGAATAAAACAATAATGATTCAGTTCCTGTTTCATTATCATTTATATAAAACCAACTCTGGAATAAATGGGGGCTAATACATGTAATGAGGTATTATATTAATGTGGCTGAAAGTTCTATGAATGTATAGTCAGAGGTAAAATATTGTATACGATAAATAGAGAAGTTTGTAATAAAAGAAATCTTTTGTCTCCCACACTGCAATCCTGTCGGACACGTTGTGAACTGCTGGTACATGCTTCAACTCATTAAACACAGCATTCATTGCTGCCATTGCATCAGCAGGTGTTTCAGAGGGCTCAGGAGATCTACCAAGGGAAGGAAATAATGAGAGCTTTGTAAGAAGAAAACATAATAACCAGAGAGAAAATGTGAATTAGTGACATCCAGCAGTTAACGGTGAAAAATGTGGGTAATAATTAGAGCTGTCTTTCCTGCTCTGCCAATTGATATCCTGTTTGGCTTTTGATGACAGTTCTTTTTAGAAGTGCACTTAATGATTATTTTCAGATTATATTTTAGATTAATCAATTAGTTCCATCTCAGTATGAAACGTGAACAACAGTGGAAACCTGAATTTCCCCTCGCCCAAAGAGAAATTATTGATTTGGCTGCTTTACAATGAGATATAGATGATATGAGGTGGAGATCATCCACAGGTACTCTTCATAATCTTAACTGTTACACTGACAAAGAGATATAGTTTTAGAATCTCCAGACAGCATTGTCAACCATTACAGTGGAAAAGGACGTCCAAAGATCAAGAACTTTAAAAAAGAAAGAGGAACTTAATTAATATGATTTGATATAACTTGGAGTCTACCCCTATTCACTGCATACTGGCACCTGATGAGGAAAACATTAAAAATAGACATCATGCCGAACTAATTCGATTATTACACAACAATATGCAGGGTTTTATTAAAACATTGCAACCTGTGGTATGAAGGATAAATGGTGGATCCCCCTGGACTCAGTTTCATTCTGGCTGACTGAAATGAGTTAACCAATCAAAGAGTGACCTTTCACTGTGGCACACCACTTTATAATCACGCCGTTTAATCAGCATCTTGATGCGACACACCTGTCAGCTGGATGGATCATTTTAGCAAAGGTGAAGTGCTCACCAACTCGGATTTTAAGAAATTTGTTAACAAAATAAATATTTTACGTGCATAGAAGTCTTACATCTTTTACTTTAACCTATAATAAACGGGAGCGAAAACAAGTGTTGCATTTATATTTTTGAAGAGTGAATTTTCTGTACAAGATGTTTTGCGAACCTTTATGATTGATTGAAGTGGATGAATTTTTTTTTTTTGTATAAATCTAAATACCAAACCAATACAACAAAGAAAACTGTCTTTGAAGAGGGAGTTCCAATCATAAAAGTGAAGAATCCAACATTGATTTACTATTGCCCTTGTGCATGTATGCTGTGTATCTGGAGGCCTTGTTCCTTTCCTGTTCTTGTACGTGGGTGTCATGACCTCCTCATGACACCCACGTACAAGAACAGTCTCATATTGCTTTACTAAAATTGAATTCTTCTTCAAGTTTTTCAATATTTTTTTTTTGCCGTATATACATATCTTATTTCACGACTGATGAGACTGAAGTCTGCTCCTGAGTTTTGATCATATAGCATTGATAACTTCCCTAAAATTGCCATATTTTTTTGTTGTTCCACTTTATTCTCAGTTTCATTCACAAAAAAGTCGTACAAGAGTAAAAAGAAGGATTTCTGCAGAAGTATGCTGTCATCGGCAGCAAAAACAGACCAAATTTAGCAGTGTCAGTACAGAACACAAAAACAATGAGAACATGTTAATAGTACATCTATCAATGTGTCATCAGAACGATACAGCACTGTGACAGAAATAAAGAGTGGACGGTTTGGGCTACCTACAAGAAGTTATATGCTGAAAAACATTTTTCCGAAGCAAAGTGGTAAATGTGAGGCGATCAAGAGACAGCAGTCACTGAGACAGAGAGGACGTTACACTGTCGGGTGCAACAGCCAATAATACTGGACACCAACCTGAGGAAGCTGTCCCCCCCCCCCTCGCCCCTCCTACTTAACTACTGCCACGTACAGCATCAGCTGTTTTGAAAAAATATCAAATAAAAACGGTAAAATTTAAAAAACTATTATTTTTGCTGAGGTGCTACAACTTGTGCATACAGGCAGTCTACCTACCACTCGGGCCAACACCCTCGCTAAGGAGGAAATACATCAGCCGAACAGGTCCACTCTTTCTGCACCAGCAATCATAACACAGCGAAACACACAGTCGCCAAACCCCAAGGGCCAAGAGATATTTGTTACCTGTGATCATATCATTTATTCACCCGACGCTGTGCTGCTGGCTTTGTTTTTTTTTTCTCTCTCCCCGTGACTATCACTTGCTTTGTTTTCCTTGTTCATTTGTGAGGAAATTCTTCATTTGTTTTACGTGATTGAGAAGGAAGACGCAGGCGGGTCTGTACAGCCTTGGGTAAGAGAGGGAATCCAGCCACAGCTGCTGTGTCGCTCTGCCACAATGAGCAAACGTGACGAGATGAAAGCGTGCAGCATTTGCCATGTGCCAAGCCTTGGGCTGCACATCGAGGAAAGGACCGTTTCAAGATATTCACATGGCTGTGTATTTGTTGGTGGATATGAATAAAAGTACTTTACTTTTGTGTCTGCAAGTAGAAATCACTGACAATTACACAGTTGACACTCTCTTCCGTATCCCCCAGTCTGCCCTGTGTGAGTCATATGAGATAGTGATTCACAGGTTATTATCCAAGATAGCTGGCATCCTTGTCAGTGTAGCAGAAGTGGTCAGAGGTGTTGCCAAACTGTGACTGAGGAGCCAAGAGCCCAACTAATTTCCATCCTCTAGCCTCCTTCAGCCAAGAGCAGAATATCTTTTTTGAGTAAGCAAAGAAATCTACCGGAAACTGAGTGTTTATCTTATGTGACACGAAAGCAGTGGTGCTCAGATGAAAGAAGAAAAGTTGTTCTTTGAAAGGAAGATGTGATTTTTTGGCTCAAATGTATTATTTCTTCTGGTATATTCAGTATAGTCTCTTTTGTAAGCATTCACAGGAAGACAGAAGACCCCAACACATGACAGCGCAGGCAAAAGGTCTGAAGCACACAAAAGGTTTTCATTCTCAAATCAGGAGCAAAGTCACAAAGACCAATAGCTAAGATCTGCTCACAAAAAGCAGCAACCGGAGTACAACAACTGAAATATAGGAGGTCGGCTGGGATTCACACAAAAAAAAAATCAGAAAAATCCAACATCCAAAATGATACAAAAGGCACCGAGCAACATGTTAAACAGAAAGAAGCCATGGGGCAAAACTCAGAGGAAAAAACACAACAAACTGACACTAAGGGGAAAACACAGCCTACGTACATTGGGGAAAGGAGGACAATGAGGGACAAGTGAAGCAAAATACAGTGGGGCAGAACAATGGCAGAGAACACACAAAGGTAGAAAACACAGGGGGTGAATGGAAATACAATAAAGTAAAAGGCAGAACCTTAGCTGATGGTTATTGTCTTTAGTTTCACCATGCACTTCCTTATGGAACAGTTTTACATTTTAGGAAAATGGACAGCATGTCAGTCCATTCATGTACAGTAACTTTCCGATAGGAAATGAGTCGTCAATGATTTATTTCAGGAAGTATTATTTAGGATTTAGTGGCTCCATGGGTGGTGGACTGTAAACAACTGAACATCCCTTGCCTCACCCTCCATCTCTGCAAATAGATCCGGCTAATTTCTATATAGAAATTATGGCTGCAAGATTAATTGTATTAAAAATGTGATCTTGCTCTATGCTATCTCATTTTCAAAGGACAATAATTCTGCTGCATTTAAATTCAGAACAAAAGCTGAACCAAAACAAGTGCTCCAATTCAAATGACAACGCACGTTACAGCTCGTGATGGAGAGCAGCAGAAACCAGCAGTAAGGAAAATAAACCCAGTGAGAGACTGTCAAAAAGAAAACACACCTTTGAACATTGTTCAAAAGTTGTGCAAGTAAGAGAAGATAAGAAACTGACCTTCGTTTTTATGTTCAGGGTCAGATTCATGAAGCATTTAAGGTAAAAAAAAAGAAAAGAAAAAGCATTTCTTCTCAGTTGTCCAGAGTTAATGTGCAAGTACCTGTTAGGGATCTACTTTTTTCCTTCTCTATCAGGTAAATAAATATTATTGATACTGATATTCAATATATTGAAACAACATGCACAAGAAAATTATGATCTAAGCAAGAGAATTGTGACTCTGTACCTTAATAATCCAGAATGATGTAGCTCAAAACTGAACTTTGGTAACTGCAATTTAAAAAATCTGAAATTGTTTACCACACGTGACACGTCTGCAGTAGTTGGTTGAATTTCCTGGCTGGGTGACTGTAGCTCAGGCAAAGCTACTTCCTCTCTGACAACATGTTATAAATGTGCAGGAATCCATAATGTCCCCCTGCACGCCTGGAAATCATGTAGCTGGCCGAGGGCTGGTTCTCAGCTTTGATACCAGTCTGAGCTCCACTGAGAAGGAAGAACAAAACTGCCAAATCCCCCTGTGGTTTTTCAACTATCTTCTCTCTTCAGGCATCCAATATGTCAGAGGATGGTGGAAGTAAATTGCTACAGGTGGATACAGCGGTGCGAGACAACAGTGGCAGGAGCTGTGGACATTACAGATATGCAACACGGGGAAATGAGGTTGTGAAATTCCACAAACTGCTCCTTTCAAAGCCCAACATCTATGCACCTTCAGCTTAGAATTAATCCCACCGATTTCTCTGACTACCATGACATTTTTTTCTGATTCTTATATTAACAGTTCCGCTTTAAGTAATTTGCATTTTCTTCTTTTGCAAGGAATCTACAGTGAGATCAAAGTCCCTCTTTAACTCATTAGTGGATAAGATGGAAAATAAAATTCCCTTCACTCCCGTACTAACTTTCTGTGATAGCTGCTATTAGCAAATGGTGGAAAGGCCAACACAGAAATAATTGCTCAGTTTAATTTCTGAATGTGCCATTTAGAACTTGATTTTTTTTACGCAGACTTTGAACCATTTTTCTCCCACAGTAACGGTGTATTAATCCTCCTCTGAAACACGAGTCAGAAGCACATAGAAATCTTTATTTTTATTCAATTAATGCTGCATATCTCGAGCTTCATTCCTACAGTCTCCACAGAACTGTCAAGTGACAGGTGCTTAAAATAGAACGCAGGCTATTTCCCCGTCACCCAACAGCTCATCACTCATAACAATTCACTTATTCAAACCGCTGAAATGAAAAGCAAATAGGCTCCTCTCTGGCACATGCTACTCTTAATTTTAGTGTGTCAGAGCTTTAGTTAATTCCTTTTGTGCACGCTCAGATTTTTTTTGTGCTCCTTCTCAGTTTTCTCTTCTCTGCTTCTCGAAGCATTTTCTCCTCCTCATGTAGCGGACGCTGCTTTCCCAGAAACGGTACACCGTGCAGCTGGTTGGATCTGGCTACAAATCCCACATCAGACCGCTCACTCATCCCACAAACACATGCAGTTTACACCAATAAATATCTCATTGGGAACTTTACCGTTACGATTAGATCGCTTTTCAAATATCTCGGAGGAAATTAAATTGGGAAAACAATATTGATGTTTATGTCCTTCTGTTCATATTGCAGAGCCTCTGTTCAGCTCATGCTCCTTCTCTATAAATCACCGGGAGGAAATTCTCCGTGCTGAGCTGTCACTGTCATGCAGCACACGAGTTTTGGTGTTCAATCACCACTTTCTAGTTTATTATTGAAAACTCTTTAGTACATTACACTGATACTTCACAAGGGCAGAAGCAATTCTGATATTCCTTTATACTATAGACCCCACTAATGTATACTCCTCAGAGATGAATTGATTAGTATTCTTACAGTGCTGGGCCATTTCGGACTGTCGGAGACGCAAGTTTACAGTTGTGAGAGAAACGTGGACCCGAGTGCTCCTGAATGTTAATGTGAGAGACGTCCACCTGTAGCCAATTTGAACTTGTGACAACTAAAGACAGCCTGAATCAAAAGCAAAACTATGACCATGACCCACCTCTGCATACCTACCAAACAGCTCAGTTTAGCCGATGCAAGCATTTTTATTGTAGCATATAACAGATAATCATTTAACAACCCCCAATTCCTGAGTAGTGCACAAATTACTTATTCTAATAAATGCATTTACATGCCTGAAATACATCTACACCTGTATTTAAACCTAAAGCCCAGATGGGACAATAGATTTCGGACAAGTTGATTTGAAACTTGCTACTAGCAATTCTCTAGTCTTCTGAAACCTGCCAGTTTACACCAAAGCAACAAGACGCGTGAAACATCTCCAAAACAAGGACTCTCTGTACTTTTGTTTTAACGGCCAGCTTAGTCGTAGTTTGATACCTTTGTCGCGTCTTAAAACATGAGTGAGTAGTGATAGTTGCTTGTAACTTTTAGAAACTGCATAAACAGAAAAGAAATGAGAGGGTCGGAATTCGGAGCAGCACATAAGAGATTAAATGGAATACCCAAATTTGTGCCATGAACTTCAGACAGGAGATCTCCCCTGTTCTGTCAATTTCTCACATATTGTTCCAGAGCAGTTCTAATATCTAGAGGATTTGGTGTCTCCTCTAATAAGTACAAAAATCACTTACTGTTGTGACTTTCTAATACTGCCCACTGGCCACTTGACGAGCTGAGTCGACATCCTCGGCTGGTTTGAGTTGAGCTGAGACGGTCCAGTTCACACTACTGCAACTTTTCATCCTGCACATCTTTGGTCTGAACTGGGTTGAACATTTACAGTCACATCAAACAAAATCAGAGTGACCTATGTGAAACTGTAAAATGTTGAGTGGTTATTTGTTTAGGTGTCTTGTGAAATCAATAGTAGCTTTTGGAGCCCTGTTCCTGCCACCAAACAAAATGACTGCACTGTTTTCAATTTTAAAATATTTCCACATTGCACACATTTTAGCCACAAGTATGCCACATAACTACACTTCTGCCACAAACTGTGCTCTCCATTTTTGACATCGGTGCAACAGTTGACATAAAACAAAGGACTGCAGCTAAATATGGCTCAGTATAGCTATCAACAACTTGATCGGTCCCAACACCGATCTTTGAGATCGGCTCGGGACATCCCTCGTGACAACAACACATCACACAATCTGGCTCCTGAGTAGATAAACAAAAAATACAATCAATGCATTTACGTCACAGTGAAGGTGTCCAAACTATTTATTTAATCCTTAGATGATGGGAAAAGAATTTACAACTTTAAAATGTTTCCACAAAGTGACTGTTTAATAGCCTTATTGCACAGGGAACAAATAAATAATATCTTTGCCACTCTACAGTTTGAACCTGAAGGCAGAACAGAAAACAACGGTTGGTGTGACTTTTAATAAGAAAACAGTCTTGCATTAAGTTTAGGGATAAAAAAAACAACAAAAAAAACAAAATGCGACTGCAAAATGAAAAAGAAGTTTGTGGGTCTCTGGCAAAAACAAAAAACCTAATGGACTCACATTTTGAAAACATACCCATACAGATGGATGAATATAGGATTTCTTTATCATTTCCAAAGGGCAATTTGGTTTGCAAGCAGTAAATAATCAGAACAGCAAAGTTTAATTATTACAGTCTTAAGTCAGTGGAGTAGATACAGTAGAAATAAAAACTAATGTAACGGTCAATTAATATTGTTACTATTCGTTTTAAAAAGCCAGAAGCTGATGGTATAAAGGATCTCAAGCATGTATTGGTTTTAGCGTTTGTAGGGATGCTGAACCTGCATCCTAATGAAGGGAACTGGGACTGCTCGTAATGAGGACGCTATCTGTTCCATAAAATCACTTCAGCCCTCTTAGTGACTCTGACTTTTAAAAGATGTTCGAGACCATTCAGATTACAGGTATTGATCTTCTGACACAATTAGACGAGCCGATGACTTGTCTCTGCTCTCATCTGCTTTTTTCCTCATTACGTTCGCTGCACAATCCGACATGCCTCTAACTGACAACGCACAGTTTGACAGGTTAGGGGTTAGGGGGTCAAAATTATCTGGATAGACTTTCCATGTAATTGAACTCTAGATGAATCATTTCTTGCCTGAAAAAACACACGGCTCATCCATACCAGTGACTCTTCTGGTCATTTTTGGGGGATTTTAGATGTAATGTCTTCTTTCTGAAAACTACTGCATACCTATCTTTCCTGCTGTTGTTAAAGACATGAAGTCAGTGCAGCGACTCTGCTGCCTGATGAACCACAGCTGAGTCACCTGGCGGTATCCGATGCTGAAAGACGTGTGGAACCCAATGACCCCAGGATGCGTCACTGATCAGGTGTTCAGGATGAATTTTTACAGGCTTTATCACAAATCTCAGTAAGAATTTGAACTTTAGTTTTGTCCAACAGAACTTGGAGGTTGTAGTTTTACTTTGTCCAGCTATACTTTTACAAATAGATTTTCTTTGATACTGAATGAATACATCCTAAAGTAGATAGTTGTTTATAACTTGTTCACAGAGTGTGATGGTTGATGATTTATTATCACTGATTTCAGTCTTTTCACAGTTGCTTCAACAGCTGTGTTTTTACCAAATGGTGACGACAGAAAATGTTGTTAATAATAGTGTCTGCTCCATCAAAATGTTTTGCTCCAGCGAGTGACAAGTAATTCTGCAGGTGATTGTATTTAATGAGCAATTCAATTAATTTTGAAAGGTGTAACGTAAACTGATGGATCATTATTTTGAACATACATGGCAAAATGTTTGTGCTTGTGATCGACAGAAAATGTTGCAAACTTTACCCACATTATGAGGAATAAAACCTGGAACAGGAGGAGAGGAGATAATGGGATATTCAGCGAGGATGTGAGAGTGTACTTTTTTGTTACCTTGGAAACTACAACGCAGTATGGCAGGCAGCGCTTCCTTCCACGGACTGGTTTGGTTCTCATGTGAAGGTCAGTCGTGATGTATTGCTTTCCCTGACGTCAATGTGGCTCATTTTACTTTTCAGACAATGTGTACATATACAAGTAAAAGAAAAACAGAGACTGTTCTGAATTGATGTATCAATAGATATACATTATATACATGGTCTGACCTCTAAAGGTGTTATGGAGGTGTGCTGGTATAGAAAGTCTAGTTAGATTAGAGCTCAGCAAACAATAATTGGCATATATTTGTGTAACATTACAATTGAGTCTTTTATATGAATATCTTTTGGTTTCGTGAAAGCACTTTATTATTAAATGATCAAATATGGACTGACACTAGAGCTCTACAGATGCACTACGGAGGAGAGGGGTAGGTGCATGTAAAATATACATCATTATAAAAATCTTTCTGGCTGTTGTGTAGTAGAAGCTTCAAATAACTACCAGATCAAGTGTTGTTCAAACTGAACATTTTTACTTGCGCTTTGGCTGCAGTTTTACTTTTGTACTTGACATCTCCAGGGTTTGATATAACCGCTGGGCAAAGGCCAGTAACAGCTCATGCAGAGCAAGTTGACTGGCAAAAAGATTCTGCGATGTGAGTGCTTGAGTTAATGTCATCGTTTTAAGAGTATCTGACCGATGAAATGCAACGTGACTTTGGGAGATGCACTCTCAGCCTCCATCCAGCTATCCATTATCTATACCCGCTGTATCATGAACAGGGTCACCGGGGGCCAGAGCCGATCCCAGCTCACTTTCGGCGACGTCAAGACCATCCACACTCACATTCACAGCTTAGGGCAATTTTTTTCAGAATCACCAATTAACCTGAAATGCATGTCTTTGGGAGGAAGCGGGAGTACCCGGAGAGAAACCCAAGCAGGCACACGGAGAACATGCAAACTCCACACAGAATGGCCGCCGGCCGAGTTTCGTACCCAGAACCTTCTTGCTGTGAAGCGACAGTGCTAACCACTGCACCACTTTGCCGCCCTGCGCACTCAGCCTCCTAATCCAAAAAATGTAAATGTCAGCCAGAGAAACATACGAGGCTGCTGAAAGAAACAGGGGCTCCGGGTTTTTGATAGGCCTCTACTAGTCCATATATTTTGGACAGAAGTGTGATGATAACCACCTATTCAATAGTCTGATAGCAGTCAGATCAGGTGTGCTGTATGACCTATAGAGAGACTCAACACTGAAGATTGAAACCAATGAAGCAGAAAACTGTCTCAATGCTTTAGCCACACCTCAAACAAAGTCAGCTTTACCAACTGATAGAAAGCTACAGCCATCATCATAATTAATGTTACACGCAAGGCAGTCAAGGTTACACTGGCCCCAATGAAGCTCCAATTTAACTCCTTTGAAATCCTTTTAATTGAACGGGGACTTTAAAAGTCACACATTAGAGGAGGGAACAATAGAATTGGGACAGTAAAATCAAGTGAAAAGAAGTTTGTTGAATTTGTATTTCTCAAGACATGTTGGGGTGCTTTTCTTCTTGTAATTTAAGTGTCATGAGATTAATTGCATCTCAAATAAATCATAGTTGTTGCTTTTTGTGACAACTTCTCTGCATGAATCTGAAATGGGATAAAAGATTTGTGACATCAGAGTTGATCAACACGAAGGTTAGAGGGGTCGAGGCAGGCGTGGAGACACTGAGTTTTTCATGTAAACGGAGAGGGTACTCTCCATGTGTGAGGCTCTAGCTTCTTGAACTCTTTGGTATGGTGTGAAGGTTTGGGATAGCAACAGTTGTATGGCAGACCGGGGTGTGGTTCCCAATTTTAAAAAACGGGGAGGTGCGAGTAAAGGCCTTTACACACCAGAGGCGTTTTTTGTGAGCGTGTGATTAATTTGCCTGTCACTATGTTTTTATAATAATATTATAACTATTGTTTCTGTCAGCTTTGTCAGTGTTTGTCGACTCACCAGTTTCTTCACGCTCTCTTTTTGGCTGTCTGGGTGTTTATCCGGCTGCTGTATTATGGCTGACTGATTTGATATTCAATACATCACATTAAAGCATCTCTGTGTTAGCTTAAAAGGAAAAGGAGAACATGTTCCCAACAGTATTGAAGTTTTCCACCTATAGTGGTATTTCTTATTACCAGCGGCAACAATCTTAAAAAAATATGTTTACCATAAAGACTGAGCAGGCAGAAATATATTTGGACCTTTTTTGAGCAGCTGTCACAAATTCACATGGCTGCCGATAGGAATAGTTTTGAGGCGAAATATTTGCCAGCAAGTATTTTGCATTGTTGTGTCATGTATTTGTCACACCTCCATTGTGTACAGACCTTAATGCTGCTGCCAGTAATTATTACCATTATCAGTTCAACAACTGGATATTTCATTGATTGACTAATTTGTTTGGTCTCTGTCAGAAATGAAATGAAAAGTGAAAAAGGGGCAATACAATTTCCTTAATGCAACGGTGAATTGTATGTTTTGTCAAACCACAAATCCAAAACCCAAAGATATTCAGCTGGCAAAAATGTATGACTGAGGAGAAAAGCAACGTATCCTGACGCTGGTTCCAATCAGCTAAATGATTAAGGTAATAATTGTTCCAGCTGAAGACGGGAGAACTTTTTGGGGGACAGAAGTTCTGAAAAACGGCAGGTGTACATACAGATGCAAGAAACTCAGAATAATCACAGTATCAATACAATTAATCAGGCTTAATCTGTGACATTTGCTTTGTACTTAAGAAGCTTTGGATGTACAAGTAGGACTACATTTTACCACAGGAAAAAACCTCAGCAAATACAACATCTTATTCAACAATATTAATGGGACAAGTCATTCAGAGAAAACACAACACAAAAGAAGTATTTGAGTATTGGCACGTGGCTTTCTGTTAGTGAGTGTCTCTCCAAGTGTGCGGAAGTTGGCTTCCCACTTTCCTGTCTCAAATTAACTCGAATCTTACTTTCAAGCCTGGGTGAGCAAACCATTTTTTACATAGCTGTATTAAGATTTGCAAGAAGTACTCACATGAACATTGTCTCTCCCTCTTTCCAAACAAATGTCACAGTCCTCTGCACAGACAGTTCAGTTTGGAGCGATACGAGTGCCAACTCACCAAAGGTTTTCCGGCCCAAAAGCCGCTGACCCGCTCGGTTTGCTCCAAAACCAATTTGTCCTGAAACTGTGGAGCTTCTGTTTTCAGTAGACGTTGATCCACAGCCAACATTTCACAACAACAATATTTAATGAAAAATAAACGATTTGCCATGAAGCAGTGAAAAGTTTGTCGTTGAAGATGGATTTAGAATATGGACAATGAAGTAGGTATAAAACACAATAATAGAATAGTGACGAACACTGTTTTCCTGAAACGTATTCAGGTTCAACCGAGTTCACCTGTAAACCACAACTTCACACAAACTCTGAGTTATAAATGAAAGCAAAAGACATGATCATCTGTGTAGGCAGTCTTCCTCACAGGAGCTGATGGGATCTTATCCCCTGTAGCTTCCTGACTGCTGCTGCTCCTGGCTGTGCCCTCAGATAACTGCTGCCACAGAGCATGTGCTCTCCCTTATAATAAAAAGCTGAATCAAAGTGGCTCACAACATCAGCGACACTGGTGCATGTCTGTACACATTAGTGATGGTGAAAGGGAAGCAGATGTAAAGGAGATAAGGGCGGGTAGATGAAGATAGAGGAAGGAGATAATGTGTGGAAACGATAAGGGCTCTATTTCGGTGGGGGGACTGAGTCAGCGAGGAGGAATTGTTTTGTCAATTTCACATGCCTGCGCATAATCGGTATACTGGTGAGTAAAGTGTGCTATATTGTATCATTCACAATAATATTGGTATAATTTTTCAAATATGAAAAATTCATATTGTTATTGTGCGTAACTAGCCCACAGCATTAGACCAACGAGGCTGAAAGCAGCTCCACGGTGGAGGAGTTTCAAAAAGAGGATTGACTTCAGTAGTGTGGACGTGGTGATCGGATGTACAATAAAACCATGGTAATATCATCATCATTATGTTCAGCCATTGTCAGTCCACTGCAGGACGAAGGCCTCAGCATGGAGTTTCCACAACTTTCTGTTCCTTGCGAGATTATACCAGTTGGCAGTGCCCCAGTAGTGTTGGATTTCATCTCTCCATCTCTTCCGCTGTCTTCCTCTATTTCGTTTGCCTTCCATTGGTGTCCATGTAGTGATTTCTGTACTCCATCCTCCATCAGTTTGCCTGGCCAAATGGCCTGCCCAAGTCCACTTTCTGTTTTTGATGTTTTCCATGATGTCTTGTACTTTAGTTTGTTCCCGTATCCATGTATTTGTTTTTCTATCTTTGTATGTAATTTTTTAGTACGCTGCGTTCCATATTGTGTTGAGCTGAGGAGAGTTTTTTTCCATTCTAGTTGTCAGTGTCCATGTTTCTGAAGTTGAATATTTTCCTCTTTAGACATATTGGGAGGTTTCTCTTCATGATTACACTGTGTCTCCCAAATAGTTGCCATCCTGCTTTTATCCGCCTTCTTATTTCATTCTCCTGGTTTTTCCTCAGTTAAGGTGAATCTTTGTCCCAAGTAAATGTATTCTTCCACCTGTTTTAGTTGTGTACCATTTACAATTATTGTCTTAGGTGTTGTTACGGTGCCTGCCATGACTTTCATCTTTTTAGTGTTAATTTTTAAGCTGCATTTCCTGCTTGCAGTATCAAGGTTTTGGAGCATTGCTTCTATTTCTTGTAGGTTATGTGATACTAATATTATATCATCTGCAAATCTGAGATTATTAAGTCGTTGTCCATTGATGTTTATCCCTTTGTTTTCCCAGCCCGTTGTTTTGAATATGCTCTCAAGGCATGCGGTGAATAGTTTGGGTGAGATGGTATCTCCCTGTCTTACTCCTTTCTTAATTATAATTGTGTTGCTTTTCTTGTGTAGTCTTACTGTTGTAGTGCAGTCACAGTCGATGTCTCTTATTAACGCTATGTATTTACCACTAATGTCTTGTTCTTGAAGTGCTTTCAATACAACCTAGGTCTCTATGAAATCAAAAGCCTTCTCGTAGTCAACAAACGCTACACAGAGAGGGATGTTGTATTCAAGGCACTTCTCTTTGAGTTGATTAAGAGTGTGTATGCGGTCCATTGTTGAGTAGTTTCTTCTGAAATCTGCCTGCTCTTTTGGTTGGCTTTCATCTAATGTGCTTTGCAGTCTGTTGGTGCTCATCTTTGTAAAAAGTTTGTAGATGTTCGAAAGTAAACTGATGGGCCTATACTTTTTCAAGTCTTTCTTGTCCCGTTTTTTGTGCAGAATTATCATGTTGGCTTTTTTCCACTCTTGCTGTACTTTCTCTTGTTGTATACATGCGGAGAATAGTTTCGCAAGCTCTGTGCAAACTATATCTCCACCTTCTTTGAGTGTGCCCATCAGTATATTGTCTGGCCCTGGTGCTTTTCCCCTTTTCAAATGTTTTATGGCATGCTTAACTTCCCAGTCAGTCACAGATGGCAGACTTTCTTGAGTTATTTCTGGGGCTTCTGTTGGTTTATTGCTGTCGTACAGTTATAATTCTTCTATTCTGTTGAGTATAAGGTCTTGATCAGTTATTTCTCCACCGTTGTTATCAAGGAGGCTGGTTATCTTCTGCTTCTCATGGGCTAGCTTCTTTTTGGTCTTCTTCAAGCTTTTATTTTCCTCTATTGTAGACTGTATCATATTGATATTGTATGTTCGAATATCTTCCCTAATTTTTTTTTCAAATAGTTTTGCATGTCTCCATATATTCTATGTTTTGAATGCCTTTATTGTCCATTTTCATCTGTCTCCTCTTTTGCATTAATTTTCTAGTCTTGTCCGAGATTTTGTTATCTTTAGCTTTGGGTTTCTTTCCTCCAATTTTGAGTGCACTTTCTTGTATAACTTCTGTCACCTGCCTGTTCCATTCATCAAGAGATCTTGATCCCCCCCCCCCCTCCCCTCCTGTCATTCAGTGCCTGAAACTTGTTTTCCAGTTCCAACTGAAATTTCTCGCATTTTGCACTCAAATTTTCTAAATTGATGTTGCTGTATTTGGGTCTGACCAGTTTATTTCTCTCTAGACGGGTGTTGATTTTCAACTTTCACATTAGCATTCTGTGGTCGCTACCTATATTTGCTTTGTTGATTGTTGTGACATCTTGAATGTTGTTTGATTTGTTTGACAGTATGAAGTCTATTTTGTTCTTTGTTCTCCCATCGGGGCTTTTCCAAGTCCACTTCCTTGAATCCCTCTTGTAAAGAAGGTCTTCAAAATCTTCAGTTTGTTGCTTAAGGCGAATTCCACGAGTCTCTCACCACTGTCGCTCCTATGGTTTGTACCGAAGTTTCCAACTGCTTCCTCTTCTCCGTCTTCTTTTTTCCCCCACCTTCGCGTTGAAGTCTCCCGTTAGTATTTTAAACTGTGCATTTCCTTCCTCTAACAGGTTTGCGATGTCTTCATAGAGTTGTTCTACTTCTTCATCCCCATGGGTAGATGTTGGTACATACACCTGAATAATCTTTACTTTATACCTTTTGTTCATTTTCAGTGAGTTGTGCGAGACGTTCATTTACTCCTTTTATTTCTATAACGTTTCCTGCTAGGTTTCTATGCACAAGGAAACCTACCCCTGCTTGACTTTTGTCTTTCAATCCAATATGGAAAAAGTGGTGTCCACTTTTTAGCTCTTCAAACTGCTCGCCCTTCCTACGTACTTCGCTGATTCCTATGATGTCCCATTTGATCCCCTCTAGTTCCTCCTCCAATTCTAGGAGTCGCTCTTCTTGTATCAGCGTCCTGACATCATACGTTCCTACATTCAGATTCCATTTGTGGCCTGTGTTTACCCAGAGATTCTTAGCACCCCCTGCTCTATTTCTGGTCAGACTGCCACCTTGGTCTGGGATAATAGAGCTGCTGGTGACTAGGGGCCTTTGCCTTTGTGGTTTTTCCATGCTGGTTATAGGCCTACCTTTCCACACTGGCCTGGTGCGGATTGGAAGGGGGATGTTTATATCGGAGGTCCCTCTCCTAGACTAATGAACTTCGTCTATCCAGTGTCAGCAAGCTGAAGAGAGTTACTGGATGGCCGACGGCTCATATATGAGCTCATACGCCCTTTAGACATGAATCTTGTTTTTAATTCCACCAGGGTGTCCAGCCACCCTCCTCACCAGACTCCATAAATGGAAACTGGTGGGGGGTACCGGTTAAGTTGCCGATCGCCCGACCCTGAGACAGGTAGTACTGGATTACAGGTTACCAGTAGCGAATGACGGGTCTCCTGACATCTGACCAGAATGGTAATATATAAATTATTAATTATAAATACATTTACTGAGTATTTTAAATGATATTGCTACATTTATGCTAGCATTAAACTATAACACTCATTTTGTTGCAATTGCATGTTCTTGAAATTAATTTAGAATATTTTTAATATTTTGTCATATTGTTAAGAATACCGTAAATACTGTGAAATAGCAAGATGTTATTTTATCACCATATCACCAACCCAGGCCAGTAGTGACTGGCTGTAGACCTCGAGTGGCTGAATTAAGAGAAGAGCTGCTGTTTTAGAAATACTATAATTACTATAACATTATTCAAATAAATACGTCATATTTATCAATTCATTTAGCTGCAGTGTTGAGTTTGTATCTCTCTGTATTCTCATTAAGTCAGCTTTGACAGGTGTGTAATTCAGGTGGAGAACACAAAATTTCTGTCTCATTTTAATAAAATGTTTTGCCCAGAAGCAGTTAAATTACAAGATAATTAGTCTAAATAAAGATAAGCAAGTTCCTAAAATCTTAACATGTGGAATGTGCATGTGAATGTGGAATTTTCTTTGTGATTAAATCCCAAAACTTCACTTTAACGTTACCAAGGACATGACCTTAGGGTCCCGACTATGTTGTTTGGACGAGTCAAGATGGTCGAGATGTTAGATTAAATGTAAAAATGTAACAAAATATTTTTACTGAAAGTAAATGTGATATATCTTCAATAAAAAAAAAATTCAGGAGGGATTTAAAGGTTAGTGTGTATCTTCCAAGGTTACATTGTTTAAGTTTCCTAAAACACTGTTTTCTGGCTGCGCTACAGTGGAGGGTTACTAGCAAAGAGGCAATTTCTTACTGAATAGATTATCTGAGGTTCAATTTTAGAATCCTTTTTTTCCCCATCTCTTACTTTCAAAGAGTTTATTTTGAAAATGATCATCGCCATAGACAGGAGACACGTTGACAGCAACCAACCAGTGGTTAGATGTATATATTGGCATGTGAATATCACCTTAAGATGATTGAAAAAATATGCGAGGAAGGATGGTTTTGAAGGTTAATATCTGGGACTACCTCCCAAATAAAAAATTGCAAAAGTTATTCTGAAATACCATCAAAAGATTTTCATTTATTTGAAGAATAATACAATTATTATTTTGCTAAATTGTGTTTATTTGTATTGATGATAGGGTCCAAAATAATTTGGGTTTATCTGTGTACAAACATAATGATTATCTCCCCTCATTCCCACCTTGACAAACAATTAACTATAATGAGCCCGTTGTGCAACTTGAAACGTGCTAAATCAGCAGAGTCAGCAGCTGCTCTGTTTGTTGGACACGGACCGACTTTCCCATATCCATCAACTCTGCACAGGCAGGACTCCATGACTGTGTCATCGTTTCACTGTTAGCAAACCCGACAGTGATTGGCAGGTACGTCCAATTACAGCCGCGACTGGCAGACCCTAGCGCAGGTCATCAATTTCTCATTTAGACTACAGTTGTCAAATAGTCCCATTGATCCCTGAACCGATCCACAAGCTTTCTATTGAAGGCTGGGGATGTCCAGGTCAGGGGAGACGAGTCTGGACGGGGTCAATTAATGATGCATCGTGGGAGTTTAACATGATCAGCTGTAGTAGAGAGGAAAGCCCTGTGGTTTTGTTATGCTATGCAGATTTACCAGAGGGAGAGCAGGAAGGCTCACTGTGGAGCAGAGGTATGCCTTAGCAGTTTTATTTTAAATAACAGCAATTTTTTTAAGTTGCAAAACAGGCAACATGATGGAAGACCATATGAATATTCAATGCACTACACCATGTAATCAGTTTTATGATAGATGACTGGACATGACTCACTAGGAACCCTGTCTAATAAAATTGATGTTTACAAACTCCCATTGTATGAACATAGTAGTTTTGCTGCTGCTACAAGTAGCATTATGTTTCTTTCTAATACAAATTTACTGTTGCAAATTGGTAGTTCCATGTATTTATGTATTTTTGGAGACTGGGTTGCACTGGAAAAAACATTAAAACAGAATAACAATCTGATTGACACTGAGCGCCTCAGTGACTGCTTTGCACCTGAGACAGGTGTGTCTTATGCAGGTGCCTTTTTAAATGGCAAGTATACCAAGAAATAACAACAATTCAAGGCCAAACCTCAGATTTTCATGTGACTGAATTTTGCCATTTCATCTTGAAGTCTATTACTGAAATAACGATACTCGGCTTAATAGCGACATTCTTGTGCTCACTGTGGATTTTTCTCCTCTGGTGGATGAAGTGGAAAGAAAAACATTGACATTTCAATATTAATATTCATTTTTTTCCATTTCATTGGATTTTGACAAGTGCAGCTTCACAGTAAATTGGTTTGATGACGTTCAACCCTTTGTTTCATGTTAATGACTTATATGAGCAAAATCATTTTGGCTAATCATATTTATTACCCATTAACTGCAGCCTTGTCACCAAAACTATTAGTCAGATGCTGTGAAATTACTGGTGCAATCATGTCCCTGTGTATGTGTGTATGTGGGTACAGCTGTATATGTGTCTGCTCATCAATATGTGAAGCTAAGGTGTTTTTTTTTAAAGAGTATTTTGTTTTTTCCAGGTCATCAAAGTCATGAAGAAAACACAGAGCCGCCTCAACGTCTTGCTTAATTAAACTAATATTAGCAACCAGTTTGAGGTATTCCACAAACAAGATTTGGAATCTCTTCAGTGCTGACAAAAGAAATATATCGGTAAAAGATTTAAACCACAAGTAAATATCTCACTAAATTGGCACACGCATGAATTTTCTACAGCACATTTTCACTATGATGGATATCAGTAAATACGGCAACTATGCCAAAGCACTCTGCAAGAACTGTTCATTAGTAAGTTGAAAACTCATTTGCAACAAGTAATTAGCTCTATTTATTCTGAGTGAATATAAATAATTCAAAATCTGTTGAGCATCTCACTGTAGAGGAGCGGAAATATATTCATCTTGAAATGTCCAAATGTAAGCAGAATATCACCACAGCAAGGGGAATCATCCAAAAACAAACAGGTTAAAAACGTTGAGCAATTCATTTAATTTTCAAATTACATCAGCTGCAGAAGAAACAACTGAACCCTCTTGACCTGATCAGTGAAACAGTGGTTAGTTTGGGGTCTTTAATAGGGTAGAAAGCTTAACAAAGGCTGACAAGATTATCTTGTGCTTTGATGCGACAATTTGGTGGATCACGCACAACAAACTCATCTACCCGTGTCCGTTGTTTTTTTTAGAATTATTCGGGAGAATAATTCATATTAGTACACCATACAGGACTTATTTATTTTGAGGATTTGGGAGCAGCTGTCAGTGAGGAGTCATATCCAAGTACTGGCAACAATTACGGATGTAAAACATCACATACATTTCTTTTACATATTGACCACTTTATCTTTGGCCAGCAACGATCAACCACGATATTAAAAGCACCTGGCTGATATTTTTTAGGTGATACAATTTATCAGGCCAGGCCTCCTTCTTCCATTGTTCCCAGGTCTAGTTCTAAAGCTCAAGTGCCCATTGTAGGCGCTTTCAGCATTGACAGAGTTATCGACATGGGCACACCGACCAGGCTGCAGCAATGAAGCAAACTCTGATGATCTGATGATGGTGTATTCTGACATCTGTCTATCAGGGCCAGCATTAAGGCTTTCAGCGATTGGTGCCTCAGTAGTTCTTCTCTGGGCTAAGACCACACGGGTCATCCTTTGCATCATATGTGCATCAACGAGCCTTGGGTGCCCGTGAAACAGTCACCTGTTCACCAATTGTCCTTTCTTGAACCACTTCATGGAGGAAATGAGCACTGCATATCAAGAACACCCAACAAGACCTGTTGTTGTGGTGATGCTCTGACGCAATCATCTAGCCTCACAATTTGACCCTCGTCAAAGTCGCTTAGATCCTCACAAGAACTTCAACTTGCTGCCTAAAATATCCCACCCTCAGCAGGTGCTAATGTAACAACATAATCAGGGTTATTCATTTTACCAGCCAGTGGTTTTAATGTTGTGGCTGTTTGATGTACATGCAAAATTATTTGTCGGTTTATTTATTTCCTCCTTCTAGAAATGTAAACATTTACAGCGTTTTTAATGATTTAACAAACAATTCTCCCAGATGTCACTGGGCTGTGTTTAATAATGCAGGTGCAATGACTAGTTTAAAGGGGGTAGATCTTTATAGCAGGTGCATCTCCAAATATATCTGCTATTTTAGTTAATGAAAGGGCAGCAGTGCACAAGGCAGAATAGCTGGCTGAAGGTAAAATATAGCTGAGAGGGTGAGGCGATTAATAAATACACT
Source organism: Embiotoca jacksoni (assembly GCF_022577435.1). Classification (NCBI taxonomy): domain Eukaryota; kingdom Metazoa; phylum Chordata; class Actinopteri; family Embiotocidae; genus Embiotoca; species Embiotoca jacksoni. Next base: position 15,206,354 of record NW_027185392.1, read on the forward strand.
ATCAACCAATCACAGTGAAAAATGACAACAACAACTCCGACAACAAATGGAAAGATGCTGCTTCAGGAAATCATATTGTTGTCTGGGTGGTGCAGAGCGGCATGATGTGAGAGCACAACATCAACAGCAGCCAGTGGCAGACCGTGTTAATTAGTACAATAATGATAGAAATAAAAACTAGCTTGGTGAAGGTTTAAATGACTTGCATCAGCCTACACTCTTCCACTCGTCATTCTATGGTTCACTTTGTAAATGACTGCCTTATATCTTAAAATGTGATTGAACAGCTTTTGCAAAGATAAAACATGAACTGTTGACTTAAAGGAGGCTGTGATAGTACAGGATTAATGAGCCAACGCATAAGCAGCAGAATGCCGAGCTGCAGCTGCCCAGTCTGATGTGTCTGATGTGTGTGGAGGTGTATGGGGTTACTTTATAGCAGGCTGGTGTCATTTGCACATGATTTAATGAAGGTAAATACTGTGGACTGCTGTGTTTAATGGCAGTGCACTCTAACTTGGCACTTCTCAAATTGGAGGACGAAGATTTATCAATATGTCTATCGTGCTGCTTTCAGATGGCTGCATGGATTTAGAATGAAGTGAGGAAGCTTTTCATACAGTATAAAGCCGCTGTGGACAACATCATGCATATTAACTTATAGGTCAATACAAACTAAATTATAGATGTTCTGCTTGAAGCACAATAAATGCAATTCTTTCATGATTATTTAAAAATCGTCTACTTATTGGGGAGTTTTAAATTGAAATTGCTTCTTTGGACTTCATATTCTTTAGATTATGTGGTATATTTTTGTGGACCAACAGTTCTTCTTAAAAGTAAATATCTTAACAGTAACAGTTTGAGAGTCTGACCACAGTTGTAGAGCCGACCTTTGTCTCTGGGAAGAAATAACCTTTGTATGCATCTATTTTGGCATGGTAGTTTGGTGGTTTAAGAAGCTGAGGCATTAACATTTGTAGATGTGATTTAAAGATGAGTTACTGCCCTCAATGCTGTTGCCCTACTAAAGTAGTTCAGGATCAGCCTGACGTCATCCTATTGCTTACGGCTTTAGTTTTCGCTGGGATTATAGACGGGAACCCCTGTTTTTATGAAGGTTTACTCAGCCAGGTTAAAAGCTGCTCCAATCATTTTTTGAATTAAGCCGAGGTCCCTACCCATTAGAAAACAACGACTGGAAACAATCCCCAATGAAGTGTACCCAGACCTATATATTCACACAGTGAATTTGGGTCTGGAATACCAAGCAGGGTAATGCCAGGATGGAAATTTGCAGATCGAATTCAGACACTTATTGAGCAATGTGCTTGGTTTTACTTACACAGGCTAATATTTTACTCTCCACCTGAAATGTAAAGTGCCATTTTACATTGGAGAGCTTTTGGGAAAAAAAAAAAAAAAAGCCTAAATGAAGACACAAGAATTTGTCTTTGTGTCCTTTCTGTACATTTTATATTGTTCATTATGTGAACATGCAGTCAATTAAATTGTACATACACAATAATGTACATTTTCCCAGGAAACTGGGGCAGGTTTTAATATGTGATTCAAACGTCATTTTGTCAGTCAGATCATCAACGTTTGAATACTGCTGTGTCAGTGTACAGAGCAACACAGATAAACAGTATGTTGGGCTATATTTGTTAACAAACCAGGTCTTCTGCCTCCAAATTACCGGTAATAGAACAACATTTGTGATGAGCAGTGCAAAATATCACCTGTGTTTTCACCCTTGTTTCCTCATCTGATTATGGAGCTAATTTCCTACCAAATCCTAACAAACAAACAAAACATGTTTTACAAATGCCCTACAATTCACAAATCATCACAGTGTGGTTTGCAAATACAAATTAACATTACATTACATTTAGCTGACGCTTTTATCCAAAGCGACTTACAACACACTGATGGTACACCATCGGGAGCAATTTTAGGGTTCAGTGTCTTGCTCAAGGACACTTAGGCATATGGACAGGAGTAGCTGGGATTAAACTACCAACCTTCCAATTAGTGTGCAACCCACTCTACCAACTGAGCTACAGCCTCCCCCACATTAACACACTAATGCACTAATGCATTTTGTTTTGCAAATACAGAAGATTAAAAAAAAAAAAATACACAACATATTTCTAATATATCTTGCAAAGACAAAAACAAAATGTGTCTTTTCGCTAAATCTTTCTGCTGTGATTGTGCTGCAGATTTTTTTCATAAATGTCCTGAGTAAATCGCCCTCCACAACAGCAGGTGGCGCTGTGAGTTAATTCAAATACATTTGATTGTTACATTTTGTCTTTGCAAAACAAAATGCATCAGTTTATTAATATTATCATATAATTGCAAACCACACTGTTTTTGTTAATGAATTGTAGGGCATTTGTGAAACATGTCGCTTCTTTGTTGTTTTGTTTGGCAGGAAATTAGATCGTCATCTGGTGCTTTGGCAGACAGCGCTGTCAGGAGTCAAGTAGCGATAAACAGGTCTGGGAACAATGACAAGACCATAGACTGTATATAAAAGTGGACAAAGCTTATGGGTCTGAAAAATGAGGCCAATGTGGAAATACTTTAAAATGTAATACCACGAAGGCCGCTGGATTTGGCTCCAAAAAGCTTTTGGCGCCATAGACTTCAATTGAACTTCTCTCATGAAATACAGAGTCAATCATTTTTTTCCAAAAGTAATTTTGGTTTCAATTGCCAATATGGCTCTTTCTTATTAGTTTTCTGGCGCTTCATCTGAAAATAATCCCTTCATTCATTAGATATCAGGCCTCATAAAGCGGTACGAAAGGGGCGTGTGTGTTTGACTGACAGGCCTGTGGCGTAGTCAGGTTTCCACTATAGGTGGTTGGGGCATTGTTTCCTCGGGTTGCCAATCAGATTGAGTTAGATCCACCACCTTTGTAGAAGTACCAATAAACCAACGCACAAATCCATGCATTGAGGCTGCTTGAAAGTAAAGGTTTCAAAGGAATGAGAAACCTGGCAAAAAAAAAAAGTAATGTCTTTTTTCATGTGTGTATTTCTGAGGGCACTTTGACATCAAAAAAGGAGCTTGACTCATCCTGCGATGTACTTTGATCTGGCACACTCTGTCATCTAAATGAGATTAGTGTTTGGTGTTGTTTCAATGATGTCTGTTTTTGGGACTGTGAGCCAACAAGAAGACGAAAAGTTCAAACACAGCTCCTCAATGCTGATGGATGACTGCAATAAATGAGCTAATTTGAAATAATCACCACGCTCCCTCTTGTCGCCTCCAACACCTCATTGGACAGATAAATTGCTTGTTTGTTTGTCCTGTTCACCAGTGCTCCTTATTCTTTGCTAATACCAGCAGTTATTTCTCTCATCTTAACTTCACTGTGCCTTCAGAAAGCACAGGCAGCTTCCACACAACTTTGTCCATGTAAATTAGTTAAGTAAATTATACTGAAGAGTGAAACAAAAAGCCTTGCCTGGACAGTTTAATTGGCTACCTTATTTCAGACTGCAACAATGTGTGAGATGCCCTCTCCTGTGGTTAAAAGATTAGGAGATCTTTTTGAAAAGACATTATTTCAGGGGTGCACCGGTTCAAATTTAAATTTGTTCTTTGGCAAACCCCCCTTATTTCATGGTTCTCCACAAACCCAACTGTAAAAATGTTGATGTTGGAGCTATTTTCATAGTGTAGCTGGAAATGAAGCCTTCAGTTACAGCTCTGTTTGGTGGGCAAGACCTGTATTTACATATTGATTGTTATTTTGCCCACGGGCTTTTTTCTCTCCTTTGAAATAGCCAAGGCAGAAGAATGGGAGATGGTGGGGTTAGAGAAAGAGAGATACAATAATAATGTTTTATTATGTGCACCATATATTTTCATCTTCAGTCAGTTTACAACCAGCACAGTAAAATAAAGCCACGTGTGCTGTTTTGGTGTTGCTGCATAGTTACCTTGCAATTTGCCACACTTAGAGGTTATTATGTGGTAACCAGGTTTTTCTTCTTGTCTGTTTTTGAATATTAAATGTCACAGCTCACTTTAACATTACTTCTGATGGGGATTCTCAGTACTAAGCAGATATGGCGTAACACAAAGCTATTGTCTGTATCTACAGTGCATGCAGAAAGTATTCACAGCGCTTCACTTTCTCCACATTTTGTTATGTTACAGCCTTATTCCAAAATGGATTGAATTCATTTTTTTCCTCAAAATTCTACACACAATACCCCATAATGACAAAGTAAAAAAAAGTTTGTTTAAAATTTTTGCAAATCTATCAAAAATAAAGAACGAAAAAATAACAACAAGTATTCACAGCCTTTGCTCAATACTTTGTTGAAGCACCTTTGGCAGGAAATACAGCCTCAAGTATTTTTGAATATGATGCTACAAGCTTGGCACACCTATTTTTGGGCAGTTTCTCCCATTCTTCTTTGCAGGACCTCTCAAGCTCCATCAGGTTGGATGGGGAGCGTCGGTGCACAGCCATTTTCAGATCACTCCAGAGATGTTCAATCGGGTTCAAGTCTGGGCTCTGGCTGGGCCACTTAAGGACATTCACAGAGTTGCCCCGAAGCCACTCCTTTGTTATCTTGGCTGTGTGCTTAGGGTCGTTGTCCTGTTGGAAGATAAACTTTTACCCCAGTCTGAGGTCCAGAGCGCTCTGGAGAAGATTTTCATCAAGGATGTCTCTGTACATTGCTGCATTCATCTTTCCCTCGACCCTGACTAGTCTCCCAGTTCTTGCCGCTGAAAAACATCCCCACAGCATGATACTGCCACCTCCATGCTTCACTGTAGGGATGGTATTGGCCAGGTGATGAGCGGTGCCTGGTTTCCTCCAGACATGACGCTTGGCATTCAGGCCAAAGAGTTCAATCTTTGTTTCATCAGACCAGAGAATTTTGTTTCTCATGGTCTGAGAGTCCTTCAGGGGCCTTTTGGTAAACTCCAGGCGGGCTGTCATGTGCCTTTTACTGAGGAGTGGCTTCCATCTGGCCACTCTACCATACAGGCCTGTTTGGTGGAGTGCTGCAGAGATGGCAGAAATTTTTCTGTACCCTTCCGCAGATCTATGCCTCGATACAATCCTGTCTCGGAGGTCTACAGACAATTCCTTGGACTTCATGGCTTGGTTTGTGCTCTGACATGCACTTGCTGCTGTTTCCAAGGCCAATAACAAAACAAATATTGCATTTCTACGGAATCATGTTTACAATTATTTTGGTAAAAATCTGTGGGACAAACATAATGTATATAATTATAATCTAAACAATATATTTTTTAAGCAAATAAAAAGTTAATCAAATCTATTCTCTCTGCAAAATTCAAGTCAGTAAGTTTAAATTGTAAAGGTCCCAGACTGTATAAATCAAGATTTCAATTTTACTGCGTCAAAATATCAAAAAGTCCATGAAGAAATGTATACTGCCTTCATTCAGCAAATGACCTGTTTAGATTTCTGTAGGTTTGTCACAAACTCGCGCTCATGTTATATGTCCGCACTCAGCACTGTCCAACAAGATAAAAAAAAAAACATTTAAAAAAAACGTGGTTGGCCTGGACATGTCACTTACTGATATCAAAGTTCAGACATAGACCCAAAACAGCCTGTTGTTGGTCGAGCTCCAGAGAGAAGCTGAACAGAGGAAATGAAAAAAACTGTACCGAGGTGCTTTTTGGTACTTAAAAACACAAATCTTCTTATCTGGACAGCAAATAAAACACTCCAACCCTAAAAGTACAGTAAGTACTGGTCATCTAAAAGTAACTGTTACTTTTAGTGTTACAAACTGCAGGAAATTCCCCAAATGCAAAACCACATTTCCAAGTTATTGTGCGACTCCCAACAAAACACTGTTAATGCACGTTATGACAAGGATCTCAAACGCTTGAGAAATGACACTTAAATTTGAGGACTTTACTCCTTTTACAGATTTTGGTTCTTCCTAAATCAACCCCCTACTCCATTATCTGTCTACTACTACTGTGAATAAGACTCTGCTACTAAAGTCTCCACCAAACTTGTGGCCACACTGAACTCATGATCTTTCATTCGCTAGAGTCAATGTCTAGTCTGTTTGCATCTACCACTCCTCAGTGTCATCAATGAAAAGTACTTGGACAGCAAAAAAGGTTAGCAGTTCGCTACATGTAATACAACTCACTGAAGAAAACAATTTAAAAGTTATAGTGAATTTTTAAGCAGTCTAATGGCATCGCTGCAAAGAATCACAAAAGGATGATAAACTTCCGTCTTCACTCTCAACTTCACTCCAGAGCTCCATTCACTATCGAGGCTATTCATTTTTCTATCTGAGAATCGACCTACGCAATCACTCTGTTTGGTAGAGGGCTGCATTGCCTTTTGATGCATGCATCTTTAAAGGTACGAGATAAAAGTAATTGAAACTGAGCACTGTTGCCCAGCACCCCCGCCATAATTGACTCGCTGCACCTCAGAGCAAACACGGCTCATAACAATTCACTGCAGATGTCTTGGATTGCAATTTCAAATCCATCTCATTTCAGTGAGTCAGAAATCAAACCAGTTCAGTGCGTTGTGTTTGTACTTAGCGCATACCAAATCCTCTCCAAAGCTCTCCCTCATGTTGAAAGAAATACACCCTAATGCAGTACACGCAATTTCTTACTCAGTATGTATGAAGAGGAACATTAAGTAGGTCAATAAAGACAAAAAACGCTCGAACATTAAAGAGAAAAAAATAATCAAAGCAGATGACGTTTGATTGGAGAAATTCCAGAAAGCTGCTAAACACAGACTTTGATGGTTTCAGTCTGCATTCAAAACTTTGGTAAGTCTCCAAAACGTATGACAATTCAGCATTTAAAGTCTTGGAAGAAATAAAAGGTCATTGAACTCGATCAATTTACTGTCAGTTCCTCTGAAGATGACAAACGGTGAGATTACAGTAACATAAATGGTGAAAATATTTTTTTCTCATTCTTCAGTTAGAAGTTAAAATTATTTTCTGAACAGACAACATTCCACACATTATATGACATTAAATATTACGTGTTAACCTAAAGAATGCATAAATTCTATCATGCAGTGAGTGGAGAGATTAAAAAAATCCAACCGTATTATCTCCAAAATTCTTTAGATGCTCAAATTTACCAAAGCATGTCATTGTTTTTACAGTCACTGCAGAGACATTAACAAACAAACTCACTGTAGACTGAAACATTAATTATGAAATAGGTGAGAAAAAAAGTTATGTGACTTATGGAGCTAAGATTTAAGTCAACAGCTGTGTAAATTTCTCAGTACCTCAGTAAAAGAGCTCATTAAACCATTTAAAGTATTTTACAGTTACATTAAAGTACAAATGGAACAAATGGTTGGTGGACACGCTATATTAGGACAGTTTATAGATGAGTTTACTTCGTAAATCAGTACAATTACAGTCAACATTAAAAGTCAAGGCAGCCATTCCCAGAAGCAATGTTTTTATTATGAATTATAGCAGTGGGCACTTGACCCGTCTTAGTTGAGATTTCTACTGTACTTCTTTTTTAGCCTGGCTCCGCCCACCTTTTGCAAACAGTGTCAGTCTTTGTAGTGATTACTGTCTGGAAACCCTGTCACATTAAAGGTTTGCTCAGACACTTTTAAGGGCAGACCAATCATCAACCAGTGGGTTTGGAGTAGTTCCAACAATTACAGCAGTGGGAGAGTCTCGATACACAACACACACTATATGGAAGTCAAAGCCGATTGGTTGAAGCCTGCTCCAATTGTTTCAAAATGAACCCGAGGTCTACGACTATTAGGATGCAACGACTGGAAAAAATCCTCAGTGGACCGTGCCAGACCCTTTTTACAAGCAGTGAATTTGGGCTGGTAATACCAAGGCACTTCTTTTTCTAAATCTAGTTGAATTGCACACAATTCGCAATCTGCCTGTTCTTCCCTCTATGTATTTTGTGAGTTTATACTGGTTTCCCTGTAAATGGTGCATTTGAAGACATTTATGCATGATGTATTAACTGAACTTTGCAACCACTTCTCCAACACACATAGCAATGTCATTACTTCTTTCCCTCAAATACGTCCAACAGGAGTGTTTCCTAAATTAAGCCCGCCGAGTTAGCTTCAGGAACAAAGCCCACCGGGTGAGGGAAAGATAATGGTTTGTTCTGAAACGATCACTTGAAATGTGTTGTGCGTTAAAGTTACTATCTCTTAAAAGTATAGGACCTTTGTCGTCATGGCAACTCTAAGTGCGATTTTAAGAAACTGTCTCAACTCGTGGGGGGAAACAGGAAGCCACCCAACCAGCCTTCTCCTAAAAAGGAAAAACTTACATTACATAGACATAATCTAACATTAATGCAATTACCACAACAAAGGATCCTAATTGACTTTCAATTGGCACTGTTTCCATGGTACCAGCACTTACTTTTTATCGTAATAAAGTGTTCGGAGGAGGACAATCTTGACATTTAAAGATGTATGAATTTCTGTGATCAGTAGTGGAATGGTCTTGTACCTGGTATTTTCTGTCTTACGCTGAACTACTTTGAAGTTTGATGAATCCTGAGAGGGCATAAAGAAAAATAATGTGTTAGTTTTCAAAATTGCATTTGGCTGTTTCCTTTAATTGGATTGGATTCGCAGCTTCTTGTATCCACCAGAGTAAATGTCACTGGTGGATATGAAGCATATAGGACTGATTCTACAATACACCAGTATGCTTTTATTGTGGTTGAAGATGCTCTCTATTAGTGATTGATTGATAGCTAAAGCTGCATCAAATATTGATTTTCATGAAGGATTGTCAGTTGCTTGGTTTTCTGACCGGTTAATAAAAGAAGGTAGTAAAAGAAGTAATAATAAAAGAACATTGCTCGCTCCACGGATAATACAATAAATGTGCCTGAAGTCTTCCACACCACTTTCCACACTAACTTTGCCATCCAAACTATAGACCCTTCTATGTAACAGAGGCCAGCCAGTTGCAGGGTGCCCTGCATTTACGCTATAAGTGAACAGTCTGCAGTTCAGATCCCAAATGAATAATCTTAACGAGCTGACAAAAGATCTTATCTCTCCATTGTTCACTGTGTGGACCTGAACGAAGATGAATCCATAAATAAGTCATTCACAGACATTTTATTCCACCTGTCTTTTCAGCTCAGGCTCTAACCAAGACTGAAAATGCTGCAATTACGTCACCGTGGATATAAAAAATGCTATCAGTGTACAGTGTTCTTGCTAAAAGTACTCAGTCCTGAGACAACCTAAATCCTAACCTTTAGCTGAGATCACGCAATGCTGGGAAAAAAGATGATTTTCTAAATATAATAAAGCACAACAGGATATTTGTGCAAAAAAAAAAAAAAAAACACCTCCTTTTTGTGCCATTTGATGTTTGTATTGACCTTCAATGTCCTTTGGTTAGGCTTGCTGTGATCTGTTAGAAGCCTCAGATAACACACACACTCAGTGTGTCGCCGGGGAGAAACGCTGATCTTCTGCATGAGCAGAGATGGTTATGCAATGGTCTCACCACAGCAGGTGCGACACACTGACAGCGGCGTGTTGTGAGAAGTGAGGAGGGAGAGGCGGACAGCCGGGGCTATTTTTAAAGCCACTATCGGAGCCATCAGAAGGGCTGGCTCGGATGCAGCACTATTCTGCGAGCCTGCTGACTTCGAGGAGGGCCCTTCAGGTTTTATTTGCGCCGCTGTAGTTGCAGTGGTGAACGTGTGTGATGAAAATAAAATGCATACAGATTCATATTTCAAAAGAAGTATAGTCGGATGAAAAGAGGACATTCAGGGCCAAAGCGAATGAAAAGTTTAAAGTGGTGTTCGGAAGACAGGGATGAGATACTGACTGACTGTGCTGCAGACATTTTTTTAGGATTCCAGATAAGAAATACTCAGGGAAAATTCATTTAAAAAATAATCTCTCCCAAACAGGATCATCTGGTGTGGTAAAACGAGCATCTGTATGTGCTGCACTCTTTAGCTTCATCTCTTTACTTTAGCCAAAAGCAATACAGCATCTCACTGAGATGTACAACAGAGCAGCTGATTTACACCTGTCTCCGCGTTGAGTGACTCTAAGCATCCAGCATCAAATTTCATGATCAGTCACTCAGTGGGTGCATCTGTGCATCACTGGCTCCTCTATGTGAGCCCAGCTTTAGTTGATCTAACCTCAGTTACCTCATGCACTGCGAGCAGGCAGCCGAAGCTGAGGGCCCAACACTTTACACCCAGCACCAAATTCAATTAACTGTCCAACTGGAAAATGAGCTTTTAGGGAAATAAAGCAAAGAACAAGGAGAAAAATGAAAAGGGGGGCATCAGTGTAGACGATGTGATTCTCCACGTTTGTTATGATTTCCTGGAGCAAAGCAACAGGATGTGTTCAGGGTCTTTGGTTATAATGTGAAAAAACACAGAACAACATAATTCAATAGGAAAATTATACCATCTGCTCTATACGTTACTGCAGAACAAAGAGAAGGAATAACAGAATAAAAGATAGAAACAAAGGGTTGAATCAGTGGCTCGAGGCAGCAATATGTTTAGTTTAATAAGATTGTTGTATCTCATTAGGAAATACAAAAACACAAAGGGGGAATGTTTTTCACTGATACAAATAAACCACTAGTTGTTCTACAAAAAGATACTTCTTGGATGTTCTCCATCTACAGTGTATAACAATGTTACTAAATGTATCTGCAACTTTCCTTTAAACTAAACCCTCTGCATCATGGATGTGGGTTTTGTACTCAGCAAAATATCTAAAATGACTCAATATTTCAACCTTAATTTCATGTATTAATCAAAAACAATTTGATTCATGAACATTGAACATTCATGTGTTCAAATTTGGGCAATGAGATAAAAATATTTGAAATATATTCTAAAACGAGCAATAAAGAAAATTTGATAAATCTGAGTAATTGCAGCAGTTTTGGCTGCTGTTGGTTCCTCTTTCCTCCTACAGGAGAGCTACAGTAGCTTAGCTCCGCCTGTCTATTGCTCACTGCAAAAATGTAGTTCCATCCATGGCGGCGGTTGCCAGATGAAGTAATGTGGACAGCTGTACTAACCCAAACAAATTACAAAGAATTAAAGCTGGAGCAAGAACAATGCCTATACATTTTTTAAAAAGAAGTCTGTGAGGATGATATGCTGACATGGCATTTCCCTCTGCTCACATTGAAGGAGGTCTCTGATATTCACAGCTTGGTTATGTCAGGCACACAACATGCTTCATATGGTGGCCGATGTCAATTGTTTAAATGCTCCAATAGTTTTACAATTAACCGAAGGTCTACGCCCATTATGATGTAATGACTAAAGACTATTCCAATGGATCGTAGCCAGACCCATATATTCACACAATAATTTTGCGTCTGGCTAAGCTGATAATACAAGACTGCATGAGAGCAGTAATTAATATACAGGAAAGTTTTGGAAGCAACCACTGTTTACAAGTACATGAATAATTTACTGGGATGTATTTCAGGGCTAACTAACAATTCCTTTCAATATGAAGTACACTAATGACTTTCTTAATTGACAGAAGTCTATAGAAAGCTCATGGTGATATCATTAAACTGCTTGTTTTGTTTGAAAACCTCTCAAAAAAAAGAACTCTGAATTGTTTGTATTTTTCGCTTAATTGATTATTAAAATATTTCCAGGCTATTTTTCTGGCAATTAAATAATCAGTTAATCAAATAATTGTTGCAGCTGTAAACCACCTGCATCTCCGCTGCAGGGGTGGAGAGTCTTCTCATTGACTTTAATACAGTAATTCCCACTTCAGACAGCTAAACACTCGGAACGAGCCCAGAGCTAATAATTAAAGTTCACACCCGGTAAACAAGCTCTGTCCTGACGATGTACATTACAACTGTAGCAGGCAGTTGACAGCATCAGTGGCTGCAGGTGTTTCTCTCTCATGTCTTCTGTGTCTGTGGGTTTGATCTTGTAAAGAAGTAGTAATCAAACGGGAGCGAAGTGGTTTGGAGAAAAGCTGTTGATACTAACGCTGAAAGCAAAGACTGCGACGTGATTCCTCTGAGGGTTCTGGTGACAGTCGCCACGAGCCGGGGACAGGTGGAAAAGATGCTCGTGAGCAGAAACACACGGAGAAATCGAAACTCTTATTATTTTTCTTTTTTTCTTTCCAGACTTCTGTTTTCCTCTCAGCTCAGAGTTTTGGAAAGCCAGCCAACAGTGGGCTTTTCATAGTAACCACATGGGACGATAATGCCTGTATTTGGTCTGAACACTTCAGAAAAATCTGAAAATCTCCCTCGCTCTCTCCCCTCTCTTGCCGCCTCTCTCTCCCTTCTTTCTTATCTGTCTTATTGCCCTCATGGTTGACCAAAAGAAAATCTCCTACTGCCAGAGGAACCATCCTTGCTTGTCCCAAAGCAATTACAAGCCTGGCTATTTCTTACCCTCAGCTAAACATATTGCAGACTGATATTGCATGACTTCCTTCTCCTACCTCTTCTACCCAAAGATAACAGTGAAAAGTACACTCATACTGCAGTGAGAGTGTCTGGGGAACTTCTCAGAGACATTGCCTCTGAAGTTAAGCCTGTGGAAAACCACCCTTTGATTGCAGTTTGAAATTAAGAGCCCTAACTGGCCGTCTTTGTGGAGAGCAGGGGGGAAAAAAGCAGTGCTAGTAATGAGAAAGGTACTGGTGCTGTATAAAACCCCAGCATCCACTTTAGTGTGTAAATGTGCTGACAGTTTTACATGTTGTCCTGGGTTTTATAAGAACCTGAGTCACTTTTCTAGCTAAAATGTCAATCTGCCCTGTAAGGACGTCGTGACATTTCCTCACTTGAGCTTCATACATCAAAGCTTATTTTAATCAATACACATATATCACCACTCGATCCCAAGTTTAATAGTGACACAGTTTGCTCCTAGTGACAAACCCTGACTATGCAGTTCCCCTCAGCTGCATAGAGATTTTCCTTTTCAGTGTTGAACTGACAAGAAGGCTCTCCTGAAAAAAAAAAGAAAGCCCACACCTGCCTATATTGGAGGACATTAACAGCTCCCAGTGCCTCTGCTGGGCCACAAACATTATTAAAACTCATCTCACCCCAGACACCATCTTCCTGTCCTGCCCAATCTCTGACTCCAGAAAAGTTTCATCAGAGACTCCAACTCAAAAGCCTCTGATAGACCAACGGTACAGTCAGCAGACGTGACAAAGATAGTGACGAGCTTGCTAAAAAAAAAAGTGCATTTAGCACTTAGCTTTGAGCACATTTAGCATCCACAGAGCCAGATATTTCTTTCCAGGGGTTGGTAGACAAAGCAACAGCTTAAACAGACAGAAACATGACTCCAAATGAAAGCTAAGGTTGCTCCATGAATGTTTAAATAGGCAACTGTTTGGTAACAGATTAACCATATCCACTTAAAAGTTGATAATATATCAGCGTTTACATCTTGATACTGGCCAACAATGCAGAAATGCGGTAAAATAATGCAGGCTTCACATTAAGAATTTGGCAGCACAATGTTGATTAAAAAGTTTTAAGTGAGCTGTAATAAATTAGTGACTTAAACATCATCGCTTATTCACAAAAAAAGAAACCCTTTTACAAACCATAAAATACAGCAAATCTGCCAATTTTAAGTTATTTCTTTCTGTTTAGATATCAGTTCACAAAAAAAGTGTTTTTAATAGTTTTGTTACCATCACAGTGTGAGCTGAAAGAAATAAGAAACACTTCGAAGAAAACCACAACAATATTCAGACAGTTGGCCTCCCTCTCAGTTTTCCTCCATGCCAACTACTTACTGCATGAACACCCAGCTAATTCTTTCATGTGAACAAATAAAAAAAAAAGTCACAACCTGACGTCCCGTCATTTCTAACCCTCCCTGGGTGCTGTTCGACTGTTTGCAATACTGCCGCAGAAGTCTATAATCTAGCTAATAAACAATTACATTGATGAGAAAATATTTACAGAGCTGTGCAAAGCAGGGTACGCGTCCCTTGTGCTCATGCTGATCAGTTGAGTTATGGAGGTTATTTTCATTCAACTGAAAAACTGATGGTATTTGACAGTGTCGCAGCCTGTGGGCTAAATGAAAGCTCTCCGCTTCATATTATTCCCTCCTGTAGGCCAAATGTTGTGAGCATCGCAGCTCTATCCAGAATGATCTTGCCTATTTGAACATGGATATTACAGAAAATTATGTCAAAGACTTGAAAGATACATGATGCAAGAAATGTTACATATTCCATGTCCATATGTTACAATTACGGCCTTGCAGTGCACTGCTTCACCAACCAGTGAAGTTGCAATTTACATCCATTTCTGTTCAGACTTATATGAGTTCCTGAGAAATCGTGTTGAGAATAATGGGAAAGATGTGAGGTCACTGTGACTTTTGATCATCAAAATCAAAGCAGTTCATTCTTGGCATCAAGTGAACATTTGTGCCGAATGTGAAGAGATTCTTTCAAGGCGTCCCTGAGATAACAAAGAGAGAAGGGGGCGGATGGATGACCAGACAACCCAAAAACATAATGCCTCCTCCCACGACTGTCATCAGTGCGGGGGCATTAAAATGGTTTATTTCCCAGTAACAAAAATGTAGCGCCACACTGGAACGTGGTAAACCATCTTTTAAGCACAAACAAACAGTGACAGGAAGTCTACCCTGCTGTTCATTACAAACTGTGAAGCAAATTCACACACAGGTCAGTTGACCCCACCTTTTTTCATTTTCTCTTTGACTAAACAAAAGTGTGTTTTTTCTCCTGTTTCCTCACTACCAGGGGCCGACTTACTGCTCAGGAAGACGGTTTTCCCCTCGGGGCGGGGGGGCTGGACCGGGTCAGCCGCTATGCCAAGCCTGATAGTATGAAAATGGAGGTGACAGGAAGTTGATGAAGAGGCCTGAGGCGTTACCTCCAACTGCTGTGCCCCTGACTGCTCCACTCTGCCAGGCGGTAATGAACCTGTGAGGCTGAGCTCCCCCTCACCTGTCACCCAGTCATTCTTTACCGACCGCATTTCAGCACGGGAAAGAGACAGAAACAAGCAAACACATTCACAGAGTGGTCAATATTCAGCATCAACCAGCAGACAAACAATAACACATTTCAGGTCTCAGTTCGGCTGATTATATGAAGCACGTGGATATAAAATAAAAGGAGAAACATGGAGTCAGCAAAGACTACAAAACAGCTGAAGGTGAAGTGAGAAAGCGGGAAACAGCATAAATAGGTGAATATTCAAAGACAAGGTAGAGAAGGTGTGTGCGTGTTCGTGTCCTCTACCCTGTCGCCCAGTCGACTGTCTCTGTTTTTCCTCAATCCCTCAAACCCACTGATGGAGAACACAACCTCCATGTGTAAGCTGAGAGAGGATTTTCACTGCCTACCCATCTCCCATCCTCAATACTCTCTCTCTCATTCCAATTTTTGGTGAGCCATAAAAACTTTGAATAATTCCCACAGAGGAGCGAAGAAAGATGAGTTATTTCTGGTCTCCAGGGTTCCGGAAGAAAAAAAAATATCCTGTTCATTTTCTTGCACAGATAATAAGAAGCAACATGCAGTTAAGAGCTTTCCCAAGGCCAATAAGGACCCGAGTCTCCCTCTGATGAGTCATCGGTGCTGAAAGTGAGCATCTGTGCTCGGAAATATCTTGTTCTTTCATAAAAAGTCAAAGGTACAATCCAGAGGAGAGATGAGGATAGTAGGATTTCTCTTTCTCACAAACTAATGGCTAAACACAACGGGTTGCTAGTTATTGCCTTCAAACACACCTGAGCAGTTTCTGATCCCATCAACCTCGGCAGGATGTGTGTGCTCATCCAATATGGATACAACCATTATAAAATGACCTTGGAAAAATTATCTTAACTCAAAGTCGACGTTTGTGTCATGAAATATGTTTGTGTGTGAGGGGAAAGAGTCACCGGTATATCTGTTCAAGGATGATCTTTGGCATTGAATGTGGTTTCTGACTGAACTCTATTTCTGTTCTTTGAGCAGCCGCTGCTGAAGTTAAGACACATTGCAGTACTTTTATAAAGGGAAGCTCCTTCCACATTTCTCTTCTGAGATACAATAGTGATATTTCACACAGCCACAGAAAGTCTGTCAGGGAGCATAATTTGTTTTAGGCATTTTAGCAAAGTACCATATCTTTTTTGTTAGTGTACCTGTATTGAAGAAAACCTGGTATCACAACAAAATGTGTAATACACCCATCGGTCCACTAGAAAAATACTGTGACTGTCGCATTTTGATTCACCCGAGTGTGAAAAGTAAGCTGCCTCAGGTTTAAAAGCCAAGAGGTTAAGTTTAATAAAAGATCATGGTTTGGGTTTAAGGTGACACGGTTGCAAATTGGCTAGGTTTAGGCACAAAAACGGCTTGGTTAGAGTGAGTAAAAAAAACAAAAACTGGTTTGGGTAAACGGGTGTAATTTTATTTAATGTAATGTTACATACGTCATAAGTTACTTAACGTAAGTTAAGTACTGTAAGTTATATGCTGCCTTATATGCATAACTAAAGGAAATCAATGTCGCTTTTTCACGGACTCGAACAATAAGGTAATAAGGTCATGTTCTCTCTGTAAATGACTACATGTTCGAACCCTGTTTATACATGCGGGTACTTTTTACGCCAATGCGAGATAAAACATGACACTGGCACAGGATCCTCTGGTGGACTGATGGGTGTATTGCACGTGGGTGTGATACTAGGCTTTACATTTTTTAGAACGCAATAAATAGAGAAATGACAAGAAATGAGGGCAGAGAAAGTGAGGGAACATGGAATAAAACCCTGGACAGACACAAAAAAGGGATTTTGTGGCTCACGGTCAGCATGTGAACTCTGAGGCCACCAGGGTGCCGCGGATGTCTCTGTGTCTGTTATTTTTTCGGTGAATACTGTCATACCATTTCATTTAAGAAACAATCACCATGCTTAAAATTCTGCTGAGTGGAGCAGCCTGATAAAACATTCAGTAGTTTCATTGATTAGTGTATGTTTTGTGTCAATTCTGTAATTTCATTTTGTTAGCAAATCATTCTGAATTTGCCGCCGCTCTGATTTGTGCCGCCAACTGGCATCTTCTCTCCAACAACGGCTGCTGAAGCTCAGGAGACAGCAGTATGTTGAGGCACACTGACGATATTAAAATAAAGATGTATCCTTAGCAGCGCTTTGCTTCTCTTTCTTTTCTGTCCCTTTAAACTCCTCTACTAGATGAGAGCTCATCTTTTTGAAATGAACGGGTTATAATCTTGATTTTTCTGCATGATCCTTTCCTTTATTCTCTTGTTTTTTAACATCAGGCTCTCATATTTGTTGTTTTAGTATCAAGGTCTACTTGAAGTCACATTATTTTATCAGCATGGTTGCTCCTGGCAGCACTTTCATCCACTGCGAAGCAATTGATGAGGGACTGTGCAGAGAAAGCAACTTTTGGCTCCGCTGAAAATATTTGCCTTTCCATAAAGCATTTTGCCCAGACAAAATGAAATGGAAAATAAATTAACAAACACTCTCAGATGCAAAATATGACTGGGAAGTGATTTAGTTTCGTCTCAAGAACAGTTCAGTTCACCGTTGGAGTGATTTAGCACAGCAGTATATCTGTATTCCATCAACTGGGATAATTGAAACGTATTTTAATTAAAATATTACTCATCAATCAAAGGCAATGAGATTGATGAAAGACTATTTGTGGTATATTAGTGTCTTTCACTGAGGTTGTGTATTGTAAATAACATCACACTGCGTTGTAATTCCTGAAATGTTTTGACAAAAATTTAATTTAAAGCACACTCTCTCACTTGCCTCATCAACGCACTACACAGGCTGGACTCGGGAAAGCAAAGGTGTCGTATCATTTATTGCGAGCGCCAAATTAACAGTAAACGCAACAGCATCTGTAGCAATCACAGGAACTCCAGTACAGGGCCACAGTGTCTTCCCGGGGTAATATGGGGCACTAAAACGGAAAACAATACATGCATTGGGAGCTGGGCCGGTCTCCCCAGAACCAAAGGTCGTTGTCTTTCAATAAATCAGTGGAGGCAATACAAGGGGATGATTGTATAGGCTGCCGGCCATAGTGGAGCTATTACTTATCCCCTCCTGCCAATGCACAGGGTCCAGTCATTTTGCTCAGGCCAGCACAGGGTCACACAGTGGAAGCAGGAGGAGTGCAGAAACACAATATTACTTCCTTGTGCACATTTGCAAAATGCATCCTTTTATACAAGCACAAATAGGATAACTGACCATTACCACTGTGGATATTTGCAATACTAGCAATGTGTGTGTGTGTGTGTGTGTGTGTGTGTGTGTGTGTGTGTGTGTGTGTGTGTGTGTGTGTGTGTGTGTGTGTGTGTCCTGTATGCTGCAGTTCCTCCTGACCTTATATGGCTGCAGCTAATCTGCAGTCAGGCTCTAGTGTCATTAGTCCTGTCACTCTCCTTGAAGCTCATAGCTACACATATTCATCAATGACTTAGAAATGCGTGGGTGATTTGCAACTATGAGGCTGTATTGGTGTGATTAAAGTGTATTATTCCACTGCTGGACAAGGCTTCAAGTAATTGTTTTAACAATGCTGACAGCAGACAAGCCCTGAGAGGGTGTTGTTGAACCTTTCACTGGAGGGAAGTGAAGAAATCACAAGAGAAAGGAAATTAATGTCAGGGGCAGACACGGGGAGAATATGAGGTGTTAAATCTACAAGTGGGACAGTTACAGTTCAATATCTTTGCTCCTCATTTTCCTGCTCACTGTATTACATGAGCATCTTCACCACAAGGCTGTGAAATCAAGGTCATTCCTGCTACATCACAGTGATTCCAGACCAATAAAAGAGCCTCAGCTCTGAACTCGGAGGCAGAACATGATTTGTTTTTCACTTGCCGATTTTCAAGACCATTCGAGACCCACTGGACGTTACCAACTCCATATAATCTATTGCACTCAAACAGGACTCTGCTAGTATGATAATATTCTTCAGTCAGATTGTTTCGGTGCAGTAATATTATTGATTGATTTACTCACCAGAGCCCAGTTCAATATTACTCTGATCTGTGCACAAACACAGCACTTCAGTTTGTTATTATTTCTGTAACAATGCTGCATGAACACCTGACTGTTGTTTCAGTCCCATTTCTGAAATTTATCTTGTTAGTGGTGTTTAAACTAATTTATAGACTGACAGAAAACCCATCAATAATACATTTTCATTGAACGAGCAAAAAGTCAAAAATCATGTGAGTCTGTAGTTGCTATTTTTCCTGATTATTATTTCTATAAGTTGAATATTTCATACTATTAATTGGACAATGAGATAAACAACTGTCCATTTAAAAAGACAATTTGGGACCTTGTCAATTTTCACTATTTTTGAAATTTGAAATACAAAACGATAAAAATCATTAAAGGATGAAAATGTAACCAAAAGACTGAAAATGGATTGATAAGAATAAGAATTAACATTTTCTGTATAGAACAATGTTCATATAAGATTCTTAACAAGTGTATACAAAGAAGAGACTTATTGCTCAAAGTTAATATTTTCATAAATTTGTCAAATCAGTCTTTTTATCCTCTTTCTTATAACTTTGACCAATAAAATCACATCATATGATATTAAATATACAGTAAAAACACACTGTAGTCAAGCAGGTAAATCACAGTGACTCAGACACTACAAAATACCAGACAAAGATTTTGAAGTAAACGCGACCAACAACCATGACTGTACCACTAGATAAACAGACAACTGAGTTTTATGTCGGTAATGAGTGATTTAATTTTTTTCCTGCTTTAACAAAAATGATTTGTATCAGTAGACAACCAGTTTGACTTGACTCATCTCGATAAATAATAAAAAAAATACTGCATATTTCAATTACTCACACACGACTGAAGTTTGATCTGCTGCAGGAGTTGTAGAATAAAAAAAAACTAACATTAAATGGTTCTGAAAAGTTATAAATATGCCAACTACAGAGTCACACTTTGAGCAACTGTCCATCACCCTGCAGAGTTACAGTCTGTCAGTTCAAATAGTGATACTGCAAAATGAAAGACAATAAAATGTTCTTGCAGTGTCATCAGAGGTGTCGGAGCCTCGTAATGAATGTGGCTGATATCACATTCATTTTGCAATATCACAAACTTAGAATAGTTGCCGTTCTCAAATGTTATCACATCCATCAAAACAAAAACAACACTGCTTCGAAGCAAGACATCTTCATAATACAAAACATTATTAAATTATTGTTCCAGGTTGAAAAATTCCTAAAAAAAAACAGTGAGACTCTACAAGAACCGTCCATTACTTCAAAGTAAACCCTTCACCAGAGCCTGGACCATATATCGGCTGGCTGATTTTATTGGCAGATAGACTCACATTTATATCGGTATCGGCATACAATACATACGTTGTCCCATGTCCGCCAAAATGAAACCTTTTATCATTGAATATATCGCAGAAAAAATTGCTTGGAGTTAATTACAAATTGCTCTATTTGTGTGTTGTTGTTTTTTTTAATAGTTTTTCATAATCATTAAATTCCCAGTAAGACTGACTGATGTCAGTGGAATATAAACAGTAAAAAAATCCTGCCTCCATTACATATCTTTGCCACAATTGCCAAAAGTGTTTGATAACCACCTTTGAGGGGTCATTGTAAAAATGGGTACACAGTATATACAAAGAATATCGGCTGATGTATCAAAATCAAAAACAAATTTGACTCCCCAATATCAGTATCAGCCAGAAAAATCCAGTATCAGCTGGTCTCTATCAGTCACTAAAATATGATTCCATAACTCTACTGGCAAAAAAACCCCACAAACAGTCGTATTTTTAATCAGGTCAGACAACTTCAGGCAATAATCTTTTTATGTTTTGTTTGTTTGTTTGTTTATTTGTTTAATTGATGTGTTTAAAATGTGCAGATTGTTTAGTGCCCTAAGATTTTAAGATAGTGACTATTCGACCACAATAATCTCTCTTAAACCTGCTCTGCCAAACTTTTGTCTCCTACTTCTGCCAGTAGTCATTACAAAAACCAACATGCGCTTACATCACAGGCTCCGCCATAGTCTTCTCCGTCACTACTTTTGCAGCAGCAAAACCACCAGCAAACCCCAGCAAAATGAATCGTTTCACTCTCAGAGTTTGATCCATTCTGTCCGATATCTAATAATTTGGTAAGTCTAGAAGATCTGCGCAACTGAATTATTTAATGTTTTTGGTGTGCTTAAGCCGCCAATCGAGCCATCGAGCGTAGACCAGTATGCAAACATCTGGCAATCGCAGGAGTGTCTTACTAGACAGAAGAGTTTAAAACAGCGGTAAGAGGCTTAATCAATAAATGGTGAACTTGAATGTACCAAATTATCATTTATATATAAAAGTCCCATGCTGCAACTTCCCTGATCTTTAACACCACTAATTTCCTGTCCTAAAATCCCCCTATATTGCTTAACATTTTTTAAATTTACGGCTAAATTATATGTACCTCATCTTACTACTCCTACAACAGCTTTTTAATGGAGAGTCTTTAGGAATATAATCAACACAATGTAAAGCTACTGTTTGAGGCTGGAAACCTACAGTGCGTGACACCAAAATAAATCAATCAATTACTAAGTCATACAGCCTTGGCAGGTGTAATGACTGATGTTAATAAGAGCAAAAATATCTACAGGATATAAACAGGATTTCATTAGTGATCAGGATAAGTGGGTGATATTTTAGTTCACAGAGTTTCTGTCCCTACTGGCTGAATCATTACCACTTTTACTCAATCAAAAAGACAATTACTCATTTAAGAGGTGATACATGATGAGATTGTGTTTACACTGCGAGCTACAGGGTTACTTTTTGAAATTACGATGCAGCCAGTGGTGAAAAGAAACTTAAAAACGGGGGCAGAGTGACTTCTACTGCGCTCAATGACAAACTCGGATTGCCTCTTTTCTTCTTCAACTGTTGTGTGAATCTTTGTTAGCTCCTCAAGCTTTCTCAGGGGAGGCAGGATTGAAGTGTAAGCTGGACGTGCCTTACCTCTGCTGTCAGAGGCAGTTTCAAGATGCAGGCTTCGTAATCTGTGGCGCGTTCTCCGACCGCACAGACACCGACGCTTCACCTTGACGTTTGAAGGGGACCCATCAGCGTCGATGGAGACAGCAGACAATCCTCAGGTCTTGGCTGCAGAGGGTAAGGAGATCAATCATGAGGCTTCAGACGCTGTGCATTAACTGACTCTTTAAATGGATGGAAGAATGGCAACAGCAGGTGATAAGAAAGGAGCCAAAGAACAGGTAAAGTGTAGCCCAAGTATTACATGTGAAAGCAGACTAGACATGAATATGATATATTTTATCAGTTACGCACATGTGGACAAAAGTTTGAGGACAAGCCTATCGAACAAAGCCCAAATATATAAAAACTACACTGCTACAGCATACAGTCATTGTTAGACAAGACTGTGCCCAACCTTAGAGGCCACATGTGCCATGCACGAAGGTCCAGTTTATTGGGAAATAACTTAGTGCACTACAGCTCTGAGTTTAACACAATCAAACATATTTTGAATAAACTTTAACCAGGCTTCATCGTCCAAAATCTGTGTCCAACCAATCTTATCCCCCGTGTGGCTGAATTGCAGCAAATCCCTGCAGCGAGGTTCCAAAATGTTATGAAAGACCTTCCCAGAAGAGTTGAGGCTGGTATGAGGTGCAATCAAAGAGTTCAGAGACTGTTCCTGTGCGTACCAACGCTGCGTAACACATTAATGTGCATCGCGTTGCTTGATCAACATCAGAACTTGTGTTACAAGCATTCTTATGGCCACTGTTACGTGTGCATTTGTGCCTTCACTGAAACTCCAGCAGAGAGCGCACATTCAATTTTGTGTTCGGCACAACACGGTGGCGTTTCTTTGACATTCGCAGGGTTGAGCACTGGAAATTCGTCTACCAGCGTCAGACTGTGAAGACCGAGTTCGACTGTGACGGTCTGAGGCGTCTGGGGGAAAACTCTGCACTTGGAAGCGAGGTGATGGAGGAAACAGAGGGGAAGGTTAACTACAGCAGCTGAGTTACAGGATGTCAAACAAAAACAATAAGCTGAAAAACACTAAAATGCTCTGTGGCACTGAGGCAGTAATTCTCTGTGGGTAGGATACTACAAATGACCTCATGCACACATAGTCATTATAAAATACTGATTATAGAAGATTAAAGTAAACCAATTAAATTGATCCACTAATAAACCCTGACAAAGAAAGACTGTATTTATGTTTTCACTGCTTAACATGACTGAACCACTGTTCTGTTATTGAGTCCCATGCTAAAGACTTGATGATGTCACTCCATTTAAGCAGCTCTGCAATGAGGTGGTGAGGACTGATACGCTTATGTACATGTGCCGACACTCACGCTCACACACACCCACAGACACATATTCACAGACACATATTCACAGACAGGCCGACAGGTGACAGGTGAGATCAAAGCCTGAGCAGCTGGTGGTCTCCCTCCTCTGGAGACAGACAGATGGCACGCCATTAATTAAGCAGAAACCACTGTGGGCTCAGCCCACCTGAGATTAACGGTCTCCCCGCAGCCCTTAAATAGAGACTTCTATGAGGAAATTCTCAGGATCTCTCTCCCTTTCTCTGTCACACACGCAGTTGTGTTTTCATCACATCAGAGGACATTCAATTAACTTCCATTAATTTTCTGTAGACTTAACCTCAACTTAATTATAAGCAGACTGCTATCCAAACCCTGACTCTCACCCCGATATTAACCTAAACCTAACCCGACCCAACCGTAAAACAACTCTTCATTCTAAAATTGAATGATCGTATTATGAGGACTTTCTTTTTATTCTTAAAAGAGACGTGTGGTCCCGATAATGTGCCTGTGTAACCAGATGTCTTAACAACATGAGTAATTCATACACACACACACACACACACACACACACACACACACACGTTTATCCAATTGTAAAGCGCATTAGCCTCTTATAATTCGGATGGCATAAGTGAAAATAAAACTTGAAATTTTAAACAGCCTCTCCAAGAACGAATTAACTGACAACCAAATAAATGAAATAAATGATTATGTAAATGCCGTGCCTCAGTTTAAGCGTGAAATATTAAATATGCTTGAATGCAATCCAAGCCTCAAAGTAATGATTATTTTGGATTCCTGGGAGGCATTTTAATATCCATCTTTGTAATTACGTGCTTCTAAAATGTTACAGTCAACCCCCACACTGTTTGATCATCTGTTGCAGCCAATAGGGTGCGAGTGGTGATGTCTAACAGTTTGGTGAATTTATTCCCAGCCACAAGTGCTAACACCTATTTTAGTAATAATATATAAATTGTTGTATACAAACGTGCAAAAAAAAAATTTAAAAAAAATGTTAGAGTAACAATATGGATAAACATTCTGCATTTACAAAGTCAAGCTGGTTCTTCAGTCCTTTTCCTTTGCCTTATGTATTGATGCTTTTAATGGTTTTATGTGAAGCACTTTGAATTGCCTTGTTGTTGAAATGTGCTCTACAAATAAACTTGCCTTGCCTTGCCTTTCCCCAAGTATGAAATTCCACAAGACAGCTAAATTCAAATAATTTGATCAGCTAAATGTCTGAATTAACTTCACTATTAATGAGAAACTTCTGAAAATCTGCACGTACACTCCTCAGGACAAAATTTCTTCTTCTTTAGTGCCGTGAGGTTCAGCTATTGTTAGCGTGTCTTTTGCTATTTTTTTATGTCTTTCAAAATAAAAGCACATCAAAACTAGAATTTCAAAAATTATTCATTTTTACACTCAACTTTTCTTTTTTCTCACACACATCCGCCACCTACTCAAAATGGACCTGCAACCCACCTGTAGGTAGCGACCCACCAGATGGAAACCAGTGAATGGTCGGTGATTATTGCACATTTGTCCAAAATATTCAGGCTGGTAAGCGCCTAATGAACCTACAAATAGGTTTTGTCAGCCCCTGCTATTCCATGTGTCTGGGACAGATGTGTGATGGTAAATTACTAGCTTACATTTGACTAATAATATATATAGACTAAAAAAAACTCCTTGTCTTAAAAGTGCTGCCTCATGTTGCAGTATTAAAACCTAAAAGCAAACCATTTCTATTTCACCTATTTCACAAGAGGTTCTTGAAACATTCAACTTCTCATGAAAATATTATGGAGCTGACTCTTGTTGTCAATGGCAGCAACAGTAATAAGTGTGAACACTGATCTGTTGATAATTATCCTTTTTGTATGAGCCGTAAAGGTCCAATAAAGTTATTCCTACTAAAATAATCGAATAAAATCATACTATTGCAATACTATGCCAGGTGAAAAATAGACACTAGATACAGAAACGCTCTATTGTTATGTAATGATACTTGATCATACTTTTTAAAGCCGAGTCATTTTGTTGAGTCAATGCTGTATTTAGCCTCCTGCGACTACCACTTACTGCTGTCTTGTCAATACATGCTACATCTATCAGCTGCCCTGCTGGAGGAGAAAGTTGCAGTGAGCAGCCCCCCACTCTCCTGAGAGCCCCTATGGTGGATTCCCCGCAGGCCGAGCCGGGCGACGCCCCCACAGTTACCTACAAGAGCCTGTCTCATCGTGTCAGCTTAGAGCTGTGCAGCCCAGCTTGAAGCATTCACCCCTGGATTGCCAATAAGAGGATGGCTGCGTGTGTGCGCACATCTATCAGGTTAGTGTACAGTCTCCTGTCAGGCAGTAAACAATATGTCGGGTGGTGCCGAGTCTGGACGCTGTCGGTCTGGAGTTGTTGTGAGAGCAAAGGCCATAACGCGGCTCGCCTGGGGGTTTTAGGTTTTGGGTTTTTCTTTGATCATCATTGAAAACAATGTGTTCGATGTTGCCATATCAAGATGATTTATTGTCCATGTTGCAGCTCAGGCAGAGCAATAATTTCCCCCAACACAAGTTCAGTAAATTTAGTATTGATTGTAAGAATAAGAAAATATATGACGGCCAATAATTGGTTGTCATTTCCCTTTAAATCATGTCAGCGATTTGAGCTATGAAAAGCACATCGACTGCCAAACCTTAATGAAACATTTCAAAAGAAAACAAGAAAAGAAGAGAAACAAAAAGACAAGAAAAGAAAAAAGGAGAGAAATAAAGAAAAAAGAAAAGAAAAGCATTTTTTTTTTTTTTTTTTAAAAAAGCACCATTAAAAGCATTGACCTGGCAACGAATAAACTTTTAAAATGAACTGAAATTAGCTATGCTGATCGAGACTGGTGGCTTCAACAGGGCCAGCAACACATCGATTTTATTCGATGTGGTGAGAGCTCCCACAGGCTCTGTGGCTGAATGCTGCTGTTCTTGTCATTGCCATCACATCACAAGTGTCCCCTCAGTCCCTGTTCAATTAGATGTCGCTGTGGGCCCGAACTTTGAACAAAGATGTTGCATAACCTGTGGCTAGAGAAGGTGGAATAGAAAATGTTGTAGAGAACATACTAAGGTTACATTTTGCTGCTTTTTAAATTGCATTCAGTCAAAGATAAATGTGTCCAGCAACTGACCCTTCATAATTGAACAGTTTTCAAACAGTTTTGATAGAAAATGCTCAGATTTTGGAAGATAAATGACGACTCTGCTGACAGAATTCATTCTCCTAACAAGAATGTTACCTTTACATCAAGCAAACGAGGACAAACCTCTGTTTGTCCTGCAAAAACAAACACTGAAATTAGCCCGCTGGAATTCATATTGTAGCTCTGTATTATATAATATACTATCAGGGCAACTTGTCATAAAACTAGATGCCTATTGATTTACTGTTTTAACTGAGTCATGCTGATATTACAATATCAACACAATGCTGCATGCTGTTTTCAGTTGGATGATTTCATGTAGACAAATTTTACATGTTTACTTGTACATTCAGCTAACCTGCACTGCACTGACTGATGAGACTTTCTAGGAGAAACTATGAATTAAATTAAGTATAAAAAAGTGTCATTATGTTAACAAACCTTGTTTTGTTTTTTTATGGATAAAATTGACAGAGTGACAGATGTATTTCTGTATACAGGCACCTACAGATGTATTAATTTGCCATCAGTAACTTAATTCTCCATCTTTGTTCAGTTGTATGTTTGCCTGAAATTTACATTGTATTTACATTTACAGACAACCTTACCTGCTGTGGACTGTTTCAATATGATTACTTAAGTACAAATATTATCAAACTGCACTGTCCTTTTTTGGAACCTCACAAAAGAATTACAGTCATCACTTCCCATCAAGAAAATGATTTGCAAACTATAAAACAGCATAAACAAAGCTCAAAAACCCAAAGGGCAAAATTCAATCAGACATGTAAGGGATCCAAAAAAAAAAATCTAACAATACGTACATTTTGTGTACAAATACAGAAATCTAAGTCAAATCTAGTGGGCAAACTCTCAAATGGCATGACCTTTTCATGTTAAAACTCAGTCATTCACATTCCAGTACTAAATGTCACTAAATGTCACATCAAGGCCTCAATATTCCAGCCCGTCAAGTCACAGGCAGAGATGTGAAATAGATTAAAAACAAAACAGGTCTGATGTAATGTTACTGCACAGATTCTCTGCAATCTGCCTCTGCTGTCGTTGACAACATTAAGAGCAAAACTGTCACGTTGCTTGAAACTCGAACTGTGGTTTAGCCAATTAGGGCCCTGCAATACTGAGAACTGTGAGATATTTAAGGAATCAATGGCAAGCTAATTTCATGCAGGACACAGAGCATGGAGCCAAGCCTGGTGATTATGTTTGAGGACAGAGGTAAATAAGAGTGTTTACCCGCGTATTTATACATCCCAAAAACCAAATTCCTGGCTGGGAACACAGTGGCATTATACACTCCTAATTGAAAGACTTGACAAATAGGCTGTCTGCATTCACAAGCTTAGATTCACAGGGAGCAGGAACGGGACTGAAGCTTTACCGCAAAGCACCGTTTTATAGAGACGATTTTCGAGAAAAAAAAGTGTTAAGTTGAGAGTGAGAGTCTTGCGGCTTATTCACAGTCAAGTCAGGTTCGCTGTTGCAGTCTCTCGATGAGACCTTGGCTTTACAGCCTCAGATGTTTTCACACTCCGTGATCAGCCGGGAATCTCAAGTGGTCATGAAACACATTTTGATTGACAGTGTTTTGTCACTCCATCACTTTGCATTTAAGCCTCAAAACAAGGAGAAACATTGCAGTGGAGCTGAAAAGAACCTGGGTGTTGAAATGTAGGACAAAAGCAGTTTGAGACTACAAATGGTAACCAAGGCTGATGTGGGAAAAAGGAGTGGTAGAGGGCTGTTTCTTTCTTTATTGTCCACAAAATCCTGAAAGAGCTTTGCGTTACAATGGCAACGCCCAGTTCTTTATCAATATTAATTAGAGTGCGTACCATTATACACTGTATAATGTCCATGTTCAAGGTAAAAGTATAGCTTTCTTTTGTTACTGAAAATAGTTAAATACTCAAAGGCAATGGCTTTGTTTCATGTTATGGTTAGGGTCAAAATAACATAAAACCATATGCAAAGTGCGTAAAAAAAAACAACCAACTAAATTCTTATTCTACATGCAGATTCCCAGGCAAGTCATCAAGCAAGTTTCCCCAACAGCATTAAAAGAAGTCTAAAAATCAAGTTTAAATCGTGAGTTTTTCAGAGAAACTAACACAGCTCCACAGAGACCATAAATGTGGAGGCTGAACTGCTAGAACATAGATTTCCACATCCTTCATCCACAAAGGAATGAGAAGCTTCAAACCGTTTCCCAGCTGCAAATAACTTTACAATATTATGAGCAGGCATGTAAAGGTAAAGGATGGCCCCAGTCCATATTAGGTAATTATACCACATATAATATTTAAAACAAGTTTGGCTTATTTTGTTCATCTTGTGTAATCACAACAGTGGCAGTAAAACAACACTCCCCTCCAGTGTTTTCAGAAACAGTATATGCCTGAAAGGGTAATTACACCTGCTCGTGAGATGATAAAATCTTACAACGATTAAGGTAATGCCAAGATAAAGTTCTAATTTTAAGAAAGGATCAGCAATTACACCCACAGCATGGCATGGTAGTGTTCAACAAACATTAATAAACTAGAATTACTGCCTCATGGTTGTATTCCTCCACCAGCCAGTCAAGTTGCAGTTAACATCCATATCTGTCCAGACTTATATAACATATGTAGTAAAAAAACAAACTTTTAAGGAATCCTGGTATGTTAACACAGTTGGCCAATAAAGCTGATTATGACATTAGATAAAGTTTCAAATATGAATGTTTCTGCAAATAAGCTATAAGTTTAAAACTTGGATGCCTCCCACACAAAGATTAGTGTCACCAATTCGGTATCCAACTAAAGGTTAAAGGTGACCTTGACCTTTGACCCTCAAAATCGAATCAGTTCATCCTTGGGACCAAATTAACATTTACACCAAATATGAAGAAATTCTCTCTCTGTATTCTTGAGATATCTTGCTCACAAGTCTGGGACAGAAGGACGAACAGATGACCTGAAAACATAATGCCACTGGTGATTGCTGTTGCCGGCACGGAGACATAGAAAAGGAGTAAATGGCACATTAAAGCAGCAGGATGGTGTATTTGAGATCGACTCAATCGATTTCCTTGTAATGAAGGAACCTAGGTCATGTTTTTAATCATTTCTGGACAACAATACAGCATATGTAAATAAGCAATATAAGGCTTTGGTTGCACATGATACTTGTTAGTAAGTAAGATGGTGTTTTAGTCTTTTCATGATATTTGTTGAATACAAAAAACATAAAATATTGTCAGCCTTGTTCTGTAACATTCACAATCTGGTCAAACATGTAACATTGAGCATGAGGTGAGGCCTGGCTCACAACTGAGGTTTGACTGTATTCCAAAGGTGTTGGATGGGATTGAGGTCTGGCTGCTGTGCAGGACATTCAGGTTCTTCCACACTAAGAGCAAAAAAAACCCATTTCTGTATCTTTGCACATGGTGTGTGTTAAGAGGTAGATCCACAGGTGGAGCAGGTTGGCTATTTGATCTGCAGTTCCCAAAATTTCTCCCAATGTTTAGCCCAGTGCCTTCTATGGTGGTTTACTTCCATCGAATAGTGTGCGTGTCTGTATGGATGAATGAGAAGCAAGTTGATACCTTTTGCTTTGGTAACAGTCAAGCAGCAACCAACAGTGACGTCACCCATTGGTTTGTGAACGGTGAGTGGCGGATATGACTCGATCGGATTGGAAACCCGAAGATGTTACTTCCTGCCCACTGATAGTGGAAACCTGTCTGCACCACAGGCCTGTCCATAAAACAGACACGCCCCCTAAAACACAGCTTTTTGAGGCCTATTTCCTAATTAATGACAGGAATATTTTCCGATGGACCCCCAGGAAACTAATAAGGAGTGACTTTAGCAAATGACACTAATGATTTGTAGAAAAAAATTATTGTCTGTATTTCAGGACAGAATTTGAATAGGAGTCTATGGAGTCCGAGACTTTTTGAAGCCAACCCCCAGCTGCCCTCGGTGGTAATGTACTTTATGGACAGTCAATGGTAACAACTTTGTACATGATTGGCTCTCTCTCAACCAGCTTCATTACGTCATATGTGTCATATGGAGGTTTTCCAACAGGCTTTTCTGTATGCTGAGCGCATGTTGGCTGCTTTTCCTTCACTCTATGGTCCAACTCATCCCAAACCATCACAGCTGGGTTAAGATCTGGAGGTGTGTTTTGGCCCATTGTCCCATTGAAAATCTAATGATACTCCTCCACAAAGCTCAGACCAGATGGGATGGTGTGTCGCTGCAGGATGTTCTGGTAGCAATGCTGGGGAAGTGCCTTGAATTCTGTATAGATCATCAACAGTATCACCAGACCAGCAAATGCCTGCCCCCCAACACATGCACACACACACCCTCCACAACACCTTCTCCTCAATGCTTTATAGTGAGTACATACGCAGATATCATCCATCCACCTTTTCAGCATCTCAAAGATAGCTTGAACAAAATATGTCCAATTTGGACTCATCAGACCAGACTCCAGATTCCCACTCTTCTAATGTCCAATGTCCTTCCTAGTTATTTCTTGTTCAAAGCAGTTCTCATCTGCTTATTGGTTTCCCTCAGTAGTGGTTTGTTTGCAACAGTTTTACCATGAAGGCCTAAATTCTCCTCCAAACAGCCAAATATGAGATTTGTCTGCAACTTGAACTCTGGGAAGCATTGATGTAGTCTTTAATCTCAGATGCATTATTTGTTGATTTCTGAGGCTGGTAAATCTCTTGAACTCCTCCTCTGCAGCAGAGAGAACTCTTGATCTTCCTCTCCTCATGAGACAGTTTCATTACAACATGTGATTGTTTTTGCGACTGTTCAAAGAATTGACTGACCTTTATGTTTTAAAGTGATGATGATGTTTCTCTTTACTTTGTATGGATTACTATAGGAGTCGAAAAGGCTACACGCTGTAAACAAACACTAACTCGGCACAACACAACTGACGGTCTCAAAAGATGGAAACCATTCCAAGTGACGGCCTTTTGAGGCTGTTGAAGATATTGCCAATAGTCTAGTGTGAAAAGAGTCATTAAAACAAAGAGTGGCAACTTGGAAGAATTTAAAATATTAAATATTAGCTTTATCCACATATTTTTCTTACTACACAATTATATGTTATTTCATAGTTTTGATTTCATTATTATTGTCCACAGTTTTGACTGTATACTTAATTTTTGTATTTGAAAAAATCAACAATTCTCTGGTCTCAGCTTCAGAAATGTTAGCTGCTGTTCTTTGTTTTATATGAATTTATTGATGGTGTTCATTTTCTCTCAGGTTCTGTCCTCAGGCAGCCCCTATTGGCTCTGTGTGTGTGTGTGTGTGTGTGTGTGTGTGTGTGTGTGTGTGTGTGTGTGTGCGTGCGTGTGTGTGTGTGTGTGTGTGTGTGTGTGTGTGCGTGCGTGTGTGTGTGTGCGCGCGCGCATGGCCGTGCACGTGTTCAGAAATGTCAACCAGCAGGCTGTACGAGAACCACACCCAGCTGTAATTATGAAAAATGGCAGCGTGTTCATCCTGAAGTGAGGCGTCATTACAGGGCAGGAGATGAGAGACTGATCGGAGCAGAAAGAGAGAGAGAGAGCGAGAGAGAAACTGAGGTAAATGTGGATCCATTATGTGAAGAGCGCTGCGTGTTTGCTGCCCTGGTTTCGGTGCAGGCCATTATGTTTCCAGCCACTTGGAAAACATAGTGCTAAATACTAGATGAGCAAAGAGAAACTGCATCAGATGCTGCAATGCTCAGATTAAAACCGAAGTTGAAAAATACAGAGAAACAGAGTGAAACAAATCTCATGTTCCCAGAACTGTTGGTGTCACGTCCCCTGAAAGTCATAACGGACTTGTAGGTTTGATGAAGAGAAGAGAATCTACTTTTTTAAAAGCATTGTCTGTTTTAAAATGACAGCTATGAACACTTGAACACTGTTCTATGAACTTCAAGCTCATACTGAAAATCCCTGTTTTAATGTGATTTTAATGGAAGTGTTAGGGGACAAAACTCTTCGTAGACAAAAGAGGATTGTAGAAGAAAAAAAAAAAAAGAGGATTTCAGATTTTCTTTGTAAAACTATAAAGCCTCTTTATGTCATCAGCTTTACAGATTAATCACATCGAGTGAGCATTTTCCAAAGTTACAGCCTATAAAATTCCCTCTTTGCATTTCAGATCCTCCACTGCAGCTCAGTGGGGAGACACCGACTGTGGAAACACAAAGAGGGCCCTATTTCTGTGCAATGACCGGCACAAGCAGTGCCCCAGCAGTTTGGTCATTTCATGACCTTGAAGTGTGCTTTGTGAATCTGTGTGTTATTATGGTTTGAAGAGCAGATGCCATGCAAGAGGCAATTAAAATGAGCTGTTGATTTTCTGATTGAAAATTACGGTTTTGACCTGAGATTCCTATCCGTTTCCTCCATTTTGATGATTTGAAAAATGAATCTTCAGAGCAAATTTGCAACAATAAGACAAATACAATATATTTTTTAATTAAATACTCCCCAGTCAGTGGATGCACTTACAACAGTATTTAAAAAAATTAAAGTAGTAACAAAGTATATATCATTTATTTACATGTAAATAAATGAGTGATTCTTGCAGTGCCTGTTGTCCACCTGTGGAAAACCTTCTCCTTCAGTTCATTAAATTATCACCAGCAATCTGAAGACAACAGCACAAATGTGCTGATTTAAAAAAAGGGTGGGCAGGCAGGCAGATAAATGGACAGATGGACAGGAGCAGAAATACATCCATGTCCATCTCAGATACCATTACCTCAAGGTCATTTGCCACTAGTCAAAATAAATTGCTTTCATATTATTAGCACACCATCACATTCTCTATTTGGAAAAGTCTTCATAAAGTATTAATGATCATTTGTCAAATCAGCCATTATTTTCTTAATACCAAATTAGATTTTATAACTCGCCATTACCGCAGTGAATGAATAATACTGGATAGAAGTGCCACATCAAATAAATGTGTCAGTTAGGGAAGAACTCCAGAAAAAACCCTGATATTCCACCCAAAGTTGAAGATCAAATAATGCACGAAAAGCCTGCATGTACTCGGTGAATCTATCTGAATCACAAATAACATCATAAATTTGCAGAGCAGCAGGAAGTCAGGGATACACAATGAACCATTGACTGAGAGCTAAAATCCCTGAGACAACATTTGCATCTCAATAAAAAGCCCTGACAAAGCAGGTTACGGCCTCTGTCTATCTCAGCATGTAAAACATCAACTGATAGCAAATTGTTGACAAATAATGTGTTGACTAGGGCAATAATTATAGACATATGCTCATAAACACAATACAGTCTGCTACATATATACATTAAACTTGTTTTAATTCTTTTCTACATACTTTACCACAGTGTCAGTTAAACAGTGAGGGTGCACTTGCCTGATTTACATTAAATACGTTTAAGAATTGTGAAATTGAAAGTATAAAAGCAGTAACAGCAATGCATTGATTGCTCTCAGCACACTGTAGAGAAAATGAGGGAGGCATAAACAGGAAGTGTTATTCTTGAGCGTCTTCTAATGTTATGAATAGTTATATTATCATTGCAGGTTGTTTGGTCTACAGCCAATAAGGAGGAAATACAAAAGCTGCATTTCATTCCAAACATAGCTGCTGATACTGTATGTATATACCACATTAACACTGACATAATGCACTCCCTAACCATTCTTGTTACCTACACTTCCTTGACCAAAACTTTGTCTTTGATGGGAGAAACCATTTTCTCAGGTAGAGCTGTGTGTTATTTTTAGCTCAGCTTGGATACACCAGCCAAAAACACTGCAGCTTTACATGGAAAGTTTCCCATTGTCATGTAGAGTAGCTGATGTTCACTTTTCCATTTTTACTCATCCTTTTTTTTCATTAAAGTCGGATTGAAGGTTCATTTGTCATCTTGGCCTAAGTTGTTCCAAAGCTGCAGAACAACTGTGACTCGACCTTCTGTTGTCAACTGCTTTTTGAAAAGTTAAGAAAGAAGTTTAAATCAAAACATCAAAGTTTCTTCACACCTACCATGTTTGGTTCGGACCTTCTGACTTTTTATTTGGGTTTGAACTGAAAATAGAGGTGTGAAAGGTGCTTCAAACCACAGACTGGATAAAAGGACCAAAATTGGGTCCTACCAAAAGAGATGTTTCTATCCAGATCAAACTGAACCATGGTTCAGTTAGCCTGCAGTGTAAAAAAACACGCCTTTTGGATGAATTGCAGAAATTTGAGAAAGGCTATCTTCACCGATTATCAATAGAAGAAAAAAAGATGAGCAGAGGAGTGAAAAAGAGACGCTGTAGCACAGAGAGAAGTACAGAAAGTATATGATTGTAATTTGATCCAATGAATAAATCAAGAGTCAACTTTATAAAAAGCAACGAAGTGGCAACGAAAATAATCTGTTCATTAATTTAAATGTAAAAAGTTACCAGACGATTTGACAACACGTCAACATCACATGCAAGCCTGTCTGCAAACCAATCAGCGTCAAGTTTAGGTAAAGGCAGCCCACGTAGGTGATGACGACAGGACTTGGATATGTCATGGACAACTCTAAAGTGTGCTCGAAAAATTGCGATATAAAACCAAAACTGACTGGATCA
This sequence comes from Embiotoca jacksoni, assembly GCF_022577435.1. NCBI lineage: Eukaryota > Metazoa > Chordata > Actinopteri > Embiotocidae > Embiotoca > Embiotoca jacksoni. The sequence goes on from NW_027185392.1 coordinate 15,241,677, forward strand.
AATGTATTTCAAGTAAGACAAACATTGCCCTTGGTTTCAACCTTGGTCTGTACTTTCAGGTGTTCGAACACCCGACACATTAAAAGTGCCCACTCACTCAACATTGTGTTTTGGTCATTGTTAGTTGTCTCGGATGTTTGACTTTCACTGTACTGAATGATATGCAGTATGTTGAGAGTTTGACACTAAAAAGTTTCTCTGAACTTTAACATGCAAATTATCTCAAACGTGTAAAAATCAGTTTGAACGTTTTCAACGGCAAAACTTTCGACAGCGTTTTTTTCCACAGTTTACACGTGAATGAACTCAAAGTAAATCAAATTAATAAAGAATAACAAAAAATATTTGCATATGCCTAAGGATAAACATTAAATTCACATTATAAGTATGTAAAACAAGAGAAGTTATCCCTATTCCAGATCTAGCAAGTCAAAGCCAGACAAGATTATCATGAAGAACCTGCAAGATTCGATCATAACTGTGCAGATAGCAAAAATATTCTGTCATAGGAATGAGTGTGCCAATGATGAAATATTAATATGTGTGAAGAGGTATCGCCGACTGCTCCAGCTCTCTCAAAGGAAACTGTGAGCACACGCTACAGGGGCTTCATTTCAGGGCCTGCCACCACCATTGATTTAAGGCCCGGCGTCAGCAGAAGCCTCATTTAGGAAAGTCATCCGTCTCGCCTGCCTGGGCCTGCTAAAAGGTTATTTAGCTGCCCGATGCTTAGTAGCAATAGATAGAGGCTAGAGAGGAACATTGCCGTTATGTGTTTGTGTTGGCTATTGATTGCCTGTTTGTGCAGACGTGTTACCGGTGCGCCCACCTCTGGTGTCAGAAGGGGAGCAGGACACAGGCTGCGATGCCTCGCAGGGCCTGATTGGATGATCAGCATTGAACGGCAAACACGGCGATGATAGAAGCAATTTGCAGGGGTCGGGTTCTGGTGAAAACTGGAGTGAAAACAACAGAGTGCTCTGATGCGAGCTCATTATATTGTAATCTACAGCTGAGCTTTACAGATACTTAAAATGCAAGGAAGGCATCATTAGCTACTGAGAGGATCGTGTTCTGAAGTAGAAACATCCAGAGCCACAACACGAAGGGTGTCACGTGTGTCACAGCACAAGCTAGGAATCCCTTCTCTTAATTAAAAAATGTTTTTGATCGCTGTTGAAATGTGACTGCTAATGGAATTGATTTTACGGACTTTAAAAATTAGAAGGATTCAGCTCCATTTTTATTCAGAAAGCACTGCTTCAGGATGAATGTTGTTTGCAGCGTAAAAAGAGAAAGCTGACAAACAGTTTACACAGCGAGACGGAAATATTAACATTAATGTCTGGTTCAGTCAGAATCTGTCACTTGCACCAACAAGTATTAAACAACATGAATATGTGTTACGATTGTGTGAGAAAGCCACACAATGTGGTAGTTTAACAGAAAAAGGGATAGTTTAGCACACAATATGACTATTTACTTTCCTTCCAAGAGTTATAGAAGATCAGTGCCTCTCCCATCTCTAAGCACATTCAAGTGTTTTGCTCATTCAGTCCAAAGATCGGACGCATCGAAAAATGGTAGATTGGGTCATGAACATTTTTTAACAGGGCAACCAACACATCTACAACTCACTAACAAACACAGGGTATCACATTGTTACAGTGTATCGGCCAACACCCGAGTGCAGTACCTCTGGCTACACTCTTGGTTGCTGCATACTGCCAGGGAGCACACTTTGTTTCTCTGTTGAGGCACAATTAAACCATACCAGCTAAAAAATCAATGTGATGAAGTCTTAGTTGATGTGCACAATATATTTTTTTATCACAAAAAAGATCCCTTAAGTAAACCAAATTCCTGTTTTTAATTTTTTGTTTGTTAGAAAAGTTTATGAGCTTTATGACGAGGGTGTCTACAGGTTACATTTAAGACTTTTACAAACCTTTTTGACACCACTTTAAATTATATTTAAGACCAAAATTGCAAAAGAAATACACACCAAAAGTGAAAATATTGTCTTTCTTAGTAGACACATGATTCAAAATGAACAGTAAGGTAATACTTTTTTGGACTTTTCAATAGTTACGTGTATTTAAGATATTTTGAGACTTTTTAAAGGATTCACAGCCGCCCTGTAGAAGTGCACGAAGGAATCATTTTCAATTTGTAGAGATGAGATTATTATCGATCATCTCTAATTCTAGCTCACTCTTGAAAACAAAGCGTCATTCCTGCTGTTCAGTCCTTGTTATTGCTGAATTAAGCAGGTTGATTAATTCATATGAACGCAAGGTGAGTGGCGTATTCTTTTATTAGGGAAATTGGAAAGTAATTTTGGTTGGTGTCACTATTTAACAAGGAAACTATTAACCTTCCTTCTCAGACTCAAACTGGCAGCACGTTGCTTAAAGCAAATGAGGATCTGCAAAACAATTACAGGAAAGAACCACTTACAATTTTGCTCAAACTACAGACTCTTCTAATCTAATAGCTTCAGTATTTAAAAGTGGAACAATTGTCTATTATCAAGCCTTTTGATTTAGAAAATGTTACGAAATGATTCAGTGTGTAAGAGCGTATTTTAATATAATTCAATTATTATTTTATTTCATTTCTAAAATGGAAATACTACAGTGCAGATGTATAAGACACAATTACAGAAAGATTCAAAAGCATTTTTTTATGTGCGATTTTGAAAGCCAGGTGTCTGTCCAATTCTCTTTAATGAATGTCAGTCATCCTTGTACTGAGGGCACATGCGCAAGCTCCATTAACTGTCATGGATGTAGCAACACTCTTAGATGTATAATAATTAAACATTATAATACTTTCATCCACTCATTAGACCTTTCCATTAGAAGTACAGCAAAGAAGTGCAGTTTTATTATTGTTTTTTATTACTGAGGTTCTCCAACAGCACCAGAAGTGTAATTTATTATTGATGACCATTAGATGTGGCTTCTAACATCACATGTACATCACATGTAAACTATCATCAAAGTGATAGACCTAAGTCAATTAAAAGTCACAGGAGAGACCATTGACTTTGATCACTCAAACAGAAACAGACTTAAAAGGCAGCAGTCCATAGTTTAGGATCAATTTAAAAGATGATTGGTGCAAAAATAAAGGTTTGGATATAAATAAAATCTATGATAAAATGAATCACTCAAAAATGTGTTAAAGTTTATAAATGCTCCTTTAAATTAATATTTTACAGGAAAGTACACACATGATTACAGCAGAGTTTTCCTTTATAACTACCACATGTGTGGGAAACCCAAAGACTGTTTATACATCTGGCCCCTCAAATGGCAAAAAGGCTTAACGTAACGTATCACGGCATAGGATGATTGTCTGGTCTGTCAATTATTTTTGTTATTAATCGATGGAACACAAAAACAAATTAAAATTGAATTAAAACTGCAAGCAGTGATACATTGCATGTGCGTCCATTGAAGAGCCAGCCAGGGAGTGGACGTGGCCATGGGGTTTACCATGCCTGCATGCCTGACACATGTGGAAAATTTGTGAGGTTTGGAGCATCCCTTGACCTTAAACATCAACTTCCCGTGGCATGGCGAAACATCAAACTTTGCCTCATCGCCATGGTGACGCCAGGAAAATTGGAATATGTACATAAAAGTTACAGCAACTTGTAGTGTCATGGCGAGACGCTCAAAATGCCCCCTCCCCCCACCCCCCTTCGCCCTGGGCACACCGATCGACGAAAACAAATTCTTTTAACAACTTTTCATCTCCCAGTTGTTAAGTTAGGACAGAGAAAATTTCAGGTTGGTGCGTCAAAATCTGTAGGAGGAGTTTGTTAAAATACAACACATGCGAATAGCCAAAAAAAGGTGACTAAATTCAAAATGGTGGACTTCCTGTTTAGTCGAGGTCATGCTGCCAAGAGACTTTTTTGTACATCTTGATGTGATACACATATCCAAAAATCTTGGTGCATGAAGGTGAAACTAGGTGCCGGTGCTGCAGTTCAAGGGGCGCTAGCGAGCCGTTTGGCCACACCCACTCGCATAACATATATCAGATGTATCGTCTCACCACGCCGGATGTATGTGCCATGTTTCATGAGGTTTCAAGCATCCTTTGACCTTAAAACATCAACTTCCTGTGTCACGGAGAAACATCAAACTTTGCCGCATCACCACGGCGACGCCCTTTGACAAAGTCAAACAAAATTCTCAATATATCAACCACATGTTTAGGCTATTCTGACCCGACTTTAGGTTCATGGGATCAACCAGCTCGACGTAGCATGTGAAAGTAAGTGTCATTTCCAGTTGCCACCAGGGGACGCTATGACTATGAGTGAATATTACCATATAGGTGTCTTCAGGGCCAGACTGTTATCATACATGTAACGTTTGGAGACAGTCGGTCCATGTACATAAGATTTAAAGCAACTTGAAGTTTCATGGCGAGACCCTCAAAATGGCCGCCACGCCACGGGCACACCCATTGACGAAAACAAATTCTTTGAACAACTTTTAATCAAATATGTAAAGAGTGCACAGAAAACATTCGCCAAAGATGGCAACTAAATTCAAAATGGTGGCCTTCCTGTTGAGTTGACTTTATGGTGCAATGTAACTTTTTTGCACGTCTAGGTGTGATACACGTCCACCGATTTTCGTGCATGTACGTGAATGTAGCCACTGGGGCATCTGTGTAGGGGGCGCTAGCGAGCCATTTGGCCACGCCCACTTGCAACTCCACTAAAATAAAAAAAATTTCACCGGGAGATATTTTTGTGTCAACTTTCATGAGTTTTTGAATATGATAAAGCCTCAAAAAATGCAGTTAAACTTTCAGCATAAAAAGAATAATAATTTTACGAATAACAATAGGGCTTTCGCACCATTGGTGCTCGGGCCCTAAGAATGATAATAATTCCTTGAAAAACAACAGGGCCTTCGCACCACGTCGGTGCTCGGGCCCTAACTATATTACTTATTAAGCATAATGTATTTAAACTGCTCTCTTTGTGTCACCCCCTATCTAAAAACAAGAGATATTCAACTTGCAATGATATAAAACCAACCACAGATTGTGAGTACAGTATACAACTAAGAAAAGTAAAATCTCACATTAGATCAATTGAAACCTGTGAAGATTTGACAGTTTTATTTAAAATCTAAGAATAAATATTAATGAACATAAAAATTGTTGCCAATAAATTGTCTCTGTTCAACTATGCACTTGCATTTTCGCAGCCGTTTTTGTTAATCCAGTGGTAATATCTATACAAATTTGCATGCACCATTTGCATGATCATCTGCCACCAATCAGATGAATTGTAGTGTTTCTGCCTTAACAGCACTCTTATTAGATGTGAGACTAATTGAACTTAAATTTGTGTTTGGACACATGGTATCTTTTTTGGCACACAAGGTGCACCTGAAATGTTTTCTGAAATCTCCACCTGTTATTTATGCTACCGCAGAGTGTTAAGAAGTACACGCTGGGCCCCTATGATGCTGGTGAGGTTTGTAGTTCAAGCAGCTTGGGGTAATGGCCCTCTGCTCGTTTCCTGATCAGCTAAAGAATCTAATCAAAGCATAATTCGTCCCCCAACATCCTGAAAGAGCAGGTGTACATTAATCTGCTAGTAAAATTAAGCCTCTTGTTAAGGCCCTGTAGTATTTATCTTTTAATTAAAACTGGATTGTTCATACCACACATAGAGTGCGCATGTGCTTCAGTTACTGAACCTGGTGTCCTTGTTTATCAGGGATAAGAGGTGTCCTATTATGGTACAATTCAGGCAAAGCATGGATTTAACAGGCTTTTCTGATTGGAGAGGCTCTGAGTCTGGATGAACACTGAGTGTGTTGGCACATGCTCAGTGTTTTGACACAATATTTTCTTTGTTTCATTTTGGCAGGCAAGTCCAGCAGTGAGATTTACGTACACAATGCCATTATCGTAATGAATATTATAACTAGCTGACGAGGCTGCATCGTTTGATCAGCTAATCACTAATTTCGCCAAATATAAAAAGACTAATGTGATTGAATACCTGGATGCAGAAAAATAGCTCAAAACAGTCAAGCTAGTGGATTTTAGGAGCTGCAATATCGATTAAGTCCTTCATTACATATAATCTGGTAATATTGATGCAAGTAAATCATTACATACTGTAGATTTCTTGATTTAATGGAATACCTTCTAATCTATTGATTCAACAGTCCAAATATTGACTGAAGGGAATTCTACTTATTAATTTGAAACAAACAACTATACTTACATTTCTAATGTATGACAGTTTATACAGTTTTTATATTTCATATAGAGTCATTTAAACAATAAGTACATCACATTAAAATGGCTAAGTGACAAATGTGCTCATAATTCTCCTGAAAGGTTCACTTCTGGTTCAACTTCAGCTTTCAGACAGATGGGTGCACATTATCTTCATGGACTCTTTGATGTGATGCAGAATTCCTAGTTGAATCAATGACTACAAACTGCCCAGTCCCTGATGCAGCAAAGCATCTCTTCAAACCATGATACTTCCACCACCGTGCTTCACAGTGGGTTTTAGGTACTTCCCTGAAAAGGTCACATGTCTACTGTAACCATGGCCAAACAACTATCTTTAATTCATCTGTCCAGAGCACATTTTTCCAAACGGAACAAAAGGTATTTGCCTGTGTGTTCACTGGAAAACTGTAGTTTGACTTAAATATTATTTTAAGACAGCAAAGACTTTTTTCTGGTACGCCTCCCATGTGGCTCAATCTCTCCGATTGTAAAAACGTGTTACGAGTTACGAGAGTTACCAGCAGACCCTGCGATTACATTTTGGGATTATTGGAGACGTCTTTTTATGTCAAACAGTCTGCTCTTGGGGTGAATTTGTTGGGTTGACCAGTCCCCAACAAATTGTCAATCGTTAGGAATCGACATTAGTAGATGATTTTCCCCTTACAGCAGAAAGATGTTTTAAATCTCCTGCCACCTTTTTTTGTGCACACTTTAGAAAGCTCTTTAGATCTTGAGATGATAACTCCTCACACTTTAATAGTAAAGAGTCACCAGTTCCAAGATGTCAGAGATTTAAATAAGACAGGTTTCTCCAATCACTCTCAAAGCAGGATCCAATAATTGGCACCAAATATCAAACCCCTGCTTCTCATTCCATGTAGTGGAAAGTGTGATAAATGTACGTTAATGTGGTTGACCTGTTTTTTTGTAATCATTATTCAAATTATGAAAATGACTGCATTCTCAATTTTATTCTATAAATAGTCCATGCGAATGTTTTGCAAGCTTTTTGCAAGAGCACACCACACTACTGACTGTGATTTCAAATTGTCTGAGAAGTGCTCTTTGTTTTGGTCTTATGGCATAATTTTCTTATTCTCCAGCTGTCTTTCATAGAACAGTTAAAACCTTTCTCTAAACCCAATAAAAACCAAATTTGCTTCATGTTTATGCTTCGTGCTGGAGCCAGCACTGCAGATAGAGGCGGACTTTGTTTTATTGCAGCTATGTTCTGGAGGCGGATGTGGTTTGTGGTGGACAAGCCGTTGCCTGTGGCTTCCACTGATGGATCATGGGATAATATATTTAGTGTGGAGCAAACTGGCAGTTGCGGGTAGGATGAGAGAAAAGGGGAACGCAACATATCTAGGCTTTGATTGGTGGATGGATGAAAACTGCCTGTGGTGTTTGTTTTTATTCTCAAATATGAAAACCAAAGGTCTGTTGTTCTGTAAACAAACTAATAACAACATAGAATATCCCTGAAAACAATGTAGTTTATTTTATTCACTTCTGTGAGAAACTGACAAGAACATAAGTCTAGCTGAGGCTCATTAGTTCATGTGGGACCAGTGTTTTCCAAACCTATGAATGTTTTATATTTCCAGCACTTGCTCAGTAAGAAAAAGTACAAACTGAATGACTGTGATTAAGGATCTGTAATAAATACTTGCAGAGCGTGAAGTTTCAGACACTAACCGTCGAAAAGAATGGGTAGCAACACTCTAATGATATTAGATAGGAAATTTACAGCGGATCCGGAAGTTGTTCACAATTAAAGTACCGAGGGAATAAATGAATTGAGCATGAAATTGTTCTGCAGTATATTAAAAGAATTGCTTTCAACTTGGAAGGAAGCTGTGGGAGCACTTTTTCTTTTCTTTTCTTTTTTTTAAGATATACTCAAAAGATATGAAGAGGCATTTTTAATTTTTGCTGCTGCAGGGAGGAAGCATAAATGAGCAAGGGAGGAGAAATAAGAAAGAAAGAAGGGAATCAGGGACAGTGAGGAAAAATACATCTGCTGTGTGTGACAAAAAAAAAAGGAGGAGGAAGAAGCGGGTGCATTTCTGTGTTTAATACGGGTGCCTTTTATCAGTTGTAGCAGAGTTTTATGTAGCTCCCTCGCTCTAATGAAGAATCTGTAGTTTTGAACTCATGTATTGTCATTACATGTAAGTGACAGAGCTGAGCATCTGTGGGTTTTTTTTCAAAAATAATAATCAGCAGTCTTTGAAAAGACCATGAATATTGTTTAACAAAGGTTACTGCTGTTCTGACTGTCTTTCAATAGTCCTTAAAGACTCTTTTAATCATCTGGATTTAACAAACATAATGTTTGCTGCATGACAAGAAAGATTCTGAACCTTTTTCTCAAGTTGTGAGAATCTTACCTGATCAGGGATGATGTATCTACTTGTGTTTTTATACGAGACATACAAAACAGCTTTTTAGTATCAAAATATAAACTAATTCAATGTGACAATGGGATAAACAAATATAACTTAATGCGGCACACATTTAGCAGTCATACAAAATACAAATGTTACCAAGTTAACCATCTGTTGGTTAATATCTTTGTTTTGATTATATAACATTGGACAACTATCTGCAACTACAATAGCTACACCTTCTCAACTGACCTCAGTGTGGTTTTGGGGTTTGCCATCAATTAAGTAGTTCAGTGAATTAAGGTAGCATGACTATTCAATAATGGTTGGCAGTGTGTCACATGATTCATGACTCTAGTGACAATTCTTTCTGACCAATCGGTGATCTGAAGTGTTTTCACATCACCTTTTAGGCTCACTTGGAGCCTTCACATAGGTGAAAATAAAAAGTAGTACGAGATACCAGATACTATACGCAATTTCTGCCTGATGGAAAACCAAAAAAGCCAGTAGAGTCAAGATGGGCCAGTACCGGCAGTAAAAAAGTGTCTTCATTTCCCATGCTGACATTTGGTTACTAGAACAGAAATTATACAACTGAGCATAATGTGGATTTCCTTAGTTTTGAAGCCTTTGTACTGGAATGGATTTTTAAATTGAAGGTAAACAGATGAAAGTTATTATAATTAATGTTGAGTGGAAAATGACCAAGTATAAAAAAGCACAGACTGGAAATAACTTCACAAAAAGAAGTACTTTGTCAAATGACCTTCTGAGGTTTTCTAAGCTTGTCGGGTGTTTACTTTTTAGAAACACGTCTGCTTCCCTCTGTGGCCCAACTGTAATGATAATCCATGAGAGGCACAAAATGGGGCTGAGCTTTGACCATCTGCTGCTTCAACACAGAAACACCTGCAAATACAGATAAATGCAGATGTGAGAGCGTGCATGCGGACACTTGTGGCCTCTTACACACTTAATGAAATTAGCGATGTTGGCCCTAAAACCAGGGTCCCGTGTCTTTGGCCATCAACGTGGAAGTGGGCTTCTGTCAACAGATGGCTCATGCAGCGGTTCAGACAGATCCATTTGTTCCCCCTAAACAAAGTTGTCCCCATCAGCTGCCAGACTGCTGACACCAGGCCCCTATTAGTGAATTTAGTGGTCTGAGCGGGAGATGGAACATGAACTGATGCAGCAAAACGAGCGAAAGGAACATCCATCTGTTCTTCCCCTCGTGCGCTACAGTGAGCGCATCCATCCATCCTTTCATCCATCCACCCTTCCTTCCATTATTTATGAGGCATTAGCTCTGTATGTAATTAATTGGTGCTGTTAATAGTGGATGCATCAAGTTAATGATTTTTAATTAAGGAGATGTTTTGGTGTTGCTGATTAGGCCTACAGGGCACATATCTGCTGTGGTTTATGTAAACTGTCAAGGCCTCTTTTGTCTCCATTTAATGAGCGGAGTCATGGTTTGGGCTGCCGTGCTGCAGGTGATGCAGCACGAGGCTCTGTTTAATCTGGCAGCAACAGATTATATGTGCCAGATGAAGCGAAAATAAAGATGAGGACAAAGGAGATAATTTACTGTCATGCAGCTTCAAAACAAACGGAACAGACTATTAATTTCATAAACATCTGAGAAATCCTGTGACGTCTGCTCGTTGATTTTCTTTCCCCTTAAACCCACTCAGCAGGGACACTCTTAACCTTTAGTCGTACGTCAAACAAACGGCTACACGTAAACACCATGATGACTGTATTTCTCCTTTCTTGCATCTCCAGGGATAAATGCTTATTCTTCTGCCACAGATCAAAGCCTCCTGTCAAATACAGTCCCATCCACAGAGACAACCTTTTTAACCTCTGAAATCTCACATTACAAGGAGGTATATAAATCAAGGACGGACTGGTATCCCGTTCAGCAGCGAAGCATCAACTAGACTAGTTTACATGAGATTAACGGTTTCACATCCGCAGGTCTGTTTAGTTTAGACTGCAGCTCTGTTCTGTTTTCCTACGGCTCAACAGAGAAACTGGATCACAGAGTAAGCTGTGGGCTTTTCATCTGTCTCTCTGCCTGCCTTTTTTTTCTTCTTCTTCTCCTTCCACTGCAGAACAGCAGCAGCAGCAGCAGCAGTTGTAGTAGCAGCCAATATGAGGACAGTTGGTGCATATCAATCAGGGCGTGGGGTGCTTTCTGATGAAGACCACGTCCCTCTATGTCTTGCTGGTGCAGATGCACCACAGGGCCAAAGAGAAGAACCCTGCAGGCTGGTGTTGCCAGCTGCTTTTAAAAATGGAGTGAAGGAAAAGTGACGTAATTTTGAGATGATAATAGCGCTGTCAGCATGAGTGGTAGTACGTATTAGGGTTAGCTGGTGCAAAAAGGCACCGTCTTGTTGGTAAATGATGGTTCCACGTGGCGGCGTGGTCACGGCCTAGAACAGTCAGCAGTTTCCAGATTGTTCTGTGGTGTTGGTCTGTGGAAGCGGATGCCTCGATGTCCACCACACCCTCATGTGCTGCGTGTCTCTGGGCTGTCTTCAGCATTTGAGGAGCATAAATGTTTAACTCTAAGAGTTAGTTTTTTGGGTGTTTTTTTGTTTTTTTTAAACCAAGTAAAAGAACATTTTCCTGAACACTGCTTTCATGCTTGAATTTCTGATTATTGAATTATGCACCGGAGCTTCTAAAATGAGTGCTCACTTGTTCCGAATGAACTCGAGGTGGACGTCATACACACGGTCCGGTCTGTGACTCAGCCATGTTGCCAGCATGGTGGCGACTGTTTATGCCCAGAGTGGTGGCCGCGGTGGGAAACCTTTCCACTGCTTTTGTGTCTACGTGCGTCATTCAGAGGACTGCATCATTTATGCTGCACCTCAAATGAGAGCCTTCTCTGGCTAAAAAAAGGATACCAGGTCTTATGTAACCAAGGTCCAAGTGTGCAATAACAGTATGCTGAGTGGAGGGAAGAGACACAACTTGTTCATGTTGCTCTGAAAATATCACAGGGCGTCACTCTGACAGGCGCCGGGCCTCCACTTACATACAGAGTGATTCAACTTTACCTCGAACATTTTAAATGGAGCAGCTGAGTTGCTCTCACGCTCATGCACATCCTGACCAAAGATATATTTCCAAGTTCAAAGGTTTTGTGGTACACTGGCTGCTTCAGCCATCGTTGAACAAATCCTGAGTTGCTTCACTGACCTATCATTAACTACAGGGCACAGAGCATTAAAAGGCTAAATAGCTCCTCTGTCTCGTTTCCTTTGTTAGTCAGGATCAGTGTCCCTGTTACTGCTGAGAAGCTAATGCTAAGTGAGCGGCTAATGGGCCTTTGAACACCAAATGTAGCTGCAGGATGCTGTTTTAATGTGTTAATTCAGTGAATGAGATAAATGAGGGGTAGCGGCCAGCAGGATCCTGACCACATCACACAGACTACAATTACACCACTTAGCAGGATGTCAGGCCAAGAAGCACAACTCAGAAAAACAGGCCGTCTGTTATATCCCTAACACTCTGAGACATCAAGCCTGAGGTCAGAAATGTTATGAAAGTTATCAAAACATGTTTTTCATATCAAACACCCTTTAGTTTTGCCTCTAGGAAGAAAGTGCTATGTTAAAGCTGCACTAGTAAATAATCTTATCATAAAAATTGATCAAATGACTGTTTTGCATGTAAGCGGTCGCTCTCAATGACAATCCCACACAGAGTTGCTACCCAGTTCGGGCTGGGTGCTGAATTTTGATACTTTTATGGCACCGACCCCGTTGCTACAGTACTATCTACTATCACAAAATGGATCTCATTCAGTACCAAATTTTACAACAACTACATCCACAAGAATTCATTCACGCAGCAATCTCAGCCGTGTCAGTGAGCCGATACAGTGTTGACTAGACATGGGCACAGGCAGATAAAGTCACTCAATTTCAAGTTAGGTAAATCTTATTTTCAAAGATTTTTTTTTTTTTGCCACAAACCTGTTTGAGTTGCGTGCGCTGCAGTAACTGGAGGCTTCACTGTGTGCAGCTAGTAAACTAACATCTACTGGTAGCATATATTTAGGGGGCGTCTGTAAATTGTAGCCACCTGGGTCAGACTCTTCCCCCTTTAAACTGCATGAAAACTAAAGATTAGTACCCAAATGTGTAAAGTAATTCTCTTTTTGTTTAAATTGATTTTATAATATTGGTGTAAAAAAAAAAAAAAGTATCACTCAGGAACCGATATTGAAGTCAAAGCATCGGTACGTATAGATATTGAAAATATTTGAATAACACCCAGGTCTCAGCTCTCCAGGCCTTTATAGCATCTTTCATGTCATTCTTTTGATTTTACCAGCTGCAACTTCATTGTTTTGGTTCTCTCTCTTTCTCGTCAAACTTGTTTCCATCAGCATCGGTACACTCCTGCCCAAAGGCAGACAGACAAAGTTAGCTGCCAGCTGGGGAACACAGTGGAGCACCGGGATCTAAAGAGCCAGATATTTCCCACTACGAGTTAGTAGAGATCAAATACAAGCTAAAAGGAAGGTGAGCACCGGATGTGCATTGGCAAGGTGACCATAAACATTTCACATCCAAATGATTGCTGAGGCAACACTTTTAAATACCCGTCCCATTACCAATACCTTTACTTCGATATTGGCTATTGAGAGATACGGGTTTTTTTTTTTAAATTTATAAAATCCATTTTAACAAAAAGAAAACTATATTATATTTCACGGCACAAATATTTAGTTCTCATGCAGTTTAGAGGGGAGAGTGTAACCTTGGTTATTTTCTGTAGCTACAACTTATGGATGTCACTTTAACACCACACATGGAAGCTATGGCTAAACATTGAAGTTTCTGACATTCCTGACTGTGCTCAGTTGAGCCTCCAGTTACTGCAGTAGACTGAACTCAGACAGGTGTGTAGCCTGAAATCAGTTTAAAAGGAGTGAAATATGCCGTTCTAATGTGAGATACATCTCATTTTAAACAGAGTGAGTTTAGCTACCTGGGCAGGCCCCACATGTATAAGAAAAACTGTATTGGCTTAAGTTGATATGACAATCTTGTATTTATAACTTGTTGTGCTGGCCCTAAGTGGCCAGAAAAAGATCAATTAATGCTGCTTTAAAGATTAACAGGAGAAATTTTGACCAACAAGATCATCAATGGTCTCAGAGAGTCTCTTAAACCCTTTTTCCTTGAAAACATCAGCAGTGAATTGTAGTGCACTACTTCACAACACGCCTCCTTTTTGAGCTCCCTCCCGGTACAGTTCAACCAGAAAGATGCCATCAAAGTACCTTTTCTGTGTGACTTTTAACTGTCACTTTAATCAACTATCTCATTGTTGACATGCTTTTTCTTCAGGCTTTGTTTTCCTTAGTGTTGATTTTCCTTTTCTTCTTACAGTATTTTTCTACATAACCTCACATGCACTTGAAACAGAGCAATTACCCGCCCGTACACGCTGTAATGACAACAGTTAAGACAGAAAACAAGCCCTTTCCCCCTGCATGCCTTTCAGTTACAGGATCAAAGGTGGCGCGAGAAGATGTGGAGCAGCGCTGACAACACCACGTGCACAAAGACTGAACTAACAGCTCTGCACTGTTAACCACCCGCTGCTGTCTCGCGAAGGGAGAACCTCTCGGAGAACTTCAGCAGGTCCAGGAAAACTCAGAGAAGGGACACCTTGATGACCTCTCTACTCTTGGAATAGGCTGCTGTCACCTGGCTGGTAATTACCTGCCAACCAGGGCAGGAGATGGACCTCCAAAGCACAGGGAGTGGCAGTCAAAGATCAGGCCCAGTCACCGGGGAAAAAAAAAAGAGAAAGACGAGGCTCATAATGAGGCCTGTGAAACAGACACAGCTGTCAGAGCAGCGGAGGCAGACTGAGACGGTCGGGTTGGAAACACACACCCCTTGTTTCTCATCTATGGATGCCAATTTGGGGGCTTTTATCTGGGGACACCATTGTGTCCCATTTTAGAGCAGCGCTACTGTACGCTTGCTGTTGTACAAGACAAACTGCAAGGAACACAGCAGTGCTGCCTGCTGTTGAGCAAATCATTAGAAAGGAAACGAAAGGGAATACAGAAACAAGAGCTGAAATCTAGGTTATGTCTGGAAATATTCTTTTGCCATTAGAAGGAGACTATTTTGGAAATATTTGAGAATATCATGTAGGAGCATTGGTGGTTAATTGATCTCATTGAGTTTTATTTTTACTGCATTGTCAGATAAGACCGTCTTTGCGGCGCCACTCTCTTCTTCTGCTGGATTTATTATTTAGGCCTGACCATCAATATTGCATTGCTCATAGTTTCCTGGAGAGTTGATCCCGACTGCACATCAACTTTTACTTTCAGGCACTGTCACTGGGTTTGTGCTGCCTCGTCTAGAAGATGGAGGCTTTCGGCAGCATGTTTGAAATCAAGGTTTTGTGGCAACAAGGTCTTGTGGTAGATCATTTCTGCAGAATGAGAACAAAATTAAACGCAAAGTAGAGCTTTTGTGAGATAGTGACTGGGGAATTTGGGGATTTACTTACTTCAGGTACAAGGGAAAAACCAAACCTCTTGTCTCCCACAGTAAACAAGATGGTGACCCCTGAACACACCACTGTGAGACGATTAATTTTAACCCTGGAAATCCAATTCGGGGAATAAATCAATGAGTTTGAAGATTTAACAGATGTCAAAACATTGGCAGAGCCCGACAGAACCACTGGCCTGATGTCCCAGTGCCAGTAAAAGTTTCTGAAGGGCAAGTTGAATTACGATCAGAATCTGCAGCGTGAGAGGGGGCGAGGAAGAGGTGCTCTTCCTCTTACTGGTACTCCAAAAACAAAAAATGTCCAGGCAAAGATACTGCAGAAGGAAAAAGGGGCTGTTAACATTCGTGAAAGCAACAAAACAGCGACTGTGGTATATTTTGTATAGTTTCTCAGCAACTTCAGCATAAAGACACTGACAGGTTTGCTCTTTATTACCCCGGTGGGTCCGGACATGGAGCAGTTCAATTCAGAGGCTGTAGTGGACAAGAGGCTCCCAGAAGTAGACAGAGGGAACTTGCAGTGAACCAGCGGACACATACAAATGCCATTATGTTCTTTCTTTTACTGCCTTCAGGGTTTACACACACTCACACGCACACGCACACGCGCACGCGCGCGCACACACACACACACACACACACACACACACACACACACACACACACACACACACACACACACACACACACACACACACACACACACATACACACACACATTCTGCTTGGCAGCAGGCTGGGTAGATACAATCACTCACAGATAAATCCTACATTAAAAAGCTTTATTTCACTCCTTTCAAACTAGTTTTTTGTCACACACCTTTGAGTTGTGTTCGCTGCATTAACTGAGTGGGGACGAGAGTATGAGGCGTGTGCAGCCAACAAGCCTGCATATACTGACAATCTACTTGTGAGGCATTTTAGGGGACATTTGTAAAATGCAATTATCAATAACTACAAAAAAATTATAATAATATAATATTATATGCTATTTTCTCTATCATAATTAAAATATTCTATTAATCTGGAGGGAAGTTTAAGTGTCACAACAGCACAAATCAAATACATTAAATCCATCACAGAAAAAGAATAAAAAGATAAGATGACATCTGTCGGCATCGAGCTGTAATTATGAGCACAGGATAGAAGAAGAATAGTGAGATAGTTAGAAAAGTTATCTGTTGCACAATGAATATATACATAATGTATAATCACCATTCATCAGGATTTTGAGAGAAAATTTAATTTATCATGCATTCTGTTCTTATCTGCTCTCATATTATCAACAATCAAATCTAAGGGCAACTTCACTGTTGTACGTATTATGTATATTATAATCATATATTACCACGACTGGAAAAACTACATTTTTTGACTGCTGCACCAGTGAAAATCTACGAGGGGCCAGACAAATTCTGCAGCAAGTTGGCCGGTGGGGAAAAAGATGCAACGTGTTATACAACGAATCTTTTACTCTGAAAATTTAGGATAAACTCTTACTACAAACTCATCTATCTGATAGTGAGAGCTTTGTTCACAGGGTGTAATGTAGAGTTAGTTGCGCTGGGAATTGGCTCATGGACGAGTTTGATTGGCCAACGCAGTTTGTGGCACTGTTAAAAGTTCTGCCAGGTCCAGCTGTTTTTTTGTGAGAGCTTTCTGTAGCAATGCAGGTGATTCACTAACGTGAATGAGAAGGCTTTTTTGCATAAAGTCGGTCTGAGGTCAATCTTAGTCTGCACGGCTCCGAGCTGTCCCACTGTGAAATCTGCAACTGCTTCAGTACTCACTGTTGGAGTTTGTGAGCCTTTTTGCCACATTCTTTGGAAGGCCATTCTGCAGGTTTTCTGAGGTGAACGGAGAACTGGCAGCACTCTGATGTTTAAAACAATGACATTTCACTCCAGCACTGAACCTGAATGTCACTTGAACGTCTGTAAAGGTTCAGTCAGTGCTCAGGACTCAGAGTGGACACTGGAACTCTTTACAAAATGGCAAGAGAGCAGCACTTTTTCCTCTGACCTCTTTTTTTGGCAGAAAGATCAACTTCCTCTTTGCAATCTTGATGGAGTGCAGGCAGGGAGCAGGTGGACGGACTGAGGACCAGTGATCTGTGACGGACTGTGGCTACACCTGCTGAAGCTGCAGGAAACACAGATGTAGTAGTAGCTCACAAATCAGACTGATCCCAAAAGAATAGTCAGGAAGCGAGAGGAGCATGTCGCCTGAAACAGGAAAGCTGCAAGCAGTAGAATTGATTCATTTTATTTCGGTGCTGCAAATGAATAATTTCATACCAGTGTTACAATAGCCGAAGGCGATAACACTCGGGAGGAAATTAAAAGCAGCGGGGTTTATTTTACCTCTCAGTTAGTCAGTCATCACTTCAAAATCCTCTGGACTTGTGGCCGCTATTTTCAGCAAATATCATGTAAAAGCAAGTGTCGGGAATGTTTTTGAATTTCAGAAATATCTCCACCAGTGTGGTAAGTGCCCATGTTTAATTCATAGCTTTCCCGAAATGATGTAGAGGGCAGTGCTGGAAATTGCTCTGAACATAAACAGGCAACTTAAAATGATAAAAAATAAATAAATAAATAAATAAATAAATAAATATGCTAATTGTCATTTCCCTTTCTTTCTTTAAAAGTTTGTGATTTTGTCTTGGAAGCCGGTGTTCGTGAGAAATGACGGCACTTCAGTTCGGGCTGTTTGAATCCTCTCACTCTGTCCCTGTCATCCCTCCATCCTCTGCTTTGTTATCGTCTATCTCATTATGACCACTGTTCCTCCTTCCTTGTTCTGCTCGGCTTGCCGGCTGACAAGCTAATGGAGACGGGTAGGAGAGGCTCCGAACGTCGCCCCCTCCGAGCACAGAGATATAAAAAGAAAAATTGAATAGCTGTGAGAATTATGGTAATAGATTCATTTGGACTTATGATAGTTTGAGCTTTGCTGCTTCTATGAGCTCTCTTTCCATTTCTTTGTGTCTCTTTTTCATCCTCTCTGGCCAGATGCCAACAGGATATTGAAGATGGGCTGTTCTGAAAATCAGCAGCAGACAAGCAGTGAGTGACTCAGCGCGATTTGGAAGATGGACAAGAAAACATTATAAATCCATATTACCTGTGTTCAGGATCTGTCCCCCTGGTTTTATTGGACAAAAAAAAAAAAAGTCCATTTGGGTAATGGGCTCTGAAGCATGAAATAATATTGTGACTATATGTCTAAGCTGTGTGCACATATGCACACAGGAGAGTATTCTGTATGCGTCTATTGATCAGAGGAACAGATTCACTTGCAGCACCTGCTCGAGATTGACCGGTGCCTCTCATTAGGCTTTCAACATTTCATTCTACACCCCCTTTTGTCTGAGAAAAATTGTTCCAACACACACACAGACAAAGACACAGACAGACTGACAGACACACATCTACTGCTTCTTGTTTCTTCCCCATCTTCTCTTGCTCTCTCTCCCTCAGCACTCAGGGGTGATCATTTTTCAAGAAGCTTTAGTTTGCTGCAGCTGGCTTGTGGATCACACACACACACACACACACACACACACACACACACACACACACACACACACACACACAGAGAGAGAGAGAGAGAAAAAAAAATCCCCACACATACACACACACATGCAGCCTTTGCAGAGTGTTTACATTATAGATCTGCAGAGGAGAAACAGCAGCAGCAGATACCTGGAGGTAATCATTGGGAAATGAATTTGAGGCGACACAGGCGAGTGGCAATTGATTGTCTGCCTCGTGTGCTGCTGTGATGCCCACAGGACGGCAGCGAGCCTTCATCTGGAGCACCTCTACAATGAAAAACATACATACAGACACACACACATAAATATATAAATATATATACCTCAAAGCTAAAGCAGCAAGATGAGACATATGAGGAATACCAACACAGCCGTGCTCTGCCTCGAGGTGGAAATAAAAACATGCGAGCTGCCATCCTACTCTCTTTACATGAAGAATCGTACAACTCCTACTTCATGAAACTGATAGAAGCACATAGAGAAGACAGGAACTCTGCCAGTCGCACTAATGGATAATTTAACATGTTTCTGGCCCCGGATCTTTCTCCACTTTGTAGAAATACTGTGTAAAAATAAATTGCTCATTAGAAGTGTCCACAGCTTTGAAAATAAGTGCTGGATTAACATTATGAGCCGTGTTTATGGATCTTTGATTAATGATGCTCCTCCCCCAGCCGTCTGCTCCCTAATGCAATATGTATGCATTGTTTTTCTTCAGATTCTGAATGGACTCCTGCTAATTACACAAGCAGCAAAATGAAAAATACAAACTGCTTTTGTGCATTCAATTTGCATTAAATCAACCTTTAATGTCCCTTCATTTTAAGCTTTATAAAAAATGTTAATAAAAGCCTCTCGTGATGATCTGTTTCCATGGGGGTTGTTTGTGTGAAAATTCAAATGGCTGCGTCCTCGCTTTGTTCCCAGAGACCAGCTCGATGTGGAACCGGAGTCAAGCTGGAGTGCTTTAGCTCAGCTCTGTTGAACCTCATTATAACTTTTCAATTAGAGGCTGATTGAAGTCTGCAGTGACAACAGAATCACAAACTCTCCAACCAATCGGGGCCTTTTTAATCATTCCCTTTGGTTCAAGGGGAAGCCATGAATGAGAGAGGGTAATGAATGGCCCTCTGAGCGGCGGTGCCAACTGAAAACGGAGGCGCTGAATTGTGTGGGTTTTTGTTTTTTTAGAGAAGTTGATGTTTTTGATAAATAGAAATTACCACAGTTTGAAGCAACAAAATATGAGTCATTGTTATTTACAACTGTAAAAAAAAAAGAAAAAGAAAAATCTCTTCCTGTATAGACAAACTTCCTGCTTTTTTATCCATTTGGGAGACACGAGCAGCGTCAATCTATTCTCCTGATTCATCTGCTCTGCGCCTCCCTTCTCTCTGTCTAAATAATCTGATGGATGGATCCAGAGGGGGTGGCCAGGGGTGGCACAGGCCCCCTCCTAATATGATTGGCCAGCCCAGTTGCCCTCCCTGTCTGGGTACTGGTCAAAATATTCTCCAGTAATGTGGCCCAAAGCAGGAGGCAACAGGAAATGGCAGCGGTTGTAATGTAAACAGAAACTGAAGGAGCAAGCATGGCTAACAACAGCAGCCCATACATCTGTTTATGATTCTGCCAATCAAAGAAAAACGACAGTCAAACAGCAGTCACTGATCTACTATGACTTCACTCAAAAGATTTTTAAGCTATTAAGATATTTCGAGGTCAAAAACTGGAAAAGAATAGCTTTCAGACCACGCACACTGGGCTACCGAGACATGACAAGACCATTCACTCCAGCGATCAGATCGGAGAGAGTGAATGAGCTTGCTGTTGCGCAATATCTCCGGAGCACCAAAAGCAGAGTATTTTTTTTATTTTACTGTGATGGCAGTGAAACAACCACAAAGAGACACAACATGACCACAAGAGATGGTGAAATTACCCGCAAAGTGTCGCAAAACAACCACAGGGAAGGCCTTAAGTGATGCAAAGTGAACCCAGTCTCGCCCGTGCTGCCAAAAGTTTTGAAACCCACACCTGCCACGATCAGTCTGCGACAAAAGGAGACAAAGTTTGTGTGCACTGAGAAACAGTGGAAATCAGGACACCGTTCTGCTGCTTCTCTGATACAGACAAGATACAGTATGTTCGGCGGTGACAACTCATCCTGTGTGCTGGCAGATCGTCTCATCCCACGTCTGACTGACGCGCCTCCATGCTGCTTCCGTGTCTCTTTTGGTAGCGGTGGGCTTCGTTGGGAAATTTCAACGAACGCTTTGTCGTTTACATGTGGGTATTTTTTTTTTTTTTTTTTTTTTTTTGCTCTTTCACGCGCGCACACACAACGGGCCTCCGCTGCTTCGCCTCCCACCCTCCCCTCATCTGAGAGACTCATCCTCCGGTGCAGTTGGGTGTGAGAGCCCGGCTCAGACAACACAAGCCTGCCAAAAGTCTGCCGCAGATTCCTCCAATCCCTCTTTACAGTCGTCTTATCCCGGGCCTCATTATCCCGAGGCGCCGGCTGCACAGCCAACATCCACCAAATCTGCTCGAGACGGGCGCAGAGCATCTTTATTATGTGTCGAGCGTACCGATCGCACACATCACGGTCCCACTGAGGAGGCCCTGATGGACGCCTTATTTCACCAGGGTTTTGAAGGAGCCCCCCCTCTGAGGAAAAAAAGGGCTTATTTCTGTAAAACGCATTTGCTCTTTTGCTGTTTCTATGGAGAAAGCCAGCCACTTTTTTTTTTTTTTTCTTCCGCCGTCTCTCCCTCTCTTTATTTTCTCATTTCAAACATTAATCTTCACACTTCATATGTTGGTGCTTTGATCAGTTTTGCATGATGCACATCACCATGCAAGTGGTTTCCCACAGCCGGGGGCTACCATCATTATTATCAATCAGTTCAGAGCGCTGCAACACGCCAACAGCCAGCCGCAGTTTTCTTAATTATACATCACAAACAAAGTCCTGAAGGCTTCAAAAGGTGAGCGTCGGTGTGTGGACCGTCTACTGTACACTCCTCATAAGTGGACTTGATCGGTCAGGTGTCTCCTCGACGGTGTTCGTCTTCAGTTTGAATCCCAAACCTCTCCCTTCTGCTCGCTGAGACGCCTCAGCCTGCTCTCTGTTCTGACGCCCGCCTGTGTTTGCCATCTTTCTCTCGTCTCATTCGCCCCTTTGAAGTCGGGCCTTTTCTCGACAGTCTCAGCTCTCCTACACTTGTCATTAGGAGCAACACTCCCCTCCCTCTCCCCTGCATGTCTCATCTCACCCAAGAGGAAGAGGGGGGGGGGGGGTTAAAGCCTCACCCAGCTACTGGCTGATCAACTCCCTCGAGGTGTGTGTGTGTGTGTGTGTGTGTGTGTGTGTGTGTGTGTGTGTGTGTGCGTGCGTGCGTGTGTGTGTGTGTGTGTGCGCGTGTGGCAGGGTTGGGGGGGGTAGCGAGATACTGACGTGACGCAAGCCTGTAGTGTCACTGTGGAGGAACGAAAGCAGCACAGGCTTCTTCTTCATTAGTGCCTAATTACATTTCCTACTTATAGACTGAGACTGCTCCTTTGATGTTACACTAATTAATTGAGATTTCACCCCCCCAAAAAAAAGAAAAGAAAGAAAATACAGTAGCTTTGGAGAAGGATTAGCAGAAGCACAGGAGTTATTATGGTTGTGATTATCTGCTCTCTAAAATACTATTTTAGCAATTTAGGTGATTAGACAAAACGAGAACAATGAGAATCCATAATGATTATGCAACGTTTCAGGGCAAATCAGTCACGGTAGCTTGATAACACCGCCAGAGAAATACATCACATCCTGCAGACCGACAAAAAGCCGTTTGGAAGCAGGAAGCGCAGCGACCGCAGTGAGGTCAGGAGAGGGTGGAGGTGATTTATTGTCCTACTGGTGATCATAAAGTCATACAAACAAACTGTTGCAATGAGCATCAAACGTTATTTTTCAGGTGCTTTTCACCACAACTCTCAGTCTATAACAGCAGGTACAAGCTGCTCAGGGTTAACAACTGGAACATCCACTTTCAGGCGCTGACCCACACTGACCAAACAAATGCAGAAAGTCAGCTCTTCTTAGATTCGATCAAACATCTGTAGCCACCACGCAGCAGCAGGAGTGATGTATGCATCCTCAGACTGAGAGATGGGCTGTGTATCTACGCACGTGGCACAGCAGTAAGACATTTTTTTTTAATCACCCAAACCTCCTGATGTGCCCTCGTGATCTTATGGTAGTCTCATTAACCCGAAGCAAACAGATGAGCTGCCGCCCTCAGACTCAAGAGTTTGTACGGTGAAATCATTGGACGCAAAGCAGGCGTCCGGCACCACTGAAGCCGTGGTTAAAAAAATCACACCAATAAATGTCTGTCCTGTCACGTGGCAATATTATAGGAGTTTTTCAGTTCTGCAGCTTAAATGCAGTAACGTTTGTACACTACAATACATACAAAATAAATAAAAACACAGTTTAATGCACTAAGCCAGTAAATGACTGTACATGCTGTACTTGTCTGATGCAAAATGGACCATAATGTCAGTGACATGTACACTGAATACATACAGCAACAATAAATTAAAAAATTTAAAAAAAACGTAATTTTCCACATTTTTCACCCAAATTTCTCATAAATATATAAATTAAAAAGGAAATGCTCTTTTTTTTTTTCTCCTTTTCAGTATCTGTTCATTTACTGTTGATGGTTAGATGTAACTTGACTTGTCTGTGAATGAAACTTCAGAAATATTTTAATGCCATTTAGTTTGTGGTGCAGCTAGGCTTGTCACAAATATTATGATTAGTTGAGCTGATTACAATCATTTTGTATAATTGTTATAATAATTTCTGTTCATCTACAACTGGATGAAACCAACAGAAATGTCATTCTTCCAACCTACTGGGATTTGCAGTAGAAAGGAGGCAGTAAAAGGCAGCATTTATATATTTCAGAGTTCAGACTTCTTCCTGAGGTCTATGTGTATTATTGAACAATGATTATAGACTTATAACGGTGTCATAAAATAAACAGGAAATTATTTAAATTGCTGTTATTTTGATGACAACTGATGATGATCCTGACAGCCCTGTGTACAGCATAAACAAAAAGACATTTAGAAAATTCAACATTAACATCTTTCTAGAAACTGTGGCATTAAATGACTCTCAGTCCTCAACTACAGAACACCAAGTCAACAGTTTTTATTGAAAAAGAAATGGCAGAATACCGGCACTCGCAGAGCAATATGCAATATTTTATTGTGGGCAAATAAACGGCTGTGTTTCAGCGTATGATGATGATGGCTTATGGCGTGTCCGTTTATTTGCCCACAACAGAAATATGTCTACATGCTCTGCAAGTGACGGTATTCTGGCATTTTCGTCATAACCGTTCACCCATCTTGTTTTCTGATCCGAGAGTTGCGAGTGCCATTTTTCGATACAGTTTTTTATTGGAACTATTTTCTGCTGAAGAAATAGTCCCTATGAAAACCGTGTCGTCGACAGAAACTTCTTCTACAATACTCCAACACCACAGCCTCACTTAAAAAAAGGGCTCCCCCGTCTCACAAATCCCAATCTAATGCCAGTCCATATTTTCATAATCAGCACACCACATCGCTGCGGTGCCCTTCAACACTCATTATCACACAGCTCACTCAAAATGCAACACGTGCACCCTGACTGTTGAGTGAAATCTATCGGCTTCTTAAACATCTCCAGTTGCTACCTGAAGATCCCGCTCCTGGTCTATGAAGCTCTTAATTGCCTGGAACCAGATTACATATCTGACATGCTTCTAATTTATCAACTCAACAGCTTTCTCAGATCACTAGACAGATGTCTCCCTCAAATTCCCAAAGCTCCTTCTAAATCTGTCGATAGAGATCAGTGTTATGCACCCAAAGCTCTTGAACAGCCTGCCTGCTTATTTTAGGCTTGCACAAACACAACCTTCATCCAATTCGCTTTTTTTCTGAACTTTTTATGCGAGTGATGTCAGCCTGCATCTGGTTTTTAACCTTATTGCATTTCATCACCCAGTATAACACTTTAAATTACTTTTGTATACGATTACATTTGTCACATTAACTCAGACGTGCAGAAGACTAATTTAATGCTGACGTGACCTCTAACAGGATGTTAATCATATTGTTGTACTGCAGCACTTAACAGGAGCCATTTGCGGACTGGTATTGGTCCCCGGTTGGATTGAAGCTTTTCCTCCCGGGACAAGAGGGATCAAGATGAAAGCCGAACAACATGGCAGCCATAGCCGTGGGAACATGTTTGAAGTGGGAGGTGCTGTGAAGATGATGCCATGTGTGGGCGGTAGGAGGAGGAAGGGGGCACCACCCTCAATATCCATATGAAAAACATTTACATAAATTATATATGCTTTCTTAAAAACATGATTATAGCCCCTAAAAACTGTGATGAATGTGCAATGATAGTCAATGAAAGGACCACTAATCATATAAGAAAAGATACAGAAAACACAGCCTACATAAACACCCCCACACACAGTGACTGGGCTCTGGCTCGTAGGAAAGCCAGCTCGACACAATAAATGTTGATGATAAAACAGCAATCAACGACTGTTATTGGCTCACAAAGCGGGCGATAATCTGACAGCAAACACGCACAAAGTAAACGCAAACATGATTTAACAACAGCAACCAGGTCTTGATGATAAAAGCATCGACACAGTTTTTATTTACCGGCAAAGCAACAACATCAGATCATCAACCGGTTGATAAACATTAGTGTAGGCTGTACATTAGTGTACAGTGGCATCATTTATTATGCTGCTTCACGCCTTTAACCCTCAGAGACCAGCCGTGCACCAATGAGTGTAGGATATTTAAAACCAGGTAGCAGATGAACAATATTTGCCACAAAAAAAAGTAGTGAACAACATCGGACAGCTGGAACCTGGAGATGAATTTAAGATGCAGGTCAACACGGTGTGTCCGGTTCTTTAGCGTCTATCCTCAGCCTAGCCTTGCGCAAGCACATTGAACTGCGGTTGTGTATGAAACATGCTATACAAATAAACGTGCCTTGTTAGAGATCTCCTCATCTCCGTGTCGCACTCGGCTGCTGTTAGCCGCCAGCTTACTCCACTCCTCCAGCTGAATGAACATCAGCTGCTCCATCAATGGAAAACAAGCCGCCGAGCTACTTCGGTCCAACATCGCGTGAGCTGCAGCCAGTAGCTGATTATGATCCACCGGGTTTCCCACGTTTTGATGGCATTGTATAGAAAACCGGGAATTGCTTGTAGTCCCATTTTGTTCCACTGCTGCGTTTGTTTGAGGTCACCGAGTGACCTTTGACCGGACTGACTGACCTTGACTGGACTGACTGACCTTAAACGTCACTTCCGACTGGACGGAAAGTTTGGAACCTGATCAACTATTAACGATCAACCATAGACTCTGTATAAGCGATCAACCACTAACTGAGATCAACATAGCATTCGAATAAGAACATAACAAACATAAAAACAACCAAAGAAATAAAACCTGTATTTATTGGGTTTTTTTTAATGGTGTGTTACATGCAGGTCCTCTACTCTCCGCCAGGAGGCGCTGCAGCATCCTGCGCACATTTACCTCCCACGGCCTTTTTGGGACTCACTGCTGCTCAATACTTTGCAGAGGATGAGTGTAATTAGTGCCCAGGTAATAAAGGCACTTCTAGAAATTGCTCCTGCAGCTGCCTTCCTGTTCTCTCTGTCTCTGGGTAATATTTAACCTCGATAAGGTGAACCTTTTTATTATTATTTCAATAACACCTACACTTGGATGATCAATCTCAGGTGGAACTTTATTACAACTTGTGTCTTAATCGATGAAATCTCGGAATTCAGCATTTTTACTAAACAGCAGAAATACCAGCTGAACTCAAAATGGACTTTTAGAATTGCTTAAAGAAAATAAAAAGTCTAACTACTCTAAATATGACTCCAAAAACTTCAAATCTCTTGCACTGCCTCATTAGTAAGAAGGTCAATTAGTGTCCCAGAGCTGTTGGGAGATTTAAATAATGAATGGGGGTGTTCATACTGTGCCAGCTGTGTGCTACAACATGTTGGTCTACCCACAATTCAGTCAAAGCACTGGAGATACAATAAGCTGCAGGAGTAGGACACTCAAAGTGATGTCCTGGCACTGAACCCCTCCCGCAATTCAGAACTCAGGGGTTTTCCAGCTATACGAAAGGTTAAAAAAGGTTCTACTAATTTCCTCAAAAAACCTGTTGACACTCAACTGTAATAGTTTCGATCCTCTTGGGAAACAGGCGCAGCTGTTTTTTTTTGCTCCACCTATATCAAACCGCTTGTGGGAATTTAGGACAATCCATTTATTACAGTCAGCAGTTTCTACATTTAGTATAATATTTCTTTAACATGAAGCGACTGCGTGAACCATTGGATGTTTTTAACTCTGCATTCTGCACGTATAACTGCGTTTAACTGTTTGTATTTTCACGCAGAGATTTGTGCGTACAAGCCTTCATCATGCAAGTTGTCAGTAGAAGGTCGGCTGTGTGGGCCAGTACTCCAGTACAGGCCCACTTCAATCACAAATCAGATGATCATTCAGGTTTTTTTTAACATTTAAAAGAGTAAAACAGAAGTGAACCAGAAAATTATTATCCTGACTGTCAGTAAACACTAATCACAGTTTAACTCATCTCAGCTTTCTGGCATTGTTCATACAAACATGCAGCCGAAAGTGCTTCACATTAAAACAACACACAAAAACAAAAGACAAAAAAGAAGAAAAGAAAACAATAAAACAATAAAGTTCCCGTAGCCTGCCCACCTCCTGTTCCTGACCTGTTTTTACTGCAGATGTACAATGAGGAAATTTTAGCTGCACATCAGAGGCTCACTTTGGATTTCCCCTCATAGAAGTTTATTTATTTATATATAGCTAATCTGAAGGCTTCTTTATAACCCGTGTCACCACTTTTAACCTGACTGACTTTGATGCAGTGACACGACATCATCCTGACTGATGGAAAACAGGCCAGTTGATTCATCTTGGTGAGTAGGGGGCCTCCGGCTGAACGTGGAAGTCAACTCTTGGCAGTGGCTCTCGGATTGTTGAAGGGAACCGGCTTAACTCCCGGTCCAACTCCACAGGAACCAGTCACTGCTTTCTTTGTGGCAGCCGAACAGCCTCGCTCCTCCAACGAGCCGGGTGTTTCTCGTCGGCTCGTACGATAGCAGCCTTTTGTTAGCAGGTTTATTTTTAGTCATAGGGGATGCAGACAAAAATCAAAACAAAACTTGTAACAACAGGGGATGTTTGACAACTTCAATGGACTCTAGCAGCTTCTTTCATGTGAAAAATCACCCCCCTCCTGTAGGGAGTCTCAAACACCTGAATCCACCCACTCACAGAATCCAACAACCGATACCACGGTGGTAAAATAAAAAGGTTGTCGCCACGCTTTAGGGGGTGCAATGTTATCGCAACTGATAAAAAAAAAATTAAAAAAAAATAAAAAGATGGCCTAAATTAGGATTATTTTGGATATAAACGTCTTGAGCGTGGAACACACATATTTAGAGAATTATTGCAGGAGGTCAGGGCATCAGGGATTCAAGCATTTATTGTGTCTCAGCTCTGTTGAGTCATAAGCGAGCTCCAGAAGGGTTTGTCATGCCCGAGCTCTGCTCAGGAGCTGTCAGGAGCAGCGTCTCCCCGCCAAGACGCAGCGGGCAGAGGCAGGCGCATGAAAGCACCAGCTCCAACCTCCAACACACTCCAACAAACAGGAGCTCAAGACTGTATAAAAGCCCCCCCCCCCCCCCCCCCAAAAGAAACAAAAACAACAGCAAATGCGACTGCGTTTCTCATAGAATCGGGTACATCGTCGAGACTCCCGTTGCATATTCATATAAAGATAATAAATCCGTCTCCGAAACGCACTCTGTCCTCCGTTGCAGAAAATTGACCGTATAATTAGCACCCGAGGTGAATTTGCTTACTCATTTCCTCTGCAGACAAATGAGAGCACACACCGTTGCACACCTCGTGCTCATCAGTTACCCGAGTGAGACAGGTGGTGCAGGATAGTCAGCGTGTGTGCCCTCTCCATAGCAGTGCGGGCTGGCATCCTCCCCTGCCATACTTTCGCCGCCTACGCACACGAGCTTTGCAGATGGGCTCCGGTGTAGCGTGAAGCCGAATGCGCCTTTCGCTGTCCTCCGCCGTGTACGGGAACACACCCTTCCGCTTTCTCACCTTTGAAATGTCAAGGTCAAACGGACGGGGAGGTCACTTACACGCTGCTGAAGTTACTGGTCAATAAACCAATTAGTTGATGAACGGAAAGTTTTGACTTTTTCGTTTTTACAGTAATTTATCAAGTCAATATTTCCCACCTCCTAAACGACAGGAGGTGTGCGCGTGTTCGTTAATCCAATACATTTGGACAAAACAAACCATTTAAAGTAATCACCTTTGGGCTCTTGGAAACTGTGATGGACATTTTTCACAATTTTCTAAAAAAAAAAAAATGTATGTGAAAAATAATCAACAATTTAACTGACAGTGGCACGAATCATCAGTCGTGGACCTTTTTATCGTGAGCAATTCTTCTTCATAAGAAGAACGGAAACTATGTATTATGAATAAATAGGACCACAACACAGGCAGGTTGAAGGTTGGCCATCTTCCTTTTAAACTTCTGCTTCAGTAGTTTTGTTACATCAGATTTTTTTTTTTCCCCCAGATGACCGGCGTTTCATTAAAAGGACTGTTTAACACAAATTCCCAAGAATCTTACCCATGTACCTCTTTTATTATGTATCTATGCAGATTAATGTTGGTTTGACTTCATTTAAAAACTCAGCAAAAGAAACCCAAATCATCTGTGGTGCTTGCAACCCCGAGACAAGATTTTGTATCGCTCGTACAACGTAATTTGGATTAACTGACCCCTTGAGCTGGGGTGGAGGGTGGAAATCGATACAGCATAATATCACAATACGTTTTGTGGCAATGTTGTATTGATACATGGATGCCAGCTGTCGATATTCTACTACATAAATAAGTAATAATAATTTGTCTGGAGCATGCAACATTTATGATTTTATGGAAGAGTTGATCAGTCTTCAGCTGCAATATAAATGATTGAAGTAAAATGAATAGTGAAAGTTAGATAAAAACAGATGTTAACAAAGTTTTGATTTTGGGACATAATTTGCAGTTCCAAAAAAGGTAATAAATCACAACTCTGCATGTTATCGCAGCATAATGTTTAAAAGAGCAATAATATGATATTGTGATTGAACTAACGGGATAATATTGTGTCACTGGGCCTCTAGTGATTTCCACCCCTTTCTTTGAGCTCTTAAACTCTTGCGCACTGAGCGATCACCATTATACTGAAGAGGTCACCGATGCTGTATGTTTGAAAAATGCAGTGCAAAAAGCTGTAGAGCTGTAGATGGGGGAACAACGTGTAACAGAAGTCCCCTGCCCGAGTCTCCCGAGCCAGGCAGGGGACTGAGAGACGAGCGAAGATGTGGTTCATGGATGGTGACCCTTGACCTCTACACCACCAGAGTGCCCCAAGGCGCTGTTGTAAAATTGCTCTGTGTAAAGGGGGCCTTTGGTCGTCCAGGTCACAGGATATGAACAGCAGAAGTGCTGATACGGTGATACGGTGATGCCATCCTGATGTCTCCCTCCCCGGGCAGTTTGCTCCCAATTCACACGGCTACTCATGCGGGTCTGAAGCTTCATGACTGCCATGTGACCTCAAGACTCACATATGACCTTGATGACCCTGAAGTGGTGATGGAAGAAGTATTTAGATCCTTTACATTGGGGAAAGTAGAAATACCATCGTGGAAAAATACTTTGTAAAGGTTCTTCTTCATCAAAATGTATCAAAGTATTCATCAATCAGATGGACCCCTTTCAGAGTGTTCAATAATCTTATAACAGCACTGAAGCCTTAAAATGTAGACCCCCTCTTTAAAGTTTGAACTGCCATTTGAAAAATTTCATAACCCCAAGCACCCAAGGTCAATCCGCTCAAGTGTCTTTTAATAACTTTGTCTGATTGGCCCTTTAATGAAGTCTGTGAGGTTGCATAGAGAGGGATTGATTAGAGCGAGGCTCGATTCATCTTATCTTGTTGGGGGAGACAAGTAAAAACGTTATCCCTCTTATTAGTACATGGACCTTGGAGACGTCACATAAACTAAAACCTGAACGAGTCTTATCAGCCGCAGTGAAAATATTCGGCGGAAAAAACCCCTAAAAGAACCAACCTAAAAGAAATATCAAAGTAAAGCAGTAACGTTCCTCCGAGTTATACTTTTTTAAGTTCATTCAGTCCTTGAGTAGATCTACTTTCCACCACTGACCACAGGTGACATCAACACACGAGGGGAACAAAGCCTCGTGAATTTGAGTCAAAATATCTTTAAGAATAAAACTTCAATTCGTTGATTGATGAAGTCCCTCCAGACACAGAAGTTCTGCCTGCTGACCGCACACACACTGGGTGAAATATTAAAAACCAAGGTGCCACATTTTGAGTGACTGCATCATCAGATCAAACAGAAAATTAGGTCTATGATTTAAAATATAAATGTCTGTGGGACTGACAGCGATATAAATGAGTGACCCCTACAGTTTTACCTCCCACTGACAGGCTCTTGATACTGAAGACGTGGCACCGAGGCGTGAATCCCATCAGGCCAATCAAAGACCTTCAGCCGATCCGATATGCCTCGTATCCACCTGAGTGTTATTAACGATTCAAAAAGAGAAAAAGGTGAATGAATATTTCTGCTTCTGGTTCCCTTAAACCAGATTTTTGCCATCAAGAATGGCTCTGACACATCTCATTATGAAACACAAGATGTGATTTGGTGCGCTGCAGAGCTGTGATCAAATGCAGGAATCCATTCCAAATTGCCAATTTCACCAAGGACAGAGTTGGCATTTCAATGGGGGGGGGGGTCTTCAAGAGCTGCAGCTTCTTCTTCTTCTTTTTTTAAAAATTTTTTGGGGGGGCTGCAGTGTGAAGGAGAAAAAGGTCAGACACGTCAGACTCACACAAACACACACTTTGAGCCACAGGAGAGGCTTCGAGGGAACCTGCTGACCTCCCAGCCTTAAATGTATGCTCTCATCCAGAGGGAAAGCATCGAGATTAATGGCCACCATCAACATCAGCCTCCCCCTCCCCCCCCGGAGGAAAGAGAGGCACTTTAGATCTGCCTACTGTCTGTGTGCATGGATCAACGGTGAGCTCCCGTACTGTAACTCCATTCGGTATCATCCATTGACAGCAGGTTATGGCGATTAAGTTCTCCTTTATCAGTTCTCGAGCTACAACAAAGGCCCAAAATAGGATTAAGTGGAGATGTGGAACGCTACCACTGCTAATGCTACGGCCCTTTGAGAATCTACTGGCAATGAGAAGAGCCACGATGCTGCAGGGAAGGATTACTGAACAAAGAGATGGAGGGATACGGGCTGAGGTGTGAGAGCCCCCTCCGTCTCTTTTATATTCACATCCGAACCCTTAAATGGCGCCGTACAGCATCAGATTCAGCTCGGCAGTTGGAGCGTCCCTCAATTTTTGTCCATCTCTCATGTCGGCGGCGCGTTGTTTGTCGCCGGATGACTTAGTGCTGAGGGGAGGTGGGGGTGGGGGGGGTGGCAACGGCAGACGCGCTTCGTTTGAGCGGTGAGAGCGCAGAGAGGGACGTTCATTCATCACGGGGAAGTACAGCGCAATCCGGGCAGTGCGTATAAAGTAGATAAATGGCTAATAACCTCAAGCAATGAGATGATTCATCACTTCCTAAAATTAAGTTCATTAAAGGACCGCCTGTGGAGATACATCAGTGTCTCCCGCTCCAAACCATCTTGTTTGTTACAGTACGTGAACCTTTAAGTATTTCCTTCAAGAAAAAACACGTTTAACCCCTTCCTCCCCCCCCAAAAAATAAAAATCTAAATCACAACAAGGCTGCCACTGACTTTTATTTCTATTACAAATTTAGTTACAGGAATAAAAAGTCGGCGGTTAATCGAGTTTCAGGTATGTAAAACATCGCAGACGCACCCGGACCACGGCTCACTAAAGCAGGTAACCCGGGGCGTCGACGTTGACCGAGCAGCGAAACTTGGAAGTACCTACGAACAAAAGGTTGTCGCTGCTCTGCGCGCCGTGCACTTCACGGTGCTGCGCACCGTTCCCGCGCAACAGGAGCAGCCTCTGACCTTTTCGACGTTGCTGCGTTCGTCGTCGTGAAGAGTTTTTCTTCGCAACTCATCAACACATCTGAGGAGCTTGCTACACGGTTAATGCCTCGCCGCCAACGTGCTCAAATGGATATTGCTGACGTGTTGATCTTAAGGAGGCGCCACGTTTACCGCGTTCTCCAACTTTGGTTTGGCCAGTTAGCACGTTAGCGTTCGCTAATAAGCATTAAACACAAAGTACGACTGAGGCTGATGGAAATACCGTCATGCGCGTGTGTTGGTCGAAAGTGAAACTAATGGACAAAGTGAAATATTGACCTGAAGTGCTCTGGGGGAAAAGTCAGTGGATCAACATCATTACAATTCATTCTGACAAATCAATCCGATAGTTTAGATATTATAACTTGGGTACAAACGGGTGACCGACTGAGATCTCCAGCGCATATTGAGAAATAGTCGCTGATCGGGCTCAAAGTCGCAGATCGGTCGTCATTTTTACGCGTCCATTTACGTATCAAGAAACACATTTATCTGTTACAGCCAGCAGGACAAAAAAAAAAAAAAAAATAGAAGCGGATGAGCGGAGGAGAGCGGCCGCGTTCGCAACGCACGAGTGGGTCCTGGGAACAAACAGTCTCACAGCGTAGCCTTGAACAGCCAGAAGTGGAAACTCCCCCACGCGTCCATTCGCGTGAGGATGCACGGCCCTCGCTGCGTCCTCACAATGCCGTCTGCACCGCGAGTGGACATTGAGCTCCGAGGCCGGGCCAGAGCCGAGCCATCGCTAGGCAACAGGCTGGAGGGAATCCGCAGCACAGCGCAGACTCTGTTTCGGCCGCTGCCCGAGCTGCACAGGCTCATGACAGATAACGGTCTGGGGGGATTAGGGGGGGGGAGAAAAAACAAAAACACACAGGGTCATATTCAAATTACTCCCCAGACACCTTCATGGAACAGTAAATACAGCAGAGATAAATTATCTTTAAAAAAACAAACAAAAAAAAAAACAAGGAAACAAATACATTTTAATTTTCGGGATAAAATACAATGCTTTCGACAAAATTACACGGGAATTTTAAATTCATTCGGTCTTATCCGTCTTTTCATCTCCATTTTGATTTTAAGCATCACATCGAAACTGAAAGGCTCTTAAGAACAGAACAATAATAAAACTAGAAGGCAGTTGTTAAAGGGAGAAAACAGTACCTCGAGACGACGTCGAGCCTTTAGTCTGTAAAATGTCGCCGAGTTGTCAGATCCCAAGATGACGTCTGCAAACCGCTGGTGAATCACCGACCACTTCACATCTCTTCAGATATGGAAACAGTTGTCGCTGTGGCTCTGCACCACATGTAACGGTGAGCAATTGAAAGAGTGGAACTGGTGATGGTTTTTTATAATTCTTGTCAGTAACTTTTTTTTTCCAAAGCAATAAATCTTCTTCCTCTGCACCAGAAAACTCCCTCACTGTCCAAAAACTCTAAAAAAAAAAAACTAAAAAAAAAACCCCACAATCAGAGCCAGTTTGCTGGCTGACTTGCTTCTTCATTACAATGAAAATGAGGACAGCAGTTTTACTTTGGGTCAAAACCTCATACACATTCCTGCTGTCATTAATATGCAATAGAGCTGAAAATAACCACCATTGTCTGAGTAACATTGAAAGCTGTCTGAAGGAAATTAGTGAGCCTTTCTTAAAAATGTAAATACACTTCCTTCTGTTAAAGTCCCCCTCCACTCAAAAACGATGTTTTTGTACTTGTTCCTTCGGTTGGATGTTTGAGCTGCACTGCAGACTGATGAATGTGCAGAGTTTGAAACTAAAAGGCCGTTTTCACCTGCTGAAGGGGGAAAGTTCCCTGCGCTCACTGAAAACGTACTCAAGAAGGATGTGGAAACTTGAAACCTGCAATGCACTTTTACCAAGAATGGACTTTATAATAAATGTCAGATTAAGGATTTCTACCAGATAATTAAAATGATTTTTTTTTTTTGTGGAAAACCATCGGCCACAAATTATTATTCAAAAGTAGGATACTTGAGACTCATCTCGAAACATGTCTGGAGGGGAACTTATAAGATTTCAATTCTCCTTAGGAAAGACGCGTCTTGAGGTCAAGTGCCAGCGCACATGTTAAATGAATTTTCTAAAAATGCAAAAGAAAATTGCATTTAAGGCCCGTTTCCATCCATTTTTGATACTAACTGTCCAGAGTGGTGCCATCAAACCACTGCAGAAGAAAAGGCCATAATAAGGTGCGGTAATTTAGTATGTTGAACTCAAACAAATAAAAAATAATGAGAAAATATTAAGAGAAATGTGGCACTGAAGTTTGTTTTATGTATTCATTTTAGGAACATTTCTGTCTCCCTCTCAGACCACATACTAAAGATCTGATCTGATATCTGCTGCGTTTTTCTTCCTTCCCGCACATGCTTTATGTACGTTACAGTTAATTGGCGCTCTTCTGTTGCACCGACTTTGTTTGTTTGATCATTTCATGGGATTTGTTGGCAGTAGGAACAAATACCGAATATTTCTTCCCTTTTCCTTTTGATAAATGTGACTTGACAAACAAACAGGACTGAAAACAAACTGTGATAGTAGAGAAAGTAAACCACAGACTCTATTAAACTGGATCCAGAACAACTGCTCTACTGAAGTGACTACAGAACCTGATGAATACAGAGAATCTAACCTACCATGAAAGTCTGTTAAAGGATAGGCTGTGATGAATTTGGCCTCGCAAACCTGCGCTGCTAAAATTATCCCCTTGTGGTTGTAATTAAGCAAATAATCTGCTTTATTGAACATGTAAGATGCCTTCACACAGGTAACAAAAACAGACAACTGATAAGCTTGAAATGAAAAAAGAAAAACCCACATTTTTATTGCACTTAAGTTATAAGAAAATAAAATTCTAAGTGAATCAAACAAATACACAATCCCTTTAAGGTTTTTTCTGTCTGTTTTCTTTTTTGCCAGGCAGTTTACACGAACTGAAAAACAAACAAACACCTGCAACAAATCTGATTTCTCAAACCAGATCATAAATTAAAAACAGAGGGAGAAAACAACAAGAGGAGATAGAGCAAGATTGTTTTTTTCTTTTTTAATATACAGTGTTATACCACTTTCACAGTTCAGCTTGAGTTGTGACTCTTGGAGATTGAGACGATTTTCGTTTGGCTACAATGTTTCTGTTCACGTTTTGTTGCCTTTGTGTTTTTATTTTTCCCCACCGACGACGCGCGAGGCTCTCCGCCGCCCCGCTGACTTTAACTGCAACACATGTAACACTAAGACTCCCAGCAGCTCGACCTGTCAGCTGATGCTAGTGATGGTCTCCTCTGTCGCTTCAGACATCTTTGAATGGAACAACAATCACACACGGATACGGACAGTTCTCTCATTCAACGTGTTAAAAATCGATACATCTGCTAGTTTGATTTTTTTTTTTTTCTTCTTCTTCTTTTTTGTTGTTTTTTTTTTTCCTTATTTTTTTTTTTTTTTTTTGCCAGTCCACACAGCATTTGTACATTAACCCCAAAGGACAGGCTGAAAGAGCTTTGTCCCAAGGAATGTGTTTACAAGTTGCCCATTAACACGCTTAAACACACGCACTCATGCACTCACACGCACGCACGCACGCACGCCAACAGTGTACATCCCCCTCGTTTCCTCTCTGCAGAGCGATCCCGTCACTATCTGTCGGACGCGCTCCCTCCTCTCAGCCTCGTAGAGGCACGTTTGGCTCAAGTTTCAGTGGCAAAAACAAACAAAACTTTAAAAAAAAAACAAAAAAACAAAGAAAACAAAAACTTGGATGTTATCTTTTGTCATCTTTTGTTGAAGTCCAAACATAGAGTTCAATTTGGAATTTCGCCTGGGACTAAAACGTCACAGCAAGTAAAAGTTCCATCTCTCTTTTTCTTTCCATTCATCTAGCAGCATAAATACAGTTTGGCCACTGGGGGATGGGGAGGGGGAGGAGGACGGGGAGGACGGGGAGGGGGGGGGGGTAGAGGGGGGAAAGGGGGGCATTAATCCACAGCGCTTAAGAGCAGAAGAAAACCTTTCACTTCCTCTCATCACAGCACTGGCATTGAGGAAACCACCCCAGCTAGACTCTGAAGAAATCTGGACACCGTTGGTGTTTATGTGGAGACGGAGCTCCAAACCATGGCATGTAGAAAAAACAGAAAGGAAGAACAAACAACTCGAGTAAATAGACAAAAAAAAAAAAAAGAAGAAGGAAAAGCTTGTGACTGCAAACCTAAACAGGGCAGGTTTCTAATACTGGGATTTGTTGCTGTTGGCAACAGTGAGGAAAGGAGGAAAAAAAACCAAAAAAAAAAAACCTTTCGTATGATGAACCCAAACGGTATTGAAATTCACAGTTGTGTTTGTGTGCGACATTGTAAAGAAACTGAAACCGCGTGGAGAACAATAAGAACGGAAATGGAGTAACAAGAAACGAGCCAGATTACAGGCTGAACCCTCCAATCGCTCCAATCTCCACTAACATCAAGCAGCTCTTTAGGTGGAACTGGGTGTGGAAATTCACCTCGAATGTCTCCCGCCTTCCCCAATCTTCACCTACGGTCGGTGTTTCCCACGTTCCGGTTGGCCATTTGAGTGTATGTGTGTGTGTTTGTGTGGCGCACGCTGATGGGAGAGGGGGGAGGGCGGGGGGGGGGTGTGTTGGGGGGTGGGGGTGGGGGTGGGGGGGACTTTTTAAAAAATAATATATCTCTGTACATCTCAAAATCTGTCAGGCTTGAGCGAAACCAAGTCTCTGTGTGAAGCTGACCCCCGAAACCGAAAGGGTGGAGAGTCGCTTCAGAAGAGTTCAGTCGTCGTCAGTCGTTCCTTTCTTCTCCTCCTCCTCCTCTTTCTCCCAGCCAATCAGGGAACAGACCAGTCGTGCCGCCCCGCCCCCCCTCCCCCCCACCGATGCCCCGTTTCCAGCCCGATCCCCTCCGACTCCACCCTGTACAGGTGGGAGAGGTCAAAAGCAGGGGCTGAACATGCGAGGGTCTGTGTCTTTGTCAGTAACATTTGCCCAACAGGGGGGGAGGGGGGGGACGGGACGTGGGAAGATGAAGGCCGAGGACAGGACAGCCCACTGTGGGTGGAGGTGGTAGTAGATTTTGCGAGTTTGGGTGAAGAGTTCTGGGTGTCGGCCCTCTGGTCTCCAGGCGCCTCGTCTCCCATTCCCTCTCTGATCCTTCCTCTCCGTGGTTCGCTCTCTTCGTCCTTCCCCACCGTGTCCCCCTC
This sequence comes from Embiotoca jacksoni, assembly GCF_022577435.1. Taxonomy (NCBI): domain Eukaryota; kingdom Metazoa; phylum Chordata; class Actinopteri; family Embiotocidae; genus Embiotoca; species Embiotoca jacksoni. The sequence continues at coordinate 15,280,053 of NW_027185392.1, forward strand.
TCACTTCATGTCCACGTCAAAGTCCAGCACCAGCAGCTTGGTCTCCTCTGTGCCGTTGCGGCTGCCCACCGCGCACACCAGCTTGGTGTTGGAGGCCCGGATGCGCCACACCACGCCGCCGCTGCCGCCGCTCTCCAGGGTCACCAGGTTGCGGATGAACTCGCCCGTCTTCAGGTCCCACAGTTTGACTGTGCCGTCGTCCGAGCTGGTGATGACAAAGTTCTTGTTGAACTGGAGGCACGTCACGGCGCTCTGGTGCTTGTGGGGACCTGGAGGCACCAAGAAAGTGATGGTTAGAGCAGAGACTTCGGTCTGCAACAGACGTTCGTCATAAATAGGGTAATGAGTGATGAACGGCTGAATTTGAAATGAAAGCAGCTGTGGCAAAAGAACCCAGAAAAACAAAAACCTCTGAGAGCCTGCGAGGTGAAGGAAAACCTCTCTATTCCTGCAGCTGTTGTGACAGCGGAGGAAGGTGTCAGGCTTCAGGACGAGCTGCGCGATGGGGCCGGGACTCGGGCCTGTCACTGTCACGGAGGCTAAGCGGCTTCAGCTGCACCTCCGGCTGCTCTGTTTGTGTGCCGGCAGCTGGCAGAAGGCCACGGTTGAAGTCAAGATCGGCGACTGTTACCGTCCTCACCGAGGTGACTGTGCAAAGAAGTCCCGAAGGACTTGAAAATGATATCTTAATTAAATCAATTAGGCCGACACAGAACACAAACAGGCTGGCGCGGGAACCGTTTCTCACGGAGGTTACTTTTGAAGCCGCTCCATTCAGACACATTTAACTTCTCCGCGCTTTCACAATCCATTTGTTGAAATCTCACCACGAATAAGCTTCCCCATCTTTTCCACTTCTGTCTCTGGTTAGATCAAAGGCGGAGTTATTTACCCGAGTACACAATACTGCTCTGCACCAACCCCCAACATGCCTGCCTCTCTGCTCCCTGTGCTCTCCTCATTACCACAACAAAGCAGCCTGCTCCATCATTACCTATACGCTCTCCAGCTGACAGCGATGGCCCTGTTGTTGGCCCATTGTCTTATCAAAACACACTAATGAATGGCAGATATTGTCCGCTGACCTAATTATATGACCTACTAAGTTCCTCTTTCTACTGTAGTCGGCCTCCCTCTTCGCCAGACAACCACACATCCTCCCCCCATCTTGTGCCTCCCTCTCTCCTCAGCCTCTCACTGGGGCATCCTTTTGTTCCGCTGCTGTGTGTGTGTGTGTGTGTGTGTGTGTGTGTGTGTGTGTGTGTGTGTGTGTGTGTGTGTGTGTGTGTGTGTGTGTGTGTGTGTGTGTGTGTGTGTTGGTGTTTGCAGGGCCAGCGTGCGGCGTTGGAGTTTGCTAATGAGGGCATTTAGGGGTGGAGCGCGGGCAGTTGCCTCTGCTATTCACCAAAGGATTGGCAACTTCCTGTGAGACAACACTGCTGCTAATGGAGTTCGAACTATTTAAACAGACACAAAGGAAATGAGAGTGTAATCAGGATCAGCAGCCGTGCAAGGTGTTGGCTCAGTAGTGCCACACACACACACACACACACGCACGCGCACACACACACACACACGCGCGCACAAAATGGTCATTTAGTTTGGCTTTTAACTGGACTGTCAACATGAAACCAAGTCCCATCTTTGTTGTTGTTAAAGGCTGCTGCTGCTATTCTTCTACCCTTCCAGAGACAGTCATAATTGTTGTATTTGTATATCTACAGCTCGGCCTGCATCTGAGTGGTGCTGCAGCCTGTTGTAAACACACATCTACACACTTTGTGAGCACACAGTTGCGTCGTCTGTACTTTCACTACCACTTAACCGAGTTGACTGGAATCGAAACACCGTTTCTGATCTTGACGGTTCACTCGGTGTCGGTCAAGCATTGCAGAACAGAAAAGTCCCCACTGACGAGTTAAATGAAGAGGCCCACCAACAGACCAAAAACAAGAACATTTAATGAATGTGTGACCCGACTTTTCTTTGTCTGATGTGAGGCTGCCCAAATACTCGTATTAAAGACGTGCCCTCGGCTCATGCCTCTGCGTGATCTCATTTCTAAATTACAACTCTGCATCATCCATGAAGTCAGCTGCATCAAAAACAAGCGCTCCTACTTTCTCCATCAACAAATGACAACATGATGTTTCACCACATGATACAGACCAGAAGAAACCAGCAGTAAGGGAAGTAAACCCGAGGGAGATACAACCTGGATGTTATTTCACAATTATAGAAAGATGTATATTGTTAGTCAGTTTTTCATAATGTTTACCTGTCAATGTTTTTTTTGTTTTAACCACGTGAAGAGGCAGAAACTGAAGACTTTACTGTTTATCCGCTACTTTTAGCAAACATTTATCCAATACTTTTAGCCGTTTTAAAAACGAATAATCCTTTACAAATATTGGTACTATGAGGCGAACTGTTAATACTGACTCAATTCTTTATTTAAATCTAAACATAATTTCCTGCTTCCTCTTCAACTTCTACTCTAAATTAAGAATCACCGATGTTTGATGTCACATGTGAACCAGCGGACATAATTTCAGCAACGTTCATTAACAATTCAAACATCATCTATCAATAATTTCTAATGTTTATCACTGAGGTACGAATTGTTATATCACGCACACATGACCATAAATTATACAAACCTCTCTGGAAAATCTCCAGATTCTGTTTAAGTAAACAAAAATACATCCATTCCCATCTCAAGTGGATGTAGCATCAAATCACGACCATGGTTTATCCTAATAGTGGTAGCTGTGCAGACCCGTCACAGATAATGTGCTCCCAGCACATAAAACATGAAATGAACTCAATGTCTGGCTCTAATAATGTTAGTTCCTCACTGTATCTTAAACCTTTCTGAAAATTGAAGTTATATCTTTAGCTCTTGTTTTAGTGTAACGCTCAGGGTAAGTCGAAACTACGGCAGACTCACCTTGCAGTGTTTGCAGGCACTGGCCCGTCTTGATGTCCCAGATCTTGACCGTGGAGTCTGCGTTGCCTGAGACCAGGATGTTGTCTTTGAGCTCCATGCCGCTGGTGAGGGACTGATGCCCCGTTAGCGTGTGGATGCAGTTGCCCGTCTCCACATCCCACACCCTTATAGACGTGTCCAACGAGCCGCTCACCACGTGGATCCCGTCAAACTGCAGACGCGGACAATCTGTTAGACTGGCTGTCACCTCAACTTGTAGCTGGTGGCAACAACATCTGCACCAAAACAGCACTCTTTGTTTCTATTAAGAAACTCGAGATTAAAACCATTCAAATAGATGAATTTTATTGATCTGTGAAAGCTTGTCTTTTTGTCGACGCGTCCGGTCGGAGAGCACCAACACTTTACGAGTGTAAAGAAGTGGCGTGGCGCGAAAACCAATCTATCAGTGCAGTAAACGGCCTCCTCTCGGAGGGTTATGGCATCAGCTGAAGTGCTCAGTCATCACAGAGTGAATGAGAGGACGTCTTAAGAGGACACACGGGGATTAACTGATTTCACCAGATGAACCAACAACGCACACGGTAGTGTAGAATAAATTAAAACATTATAAAGCTCTGCATCGATATGAACAAGATGAACATAAAAATGTTAGCGCGACATGGGATTAGCTGTAAATAAATATTTACACCCAGCTACTGCCTGGTGTAGTTGTGCAGATAAATAAACAGTAGCTTAATTCTATACGTTTAGATTTAAATGTAAAAGAGGCAATTTGTGCAGCATATCAAAATGCTGTTTAATAAGTAGGAAAAAAAAAGGGGAAGATTTTGTATTTACATTTCATAAAACAACATAAAATACCTTTGAGTACAAGTTGTTACTAATAACTTTAAATGACCATAATTGGCTATATCGCGCAGATGTTACCAACTCTGATACACATTTTCTACAATAAATAAAGCTTAAATATAAATAAAACAAAACCTGTATTTATGTTGGCAGTTTTATTTCATTTGGCTTCCCAGAATTGCTATCTTTAACAGGTAAAGATGTCATGCTTCCTGTTGGTCACTTTCATTGAACGGGGAAACAAATATTTAATAATAACCAGTTAACACATTTGAGGTCTTTCCTTGTTAAATATTCCTCCAGTTTTAATGGTGCAACCCAGTAAAATATCAGTCTGACACCAACTTCTGAAGATCTCAGGTTCTCTTTAGGTTGCAGAGGTAACCGCGGTTCTCCGAGAGCACGAGTGCAGAATCTAACCAGACCCCATAGAGAGATACTGAGCAAATGTAAGTACAGTGTGTCGGAGGCTGCTCACCTGTAATGAGTACACTCTGTTGGTGTGGCCCTGCAGCGTGTGGAGGCAGGTCTCCGTCTCAGGGTCCCACACTTTGACCATGAAGTCGTAGGCACCGCTGACCACCCGTCGCCCGTCGTACTGGACGCAGCGCACTGCCGCCACGTGGCCCATGAGGACGTGTAAACACTGACCTGTTTCGATGTCCCAGACGCGCAGCGTGGCGTCACGAGAGCCACTGACCACCCTGACAGGAAATGCGGAGAGTCAGACATTCGTAGGAGAACAGTACGTTTTAAGAGGCAGTCAGGGATGAAGGTGACGCTTGTGGTTGCGGCACAAACAATTCGAATCATTAGGAATTCAACAGATGTCGTCGTGTTGAGATGCACTTTCCCACAGAAGTGAAGTCTATCTCAAGTTATCCTTTCAGTAAGATTAACTTCAACAGCCTGTATACGGGTCGTCATTCATACTGTGGCAGCTGCTCTGACAATAATGAAGCAGGTATGAACAGTTTCTTTGACTGCTCTGACAACAAGTAACCTACAGCATTACATTCATGTTCATACTTGAATGAACAGAAACACCTCTTAAACTTAAACAGCCGCCCCGAGCGGTGTCTTCACCCACAACGGAAACCCATATTATAGGTTATAGAGGAGGAAACTCCCTTTAGGAGAGAAGGTTATTCAAGTTTATCATTTTTAAAACGATTACTACGAGAACAGTTTGTACTATTTCTATATCCTTTAAAAAAAAAAAAAACCAATAAAAGTATTGTATTTAAAATGTCCAACAATTTCTAGACACTTCAATAAAGACTGAGACAGACATTCCTTAATATTGTGACATTATCTCCCTCTTAGGCTATTTAGATAAAATACAAAAAAAAAAAAAAACCTGTAGATCCACACAGCCCGTACTCTTTATTTATCAAATGGCTCACGGCGCTACATAGATGGAAATCACCAACATGTTATTCACTGTCTGCCTGTAGCTCGCAGCGCTTCCGCTGAGTGAGTAATCAAATGCTACACAAAAACCTTGGTGGGCCCTAAGGCGAAAAGAGCACTCTGAGTCTCCAGAGTGTGATACTGAGTGAATGAGTGAGCAGCAGTTCACTTAAGACGCCTCACAGGGTCTATTTAATCACTATGAAACCACATGCTCACTTTCAAAGATACTGTCCTCTTTTAGAGCTGAAGAGTTGCTCTTTTTGCTTGATGGGACGGCTGTTGAGTCAAGTGTTAGAGGAACCTTAAACGAACAGTTCACTTTATAGTCCTTCTGAGGTCGTGGTTTTCACACCAATTTAACAAACAAGATATGGCATGTGCTTTGGTGGGAAAACTTTATATCCCCTGGACAGAGACATGCTGGCTGTTTCCACCTACTATCAGTGCTGGCCTTACATTTACTTACCATTTCTTTAAGAGAAAGGCACAGATTTTATGAATGTAGTAATATGCAACTATATAATTCGTTAAGGTCACTACCACACTTGATTTTACGATGTAAAAATCTGACCATTGGTTTCATTTTTATTTTTTTTATCTATAAGATGTAAGCAAATTGTTTATTTTGTCTTAAACCCAAAGAAATTCAGTTTTAATATCACACAAGAGAAAGAAAAGCAGAAAATGCGCACAGTTAAAATGCAGGGAGTGGTTTGGCATTTTGCTTGGAAAATTGCTTTAACTATTAATCTATTATCAAAATAGTTGTCTGTCAAATCATTATTTAAGTCTCATCCAAAGCAGAGCAGTGCCAAGAGACTCGACTATAGTGTTGTTTTTGCACGTTTACATGGGCTTATTAACAGGGCTCAGCGGTTGACTCACCTTTTCTCATGTAGGTGCATGCAGCGCACTGTTGAGGTATGCCCATAGAGGGTGTGGATACATTCTCCTGTCTCTGCGTTCCAGACCTTGAGTGTGCGATCAGTGGAGCCGCTGATTATAATGTTGTCTCGCATCTGGGATGACCACACGCCCCCAGTGTGACCCACCAACGTCCGCAGACACTGCAAACACCACAGAGAAAGAAGAGTGGTGATCAGTAGGTTCCTCGCTGTGACTGTCGACTTTGGATGTGATAAAAGTTAATTTAAAAGACATTTGTTCAATCATATCTAAACGCAGTTTAAAAGCTCATAAAATCTCAATTACGATTTATTTTCTTGTATGATCTCCTGTTGCCTTTAGAAAAAAATAAAATAAAATTGATGTGACATTTAGTGGGCAGAGCTCAGTCAGTCCACACCTGCTGCTGCTGTGAGGGAATAAATATCTCCCAGGGGCCTCCACCAGCTTTTATAATTGCTTTTACTCATCTATTGGAAAAGAAGCCGATCCATTCTTTGTAGGAAGGGTTGACAACTGTCCTCAAAACAACGCATCCATTCATCCTTATTAGGGATGTAGATTAGCTATTGATTACAGCAGTTATGGGAATCTTTCTGATCAACTGGATTTGCGTTTTCCACAGTTTGCCTCATTTGTGCCTCAATATAATTCTCCAAAATGCATTCAATTGAAACTCCTCGGGGAGATGAGTAAACTGTGGTTGTGGCGGCTGCCGTGTCAGGTTCAGAGTGGAGTCGCGTCCCTCAAGTGTACAACATGTGACCCCTGACTGCTGCTGATAAGCCTCCTGAGCAGGCAATGAAGAGGACAATGATGCTGCAGCCCTTCCTCCCTTCCTCTCTGCCATGTGATAAAAAGCATCACATCATTAATTGTGGGCCACAGAGGCATGACCTCACAATCCACCTCACGTCAGTGTTAAAAGTCTCTGGTTTTATTGCTGTGGTCCTTTTATTGTTAAGGAACATGTTACAACAGGGAACAAGAGAATAATGCAAACTGAATATGGTAAAAACATGACTGCAGTATAGTGATATGTCTTCTGGATTATTTACAATGTTCTCAATGTTAACATATCTTCATTTACATTTGTGATGAATATGTGCTACTGCTGCGTAACATCAAGCTACAGGCCTGCAGTTTGCTATAATCACACTGGGAAGACAAGCATGCAAGATTTTTCTGGTGAATCCGAGCCAGTGGTTGAGGCTCCAAGAACAAGAATCAGTGTGATTAGAGCCAACTCCAACACTGCGTGGGAAGAGAGAATATCTGAAATGAAGGGCTTAGGCATTTTTATCTGTCTGTGAAACAAACATTAAAAAAAAAAAAAAAAAAAAAAAAAAAAAAAAAAAAATAGCCCTTCCCTGAGAATGAAGTAAGATTATGTTTAATGAACCTGTGAGGGGCTTTTTTTGTTTGTTTACCATGTGAGGGATTTTATACAATGCTTTACATTTGCATTAAATGTTCTCCTGGTTTAACCAAAAAAAAAAAAAAAAAACAGGTACAGCAGCAACAATTTTACATGCAGTAGGTTTCCCTTTGCATTGAAAAATAAACCTTTGTTTACCTTCTCGGAAATATCCGAAAGTCAGGGTCAAGGCTAAATGTGCATCGAACCAATACTTCGCAAAAGTTAAAATAAACTACCTCAGGTAATGCTATTAATATTATAGCATTAAACCCTGCATTGTTAACAGATTTCTGTGGCTATAGTCTCTTCTATGTGCTTAACAGACAAAAAAAAACCAAAACAGGCTAAAAATGCTTAATGTTAACATCCTAACAGCTAAAGCAGCAGGCGGTGTAACATAAGATGCTCCTGACCTTTGCCAAATGTTATAATAAGTTTATGATTTGCTTTCAGGATAATGAAAAATGTATGCTGAGTAGTCCAGAAAGACAAAGTAAGTATCTTTGCTGCTGCTTTATTTCCTGTTGAGGTATTTTAGACAATTGAGTCTACATGATGCCAAATTCAAAAAGTGGCTTCAGATTGTTCAATAAAATATAAAAAAGCTGGTGGAATACGGCAGATATATAAAATAAATATGTATGTTATTCTGGGAGCTTTGGGAACATGTTTTTCGTTTCTCATTTCTTGTGCTGCTGGTTTGATGACATTAATATGATTTGCAGTTTGACTCCAGGTACTGACAGCCCGATACATACATGTTAAATAAGTACAGGTAACTTCACTGTGCTTTCCTCCGCAGTAAACTGAAGCACAATATCAGAGCCACCAGAGGATAACAACCTTCATGGAAGTGTATTTATATGCACATTAAAACAAAGGAATAAATTCCCCTGTTCTTTAATCAGTCAGTTTCAAAAGCCACCTCTGATCTCTGGAGCGCCTCCTATCGTGAATTAAATGGAGGTGAAGGTAAAGTGCAAACGGACGCAGCTAAAGCATCTGTCAGAGGACACCTCTCCCCGCGTACAGTCCACAGGTCTGCCATCTTAAATCCACCAGACAGCTGAGGCTGCCGCTGACAGCCACCACCAAGGGCACGCGCTGCTCTGCTAAGCACCAGGCTGAAGCAGTGAGACGTGTGCGGCTGCTTGTGTGCCTGGATGGAAGATTGACATCTCAGGCCGTAGCTGGAGACATGCAAAGACAGACGGTCCATCCACTAAAGACAGAGCCTCCAGATACCGTCTCAGCAACCTCTTCTTCAGCAGGAAAACAAAAGCTGTTTGAAAATCTGCCAGACCAAAAATCCTGCAAGTTTCAACTCAACTGAAATTTTACTTTCAAACTTCAGTGCAATATTGTCTTACCTGATCGCTAAGCAATGTCCCAGTTTCTTTCAAAGGTGTGGAGGCATTTACATACAATGTGCTCATAATAATTCCCCTGATTGCCTCACGGCACGAGTTGAATTCCCTGTGATTCATACAATAAGATAAAAATCAAAGGCGGGACGAAAAACTGGCAGCAAAGATGAACCGTTAACAAATATCTGTCTTGGTGTTTATTGAAGCTTTGGCTGAGTGAGGATATGAATATTTGTTCAACACTTAAAAATTTAGGCCATGTCCATGCAAATAAGCCTGTTAAAATGATGCAACACTTACGCTAAGAAATGCCCAGCGAGTGTAAAAAAAAGATACATAATTCACGAACAAATGTTTGAGGGGAAAGAAGGATATTAGACGGATTCATTTAACACTTGATAGAAACATCAGTTATGAGCATGTCAGAATCATTTCTGATTTGGGATACTGTGTGTAACGTTTTGAATGATGTAACAGCACTTGGATTCGCCCGTACTGTCCCATCACAGGAGGGAATCTCCCTGACCGCTCCGAATTTAGCACAAGAGTTTCTGTGGAAAAAGGAGCACTGGGAGCAGAACAGAAGTGTTAACGCTACCGTACCTGTGGCACAATTTTGCCTACGCTGTGACCAATTTCTTTTCCCATCCCGTCAATTTGAATCCTCTACCTACAGAGCGAGCTGCCGTAGCAGCATTTCAAATCTCCTCTGAAGAAAAGGACACAGGTAAGCACTGATCTCTGAGAGTATGAGCCAATACAATCTGTAATCATTCACCAAACTCTGCTTTTTGACCTCAAATCTAACTTGCCATCCTTTCACATCGTGGAGATGATGCAACAAAGAAAAGACAAGATACATTTCCAGCCTAATGGCATCAAACTTCAAAAGGAGAAAGTTGAAAGACTCGAATCACCATTCTTAATCTCTGCTGATCATCTCTGCTGTCTCTTATTGATCCGACTCCGAGTAAGACCCAAGTTTTGGTGTTAGCGGCACAGCTGTGGAGGGAGAGACTGAGCCTTCGTCGAGTTGGAGGATTTGTTTGAGAGGTAAAAGGCGGTCCAAGGTCAAACAAACCACTCTCAAAACAAAAATGGCTACAATTTTGGCTACTAGTATTAAGAAGGAGAAGAACTGATACTGGCGTCTGTATTGGGAGTCTTAAGAGGCATTCATCCAGGGGCAAAGTGCGCAACACTTCAAGGTCACTGATAGCCACTTTACAGGCGAGCGTCTCACACGGACAAACTAACGGGGGGAAACGCCACGATCAAGTCTTCAAATAAGCTGGCAAAGACTGTAAAGAAGGTTGACAGCAGAGAAGAAAAACAAATGGAGGTGCCGGTAATCTCGCTGTATTTTTACATTACAGTTTTACTGGCATCGACAGCCACTTCACTGAAACGGTTGACTCGGCTTAATTGACCGTTCCTCTCCAGTGAGGGATTCTCTCTCTCTCTGGTGTTGAGAGCTGAGGAAGCAGAGAGATGAAATCCACAGAGGGGACATGTGCTCTGAATACAACACCCAAACAGAGGCGGATTTAGGCTCCTCTTTTCTTCACGACTAATGTAAACAAACAATCCGGCGGCAGATTACAATTGTAGAAACGGCACACAATGATCGGCATGTCTGTGACGTCGGCCTGGGTGCAGGGTGGCTTAAAAAAAAAAAGAGCGGTGCAGCGTGCTAGTGATGTGACTCATCGCAGACTTTCACCCCCACCACGGAGCCGCTGCGGCTGTAACTCAACAACCTGTCATCTGGATGTTTAGTCTTCGGGTGAAGGAGCCTATCAGATGACCTTGGCCAGATCTGGTCAGATCGGCAAATGCTGTGACTGATATGCGTGTAATCACCAGTTGGCCCAGAGCCAACTTTACTTTACGTGTCGGTCTCGGTCTTTGCAGCAATGAAAAGCAAACTCTCTGCTCTGTTGTGCCCAAAAGAAATAGAAAGCCGCTGCAGTGTGATCGTGCAGAATATCAGTTTCTGAGGGATTTTTTTTTTTTTGACTGTTTTTATTTTGTTAATTGAAATCGAAGATTCACAGCTCAACTTTATTGAATTAATTTGAGTAGAAATGAAGGGAACAAGTGTGGAGAGAGAAGTATACAGTAATGGTGAACAGAGAATTTTTAGCAAAAAGCTTTTTTGAGAATGAAGTCAAGCACCGCAGCATGAAAGCGCTGTGATTTACAACAATCTGTGAATCTCTCCCCAATACCACAGTACAACCACTGCCTTTCTTTTTAATACACAGCGTGGAGCCGTAGCACAAGGCCTGTGTGGCTGCACCAGCCTCGGCTATGAATACTAACACTGCATGCGGACATGTGCTGTGTAACAAGTCTGCAAAATGGATAAATGTAAGAGGAGAGGATGCACTGAGACGGAGTGGAGTCCTGCCAGGAAGATTTGATGTTGCTAATCACCAGCTATCGCATGAGTGGGAGCTGCACAGACACAAACAGCTATGTGCTTAACAGACAGGGGTAACTTCTGTTTTATGTAAAGCTAAATGTACAACACTCTACACGCGATGACAGGAAGTCTTTAAAGTTGGTACTCAACACCACTCCGCTTCCTTTGCTTTTAAATCAATATGTGTAAAAAATGTATGAAAATAACATTGTGCTCACAGTCCATTAAGGTCTGACTGTGAGGCGGTGCAGAAGTACAGACAGCCATTAACTTTAAAGGAGAACATAGGAAGTAGAAAAGCAAATCTCTCTTACCTTTCCTGTGATGGCCGACCAGACTTTGAGCGTGTTGTCGTCAGAGCCGCTGACGATGCGGTTCCCACAGAACTGGAGGCAGGTGATCACGTGGTCATCGTGGCCTTTCAGCACCTTTAGACGGGACAGAGTCAATAAGGACACAGAGGAAGGGTAAATGGTCTGCACACTGATGCAGCGCTTTATCTCCTCAGCAGGCTCAGAGCACTTTACAGTTCCCGTTCACGCACTCGCGCACATTCACACACCAATGGCAGGCGGCAAGGTGATCGCCTGCCGTTGGGAGCAACTTCAGTGTCTTGCCCATTAGGACAGGAGGATCCCAGGATGGAACCACCACCCTTATGATTAGGGGGCAACCCGCTCTACCATCTGAGCCACAAGCATCCAGGGTGACCATGACGGTCTCTGGTGCATTAAAGTGAAACAGACATAAGAGGAACAGCTCTTTAAGCAGCTCCGCATGCTTTATGTGCAGCCTCTACTACTACTGGGTCACAGAACCGCTGGCTCAGCAAATGATAAACGCACTGCATATTCAAAGGAGAACGAGGAGCACAGGAGGCTGATTTATGCCACTAGTGGCCTAAAATGACCTGCGAAGAGCCACAAGGTCCATTAAGGATCAGCTTCAGCATGCTGGTCGTGTTTTAAGGTGAGCTTCTGAACGGGTAAGAGACAAACAGAGTCTTTCAATTAAAGGAGAATCATATCACACTGTGCTTGATTAGTATTCCACACGAATACTGCGGAGCACGGAGCTGACCCATCATCAACTTTCCATCAACTCCCTTCAGGCTGTATTGAACGGTCTTTCTGTGACTCAGAGACATTTGATAGCAAATCTATAAGAGCGGCGAACCTGCGGGGAGTCGGGAGTTTGAAAGAAAAGCTACCTTGGGTGATTTGAGGTCCCCTCTCCTCCAGTTGGTGTCTATCCTGTGCTGCCTGATGTAGGCACTCTTCCAGGGGCTGTGAGTGAAGCCGGGCTTGACAATTTTCCTCTTCTTGAGGGGCAGAGACTCATCAATGCCTGATAGGAGAGACAAACAAAGACGATTGGACTAATACGCCCTTGTTTTTCCAGGAAAAGTTGATTTTTATAAACAGGTGTAACCACAGCAGCGGCAGCTCCAGACTGCTCCCGCTGGGAGACTGCATGGTGCCTCTCTGCCTGTGTCTGTTGCAAACACTTAAGACTCACCCTCTTCCTTGCATTTCTCCCTCCACAGCAGGTTGTCTTCTGCCAGGATGCGCCAGTAGCGACACGTCTGCGCTGCTTGGAGGAGGTCCTTCGGTTCCAGGAATGACAGCACATACAAAGCCAGCTGTTGAAAGACAAGGAAGAAGAATGTGAGAGGTGTTAATGGTGAAGACGATCCCAAAGAAGAGACAGTATTTTCAACAGTGGGCGTATATAACAGTGCAAACACCTGATGAAAAAGGACTAAGTTACCTGAATCACTAGACGGCTGAGAAAAAACACTGTCTTAACAAAACTATGTGCAAAGTATTAACAGCATGAATGTAATTGTCCCATTTAGACACGGCACTAATACCACTGAATTGAATCGAAAACGTTTTTGTCAAACATACAATAGGAGCTTCACACAGCAGGTAATAATGCCAGGGTAACAGTTTGTTAAGCCAAAGCCAGCGCATAAAGATACAAAGACATCTGGTATAATGAGCATAAATCTGGACTCCTGAGTAATGATAAAAAAAATAAATATATAATCGCCTGCTTTTTGTTCCACTGACATTTCCAAATATGTGTATATTTGAATAGAGCTCTGAAAACACAAGGTCTGCTCCAACTGCAGGACAATGTGGGGGATCAACTGTTGATTGCTCTGCACCATCATGAAAAGGATTATGAGTTCATTGACATGCAAATATTGTTATTTCTTTATTTCTTTTTACTCGATAATCTGAGATGATTCTGACCCACAACATACCAGAACAAGTTCAGTTGTGGTGCCGTAAATATCAGGTTGGAGTCAAATGACTGTCTGGTATGTTGATGTGTAGAGCTGGAAAAGTCTATTTGTTCTTACAACAAATTTAATTATCTGTTAATCTGCCAATTATTTTCTTTGGTTTGTAAAATGTTAAAGAAAAATTAATTCAGGCGGCTTGTTTTATTTTACCAATAGACATTCAAAGTTTACAACTCTATATGACAGAAAATGCATCAAATCGCCCATTTGTTATCATCTGAGAAGCTGGAAACTTGTTGTTGCATGAAAGAGGATTAATCATTTATCAGAATAGATGCAGAATAATTAATGCAAATCAAAACAATTACACAAAAATAAAACACGGACTAAAATGTTGAGGAGTCAGTGATGTTTTCTTGGTAACAATCCTCTGCTGATCAGCATCAAATTTCACTAAAAAGACGCAGCTCATAATTTGTGTTGTGAGACATGTTATTAGAAGGGAACCAGTTTTTAGAGAGCGCACTTGAAAATAAACAGCTCTGAACTATTTGGAGGCCGTCTTTGTTGCTCGTCTTGACGATGGCAATGCGATTTACTGTCACTGAAATTGTTTTCATTTTTACTGAATTTATCCAATGAAATGTCCTTCTAATTGTTGAATTTGTGAATTAAAATATTTCATTTAAACAAAAAGGCTTAATTTACACAGAATTTATGGGATATTCAACAGCTTTGTGAAAGGGCGGCTGAATCAGTCTATTTCAAGTCAGACGATCAGTCAGAATCTATTTTTGTGAGGCTGGCTGGTGTCCTGAACATCACTGTAATTTTAAGAAAGGTAAACCCTGTAAAATGAACCTGGAGTGCTTCCATAGATTTTGAAAAGTTTTATGTGCTACCTAAAAGCCTGTCTAAATCCAACAATCATTACTGAACCTGAGGGTATTTCTAAAGTTTTATAAATGGACCTCGAGTCATTGATTGCTTTTAAAGCCTGACTCGCGAGCTTTCACTGTTCAATCTGTTTGTATTGTGCTCAATCACAGGGATTGTCTTCTAAAAATGATTTGACAGTGGCACCAGTAGAGAGGAGAGATGGGATTATCAAAACATGTTAAAGTGTAGAATATATATATAAAAAGAAAAAACAACAAAGGGAGAGGAGAATGAAAGGAGAGGGCTCCTGTCCCGCTGAGAACACACACATGATGCTGTTTGTATATTTGGCTTTGGAGCAAGTGGAACTGACACCTTGAAATGTTGCATGTTATTGCCTCACTCTCCATGCTGCTGCCACCACCTCCACCACGTCCACCACCACCATCCTAACACCTGCCAGACAAGGCGTCAAGTATTTGATCTGCTACAACAGATAAAGTGTATTGTGGCTGTTTTTGTTGTAACAATCCCTTGCGTGATCTTATTATCAGTGTGGCACTTCAGATTGTTTGTATTGTCAGTTTTGATGTAGCGGAAAAACAAGACACCCACTATGGATGCCTTCAAAATGATGTGAGGGAAGACAACGACAGGATCAGGGCTGAGAGGACGACTTGTTTCTCTGTCAAGTACCTTCGTTCAAGGAGCCCCACCAAGGATCCCTGTGGGAGTTCAGGTCAGAGGAAAGGGGAAAAAGAGGAAGAGGAGGCAGAGGATAAGGGCTAGAGAAGAGCTCACCTCTTTGGGCAGCAGGGAGATGAAGTCTCGCTGAAACTGCGGCTCGATCACCTGCATCATGTGCTTGACTTGTGTGGGCTCACAGCTGTCGATCAACTCATCCAGCGCCAGCAGCTTCTCGGGGCCAGTCCAGCTCTGCAAATCACAGAAAACGGGTCCGAATAATTTAAGCGCTCCAGTTTGATGATCGCTGCATGAATTATGGTTCCTTTAAACTGGCAGCTCAGGAAAATGAACATATTTAGCTGGATTGGTTGCGAGGCATGTACAACACATTTGGACGTTTATCGCGGCTAAATTTAATGTCATTTTAGATCAGCGGCTCGCAACATTTTCAAGTCTGGAGTCCCAGAATAATGAGGTTGGTTCTCACCTCCTGTTGAGCAATACTTCTCCTGAGAAGCCACTTCCAGGTGTTAGCTAGCAAAACTGGCTATCGCTGCTTGGTTAAGCAGGATACTATGGCACAAACTAACGCATGCACGCCAACTGTTTCAAATTAAAGACCCTCATTTCAAATGACACTGAGCTTTCACGCCCTGTTTTTTTTTAATATTTCGGTTTACTTCACTGCAGTCCATCCTCTCTGTACTTTTGATTTACAGATTCTCAAAGTGTAAAACATATTTACAAAGCTGACTTTCACAGGTGGCGATGCAGTCAGCAGAATAATCAAAACACATCCTCAGCTGGATTGCCACACCCAACACATACAAACCTCAGTGAGCTTGCGTAAGCTTTATTTTTTTCCAGGTTTGATACTTTAATTGGAGCGCCTTGGAAAGCTCCTGCCTTGTGCAGGGTGTCTGGAACATATTAATGTTCCCTACGTGCCTTCCACAGCAGCACAGAGTTGCTGGAGGCACTTGTATATTTTACAGCAGCCAACACGAGTGGAAAATGTGAACGTCAAGAACCAGACTCCATTAAAACCGTCATTAGAACTCTGTGAGTTTATTCCTCCTCCTGGTTGTTAGCTGCTGCTCAAAAGCACTGTGACTCTGTGTTGGACCCAACAGCCGCAGTTGTTTTCTCTCTGTGAAGCGCTGAAACTGAACAGTGATTGCAGGCCACGCTGGAAAATCTGGCACACGCAAACCACCTGTAATTTTGGCATCTAAAAGCTTTAGCCAGGGGTGCTGCTTCTGCAGGTAATCAGGATGTTCAGAGACCTCCAACCTAACACGGGGAGCACCACGCAACAGCTACTCAAGTGTTGCATCAATTTTCTGCCATTGATTATTTGTGCTCGAGTTCAAACAGAATCCTGAACACCACAGGTTCACCATGCCCAACCTGAGGAGAGCTTTTGTCAAGTAAACCCTCTAGTTTGATAAAACACAGTCCTGCAGAACTGCCCAATGATATTTTAATCTACTGCTAACATACTTTTGGTGACATACTTTATATATATACACGTATATACAACTTTTAAATTGAACATGTTTGTTAATGCATCCATAAATCTGCTGTTGACAGTAATTAGTGTGAAATAAAAGCTAGTCAGTCTTTACTTGTTTCACTGTCGTGTTTTGATCGTAAATTCCAACGCATGAAGTAGCAAAAACATCGACTTTACTGTTAGCGTACATTTGGAGGGCACTGTACACTGTACTTGGCAATATTTCAATGATGAGAGTTTGTGTTGTTTTACATATTTTCTCTCTAAGGTTTTAACACTTCTGACTGTATACTCACAGAGCTTGGAAATAGCAGAATATTTAATAAAGCAAGTTACTCATAAGTTTAAAAAAAGTTTCACTGATTCCTTTGAGGTTGTAAACATTGCAGATTTTTTTCAAAGTTCTTCATGTGTTTCAGGAGTTTCCCACAAAAATTGTAGTGCTTATTTATTTAATTTTTTTGTTCAACCTTTCCCGGTTAATAAGTCGCCACTTCTGCATGCAGTGAATTCAGGCTGCCTTACTGATGCAGTGATACGAGTCGACTACTTATTATGATGGGCTGCTGATCAAATATTTCAGTTACAGACATTCAGGGAAATATTGAAGGACGTGTGGAAAAACTCTTAATTTCATAAACAGACTTTATACAATTAAGAGACTGCAACCAAAACACAAATTGTGATAAGTAGGATAACTGTGAGCTGCACAGGCAGTGAAGAGGCCATTATCTTCTCTTCTACACCGGTCAATATGTTGTTCAGACGAAGTTCTGCAGGAAATATGTTATTTAAAGTCATTGTAAGAGTTTATTTACCACACTGACGTGGCAATTAACACCTGGTATCAAGCAAAGTGTTTTTACACTTCTGCTTTTGTACAAATGAAACAAATGACATGTTTAGACGTGCTGGTAAATGGATTCTTTTTTAGCTTTAAACACAGATAGGTTAGCTTTTCCCTTGCTGCCGCTCTTTATGCTAAACTAAGCGGCTGTTGGCTGTATCTTCATGTTTAATCTGGAGTGGCATTAATCTTCTCATCCAACTCTTGGTTAAAAAAAAAAAAAAAAAAAAAAGTATATTTACAAAAATATCCAACTAATCCTTTAATGTGTTTCCACGATAATGAGTGTCTTTTTTCTTTTCTTTTTTTTTAATCTTTGCGAGTGAAAAACTCCATAATATTTTGTGCCTTTTCAGGTCCAGCATGCAGTTTTGTATTTGTGTTTCTCTCTGTACATCCAGCTGCATACATGCTCAGACTGGACTGGGGAATGTACAGAATGTAGGTTTGAGGTTTAGTGCCGTAAAATTAAAGACAGACGACTGTAGGCCGGTCAGGCCTGAGGACTCGTATACGCAAAATAAACACTGAGGTGTCACGGGTTCTCCCGGCTATTCAAAGATAATAAGTTCAAATTCTCTTAGGTAATGAAATCCATGGCAACCCATTATATGGAAAATCAGAGACACTCCACCAGGGCTAATATGTTTAAATGACATCTTATTTCCTTGAGGTCTGAAGTCATTAGCGCTTAAGTCTAACGTGGAAGAAAAGGCTCTATTACTTTGCATCTGTACAGACAATGATAAAAAAGGAAAAGTAATATAAATGTTGGGTAAACTATAATAGTCCATCACGTCTCTATCAGTCTGTGCCCTCCACAGTTACTGAGTAATCACTGAAGTGTCTTAAAAAAAGATAAAATAATCAATGTTTATGCCAACTTTGCTCATTATTCACACTGCAGTAGCTTCCTTGTTTCAGAGGATCACACAGGGCAGCTTTTAATACAGACCACAAGGCTACGGTAGACTCATGTGATCTTATAACTTTACTTTTTTAGTCTGCACAGGTACGGCTAATCCTAATTCCACGCTACAGTGCCTATGGTAATGTGGTGGGCCACAACAACAAGGCAGCAATTATCTTGGAGACTAAGTGAACATTGATTGGGCGCAACATCTGCTTTTTTTGATGAGCTTTTGCTCGAGGGTTCAGCGTTGCCCGGGGGAGGAATAACCCTTCCATGTGCTCACCTGAAATGTTCGGAGCCATTCTTGGAGACCCGTGGGTGGCTGGATTGAGGTGATGCGTCGTCTCTGTTGCCCCTGACCGTTGGCTGTTCTGATGTGGCCGAATGTGGTGGGTGTGGCGGGACAAGGGACAATTCCTGTCGGGCTGCAATGTATAGGAACACAAACAGGCCTTTAAAAATCAATGCTGATATGAGGCCTTCAGAGGCAAATAGACTACTGCGGTCATCGGAGGGGAACGAGACAGCGCGGCTTTCAACAAAAAAACCCAACATAGTAACATTACAGAGACGTCAAGAATAATGAGCACATTATGTTGACATTGAGGGTTTCAGAGTTAGCTTTTCAGCAACTGTTGCAATTTTTTCCTCTGCAGATTATTCTGGGAATGATACCACAAAAGAATACAGGAAGTTAAATATCAATTTTGTCTATCATTGATTTGATTGAGCAATTCAAGCCCCACCTGAAGGCCCCTGTATTTTGCTGATGAATGGAAACATAACCTGTGGTCTTTTTCACTTTATGGCACTTTCCTCAACTAATTCAATTCTGTTTTTTAAAAACAGTTTAGGACTAAATTAAAGTCTGCATTCTTATAATGAAGGGTAAAATCTCTTGTAATTACACAACTAAGAAGTCATTTGTAGTCTTCAGGCGCAAAAGCAACTGTAATATTTTACATAATTGAGTGGTAGTTATAGAGAAATAGAACAAAAAAAATCTAAATGAACAAATAAGGATATTTTATGTTTTCATCACGTTTAGAATCCGATTTGAATCATATGCAGTCAAAGTCACAATATATTTCCTTTAAAGTATTCCAAACTATTGTGTTTCTATTTTGTCCACATCATTTATATCAATGGGTGCAGGCTAAATAACAGGAACACCTATCTGTATGATGCAATACAAACTACAGATTATTTAAAAGGTTGAATTAACACCTCTTTATAACCTGTCTCGACAAATAATAATTGATAAGACCTTCATGAAGACAGGAGACATTGCAGAGCTGCATTGGGTTTAGTGAGGTGCACCTAATAAAATGACAAGCAAGTGTGTGTCTCTGACTCAGAAACTTCAAAGTGTGCACAGTCCCACAGATTTCTGTTCAGGCCTCGACTCTCCTGTTGGGGCCGGGTGTAAAAAGTGAGTGCAGGACTTCAAAGGACACCCCTGTATCCTTGTAATGTAAGTGCAGGAGAGGAAAACCGTGCAGTGGGCACCCTCGATGCTTCACACTCCACTCACTAACAGCAAAATGGGAATCTGGGGGTCGATTTCATTATTGATTCATTTTTAATGGGGGAGGAAGCTGAGCCGCAGCCAGTTACATAGCAACATTTACAGTTAAGTGGCTGTGTTCGGTTTGAATTTTAATGGAGCTACATGTGAACACGTGCATTAAATATTCAGGGCAAGGGAAACATCTGGGACTGCTGGCTGGATGCTACACATACGATGGAACATGAAGCATCCTCCTGTTGGACGCATCTTTGTTGATGCCTCTTGTCATTACATATTTCATTTCATGTTAGCCTCAATTACTCTGTGTATAGCATGAAAATAATGAGATGAGGCTCCTTAAAATATAATCTCTATGCCAATCCTTTGAACCACAGGTTGGAAACAAAGGCAGGACACTCCAGGACAGGGTAAATTGGGAGAAGACGTGCTTTATGTCGGTTCTCCTACCTCGAATACTCTGGGTCTTTGCAGGGCTTTTTCCCTGAAGGGAAAGATCGGACATCAGGGCCATGGTCCAACTTTCTCTTCATCTGTGAGAGGAAAAGAAAAAGAGATAGAAAAAACATTAGAAACCACCACAGCACAAGACTGGCAAAGTATGAATATAAAAACGCACAGAAAAAAAACAAATTTTTGCATGACACATCACTTCCCTTCTGATAACTTTCTTTCAGAAACAGAGTCACTTTACTTTTAAGTAAGAAGCCAACACTTGAAAAGCAAATCTAAGAAAGGACACGGGTCAGGGAGGTTTTTAGAAACAGTGGTGGAAGCAGAAAATTGCTTTTGCGAGTTACAGACTTTGTTAACATTATGTCTGAAATTCTGCATAGTAAAAATACAGGCGCCACAGTCTTGCAACAGCTTTATGCAAATAGATAATTAAACTTTAATGCATAGGCGAGAGATTCCACTTATTAACATGTTCCATAAAGCACAAAGATACGAGCTTGCTGTCGATGAAGCAGCTCAACATTAGGACGTAGTGGCACACAAAATAGGTGCTCCTTTTACAATGCTACGCTTCATTTTGATTGCGTTCCATGTTGACGCCACATCCAAATGATGTCAGGGCAACCAGACACCCAATAATACCCAGAGGCAAAGACATGACACCACAGCTTGAATCATACCGATACTCTGGGGGGAAAAAAACAGAGCAAGTGAGTTGTTTATTATTCTCTATCACCTGAATGTGCGTTCACCACGCAGTCCCTGTTACCACCTACCCTACTGCACAAACAAAGGAGCCTGTGTGAAGGCCTGGGCAAGCCAATTTTCTTCATCCCATTGCTGCCACTCTCTCTGGCAAGGCTTCTCAACACACATGCAAGTGATCACCATCTCATTGCCAGCCACTCATGAATAAACAAGCCAGCTGGATAAGTGAGTACTGATTTTTGGGCTCTAGCCAAGATTAGATATACAATGTGACAGGATGGCCCTTCTTCTTTCATTCATTAAATATGTCTATGTTTAAGTGAAAGCTCTGCTAGATTTGAAAGTAAAGCCACGGCTTCTACAAAGACATAAATCCAATCCGTTTGTCTGCTCTACAACTGTAAACGAGCCACAATGTAAAGATACCAGCAAAAGTATATTGTCATATGCCTGTTATTGATCGGACAATAAAAAGCCAGAAAACAGTACAAAATGTACATCAGCTTCTAGAGGCCAAAGATAAATTCATTAGATCGCCTGTTTTGTATGATATACAATCAAAAACACAACAAAAAACAAAACAATTTAAGCAACAAATGACAGGTAGGAACAAGGGAATGTGTAGAAATTAATAAATTATCATTTTAACAGATTAATTAACTGATCTTTGCACCTCTAACATGAATGATGTATTTGTCCGCTATGGCATGTGGCATGTTTTTCCACAAGATTACAGTACTCGTGGCGTCACAATTTAGGGTCAAAGGTATTTAGTACCAGTTTGTCTACAGCTACAGTTCAGCCTGTCGTGCTGGAAGACACAACCTGCCCTACACGTCTGTCCCTCTAACTTCTGATAATGGTTTGTAGAAACCAGAAACCAAATTTAAATTTAACTTCTTTTCTCCTTTGAGACAAACAATGCTCTTTTGATGCCTTTTTTCTTTTTGGTTTGTTATTGTAGTGTTGCATCCTGCACAGGAAAACAACAGTGGACATTTGACTCCATACTGTCTGGCTCTACAGTGGCATGATTATATGCCTCTCCTCGAGATGTGTGTTTCTTTGTTTATCACTATAATTTGGTGAGTGCGAGTGCGTGTGCGAGTGTGTGTGTGTTTGTGCATGTTTGTGCGTGTCCTCTCTGGCCCCTCAGCCTCGAGGGTACAGTGTTGAACCAAGAAAAGGCTTGAGAATAAATGTTCTTTCTCATACCCCAGAGATGCTGAATCACAAACAGGATATCAGCAATTGAATCCATGAATCAGTAATCAATACAGGATTCCTTTCTGTGTTTAAATGATGATTAAAGATGCAGTGCACGGAAAAAAAAAAAAAAAACTGAGACAACCGAGCTTACAGAAGCATGTATGCATGATTAGCACACTGATATGTACTGCAGGTAGCCCCTCTGGTAGATTAGACTGTAATCTGACCAATGATTTGTGATCTTTTCCTCACATTTCAGCTCATGTGTGAAGCTGCTGACAGGTTCAAGGGAAAAGCCATAAAATCATAAAGCGATTTATGATGGAAATATACAGAAAAGGCACCAAGAAATCTGGCAAAAACAAAGCGAATGTGGTCCAAATGTTTCAAAAGCAAGGCAGGCATGTTCGACTTGGTTGCTGAATAAGATAAAGGGGGGGTAATAAGGTATTCAAAGTTGTTAAGACCCGGCTCCTCAACCCAACTGCCTTGTTCTTAAAGCGGTGATCTCACTGCAATGGCAGTTCAGTAGCCAAGGAGAGCCTGGGTGTGTGTATGCATGCAGTGGGTTTGTGTGTTTTGTGTGTGTGTGTGTGTGTGTGTGTGTGTGTGTGCGCGAGTGTGTGTGTGCGAGTGTGTGTGTGTGTGTGTGAGAGAGAGAGAGAGAGAGAGAGAGAGAGAGAGAGAGAGAGAGAGAGAGAGAAAAAAGGGGTGAGTGCTAGCTGGCTTTGAGAGAGAGAGAGAGAGAGAGAGAGAGAGAGAGAGAGAGAGAGAGTGTGTGTGTGTGTGTGTGTGTGTGTGTGTGTGTGTGTGTGTGTGTGTGTGTGTGTGTGTGCATGTAAGAAAACCTCAAACATGTGGGCATGAAAAGATTTTTTTTTAAAAGAAGCAGCGTATACGCAGCGTCTTCTTGTGTTTCAGCCTGGGAAAGGGTAACCAGAGAGCGCAATGTTTGTAAATCACTACCAATCAGCTGTCCCCTCCTTCTCTAGGCTTCTCCTTCCCTTTCTGGCCAAAAGCACAACAGATGGATACGCAGGGAGTTAATGATATTTTAAAGATAGCAATCACTCTTACATAATGTGTTGATTCATTTCTACGCAGACGAACATCCTGCAGCACCAGTCACTTGAAAAACCTTTTCTCATTTTTCAAGCAGTGTTTCAAGCAGTCATGAAACAGTTTCCTCGTGTCAGTCACGGACACGGAGACACTTGCAATTTCTGAATTCTGAAAAGAATAGAAGAATTTCTCAGAACCACAAATACAATCAAACCAGAAAGATGGGTTTAAATTTGTTTTGCCAATTCAGTTTGTGCTCCTACAAGCAAACAGGGGGACTAAAATCATAAAGCTCTACAGGATGACTTCCGAAACCTGATGTGTAAATGTGTAAAACCCCAAAATGGGTGGAGAATAAACAGACATTCAAATCAATAAACTGCTATCCCATGATTGAGAATGACATTCTCAGCCAATTATTAGGATTAAATGAGTACAATCCCTCAGCACAAGGGATATAGTCCGATTTTGAATTATACACAATTAACACATTTGTTTACTTCCACTCTGAATTACGGATTCCCTTTCATATCTTGTTTTGTTTTGTTTGTACTCTGCATTTCCAGTTAAAGGGAGCACCACTATATGGCTGCCATCCAGCATAATACACCCAACATCCTTGAGGATATTCTACCTCACGCAGTCTGACACAGTGACCCATTATCTGCTTTTGGAGCCTGAGGCGAGCGCACAATGTCAGGGAGTATTGGCTACTCCGACAGGCTGAAGGCAGACTGATCACATGCATGCATTTCAAGCAGTTACCCTGGTCATTGCGAGATAACCAACTGCTGCATAATGTACAGATGGAATAACCCTGCAAACCGGGGAGGACTGCAGGGGGGAGACTGGCTGGTTCTGTTATTTCCAACAGTCTGTGAGATGGAGATGGAGGTGATATCAGCAGTGTATATGCGGGATATATGTTATAGCTGAAGCATCTAGTAGGTTATGTGAAAGGGAGGACCATAGATGTACAGGTGCAGAGCGCAGCCATCCAACAATGAGGCAAAATGGGGTCTTACACCTTCCATAAACCCGATTTTCTATTAATCCAAAAATATGATTATAATATCATTTAGTGCTGCAGAATTAAATGGCCACAAGTACCTAAGCCATTTACAGATACAATGACCATCCCCAAATCACAGCAGTGGCGTTTATTTACACGGCCGAAGTTACTATGAAGGAAAGGATGCCAAATCGCTTCGTGGTATCACAACATTGAACGCAGCGCGAACCTAACATTAAGGCCCGGGCAATTAAAGAGGCGTCTCTGGGGGTCTGCTACACTGCTGTTCATCCTCCGCAGTGGCCGTACAATGTGCCGTGAGAGGCGCGCCAAAGATAATGTGGGCGACAGAGCGAGTGGATCATTGAAAATAATAAGGTGAGGATGTGCTGGAGGTTGACACGAGCAGAAATCCTACTTACTTTGTAGAAAATCATCTTTAAAGTGCCGTAGAACCCCATCCTTGTAATCCGGTGTTTCCCCCTTTTTTTTTTCCTCCTCAGTGACAATCGGTGAAGTCCAAATCTCGGTGCGTGCTGGGGAGATCGCTCTGACAGTGTGAGGGCAGCGTACTCTCAGGTAAATCCGACGCCGTCTCTGATGTGAACATGCTCGGGCACGTCACCGGACTGGCGTGCATGCAGCAGAATCCCCCGGTAAAGGCATTAGAAATGCTCCGCCGTATCACGTCGACTTAAAAAAAAAAAAAAAAAAGACAGAAGGGGAGCTAGTTCGATGGGTGAACGATACTGATGCGACGATCCCGGAGGCTTGTGCGCCGCCGACCAGCCTCACCGAGCAGGGAGCGAGCAGATGAGGGAGAAGGAGGGTGACACTCGGCAGAAAGGGGAGGAGTGCAGGGGAGCGCGTCAGAGCGCAGAGCAGTGCCCTCTTCCTCTTCACAGGCTGCACGACGGCTCCTCCAAACAGGATCGGATTACAGCCTCCCCAGCGGAGACGGCAGGAATGGTGCAGTCCAACATTCAACACTGTGCGCAGCGCATCCTCCGCAAGCACCGGGGGACACGAGCGCACAGCAGCCGAGGCAGCGCACAGAGACCGGGGCGAGGTGCGCACTTGTCATGTCTTCCGCATCAAAGGCGGACCTCCACTTGTTGAAAGACCAACACGCATCATCCAAGAACTACGGCAATCTCTTTTTTTCATTTTATAGAGGAGGCATTCCCAATTCGAAATAGATTGTATAGAAGAATTCGTTAATGTATGCAGTGACTGAGAGTAACCAAGTACTTTTACTCAAGTATGCTACTCTATTCTTCAACTTCACCACATTATAATGAGAAACATTGCAACTTACTAATGTGCAGAATATTTCCAATTCATTTTGTCAATACAATGATTCAACTGGATGTGCACATCACAATTTGCCGCACACTTCTTGGAGTTGCTTATTTTGTTTAACCCACAGCACAAATCCCAAAAATAATTTTGCATACCATCATGTAAGAAGACATAAAGCAGCAAATCCACTTCGTGAAGCTGGAACCAGACAATGATTGGTAGTTTCTGCTTATAAAAATGGCTAAAACTATTAATTGATCACCCGAAAGTATATGGAAGCATTTCAAGTTAGCTAAACAATAAGGCTCCAGTGCTATAATAATTCTAATTATATAATACAGTAAATTTAGCTGCAAATATTCCTCTACTTTCCTTTTAAAGGCAGAATTTTTTTTTTTTTATCTGTAACGGAGTATTTTTATAGTGTGATGTTATACTTTTACTGACAGAAAGTGAATTAATAAATCACAATACCTTTTCCAAAACTGCATCCACAGATAACACAGAATACTGCACTGCACGGCAGCATTGAAGACTGTCAACATCCCAACTAACACACCACATTACAGAAAACAGTCCGCCATTATCGGGCAACATGTGAATGAATGGATCCAACCTGCTTATTCACAGGCCAATATTTGCGTTTCAGGCTGGCAGGTAATGGCTGAGCGCACCTGCCCAGTTAGCAACACTCTGCACCACCGATAGCTTCACACCTCCTATTGCAGCAAGTAAAAATCACCACCTGAAGATGGCAGCTTTACTTTAAAAATACATAAAGACTTTGGTGCAGGTGACCTGCTACGACTTTAAATATCTTTTCAAGGTATCATTGAACCTTCACGTAAACAAACCAGTGATGGTGTTGGGTTTTTTATTTGTGTGTCCATACAAGATAAACACACTAGAATCTATTTGTTTGATTAAGTTGGACAAATTGGGAACAAACCGAAACGGACTTCTCCATTAAACACGAGGAGTTGCCAATTTATAAACCGCGACATGCGTGTTAATGGCTTCTGAGCATGAGACAACATTATTATTTCCTCCTAAAAAATGTTTTTGATATCCAGTGTGAACCAGCTTGGACCAGAGCACGAGTTTACTCTTGACTTCACGAGACATAAGCGGTGGACAATCGAAACAGGAGACACAATGAAGGGTCATGGGAAGGGCTCTATTCACAGGTGATGGAGCATTGAGATCTGGCAGCCTTTCTTCAGACACTCCCGGCTACCACCTGTAATTACTGACTGGCTGAGCACATGGGGAATTTTAGGACAGGCAGGCAAGAGAGGTCTGGTAAAACCTGCCACAATTTGACAGGAGTGTTGTTGAGTTTTGGACAAAAGGGAAAACAAATTGACGTGACAACACAGACTCAGGCTTGTGATTTACCTTCGGTATGTAATTAAAAGCCAATAATCTGCTGTCAGAAAAAAAAGGATAAATCATCATAATCTGAGAGGGGACACGACAGGTGTTAGTGGCTAATCTATCAGTTTGCCACCACATTAACACACAGAAGCATTGAAATCGTTGGACGTCGGGGTGCATGGGAGAGAGCGGCGTGAGCATTGTCTCTGTGTGTGTTTAAGGTGGCGCTCATGAGAAAGGCCTTCTTGATGCTCTGTGCCGGCCCAACCTTTACACAGCACATCGGAATGCTTGGCATGCAAGAGGGGTTGCACTGTGGCCTTTGAATAGGCCGTGGCCTCCTTTGTCGCTCTCCTTCTGCCGGTTGGTAAAGCATTAACAGAACACCCCCCCCCCCCTCCCCGATACTGACCTCCTCCTTATCAAAACCAAAATCCTACTGGCGGGACGTGAAGCTGCACAAAGCAGGTGTCTTCTTTTCAAACCAATTTTTAAACATCTTGTTCATTATAATCAACAAACACTTTCAGGTAATAGCGCTCCCATCAGAAGCCGGCTCCTTTTGCTGCAGTATTTGAACAGCGGAGGATGTATAAAAATACACTCATTACATGCAAGCGCAGTCGGTAGCTTGTAGGGAAATGCAAATGCTTTCTCATTTGACTGTGCACAAATAATAGACAACATCAATACCAGGGTTTCAGCATCCTGACGCCACAGATACTGTACAAGCCTGCAGATAAGCTCAGCAGCCTTGAATGTTTGCAGCTACAAGGCTGCATGAGAACATTTTGGCTACAAATCCTAATAATCTTTCTTCCAGTACATTTCTTGAAAAAGTTTGGATGAAGAAATGAATCTATAAAATATCAGAAACTATGGTTGATGTACAGCACAAGACAACAGAAAAATAGGTACCAGAAAGGCATTTTAAAAGCAAGAACAATCTCATAAAATGGAAGGATGTTTAATCCCGATTTAAGAAATCACTTGAGCAATAAGGTGATTTAAATTAGTTGATTAAACAGAGAGTAATCAACAACCATTCATCTTGCAGTTATATAAATGCCAAAAATCCCTGTTTCTGGGTTGTGTGGTGATTTGCAGGCTTCTCTGATGGTAAACTGAATATCTTTGGGTTTCATGTTGTTGGTTGCATCAAAGAGACACTTGAATATGTCAACTTGTGCTTTGAGAGATGTCAAATGGCACTTACAAATGCACCCAAAAAAAAATATCAATTAACCGGGAAAATCATCTGCAGATTAACAATAATTGAATATAATCCTTAATTGATGATCATTTTTCTCACACAAATTTCTGTTGAGTGACTAATTGAATAATCCTTCCAGCACTAACAGAAATAATAAGTGAATTATAGGCCTAACAGCTGTGTAGCAGGATTGTAGGAATGTGACTGGAGCTTCTTTTCAATCAACAGATGTTTGTGGGGAAAAAAAGGGGCTTTCTTGAGCAAATGTTTAATGTGAGGTGGTGAACTTGAAGGAGGAAAATACCTCTCAGGCAGCGATGCATCACTAAACGGGGCCATGTCATTGTGCGATTGTCCTCTCTGTGGAAAAAAAAAAAATGAGAACCAGGGGGTCTCTGCTCTCAATAGATTTTCCTGAAACGGTGGAGTGTGATCGTCATCCCCGGCCGGACAGATGCAATGCGTGTGGGGGACGTTTGATGAATAAGGAAACCATGGATCATGGCATTCTTCGTAGGATAATAATAGCATCATCTGCATGGAGTTGAATTAACATATTCTGCAGCCACCCACGCGACTGCAACATTCAAGTTTGAAGGGGTCAGGTCAAAAAGGAAATTAAAGGAAGAGGCAGAGGTATCTCCCTTGTGACATTAATGGGGTTCATTGAAAATAAATGGAGAACAGAGGTCAGCATTTGCAATTATTGGCAATTATTTAGAAATTGGTGGTGCGAGCAGATGCAGCATTTTAAAATGTACACAAGAGAGGTCTTGAGAAAATAAATGATCTCCGTAAGGAGAATGATAAGAATGTACGACAGCTTGAACACTAAGGAGAGACCAATAAAAATCCAACAAGCCAGTACGCAGTGCTGTCATTCATCACAAGCAAATATGCATGCACTAAACGTGGCACGTCAGAAAGCACGGAGCAAAAATCACGCTGCTAATTATTAGTTTATCATTTAACAGAATCTAAATGAGAATTTTTCCCATGGTGGTGGTGAAGGTCACGTTTGACCACAAATAAAGCCATACAGTGCAGCTGATTATACAAGTATTAAACTGGCTAACAAAAAGACGGTTAAACATTTCGATAGATTTTTGCCATCCAAGCCTGGAAGAAATACATAACATATAATCTATTTTGTGTTGTTTGCGATAACAATAAGCAGAAGGCCAAACATTTCTTAATTTCTTAAATGTACAACTCCACAGTTTTTATGCTGCAAAAGGAGACTACAGTCAAGGTGTGGAGGAGCGACCAGTGAATCTCTTTCGATCTGATTGGACAATATGCCCCACCCACTTATAGTGGAAACCAAACTGCACCACAGGTCTGTCAATCAAACACACATGCCCTTTTTGAGGCCTAATATGCAGTTAATGATGGGAATATATTTGGGAAAAAAACTTATCGACTTTGTATTTTGAGAGAAGTTGAATGAGAGTTTACGAAGTCGGAGCCTTTTTGGAACCTGTAGTAGAAGCTTTTATATACAGTCTATGTGGCACACTAACCATCAACGGTTTCCTGTCCAAAATAAAGTTTTGCAGCAGCAGAACAATCCTGTCTGTCCCTCTAATGTTCAAACAAGACTGTGACTTCAGGCTATGACTGAAAAAACTTGTCTTTTTTCTTTTTTTTTTTGCAATTATACACCCATTCTCACATGAGGAGAGGAATATTCAGATCCAGGCAGACTGCAGCTGTTCCCTGTAGGACTACAAGGACACCAGGATATCATCCGGGTGTCCTTGTAGTCCTGCTGGAAAAAACATCAAAGAGAAAATTTGTGACCCTCTCAAATTCACAGTTCTGTTTAAAGTCTATGCATCTGACCTACAACACAGCAGCAAAGTTGGACAGTAGTTTTAGATGGCCCTGATTCAGTGAGTGACTTCTCTGAACTACTGTGCCTGTGTCGAAGGAAGGTTCATTTATATAGCACAAAATCACAAGTTTACCACAAAATACTACAATCCCAACAATAAGAGATACCTTATATCCGTAATTTCTTTATGCTGACAAAGAAGAAAACCTAAACACACCAACAACAAGTCATGGGAAACTCTCTTCCATGATGGGCAGCCAGACATTACGTGTTGTATGTGTACAGTGAAGATTATAGCAGTCAGGAAACAAAAAGTTTAAACCAGCCAAAAGTGAACATTTAGTCAGCACCGTCTACACGTTTTAAAGCAGCGTTTGACCCTGCAGAGGATGAAACTTTCTCTCATAACTTTCCAACACACTATAACTCAGGAGGAGGTCCCATATATATACCCTATAACGGTAAACAGCACAGGAAAAAGGTTGCTGTAGAGGCATTACCGTTTCCCTCCATTTCTAATCTTTTTCCCATGAAAGGCCTATCTGGTTTTGCATTTGGATGCAGCCTGAGCTGTCATATCTCATTCAGAAATGAAAGAGGGTTATGGAAATGTGTGTGATGAGCCAGGTGAAACTTGGCCGAGGCTGGCATCAACATTTACACAGAAACGAATAAACCTCTTTAATCATCCAGAATTACCACTCTGCATCCCAGATGAAGCAGAGCGAGCCAATTTGTGCCTGCTGGGTGTTGCCTGTCATCTCCAGCTCCCTAAATATGCTTGAGAAGGTGGTGGGAAACAGAGTGGAGACGTTCTGACAGTGACTTGGTCGCCTGCCTTGACCTGAACTCAATATAGAAACTCCCTCTTCATGCTGCCTTTGGTATTTTTGTTTTCCTCTTCTGATACTCATCTCATCTGGAACACAGTCTACCCACACTACCCTTTATCTCTCCAACAAAGCAGTAATTTGCACATTTGCTGTTCCAAATAAAGGGTTTGAAAAGGAAATATGCATGAGAAATGTTTTTGCTGAGATTTGACCTTTATCTAAGTGGATCAAAGATCAGAGAAGGCTGTCCAAAACAGGCTGCAACGAGCAGTGAAATAAGCAAATATATTGATCATTCACTCTTTTTTGGGGGCATTATTCTCACCTCCGTTTTTGTAGCAAAGCTAGCAGCAAGGCTCTATGGATGGCAATATTGATAATGACAAATACAATTATAATGGACTGCTGAAAAACATTTTCCACTGGATGAACTTATTTCCTCGCACGACAAGCAGGTCAGAACTTTTACTTCTCACAGTCAAAACCAACAACTGCCAAAGGGATCAAAATTATATCTTTTAAGACATCAACCATTCTCACATTTGTGGCCTTAAATAAAATGTCTCAACAACTATTGAAGAGATTGCCATGAAATTGGATGACGACATTTATGTCCCCAGTGAGGATGACCATTAGTGATCTTCCAAGCTTTAACCTAACCCCACTATCAGGTCATTATTTTAGTTTTCAAAATACTTTGGTTTATAACTAAATATTTATAAAACTAATGATGATCCATGTAACATCAGGTACTCTGTATAACTAAAAGTATTTTTGATAAGTGTTCCCCCAGTTATGCAATGGATGTGTTTCAAGTCGCACAGTACACTCAAAAACACAGCATGTTCCCTGATGTTATGATGGCAGAGGAGCTCTGTGCTTAAAAATAGTTCAAAGTTATACGCCAGTGGCACTACTAATAATACTAATAAGCATTCTCATCGAGCCTCCTCTTGAATAGACTGAGGAAGCAGAGGCAAGAGAGTTTCAGGGGGAAATAACGCCATCGCATCAGTAATGCGCCGAAATAAGTTTTCTTGAAAAGTCAACAAGCAGTGCTGTGAGGATGAGACCATGAAGGTGTGACAAACAGGAACAGGAGAAAAAAAAACAGCATTCCTTCACTGAATGGTCTGATACTTTAACAACTTGTAGAATGAAGCCCAAAAAAGAGGATAAAGATCACCAGAGAAAGCTGTTGCCTCCGCCATTTTCTTAACATCAAACCTTCTGGCAGGTGAGTCATGACAGATGAGGTCATCTGGGGAGAATGCAGGTGAAGCATCTTACAAGTTTGTTCAACTACTAGCAGTGGAAAACACAGCACTTATTTTGTCAGTCTCATTTTAGATAGTCATGCTAAGTGGAGAAGAGGCACAAATGGACAGCGATGAAAAAAAACAAAAGAAATCAAAACATTGGATAGCAGTGAGATACGTGACTCAAATGCTGATTCCCAACACAATTTCCAGAATGTGAAGGGCACATTTGATCTTGTTTAGATGAGTCCACAGGCCACGCTGTGAAAGCCAAGGCTCTCGTCTAAAGTGTCTGTTTGGGATTATTGTTATCGCTGATGGACCACCAGCAGGGTGGGTGATAGCAACCTTTTTAGTGCCCGACATGACTGCTATGAATGGCCATGTCAGACGGCACAAAGCGGAATTCAAATAATGGCTGGGTTTTGAAAGAGGCATCAAAAAGGCAGCACATGAAAGTTTGTACAACTGTGGTTATGGCTGTTTGTTGGTGATGGTGAATGATGCAACATAACAGCAATGCAGACTGAAGCGCACAGATTGGACTCAAGCATACTTAATCTAAATGGAATGACTGAAGCCCAACCACAGGCTGTTATTGTTGTTCTACTTTTGTAAATGCAGGTTTAACTTGTCAAAAAGTGGCACATATCAGACATTTTAAGTAACTACGCTGCACATTTATAAACTGTGTATGAGTACATTTTAATCAAAGTGTGTGAGGGTGCAAAAAAAGGAATCTGTAAATGTGGAGAAAATTTAAAGAATCACTTTGAAACTTAATTTGCTCAAATTAAGATTAATAAAACAGGTTAGGTATTTTACACATTTAAGGACAATTTGACAACTTTCAATTCAATTTGAAATGATTCCTTTGCATGCTACTTCAACATATACACGTTTTAATGAATTTAATTTAATACAAACTTAATTTTTAACTGTGTAGCCATAAACAGGTGAAATAAAATCTGAAATTCCAAACAAACAGACTTCTAACTCTCCTCTTGTGGCATACTTCAAAAGCAATGGGAAAGAAATGCATTCATACAAATGGGATGCTTTAGCCTGCTATTGTTTCTATCAAGGGTGCATTGCGACTCAGAAATGTTTGTAGTCACTGTTCACATTAACAAACAGACAGAAGTGGTGAGCTCTGAACACAAAGGAGGTGGAGCTTTTACCAAATACAACAGCCTGCAGAAAACTAAAAAAATTACTTGTGGATAAAGAATGCAAGAAAAAATGATCCTAAGTAATGCAGTTTGTGAAGTATATAGAAGCACGGGATCATATTCAACGCGTTTAATCTGCCACCAGGGTCAGGCTGAGGATCAAGTGCCATTTTCGGCTGAGGCAATCGAATAGAAAGAATCTTGGTTACAAGTTTTATACTGTATGAGAGAAAAAGCTAATCTTACTGGAGCATGACCAGACAAGACTTGGTCATGCTATAACACAGTAAAGGCCTAGTATTGAGGGAACTGAATGAACTTTTAGAGAGCGTGTCTACGTGGATGAAAGTGATGCATCTTCAAAGATTTAAAAGGCTACAGAGAACGACAACAGTTCAAGGGTCTTAAATGTTTCATTTCAAGGAGGCTAAAGAAGCAGTGAACCCTGTATGACTTGCATGTTTTGGTCCCCCTTTCTCACTCTCACACACACACACACACACACACACACACACACACACACACACACACACACACACACACACACACACACACACACACACACACACGCGCGCGCGCGCTGTATATATTGACATGTGGGAGAATGTGCATGTGGTTGTACTCATCAGCAGCAATTTTTGGTTAAAGTGACAAAAACAAAATGTAACCAAAGTTCAACCATAGAAAATTACAACAAAAACACAATCTACTAACAACAATCAGACGTATATTACATAAACCTTGTCTTCAAATTTAAATAAAACCAGCTGAAGAAGAAGCACTGGACTGTTTACGTATAATAAATGTACTAACTAGGCCTGTAGCAGTGATTGGTAAGGCTGATGTCACAGGTGTTTGCCATATGTCCAGGAGGTGGAAATGCGTCTGGCTGTGAGAGGAGGCAGCGTGGAGCCTCTGAGGAGTTCCATCACATGCTGGGAGACATAAAGATGGATAGAGGACAGAGGAAGAAGCCCGATGCTGCCAGAAGGAAATCTTGAATGAAAGGATATGCAATTCATGTGAAAATGGAAGAGTGTGGCAAACCTTTTGTTTACCATTACTCAACTACAGACAAACTTTTTACCTCATGTTCATCTCACATCTGCTACGAGAAGTTGGCAAGCTACGTTGCAAAAAGGCCAAAGTTCAGCAAAATTTCTGCTGTTAAGTCATTGATTTAGTTCAGCCGTTGCTGCAGTGTTTTCCTCCTCCCTGCCTCCAACTCGTATAGCTTCTGACACATACTCCTGGAGCCCTCCTACACACTAGAAAAACATACTTTTACTTCCTATCCTGCAGAGGATGAATGGGGGAAGTACAGTATATTAGGTAATTTGGAAAAGCCCCTCCAGGAGCTGTGGTGCCTGTGTCTGTTGATTTGTTTGCTCATGTGCAGTGTTCTATGTCATGCATAATGAATACCTTGAGAGCCCTACAACAGCAGAATATAATGCAAAGTCATACACCATATACCAAAAAGTCTCTGGGTGACTGTCAAACTTCTAAAAACAACAACATTACTTTCAGGAACTGAGTTTTCTAGTTTCACCATTTTGTTGGCTTTGACAGTCATGTATTTTGTAGGAGAAAACATGGGTGGTAGAATGGTTCAATTTTGTTGTTATTATTAACAATACATGCAATTTTATTACCATTTTTGTGCCTCTGTTCGGAGAGAAATAAATGAATTAATAATATGCCTACTCTTACCCTTGCTGAATTGTTGATCTTGGACTACACAACGCCTTTAATAATGAGCAATCATCATCATCATTTCAGATTAAGGTCAAGAGCGCTGCCTTAACCTGAAAATATCTGACCATTTAACATAGGTCAAGCTATGGCAAGCTTTACATGCAAATCCTAACCTTCTGGCTGGAAGTGTATTGTTGGTTCAAGCTGTCAATTGTCCCACTTTATTCTCAGAAATGTGTCACTCATCTTGAGGAGCTGTCGACAGCGAAAGAGGGTAAGCTAACCGGCATCTGTGGAGCTACTGCAGGCACCGAAGCAGCAGATGGCAGAAGAAAAGTAAACATGCCTTCCTATTTAAATGGTGCAAATCCTCCTGGAGCCAACCAGTGAGCACAAACACTCAAAAATGTTTTGCTGTTCACATTTGGATTGTTAAATCTCAACACAAAATTTACATCAGATCATCAGAATGACACAGCAGCACTTGACTGCAATTAGAGGGCTTTAATCTCTTAAAGAGGGACAAAGTTTTTACAAGTTTAAAGGTCCCATATGGTAGAAATTCATATTAGCATTTTCTTCCTACTAATTCT
Source organism: Embiotoca jacksoni (assembly GCF_022577435.1). NCBI lineage: Eukaryota > Metazoa > Chordata > Actinopteri > Embiotocidae > Embiotoca > Embiotoca jacksoni. The sequence goes on from NW_027185392.1 coordinate 15,315,747, forward strand.
ACATAAATACAGTGAAAGTGTCTAAATGCTCCGTCCACAGAGAAATGCACACAGCCTGTATTCAACAACTATGTCGTTTGGACTTCCCTAAGCTTGTGATGTCACGGGGAGTTTGTGATGTCATAAACTCCTGCTAATGTCCGCCCTCAGCACAGCCCACAGTCCAGACTTGTATCTGGAAGAAAACACTAAGTAGTCTTTACGTCACATAGCTGGCAAGCTATACCGAAATACCGAAGAAAACCTGTGATTGGTCTGGGGGTGTGTCTCTCAGAAAAGAGTCAGCCAATCAAAAGAGAGGGTCACTGATATCAAAGTACATTAAAGAAACAGACACAAACCAGCCTGTTCTTGGTAAAGCTCCAGATAAAAGCTTCAGAGAGGAGATGTAAAACTATAGTCAGATGGTTTTTGGTATTTACAACCACAAAATCAACTGGAAAGTGTCAAATACAGGACCTTTAAGAGCCGTTATAACTTGCGTCTATCTAACGATCTTCTACTGCTTGTGTTGGTTAGATGATTGTCACTTCTTTTATTATATAGGACTATTTGACATGTCACGGTGTCACATCTTTTCCTCGACTTTCCCCAACAAAGAACCTACACGGCCAACCACCCAGTCAAGGAAATGAGCACGAAAGTGGAAGTGAGGCTGGAACAACTTCCCCAAAGTAGATTTCTCTCCACACACAGTCATACTCTCGCACCCGAAATAGCATGGATGGCTTTAATGTTTTTTCTGCTGAGAAACCACACTGTGTTCTTTAGGGGATGTTGGCCTGCATTTAAAAAAAATAGTGGCACACAACTCAGGGGTCAATAAAGCACACAGAGAGAAAAGTATAGTTAACTGAATCAGCACTGTATTCAGAGTTGTTTTTTCAAGCCTCTCCATCTACACCGTGTTTTAACGCTACATAAATTTGATGACATGATAAACTGCTTAAAGTGATGCTGTAGCATCGACCATTCATGAACTCTCAGTAACCTCCGTTAAGGATGTTAAAGTCAAAGGGCATCATTATTTTCAGTCACTTTTTATTTTCTCTTCCCTGTTTCATGACCCTAAAGTCAAATTCACCTGAAATTCAAGACACAAAATGTCAGGCGAGTCAGGCAGCTGCTTGAAACGGGTTCCTATGAAGGGCCTATGTTTTGCTCTTTATCTCATTTTGAGGGTCTTTGGCAGTGTTTGTACTGCTCCTTATGGTTGTTGTACTTTATGTTTCAATTGAACAGGTGGGTACATTTCAAGTTAAAAATTAAGGTGGTATATTGACATGTATTTTGTTTTTGTCAACATGACATTTTAACTTCTATCACAGTATGCAGGGGGTGCTTTCAAGTTAAACAGATATTTTAAGGATTAAAAAAAACAAAACGTATATACTATGACACCATTGGCTTTCCCTACTTTCCTTTTGCATCTTCCTCTGTAAGCGGAATACGTTGCGTGCTACTTTGTTCTAAGATGGCTTCTATTTCTAGATTTAATTGAAGTCAAGCCAACATTTATCTTTAAAGTATGGACCTGCTTTTTTTCTTACCGTCAAGAAATTCCCTGAAAAGGTAAAAACTCACTTCTCCATACTTTGACTTCCCCAGTCTCTGTGCACTCAGCCCAATGCCCATATTTATATTTTTAAGACATAAATCCTTACCAACAGGTTATAGTACTTTGGGTGTATGGTACTAAACAGCTGTGGATGTGGTTGTGTTTGCTGTGTTTGGAATGTCATAACCAATACAAACTTCATTGCCCATGTTTATCATAATAAAGAAGAATGCCAGTCACTGCATATGTGCAGCTCACTTGATGGTTTTTGAGAAGAAAAATATCTCATATAGAGTTTTTCAACAAACATGAACATAAGCAACTGATGCAAAACCTTTGACCTGCACTCTGACTCTTACTTCCCCTTATCATGCCCTCTATTGATCAATATGTCCGACAAGCCAAAAAGTCATCATTAGCGAAACCTTCCCCAACACTGTTCATGGATAGGAGGCGGACTCACTGCACCAACTCAGCCTTGACCCTATAGATGACCTTTAAATTTCACAATAGGCAGCCCACAATAGCTGCCATGTGCCTCGTGGTTTAATCTCCACAGCCCATCTGCTGCGGCTGCTTGCTGCGAGTTGAATCTGGGCGAGGAGAGGGAGTGCCCATCTTCCCTCTGAAGCTCATGGGTGCCTGTCTCACTACATCCTGTGGGACAGCTGTATGGTAATGTGCACGAGAGGCCGGGGACAGCAGCAGTCACTGGGATTGCCAGGCAGACGCAGAACAAGGAACCCCTTTTCAGTGGGTAGCCAAAGGCATGAACTTGGCAGATTAGACATTCAGGAAACAAATGAGGCTCAATCACAGACGGGCATCCCGAACCAACAACAACAGTCCAGCACACAGGGCTGGAGAGACAGCCCCAAAAAAAGAAAACAAAAAGGGAAAAATATTAAACTGTTTGAGGGTTGAGACTGAAGAAGTATTTCTGCTGCCTCGTTGTCTTCTTTCTTTTGGTAATTAGACACATGCAGACAACACAGAGTGCATTCTTTTATCTTCAAGAATCCCTACATACTGTAGTAAAAGAAAATGCATAATTAAAATCCTGTCCTCTGAACCACCACTGCAGATGTCTGTAGCTCAAGATACAGCAGACTGCCAATTAGTGGCCGTTGATGTCAGATATCTCAGGTTAGGAAAAATCGAATCAATAATTCAAGGCCAGGCAAGTTGCAGACCTAATCCTGACGTGACGATGACGAAGGACAGGCAGGGTTGTGGGCAGCCGTGGAGGACCCCAGCACCCCCCCCCCCCTATCTATCTGTAAACTGTTGCCTGGCAACAGGATTCGCTCTCGCTGGCCTCCAGGCTGCAGTGTGCTGCCTCTGGCCTCGTCCAGGGAGAAGGCTCTTGTTTTGTATCAGTCAAACCTATTCTGGAAAATGGAAGCAGGGCTTTCTATTCATTATTGAATTCAGCAGCAGTTGATAATAAAGGCTTCAATTCCTAAATAATAAGGTATTTTTTTTATCTCAAATATGAAATAAAATCATAAACTGGGTTCAGTATGTGCCACAAATGTCTTGCCATGCGTATGCTGACTCTTTGCCACTCCTCTCGCTCAGCTAGCAACGGCATGAACATCAGGCCACAGGCCTGACAGGCAGGAAACAATCATCTTTAAAGGAAACAGCCCAACCTCCAGAGTTTCTCTTTTTCCCTTCCATTATTGGCCTTGCCATATGTCTCTGATGCACACAGTGACAATGTTGCTTAATTGTTATGCAGAGGGGACGAGCTTACAACAAATAGATTGTTACCAAGCATTCAGACAGGCTCTGAAAAAGCCATATCATCTGTGCTTTTTTCTATATTGTACTTGGAGACACAGAATGTCATCATCAAATGGTAAAATTATATTAAAAAAAATTTCAGTGGAAGATAAAAGCTTGTGGAAGAAAAGGGAGAAGAAGGTTTGGTCAGGAGTTGCAGGAAAAACAGCCTTCTGGCTGCAAAAAAACATGCACCTCAGGTTAGTTGGCGCCGCGGTCGTGGCAGCCTGTTGCAGCAGCTCCCCCTCGGGATGCTGCTGTAGCAAAAGAATTTCCCCTCGGGGATTAATAGAGTACAATAAAAAAAAAAAAAAAATTAAAAAAAAAAATTCTCATTTTGGCTGAGAGAAAGCTGACGAGATTTCAACTTTACGGGCTCATCTCACGAAATGCCTTTACATACACGCTGAACTTTACCTGCCAAAAAAAACACACCTTTTCTTCATAAATGAGCAAACACTTGAAAGTCAAACCATTTTCCCAGAGGTACAACATGTCCAAAGCATATCTGAAGGTGAGCTAGGAGTGTAAGGTAGGAATAACTACCAGTTAAAACATGCCTGCACCAAAACTGCTCTGCAGAGTCCTGTGGATCCTTGAATCACTTATTTTTATATAGTAAGAGTTAGTTACAGCTGCATTCACCTTCTTCTTCCAGTGTGAAATCAGTTCTTAATTAATAGTAACAAAGTGCGAAATTTGTGCGAAAAAAACTTTGGACAATGTCCACATAATTTGTCTCACTCAGACTGCTGAAAGCTCATATTAGCTCCAGAAAGCATTTTATGCCGAAAGAGAGGACTGAACTCACTTAAGGAAGCTATCTATTTCAGGCCGGAACGAACAGGAGGAATGATTACAGCCAGCAAAAACGGTTCCACTGCTTTTAAGGGTACCAGACTAACTGAAACCAAAAGTAACTGTCTTAAATGACTCTCTCCCTGCTTTGTTTATGTCTATAATATGATAATAATATTTGGGTTTTAAGTAACTTTTTGTTATTCAAAAACAGCCCTTGGGTAACAGTCACAGGCAGTTTTGTCTTATTTGCATAAATAGAATAAATATCGATATTTAAAATAAAAAAAACTGGCATTTGCCACAGGGCAGCGGTGCCAGTATGTGGTCCAATTTAAAGTATGATGTTTATACTGAGCATACAATGATGTGGTTACTCCCCATCTCTACCTGACTGAGATTATCCAGGGCTCTGGGGTTAGGTGTGCCTTTGGCTTCCTTCAAACTGCAGGCAAATCGGATTAGTTTCTCAAAGCAGATCTTCAGGACAGACTGTCCGCAATGTTATTTGAAAGTGAGCGGATCGAAATTTGGTGTGTCCACACATCACCACCATATCTGCATGGGTTGCAATGGAAACCATCCTGCAACATATTTCTTGATTAATTGTCCTGTTGCGGGAGGTTCCTTCCAACTTTGTCTGGACAGAAGCCTCCTCCCCAAAGTGCCAGCAGACAATTTATATCAGCGTCTGTCCACAGACTGTTCTCGTTGTCCTTCATAGTGCTGAAATCTCAACTCTCTCTTAGCGCTCCGCTAAAGGTAGCATAGATTCTGCTCACTCTGTCACTCTGAAAATGACATCAACAGATGTCTTGCGTTGCGAGTGACGCAGGAAATCTGATCTGAGCCACCACAGCATCAATACTTCGACGCATCTGTAGAAATCTGATTGAATCACATTTCAAACCACCTCTAGATGTGGTTTGGGTCTGATGTGCAAAAATTGCATTTCATGTGTTTTCTTGCTGTCCAGACTTTCAAAAATCAATCTGAATACAGTCTGGATATGAAAATAAACTGATTTATGTTGGCAGTCTGAACAAGGCCTTAAACTCTTTCAATATATTCTCAAGTTTCTGCAATGTCTGCAACAACTGATTTTTTCTTTCACATTTCAAGATGAAACTGCTCACATTTAAGGCCTGCGGCTAATTTCAGTCTCACTTTCTAAACATGAAGGTCATTACATTCATTCAACTTTTTAACTGCTCCTGTATAAAAACACAAACTGTATAATTGAATGTATTGTGCTTACCTTGAAAAAAACGGTTTTACAACGTAGTTTCCTGTTTTACCGTTTGTTAAGGGCCCATAAATGATATAAAATGCTTTAAAAGCCTGGCAGTTCCATGGGTAGTAAAACCCTGAGTTTTAAAACTTGAATTTGTATTTTGGCAAAAGGTGCCAGTGTAGCTCAAGAGATGGAAATATAAAACAATACTTAATGAGGGTCATCTGATATTCACTGGTTTTTTACCCAAATAAAAAGTGACATTGTCATGCCTCTCCATGGACATACAAAAAAAGAAAAAGAGGTCAATTCTAAGCTTGCAAATTTTGCTCTTCTTCGTAGTGATGAGAACAAGCAAATGAACTTGGTAGCTGGCGCTGACTTGGCAGGTGCATCTACAGCTGGCTAGGGGATGGAGCAGAAGCTCAACCTGGCCACAAGGCTCTCTGGCGGCCCCCGTGGGGTCCCGCTCTCCCACGCTCATCACAAATTAGAGAGGCCAGTTGGACTGAATCAGCACTTTCTCTTCTCCACTGTAGCATGCTGATGTAGCGGGAAGGTGTGAGAGAGGCCCTGAGAAGATCAGGGGAGATGAAGCATGAAGTGCACATGTGGGCACTGTGAGCCTTAAGCGACTCCGCTCGATCAAACTTCATCTTCACTGACTTCGTTAAATCTCATGTGCCTTGTGAACTTCATGGATTTCATCATGTAGATTTCCATGGTTGAAGCATTCAGAGCTGACATTTTACATCCTTCTGATGCTCACGAAAGCGCTGCTGCCGGACTACAACTTATTTGGGTTAATTTTATCGGGATATGAAAACGTGAAAATCGTTTGCACGTTCCCATCCTGTGAGGTCACAGTCGCTCTATAAAACTGGCTCATTAATAAAATCTTGTGTTGTTATTTATAGCCTTTAAAATCCAACATGAACAGCTGGTAACAGACATTGCAGCCTTGTTTTGGGGTCTTTATTCCGGGTCAGTATTCATGATGGGTTCCATTACAACCCCCACGAGAAATACCAGTTTTGTAAAGGTCAGAGTGAAGTTTTTGAAAAAGGATACAGGTGTTGACATTTAAAATTTCAAATGTTGTGGCACTTTTGTAGAAGTGTGGAGTTCAAATATTTGGCCATTTTAAATTAGTGAACACTCGTACAAAGAAATAAAGGGGGACCCTTGTTTTCGATATGGTCATAATACTTAAGTCACACTATAATACAACTGTGATTTTAAACATTTTGTGATATGTAGAGTATTCTGATAACATATATTGTGATATATTGAGATGTGTTACCTTTGTTAAACTGCAAATGAAATCTAAAACTCATCAACATCAGTTTTGTCTGATGAAATAAAGTTTTTATCTCACATCAATCATCTTTATTGCAGCTAAATGGGATTGTCAAGCAGACAGACCGACCAACCCTGTCATAAAATGCCATCATACATGTTGTATGCATATGACAAATTATTTTATTTACTCATATGATAAAATATCTATATTTGGCATCTGTGCATTGACACAATATTGCCATGCAAAATATCGCAAAGACATCAAGCTGTATGCAGTTCCCCCCCCCCCCACCCAGATTGGCAGATTTTCCACATTATTTCACAGAATTATTAAGATTATTCGTTAAAAGTTGTACACATACTAGTGGTCCAATCAGGATGAAGGAGACAAGAAGAGGAATGAAGAAGAATGCTGGCAGGTAAACATGACTAAGAATACTGCACAAGGCATCTTCAAAAGAGTGCTCCACCTCCAACACTGTCAGACTCACAAAGGACAGGCAAAATCGATCAAACTGGATAAAGAACTAGAAATGATGTGATTTTCTCTTTGATACACACTCGTCTTTCTTGTCAAAACCTTACACTATATTACCCACAATGCAACATTCTGCAGACAGTTTGATCAGAGTTTTGGGTGTGTTACGCTAGCAGCTGCTACTATATGCCTTAAATGTCTTGCGGCATTATTTTACAAGGAGTAATTGATTTGTTACAGTATTTTCCATTAGGGGACAGAGGAGTCAGCAAATACATGCAGACAACGTTCAAGGAGAGGAAAAAATCTCACCCGCCTCAAAGTTGGCTTAAGTGTGATTTTGGAGGAACTTTAATTTGACTAAACTTTAGGTTTTCCCCAGTATGGCTGTGTTTTTCCACTGGACTAACGGTAAACAAGTGGGAGGGGTAAACAAGCGGAGTAATGAGACTGCACTAATTACATCAGAGCTCTCTAAATGAAAGGCTTCGGATGTTGCTGCTGGTTCGGAGTCACAGCTGGAAAATCTAATGTAACCACAGGAACCCCCCCCCCCCCCCCCCCCCGCCCCACACACACACACACACACACACACACACACACCCTTCATTGTCATCCCTCACAGTAATATAACAGACTGCTAAGACACTGAACATCCAGCTGGTCTGTGTTCATGTGTGTGTATGCATTTATGTGAGGAGCCTATCATTGATTTTCCATTTCGTATTAGCAAATTAATCCCCACAGCGGGCCCCCCCTATTCTCATCAGAGGAGAGCATATTGATTGCTTTGTTATACTGCCTTAAGGAGGCCAGGAATTGCTAATCAAAATCCACAATATTCAGAACACTGCATCAGGGTAAATATTCAATTCCTGGCCACGCAAAACAAACAGAGCTAAACTGTTGGGGGACTAAGAGGAAATGCAGCCGGAGTCACAAGTTGTGACCTTGTATAATTTGTTTTCATTCATTCGAAGGCCTAGAAATGGCAAAGTCTGTTTTCAAAGACATTTTGTAAACTTTAAAAGGAATAAGAAAACATCTTGAGGTTCACAAACATGAACACATGACGTGACTTGATATTTAAGCTTCAGCTGAGTTTGAACTCAAAAGCCCTTTAGGTTCAAACTTGGTTCACACTAATGGTTATTATTGTTATCATCTTTTTCAAGATTGATTATTCATTATTTCTATTGAATTCCATTTAAAATGCCCATCAAAATGATCTATAGCCCAAGAAACTGTCATCAAATTGCTCATTTTGTCTGACCAACGCTCCAAAATGTCTTATATTTAGCTTCCTTCCTAAATCTGCAAATACAGGAGCTGAAACAATAGAATATTTGGTGGGTTTTTTGCCTAAAAATTACTTAAAGGATTAATAGATTGCTAAAAACTGTGCAGTTTAATTTAATTTAAAAATGCACAAGTCTCTTAATACTGTTATTTATGTTTAAAAAAAAACAAAAAAACAGCAAAGCCATGCAAGTTAACAGTAGCTTGAAATAAATCCTCTTTTCTTGTCTTTTCTCTTTTTTATGTTTTCTAAATGTATTGACAATACTATTGTTGAGTGCCAGATATATATAGGGTTTAATCAATTGGAATTCTAAAAATAATTTTCTTTTTACATTAATTAAATGTTATTCATCACAGAACCAGTATAAGCCCTGTAAGTGCTATTGGCAATCAAACTGAAAAGTTAAAAGACAGATTATGCAAACTGTAAACTGTCTTGTACAAAAATGATAGGAGACATACTTTTCCTGGTTTGGCAAGTTAACACCACCCTCCAGTCTAATGTCTGAGCAATTTGAGATAGTGATAACACTCGAGAGAACACTGGAGGGTTTGAAGTACTGCTTTTACACACACACACCTCTTTCCAAATGGTGCTTCACTGTTATTATCCCTCAGCAGCAAAATCATTTCCCCTCACGCTGACGTAAATTGTGTAGACTTTGACATATGCGCTCAGATAGTTGGGTGAATATAGGAATCAATATGAGTGGCTAAAATGAGCTTCTTCCTCTTTTCTACATGGACAGTGCTTTTATTCAACGTGAGGTCAAAGCTGTCCTGAGCTGCGAGAATCCATATGGAAATAAACACTGTCAAACTAGATTAGTAGCTACTTTTTCTTCTGGTAGAATCTGCTGCACAGTGAGACGGAAGCAGATGGGAGATCAACCCAGGACGTGTCTGGTTTATGCTTTCTGTGTAGACTGATGTGACCTCAGTGTGAATGCAGATGTACTGCCTGGTAACATGTTATTAATGCTTGTACGCTTGACTGAACTGAAAAATGTCAACACTTTCCCAGAGTAGCATGGAGATAATCTGTCCGTATTGTTTAAATGGATACGGCCAGGTGCTGCATGTGACATTAGCATATTGGAGCCTTAAATATGAATTATGAAGGTTAAATAGGCACAATAAGCTTCAGCACAAAGCGAAAGACTGGGGTAGCATGGTTAATGGTAACACAAACTACACTGTTTATTTACATACAATTGAGTGACTATTAAATGTAACAAGAGGGTATAATTAAAGCTGGCGTCTAGAAAACGTCTTTGCTTTGCAAAAAAATCTTTGTGTCTGAACAAATAAGTGACGATGAGGGCATTTAGTGCCATTTAAAGTTGATTTAACAATTGTATTAAGGGCAACTGCAGTAGCTCTTTTGATTGGTATAGTGGATGAACACGGCCTAATGGGCTGGATATGGTCAGTGGTACAGACATCCTGCAGAGGGTCAGAGGCCCCGACAAAACTGAGATGCAGCTTTTGACCCTGAAAGAGTCGGGTTGCACTGATGCTGAACCAGGTCCTGCCAGATCATCCCTGACTCACTTTGTGCCACACCCCAAATACCAACAGCCACTTTGCGTCTTGTGACTCACATCCCACAAAACTCGGGCACACGCAAGGCTGATAGTAGAGGAGTTTCATTTCAGGTTCCCAGCTGTGACTTGAGAGCGAAACAATAAGGCAACATTTCATTCAAACAATAGTCTGCCATAGTGGGGAAATTAGGTTATCAAATCATTGTAAAAGTACAACCCACCAGTCAACAGAACCGGCATGCTTGGATGAGCCAGTTATGGCAAATTATTACAAGTTAACCTGCTATCTTCATTACACATTTTGAAAAATAACTATACTCGATTAAAATGTATTTTTTCTCCGTGTTTTTCAGAGTACAATCCTATCAGTCAATGTAGCTATTCCAAGAGTTAACTCAACAACATGTTTGAGTAGGTTGCTGGCATTGTATTTTTTGTTTTTTTTAATTTTTAACGGTCAAATTCAAGTTGTTTCTCAAACCAAAACTTTAACAAAAACTATTGCTCTTTCAGATCTGACCTTGTTATTCCACACGGGATTTTTTTTTTTTTTGCACAATTACCATTGCATTAAACCTGCAGAGAGCTGTAAGAGCTTCTTTAAACTCTCACGTAGCGTTGAGTGCTGCACTCATAGTCATCATAACAACCTGAACATTTATTGAAGCTCTTCGCCGGCAGCGTCTGCCCGTGGAAAATAAGTGAAGAGGAGAGGGTTGGTGTTTGAAAGGCGGCGGATGTGTGTTTGAGGGACACGTGAACTGCTTATGCATATTAATTCCTGTAGAAATGTGGAGACGGCGGAAAACAAAACATATGGTCTCCAGGCACAGAAAAGGTGACTGTCAAGGGTCCATGAGTTTATAGGAAAAGCGTGACCACAGAGAGCTACAAGACCACTGCTGATACAAAACCAACGGCAGCAACACGAAGGATACATCAGACTCAGGCACACAATGTCCTCAGGACACCTAATATCTGCACCCAAGCAAGACAGATTAAAATACACGGGATGCTAATAAGGGTGCAGCTGTAATGCACAAACCCTCTCAGCATGAAGAGCTCCAGGATGACACTGAGCTCTCAAAGACCTCAGTGATCATTTAACTTTTAGTTCATGCTGCCCCCTAGAGGCAACAAAGCAGCATTTTGAGCTGTTGCAGACTGAAGAGCACCACGGGATTGTGCCCGTTTGTTTCTGTTATACATGATGGGGCATGATGGAGCTAAGAAACGGATAATATACACGATGGAAATAAAAGAGTTTTTCTTACCTACAAATCCACGAGCAAATCATGACAGGAGAGTCAGACATAGGAGAGAAAAAAGAAAACAAATTTCTGTTAGTGAATGGTTCTATTTTTTATAGGTGTACAATACAATCACATTATTGGTTGAAGTGGTTTGAGGATATAAGATGTTTAATACAGTACAGATTCTAAAGACACTGGAGGAAAATCTATGATTTTGGGCTCCAAGAATAAAATTGACAAAATTTCAATGGGGGGGTTCAATTGGCTGCTAAATCCTTCAATCACATTTTACCAAAACAACAGAAAGTTATTTTAAAAGTCCAACAGAGCCCTGTGGTGAACAAGGCGATCTGTTTCTTCATATGAGCCGTGATAAACTCCAGCTCCACACGGTCTTGTTAAGAACATGTTTGGGTTGGGTGAAATTAAATCAGACCGCAGTGAAAAGCTTTTTGGGACTCATTACTTGCTAAGAAAATGTTTTTGTACCATTAACTGTTCACAGTGAGATCTGTTGACTATTGTCTCTGCAAACAAATACTCATATTTGTTTTTTTGGCACAGCGGAAAAATCAATTCCACTCGACTGTTTTGGCGAGGTCTGCAGTTTCAGAGACAGAAATCTCAAAATCAAAGCAAGTGAAGCCTAACATTTTTGGATTACTACAAAACAATGTGGGTAATGGGGGAAAACTGAATTTTTTTTTTTGTGTGTGTAATTTGGTAAACTGAGCCTTTGATAGTATTATCACAATCAACAAACAATTTAAAAATAACACAAACAGGTGTAGTCAAGGCGATTTGTACAGAAAGCTCTGAACAGCTTATCTGTCAAGCCTATGTAGGATACTGCTCTACCTGTTCAGTTCACACAGCAAAACAAAACAGAACAATGAAAGCAGCACAGACAACCTACACAAACGTTTGCTTGGTAGAAAGAACCAACTGTTTGGCCTTTTGTGAGGCAGAGTTACAAATACAATCGAGGGGTGGGATTCACAGCTGTGTAATATAGGTGTTTGTTGTGGGTGTCTAATGTAATGTTGTGTAAGTGAAGCGATTCTCTTCTGGTTCATAGGAATCGATTTTGGTTTCTTAGTTTCTCCACCTATTGTACAGATCAGTGTAAACAGAAATGGTCTCAGTACTGAGCCTTTACTGAACACAAACAGCTGAGAGGTAAAAGCACTTTCTGTGTTTGGCTTAAAAGGAACAAACCAGAGCTGAAACAATGAGGAACGGTGGTGCTGTGGAGAAGTCTGAGAGCACAACGTGAAAACTACAACTCCTACGCACAAGTCACAGAGGCCCTCATGTTGTGAAAAGACAGAGGCAGCTTGTCACAGAAATGAAACTGCAATTATTTTTCACTTTTAACCCACTTTGCTTTTTCATATTTCTGAACTTATTTTTCACATTTCTTTCCTACTGATTCATTTTAAAGTTCTTTGCACTGGAGACACTCATTCTGGAATATCTTGGTTAAAAATCTAATACATATTAATTTATCCTAATCCAATCAGCTTGTCGCTCCCTCACTGTGAGCTAAACACTCTACAAAATCACGTATGTTTGCTGTCTTGGCTCCTAAATGGTGGAATGAGCTCCCCGATGACATCAGGACAGCAGAAAGTCTGTACATCTTCCACCGCAAACTAAAAACACACCTCTTCAGACTTTAGTAGCGCTTAACATGGCACTTACTTTGTAAGTGATTGGCTTTCTTGAAGAAATTGTATTTTCTTGATTCTTGTTGTTCTGGGTTCGTACCCTCATAGTTGAAATGCACTTATTGTAAGTCGCTTTGGATAAAAGCGTCAGCTCAATGTAATGTAATATAATTTGACTGGTCAGGTCACTGCTTTGTTGGTTTATGGCTCTGCGTCATAATTCGGGGGAATTATTCATATTTTGATTAGAGGTTATATATCATCAGCAACTCAACGCTCACCTTTGATGTTTGCCTAGATCTGTCTGATTCAGGTTGCGGGTAACTCAGATTGACTCGTTAACATTTTTGTCCCAACTGATTTGAACACCAGAAACATCTCTGATGCAAAGCATTTTTCAAGGATCTGCTCATCAGAGGTATGAGTTCTCATATTGTTTGGAGTTATTGAGCTGATATATTTTACGTTTTACAGCCTATTGTATTTTTGTGTAAACTTTGTTGTTGTACTGTTTTTGTTGTATTTAATGTGTATTCAGCAAGGTTCTGTTTTTTTGGGGGGCTATAATTCTTGTTTAGTGGATATTAAATTGAATCCATATACCCTTACAGAAGTAACATAAACAGGACACTTTAGTTTGATGTACCAAGTGGCAAATCACTGTGACATCGCACATTGGTTTGAGAACTGCCATTTTGAAACCTCCAGTGTGGTATTTTTGCTGTCACTATCTGGGTTTGAAGCCAGCCCCTAGTAGCCCTCAGTGGTATTGCAATTTAAGGTACTTATGCCTTGGCTTCACTTGTCAGACCAAGAGACTATATTTTTTTATACTATTACTTATAATTAGTATAAGTAATAGTAATTAGTAAATACTAATTCCATGTCAACTGTCATCAAATAGAAGCATTTATATGTAATAATGGATTTTATGATTCGAAATTGCAAACTGGCATGAAAATGACAGATTCTGCATGCTAAGATAGTGAAGAAGAGAACAGAAGTATGTGAACTGTATCTTGTGGATGTTGAGGGTTGATGTTGTGAATGACAAAAGTTTCTGACTCAAGTGCAATCATCAAACCACACAACAACAAAGAGAGGTCAACACTGAGGTCATCTAAGTTGAAAGACGCAATCATGTACCAAAGGCCAAAATTATAGAGTGTGATTCAGATAATTAGAAAACAACCCATGCTATTCTATGAGACAATCATCAAGATGTGTTGTTATGTTCAGCCTGTTCTTATCCTTTCTCTGCCACCCTGAAAAAACTTTAAATAGATTGGTTGCAATGGTGCCTTTTTGAAAAGTTTCCAAATCAATCATTGTGTTGGACAAAATGCTCAGTCACGGATCCTTACTGAGACTGAATGACTCGATTTATTTGGGGCAGTAAGCGGCAGCCCGTCCTGTGTGAGGAGTGAGTGTTGGTGCTGCTGCTCAGAGATAAGACCGGGAATCACCTTTCCTGATGGAAGAAAGCACTGAAGGAATGAATGAAGGAGCGAAAGAAAGAAAAGACTGTAGCAAGAGAATTACAAAACAAGAATCAATGTTTTATGAGCAGTGAGTCGGTACTCTGTCAGGCATGCAATCATCCTCTTTCTGCTCTGTGCAACAGAGGGAAAACTGAAAAGGAGCTATAATTTCCACTTTGCTGTTAATGACATAAAGGAGAGTATTTGTACTTGAAAGACTGGCGACGTCTCTGTGTAGACAGGAAGGATTCATATAAGTCTAATGTTCAGTTGATGAAGATGAAAGTCTGAATGCCACAGTAAAAACTTAAGTAAGTCCTCTGCTACAGGGGACAATATGGGTCAGTCAAATATGGAAAAGAGTGTACAGTTGGATTACTTTGTAACGTCAACAATGTTAATTCCATTGTTTACCCAGGAACAATGTCACCGAAGATCAAATGACGTCCGCCGTGACAACGCCGGAGTTGCAGAAGCCTTCCTCAGAGTATCATAAACTGCCTTGCGGTGTTTGGGGATGTGATAAGCCTTCGAACTCATTGATGCACTCCTTGATCTAAACCCCTCGGATCATATTTCATTTTCTCACCGGTACCTGTAGCAACGTCGCCCCTCATGGTTTTTAAACGATTGCTATTTTCAGTCTGAACACAGCCTTGCTCGTCAGACCTGGAGGTACAATAATACACCGCAGCCAAGGTCATTTATAAATTGAGCAAATTATAAATACGGATGTCAGGGCCTAAACCTGGCAGGCATCCATCACCACTCGCACTGTACATGCCACTACATCGATGTCAGATGATGAATCAGGTGACATGGACTGAATATGGTCACTTTGCTCGACAGCTACAAAAGATGGTACTGTACATCTGAGAGTATATTATGTTCACTGTTGCTGCAGAGTGATTGTGTGTTTGTTTTTTTAACCCAGTATCAGACCAAAGTGTGTAACAGCTGTTAGTCTACTTCAGAATAATATGTCAGTGTCACGTTTTGGCTCGCCTGGGCGTGAGCTGATGTGCCTTAGATTGAGGCATTAAAACCCAGGCTCAGAGAAAGATCATGGTTTGGATTAATATAATCAATTTTACATAAGTAATGTCACTTATCTCTCTGAAGTTATTTAACATACGTTGGGCAAGTTAAATATGTTTTGTTCAGGGACGTAACTTTCTTAGGTTACTTCAAAGAAATCCATGTTGACTTTTGTTTTCTCACACACTCCCGGGTGAAAGTCTTCTATTCGACCGTGACCATGCATGCGTGTGCTTTTCACACTAAGGCGAGGCAAAACGTAACAGTGCCACAGTGTCCTGTGGTGGACTGCTGGGTGTATTACACGCTTTAGGTTGAGACTGGGCTGTTTTCCAGCCATTATAATTTAAACAATTGTAATTCTAGTATTTGATTGAACTTGTCAATACAAATATTTGCATAGTGCTGCTGTCCAAAGAAAACTATGGATCTCTAAATTTGGCTGCATTGAATAAGGTGAATGATTCAATGTCATTGAGCTAATGATTCATTTATTGATCCATTGTTTTGTTTTGGAAGAAAAACATCCAATATTGTCCTGGGTTTCAGATGACATCCTCAAATATCTTGTTTTAATTGACCAAAAGTCCCAAAATATTCCATTTACAACATGAACAGGCGAAAGATCACATTAGAGAAGCTGGACCTGAAGATTATGGGCGCCGCCCGTCATCCTAAATTACATTCTTCTCTCCTGTCGCTCTCCTTCTCTTTCAGATAAAGCTGTCTGTTCGTCTTGCCCTGTCAGAGGTCTTGCATTCTTCAGAGGGTGTAATCCTTTTGTTGCTGAGCAAGTATTCAAATTTCTTCATGCCCTCTGCACCTCTGTGGCACGTGCTGATGTATGCACATAAATACACTCACCCACAAAACCCTGTTCAGGGTGTAAAGTTAAGATGTTATCCAAACAGGCCTGACTTTGTGCTTTCATTTAATGGCTTTTCAAAATTCATATGGTGTGACATTATCCCTGTGTTTTTGTAGTTTTAAGAGACTGCCTTGCTGACAAACAAAATGCCATCAAACTTCTGAACTTTAGTAAACAGCATTCACGTTGGAGAACTTTTACACTGCATAACATGAATAAAGAAAAACAACTTCACATCCCTGACATTAGACACTGACATTTTTGCTGCAGTTTGGCAGAGCAAGAAGTCACGGACTGCAGCAAGTGTCCAGACAGCATTGCAGCACACCAGAATTAAAGCAGGGGGACCACACACTGACTCAGACAGCAGGGTTCATACGCAGATTAGACAAACTATGCAGACGGTCGCATCAGTTACAGCCGGTCAGCTATCCATTCACAGGCTGTCTTCCCTGATGACCAGATCATAGCATGCAGGGCACTGTGAAAGGCACAGGACTGGCTTGTTGAAGGTCACTGATCAGAAACGCGGACACTCAGACGGAGGGGAAAAGAAACAGACAGCTTTCATTTCTGGAGGCAAATCACTGCTGAATCTCGTTGAAGAGATCATCAGTCTCAACAGAAGTCTCACTAAGAATCAATGTGCATGCACCAAGTGATGCACCCAATTATCATTTTCAATTGCTCTTATTGATCATTTCTGAATATTTCCTTTGTCTACAAATGTTTATACCAAGTACAATTTTCTACAGCCCTCGCTCATGTCTTCCAGTAGCTTGTGTTGCACAGCAGTCCAAACCACAAAGATATTCAGTTTACGATGATATAACGTAAACATGAAGAAAAACATAAAGTTCTCAAATTGAAGAAGCTAAGACCAGAGAAAGGATACTAACGCAATTGTCGTTCTGTGGACTGACCCATTAATTATTGCTTCAGCTCTAAATTCAGCTGTTTCAAAACTAGCACGGTACTTGCAATGATCTAATTTCAATTGAAAATGCAGATAAAGTCTTTTAATCTTAACTTTTATTTAACCTTTAATTATGTAAACAACAACTCAAAGAGCTATTATTTCAAATATTTCTCTTCATCTTAACCTTTAGTCACCGACACCGGTGGGATGCCCTTTGAAAAATACAGATTTCCTTAGTTTAGATAAGTAATTTTACAACAACACACCAATCAACCATATATGAATGTCAAGGGCTGGTTACCAAAATGGCTCATTCAGATTCAAGTCTATTGAGGATCCAGTAGTTCTCAACTATGAAAGAAAAATGTGTTTCGTACAGCACAATTGCATTGAACTGCAATAGAGATGTGGGGCTTTGTTTGTGTGACGGATGACATGTTGGAGAGGGTTTTATTTTGCTTTATGTCTTCAGCTGAAAGGATCATGTTCAGGAGGGGTGACACTTTTCTAAAGAAGAGTTTTATCTTTTATCGGTTGCTGTCTATCGGCATGGGAAGTGTCAGTGCCTTCAGGCAGCACATCGCTATCCAGTATGTTCTATATGTAAAGCAGCACAACACCATAACACCATATACCACCAGCTGGAACCCAGGAGCTATTCAGCTCAGGCTTAAGTTCACCGATTATATGGCGGTTCTGCAATTAAAGACAATTAGACATTGATGATTACTGAAAACAGAAAATCTGTGAGCAACACATGACAGAATAAAAATGTGCAGAAGGTTTGTACTACTTTTTTATACTTTATTCAAAATATAAATATTAAAAAGGCCCGAGTAACGTAATCAAGTCGCAGCAGAGTAACACTTCCAAGGAATATAAACAAGTTCTTTATCTGCCATGGTTCTGAGTCTGCTTTTAAATCGGGGGTAAACAGAAGTGTTCGGCTGCTGCTGAGTGGCTAGCTGACTGGATCTGTATGCTCCCTGGAATGGGACCGCTTCTCAGAATAGCCAATGGCAGATGCCTTCCGTCTGTGTTATTTGGAGCCCAAGGGCAGAGGAATCCACCCTCACGCGAGGCTCTGTGGTCCTGACTTCAGGACGGGGAGAAGGGTCTGAAGTCAGAAGGACAAAATCAGCCGTCTTTCAATCACTGACTCATGTCAAGAGGACCGATAAGGGTAACGTCATCCAATGGCCGTGTAGCAAACAAATCAAGTTTTCAGCAGCCCGTCTACTATGTACTATCCAGCACTGTACTCGACTTTATCATCAGCTTCTTTATGAACATGTGCAGGAGGGATACAACATATGATTATTTCGATTACTGATTCATCTTCCTTTATTTTTAAGAGAAGATGTGATGTGGCAGTAGTTTGCCGTCAGATATAAAATAAAAAACAGCTCAAACTCATGACTGAGAAATTGGAACTGAGCAATTGCTGCTATTTTTGCTTGGACACAAAATATCCCTTCATTGAAAGTCAAAATTGATAAATCTAAGTTGATTTATCAAGTCCAAAGAATATGAACGATCACGTCCGACACAGAACGATGCTGACATCAGCATGACACCATCGGATTCAGCTGAATGTTTTTGCAAAAGAAACGTGTGGATATTTGAAGCTTGGCTACAAGTCGACAGTTTTGTGAGCGCTCAGATTAATAAATGTATTCTTTGATTTGTAAACAGCAGCTTTATGGTGTACTCATTTAGCCTTTCTGAGGCATGGTTAGAACAGTAAATGCTAATTTGGTTTGGTACATTCTGATATAGGGTCTGAAAAGTCAGCAAAATATCAATGAATATTAAATTCTCATCATTGTTAAAGTCTCTCCGACATTTCTTACTTGCAAGACAAACAAGCTCAGTTCAATTTACTTGTTTTTTAGGGAAAGAACAAATAGACACAAATAGAAAACTGAACTTCCCAACATACAGAACATAGAGTTTTTCTGTGCAGTATGTAAAGAAGTACTTGATTGCTTTTATCTAGCAGTTCCATACCGACACCACTCTGAGAAGGATCTTTCTTTAGCTTCCTGCCAACTTCACTCCAGTGTGTTACAGTGTATTGCATCAGTAATGGAAGAAGAAAAAAAGATAGAATAAAAACTTCAAAAGATTAATTAGTTTCTTATTCTGTCAAACACAATATTCTGAATTCGGCTATCCGCAAACAGAAGAAAATGGTTAAAAGGCCTGATTGATGGTGTTTGTGAGTCTGCATGATGCTGTCAGAGGAGCTTTAAGTTTCTTTACAACACTTATCTACAGAGACCAACATTAATAAAGGCCGCTCGCTGCACCTCCGGGGCAGCCGGCTTATCTGAAAGTGATACACTGACTGCAGCTGAACAAAGAAGAAGTTAGGTAGCTACTTTTTATGTACTACACAGCAAAGTCTAAAATAAAATTACAGCACAAATACTGGACACTCTGAAGAGATTCATTTAGATTACTTAAATTTAACAGTGCGTAATAAAGACCTAATAAATATCTGAATTGCTGATGTTAAGAAACTTTGTGTTTTAATGAGGTGGTTGTTGCCTTCGTAAAAAATCTTTGTGCTCCTGCTATAGCTATTTTTCAATATAAGCAGTAGAGAGGTTGTTTTTTTTTACCCTTTTAAATGTTCTTGTAAAATTTGCGATGCTTGTAAAATTGTTTATCCTGCTAATATTCTTACCCAGTTAAGGGATAGATAAGTTTCCTTTTACAACACTGCTCAATTTTTATTTAATATCTCAATATTGAGAAATGGACACCAGTGTTCAGAGATCATTGAGAGAGTGAAACAACACAATGCAATGTTCCCCAAAAAATTAGATATGAAAAAAAAAGAGCTGCAAAAACATTTTGATTCTGGAGCTAAAATTAACTCGGCACATTTGAAACGCTGAAGTTAACCGAGGTGAAATAAAGATTTCGCGAATGGAAAGATTTTGGTAATTGGTTTTGTAATATGGATAGTAAAGACAAATAAGCCTTGAGCCTCTATCGGATCATCTGCCCTCCGAGGAGCAGGATCCGGTGTAGGATTATGTCACCCTGGTTGTCATGTAGCGGTCAGGGTACAGCTCAAATCAATAGGTGAGTATGAGTGTATCCGGGCATAAGTTCTCAAAAATAGACTGGAAAAAAAAAAACTGTTCCTTGTTGAAAATAGACATGTGTCATTATGATAGTATGGTTCATTATTCAATACAAAAATATACATAAAGACTTACAAATTGATTGAATTAAACTCACAAAATAGTTTTTTAGGATTTTGTAAATGTCCATCCGCCTTACTTGAACAGCTGACACAGAACATATGCGACAAATATCTTTTACAACTCAGGCCGGTGGGCCACTAGAAAAACTACAAGACAACTACAGCTCAGTCTCAAAGGCAAAACTAAGAAAAGCCAAGAAGCAAACAAAATGTGAATAAAGCAAAGCATAAACATAAATTTACAGCAGCTATGTGTCTCCAATGATTCTCTTTGGACAACAAACAGGAAGCCCCGAGGCCGTGAGGAACTTGCTAAAGAGAGATGCAACACACCCAGAGCACCTGCTCCTACAGCAAATGCATCTTGCTGATAGCTGTTGATGCGGACATAGTTGCCATGGGCAAGTCCAGATTGCCTTACTCAACAGGCCTGCAGGGCGTGGTGGGTGAGAAAAGTAATAGCACAACTAAAACGTCCTGCTGTTAATGGTCTATATCTTGATCGCTATCGCCCGCAACAGCTGGATGCCAATTCTGGCTGCCGGAAAGACAGTGTGGATTCTCCTTGTCACTTTTTAATTGGAAATTTGAGCCAGGACTATTTTTGTCAGTACAGTAAGTTTCAGTGTGGATCTCACATATAAGACATATAGACAGGGCAGCGTGGTATCGCCAAAATCAAATATCACTACATTTCCGACCAGATACCTCGATATCGATAGTCAATGGTCAATATTGTAGGGATGACTGTTAATGTTTTAACAGAATATTAACACAATAAAATGTTTGATAAATAACTAGCAGTAATATGGATATAAATGACAAATAATAAAACAGCCAGAGAAGTCTGGTGAGCTCAGAAAATTACATCACTTTTCCCTGAAGCAGTCTTTAAAACCAAGAAAAGAACACACTTATTCCAATATCCAAAACCTAAGATGACATCGATTCTTATATCACAATATCGATATGATATTGACATGTTTCCCTGTCCTTCATGTAGGTACAGAAAAACAACATCTTTAAGAGCTCCTTTGTCCATTTTGAGCAGTTAAGCAGGTCGTGAATCTTTTAAGAAGTACTGCAAGCATCAAGGAAGAAAGTTTAACACTAAACTTGTGTATATAATTTGTTCCCCTTGAAGACATCCTTTCTGATGACTTAAGTCGTACCATGCCACTGAGACCCTGAGAAATCCCAGGTATGCCATTCATTGACAGCTGCCACATGTGCTGCGGAGCCCACGAGGCTTTTGCTCTGAAGGAGCAGCGACTCCATGAATCGGCTTTGTGGGAACTTCTATTTAGTTCGCTCAGAAAAACAGACTTTGTAACTGACATGAAAGCTCAAGATCCTTCTCTGCAGAGCTTCCTGACTTTCATTCAAACAATAAAAACAAAGAGTCAAAAGTAAGTTGCTCTTGAGAACACGCACAAACGCCTTAGACTTTCCATGCACAGAAAAGTGCAGATTTTTGACATATCTAAGAACACGTGGTGGTGCCACCAGCATACAGATGGAAGAGTTTAATACTAGATATCTCGGTTGTGTTTTTTACCCCAGTTCTTTCTTGCTCGAAACAATTTTTATTCCTGCTGAAGTCAAATCTCTGTTCTCCTAACTGTTCCCAATAATTGTATAAGTCAAGTTAATTAACATTGCCAGGTGCACAAGCCAATTTTTCAAATTATAATTCAGTACATCAGCTAACACTACAACCTTGGATTGTGAATGTGATGACGTTCACAATCCAACATGTCCATAATGCAATGCTAACATGCTACTGCTAAGAAGGGATAATATCGGTCACGGTCACCATCTTAGTTTAACATGCTATTTGCTGAACAGCACTGAACAGAAAGCCCAGCTGAGGCTGATGGGAATGTCATAACTACTAGAGGTATTTATTTAAACTGATGAACCAAAGGAGGATGGCAGAATGTCCATCAACATCATTTTAATTCGGCCTGTGAGGATATGAATGTCTATCAAATTTTGAGATGAGATATTTCTTTTAAATCCACAAATGTGAATCTCATTGAGGCAGAAGAAAAAGAAAAAAAAAATCACCAAGGTCATTAGAATAAATCATGTCAGAATCATCAACCTGTTGACATCACCGACTAACACGCAGACTGATTGACACGGTTGTCTACAGAACCCGGCTAAAAAAAATGTTTGACACTACATAAAGGCATCATATAAAAGGACAGGTTACACGCCCTTACTATAAAACGAGGTGTAGAAAAAGGCCTAACTTATTGTTGCAACACAAGGCAACACTGATTTTTAAAAGAAGGTGAAAAAAAAATATTTATTAAGCCTGTTGCTAGGTAAACCAAAGAAGCCTCCTGATGCGATCTATTTTAGTTCATCCTTTGAAACCACTAGAGCATAGACAGCAAGGTACAACTAAATAATCATAATGGACATTTTTAAAAAGCTGATTAACTCAGCAGCTTGCTTTGTTCAGGGAAAAAACCAAGAAGTGTAAGAGGACAAGCAAACACTCCCCAGAGATTTTCACTATTATCCTTGTTTCTCTATTTTCAGTCTTTGATATCTCCCAACATCTCTCTTCGCTACCTCGTCTCCACACTTCTGTGACAGAGTGGAGGGTAATATTTTTTTTACATCTAACTTTTATAACTCCGATGACATTATGGAAACGCTGTCAGCACCACAATAATTAAGAGGTCAAATGGAGAGACGCAAAAACAGGTGCCTTTTCTTTTGTCTCGGTTTAATGTCTAAATTAACTGGTCAGGATTTTATTTAAAGTGCCTTTTAAATTTTGGTTGCTCATAATAAATACACAGTCTTTGCTAAGAGCTGCAGGAGACCAATGAGATATGATTTAAGATCGAAAGATCCTCAACACTGAGTAACCTAACTGGGGGCTTTAAATGGAAACAGCAGTCGAAGTGTAATGTTGCATCTCTGAAGGTCTCGAAGTTGTCCAGGACTTCAGACCAAAATGTTACAGATATATATTGTAATGTCAAAAGGAAACAGCAAAAGCTACTAAAATCAACTTCAGCAAATATCAAGTGGACTTTGAAGTATTTTAAACTTTGAGAAAAATACTAACTTTCTAATATACAATTTAAAGTGACGCCAGCAAATGATAATCAATGTTAAATAAATGTACAGATACCCAATTTATTCACATCTTACTAAGTTCATTTTAGTATGATATGATTGACTGTGAAATAACTATTTTATATCAATGGAAATGTGAAGGTTGAACCAACATGTGAATGTGCTAAAGCTGACTTTAATCTCGATGTTTGTGCGTTCATTCAGTGACGATGCATTCAAAGGGCTTATGTCTTTTAAAATCTGCCGTGGACTCCTGTGGAAAGCAGCTTACTTGACACGGTAATCGCATTTCATTAATATCAAGTCATTTTGCTGATTTAATTCACCAAGAAAGTCAAAGTAGACTTTTTACACAAGCAGCGGTGCTGTTACAGCTCCAATCAGGCAACATCATTTGCTTAACTAAGGTCATAGTTAGAGAGCACTGATGTTTTGGGAACTGCTTCAACCCTAAATTTCCCAACCTAATATACAGAACTGTAGATACTTATGCAAACATATATCCCAAACAATAAGACAATCCTGTAAAGTAGACATTTTTTTAAAGTAGGAATTTGAGTTGTAATTCAAGCCACAGAAAAATATGTTTTTCAAAATTTTCATACGTTTATCTAAAAACCAAACCTAAAAATAGGCTCAATAGTTACAGGCTTTTTAAGGTTGTATGTTGGTGTCCGCCGTCTGCCATGGGTGGAGCCGCGGCATGCGGCCCTTCTGTCTACGTGCGAATAAAAAACGACGGACAAAAGGACAAATCCGTCTTCTCATAAGTGTTGTGTTTATATCCATTCTCACTGATACAATTCAGGCAAAGTAAAAGAAAAAAAAAATCAATCATGTATGCAAGTTCAATGCAAGTTATCGATAAAAGTAAAATATTATGCTAATTTGCAACATTTGTTATGAAAAAAAAAACTGGGGTCAATTACCAAAAACAAGCATTATAAAGGTCACTACATTAGTATGAATTTACAATTCATCAGAAAAAGTTTAAGTCAGTTGTGAATGAGAAAAGTAAATGTTTAATTGTGCTAACAAAATAGAATAAGAAGCCAAGTAGCTTTGAGGTTTGATTTGACTTTTTTTTTCTTTTTTTTTTTAAAAAGGAGCAGTTACACAAAGCAACAACCACCAAGGTGAAACGGGGCGAGAGTGTACAATGACCTCTGACATTTTAAGATCTGCGGTTAAACCGAACCCAAACTGCGTGGATGACTGACTATGTGCAGTACTCACCCGTCTGCGGCAGAAAGGTAAACCCTGAGCAATGATGTTGATGCTAAATATCTTGAGTACTTTCTGAGGGGGTAATGATTCCTTGGTGACGTCCTTAGGGTCTGCCAGGTTGAGCGCTTTGCTCTCCAGCGGGACATGCAAAGTCTTCTCTTTTCCAGAGGCGACATTTGGCATCTTTTTCCGAGCACCAGACGACGAGAAACGGGGAATAGGGCAATGCCGCAGCATTGCAAAAAAAAAGAAAAAAAAAGAAAAAAAAAAAAGAATTGTTTTTAAAAACTGTCTAATGGATCATGTCCCAGAAGGAGCTCTGAAAGCTGACCGACTAATGTCGCATGAAGATAGCCTTTCTTAAATAACTATACTACCTTCCTTGGACCTTCAAACCATTGTGCGGATGTATCAAAACTCCACTCGCTGAGCTCCTTCCTACTCAACTCACCCCACTGCTGCCTGGCACCCTTTAAAATATCTCTCGGGTGTGAGGTCACTGTTGCACCCAAGCCAGGCGGAGCAGCAGCTGTCGGGGCCTGAACAGAGGATGGACCGACTCAGCCTCACCCCCCTCAGACCGGCACTGTGGAATCTGCTCTCATGACCCCTCGGCGGTGGAATGTGTACCAGGAGTCGTCCGACGCAGCAAATGTGTCCGGGGAGCTTCCTCATTGTGGTCGTTCTCTGACCCCCTTCAGGTCCTCCCAACTTAGAGGCCTACATCAGTACTGAGCCCAGTTAAATTTACCCCATGAAAACTATCAGCATACAACAGAACGGCAGATTACTATATCCTCGTCCGAATCATATTCGTCAAGGTAAGTGTTGAAGCTGGGATTTGTAACATGCTAACCTTCTCTGACTCTGCCATGAACCCGGGTATTAAGGAATGTCAATAACTCCGTTTGGGTCAGCAAAGAGGCTGAGGATATTTCAGGAGCCGATCACAGTTGTCCAATGTTAGTATGTGTGACACATATGCTTAAACAAGGATTCACTTCACCAGTATCAAGAGGGACGGACTTTAAAGTCTACTCATGTATTTTCACATGAAGCTACAAAGACAGAAGCAGCAGCAGGATGCCAGTGTTTTTCAATCAAAACTTGATCCACAGCAACACATTAATGTCAGAGATGCAAAGGTAGGAAAATGTGTAGGTGCAACAGTGGGCGGTTGAGAAAAATGCAGTTTCTGCTGGTTCCCCCCCCAAAAAAGAAAGAAAATTAAGATGCAGCAGAAAACAGCTGCCAATCAGCACTGAATATGTATGAATCTACAGACTCAGCGAGAGACAAAAAATACAACTTTCCTCTGTGAGCATTTAAATGTCCGAACACATGGTAACAAAAGACCTGGAGGGCTTAACTTCTCTTCTATTCTCACATCCTCCATTGTCTGAGGAGGATTACAGTGCCTGAACATCCGTCAGAGGACACTGAGGGCCCTGACACGCCAGTCCGACAGGCGGACCGGTGGACGCCATTGAGTGCCGGTGGCGGACCAACGCCCACAGTTTTAACAGTATGTTCAGCACAATTGAAGCAGGTTGGTGCCTTATCGACAGCTGTTGGACTAACGGCAGTCAGCCAGGCAGAGATAGCTGCGATCGAAGATTCGGCCTGGTAAATCAGGGATTTTACCATTTGGAGAAGTTTTAACTTATTTTTTATTTTCCGCCCCTTCATCAGTTAAAATACCATGTTAGAGAAGCACAGGACAACAAGGACACAATTTCTTTTCAATCACAAATCTTAAATTAGTTTTCCATAATGGCAAACAAGTGCATTATTGTGTTTCTTTTTTACTGCAGTTTCTTTGGATTGTAATAATGGGGTACTATTACAGTTCTTTTCAACTAAACTGACTCAGCTGCTGACATGATGCCATGATTCTTATGCGAATAATAAGTGAATATTGATCAGAGGAACTGCAACTGAGAACAGTATACGGGAACAACACTGAAATTGGCAGTCTGACAGTAACATAATAGAATACACTTAAAAAAAGAAAGAACTTGTCATCTTACAAACACGACCACATCTGTGTTTCAATTGGCAAACTGAGCACATCTGCCCAATCAAAGTCCCATGTCTGCTGGATTCAGCTGGAGTTTGCAGCCCAACAGGAAATGCAGGCTTGAATTTGTCTGTCATGCATTTCAATAAAAATCTATGTGAGCAAGCAAATATTCATAGGAAGGAAAAGTACTGTGACCGCACCTTAAAAAAGGCACAAAACAAAAGTGCATGTCAGTTAAGAGCTTATCAACTGCAATATCCAAGCGTCCAGCTTGTAAAAATTAACATCCGTCCATCTTTGTTGGCACGGTGGTGCAGTGGTTAGCATTGTCGCCTCACAGCAAAAAGGTTCAGGGTTAGAATCCAGTCCTGGGCCTTTCTGTATGGAGTTTGCATGTTCTCCCTGTGCTTGCGTGGGTTCTCTCCGGGTTCTCCGGCTTCTTCCCATCACCCAAAAACATGCACCTCAGGTTGGTTGGCGCCGCGGTCGTGGCAGCCTGTTGCAGCAGCTCCCCCTCGGGATGCTGCTGTAGCGAAAGAATTTCCCCTCAGGGATTAATAGAGTACAATAAAAAATTTAAAAAAAATAAAAACAAGGGCTTCAGGTTTAGCTTGGTGTGTCAAGGCCATAAGGGGCCCCCATGTCCTCCGAAACAATAGATAGAAAGTACCATCTTTCAAATGAGCAGTGACGAGGACTGAAATTCAAATGAGGGAACGAGCTACAAGGCAACATGTTTCTGTACAGTCTTTCAACCAAACTGTCTCACCACTAGAAATAGATGTTGGATAGTTGTTAAGTACTCTAAAATGATAGGTACTATTGAGTCAGTCACCTGAATCAAGGAATGAATGTTCCCTGGAGAACATGAATAAACTGCTATTCCCATTACTGCAGAGTGTGAAACAACCAATGAGGCATCAGTGAGCTGCTGCTTGTTTCTGAGATGTCCCAGGACTTGTAGAGGTTATTTGAGCTTTCAGACTAATCTTAGGCCATCAAGCTATGTGAAAGACACCCTATTCCAATCTGCTACAACGTGATCGCCCCAAAGTAACTTGTTAAATTGCAAGCCATGCAAGAGCATTTAACTTTAACTTGCCCTTTACTCTTGGTAGAATATTTTCCTTAATTATTATTGTGCCATTTTCAATCAAATGATCCAGGAAACTTCTTTGATTTCATATCAGTTCGCTTTCCCACGACCAAGAAATCCCAAACCAAACCCAAAGGAGATTCCTCAAATGTAAAAGGGGAATACAGTTTGGGAAGTTCCCACAATGTTTCAGACTTTCTGATATAAAAAGGGAGCTGCGCTTAAGTCCTCACATGACAACATATAATGTGTTGTGTCTATTTTCGGAGATTTACAAAGACAGAAACATACAGTTGTGCTGAGCTTTACAGTAATCCAAACCTACCCAAAGGTAAAAGATCAATGGCCATATTAAAACCACCAACAACAAACCACTCTAATATTTCACATCATTTTTTTTTTTTTTATGGTCACAAAGTTACTATTGTACAAGCTCTCCACATGCCCACGAAGCACACTGACAAAGCTATTGTAGGGGCAAATTGTTTTGTCTGCCATTCTTCCCCTGTATTAGTGTGCGGTCACTGAGTTTGCAATCCCTGATAAGACATCCCAAGACTGCAGGGGCCAGAGGTCAAGAATGATTGGCTTCTAGTAACTCAGTACACTTTCAAATCACTCCTGGCTTCTCAGGACAACTGAGATGACAGGGTATAAATGTAGACGCACATTTTGTGAAAGAGAGAAACTGTGGGTCCCGCATGTGCAGTGAACAGTTATCGACAAGGAATCTTCAACAATAGCTTTGGTGATTTTCTTTACCGTCAACAAAAGAGGAAAATTAACAATGAACCGAATCTACTGAACGGTGTTTTCTGTAGAGCAACCCCCTTTAGAGACATGGAGTCGATCAGCCCGACACAGACCAGCTCACTTGCAGTTTGGACAGGGCATAAATCCTCCCTAAATGCTGCCAACTTCCTTCAGATCCCATCACAGCAGTTTAGGAGAACATGAGGTGACTTTGTGAAAAGAAACTCTTTTTATAGACTCAATCAGATGAAATATAAATTACATTTATTCTTACTGTGCCCCGATGACAGAAAGCAATCAGCCTTTTAATTTAGGGATAAGAGATAATAATATTGGAGGTGAAAGTTCCACAACTGCAAACCATAATGTAGAGAAAAAGTAGCTCTGGACGTGCAGCAGGGGGAGTTTTATCACCTTTAAACATCCATATAGTGTATCTATGATAAAAGTGAAGTTTTCCTGGTTGAAAATAAAAAAAAATTTGGTAAAAAGAATTACATTCTTCTCATCTTTTTCACCCTTACAGTGTCTCTACATTAGTCAACAACAAAGCTACATCCTCTGCCAAACACCAGAGGCTTTACTTGTTAAAGCAAACATGTGAACGCTCCCTTAACTGAACTGTGTCCATGTCAGGTAAGCAACGGATCATTACTGAGTAAAGGTTGTGTTTCGGTGTGGGCTGAGCTGCAAACAACAAACACAACCTGAAGGCCATGGAGTATTGTATGTCCATGACCTTCAGACCAATGCCTCCCTCTGGTGTCAATGACTGGGACAACTATGCTGCACTGCACACAAGAAAAATGTAAAAAAAAAAAAAAAAAAAATCTTATTGTGGCACCAACACAGAACTCAAATTTCCCTTTGTGACTGTCCCTGGAATATTATGAATAACCAAGCATGCCTTTCTTCATCAAGTCTTATCATTGAGTCAGTCATAGCTGCAAAATGCACATAAATATGACTGGTTTCTGAAAAAGCATTAACTTTGCTTCTTGGACGTGTCTGACACACAGGGATTGTCATTGTACACACAACGTGTAGGTGTACTGTGACTTTACGTTCTCTGGACAGGCAAATGCTTTAGCTCCATGTTTCATTGTGGCCGAAAAGATGAAGACAACAAACATGCTGAGAAGGCATGTATGGAGGGCGCACGCACGCACACACACACACATGTAACACCAGAAGAGCTTTCTTTTATCACATTTACAGATCCTAACGAATGTGGAAACCTGGGTCATTACTGAAGTGCCATTTTTGAGCAAAGCTTGGTAAAGTCCTTTTTATGAGTCAAAACAACTGGGGATGTTGACGTTAATTAGCCCAACATTTGTGTTTAAGCAAAAGGATGGTTTAAAAAATGTTAGGGTCTGCAGGAGGTGTAGATGAAAAGCAGCCAGACTGACTGCAGCTTGACTGGATGACCGATCAAACGCAAGCAGCAGTTAGTGGAAAGCCAGTGAGATCTTTGTTACCTCTGTGACCTTTTTCTGTTGTTGTTGGTTGGGGCATATGCACACAATGGGTCACGTTCCCAGGAATGCATGTGTTTAAAAAATTATGCCTTTCGGAAACGTGGAAGACATATCCATAAACTAGTAAGAGCTGAAGGTGACTGCAATGAAGGTCTGGGAGAGCATCACCAGAGAAGATACAAAGCGTCTGCTGAAGTCTGAGGGTCAAAGACAATTCTCCACAAACTATTAAATATGAGGATTTTGATTGACTTGGTGTGCATCCGTCTAATTACTTTTGAACTTTGGGAATTGTGTGGTGGTTATCACACAGTTCTTTCTATACGTATGTAAACCTACTGAGATTAAAGCGGAGATTTGGCAATTTAATGCACTATCAATTAATTATTCTAACTGAGTGTGGAACACTCAAGGATACAATGAGAACAAGTTCTCTTGTCAGACAACTGTCAGCGTGGAGCGCTGCCCGGGTGTGTGAATTGTTGTGAGAATAAGTTATCCTTTACTTTTTGTTGTTTTGATGTATTAAATTTTTTTTTTTTAAATTAAAGAAATCAAAGAAAGACTACTGAGCAACAAACAATCAATATTCAATGTCCATTGGAGGTGCATCAGTATATAATGGCCTCTATTAAAAACAAAAATTGTTATCAATATATATTGGTGGTGACTCAAATGAGTTGCCTCCACGTGGGAGGATGAGAACACTGGTCCTTTGTGGCTCATCTCTTCCTGTGTGACAAGGCCAGCGAGTGGGAGATACCACCTACAATAAGCAGGCTGCCTTTTCTTTGGAAATCTATTTAATTGGTGGCAATAGACTGTGACGTGTGTGTGTGTGTGTGTGTGTGTGTGTGTGTGTGTGTGTGTGTGTGTGTGTGTGTGTGTGTGTGTGTGTGTGTGTGTAAAGAGAAATGGGGGACTGAATTTAACTGAGTTTTCTGGCAGTGTTATTGCT
Source organism: Embiotoca jacksoni (assembly GCF_022577435.1). NCBI lineage: Eukaryota > Metazoa > Chordata > Actinopteri > Embiotocidae > Embiotoca > Embiotoca jacksoni. Next base: position 15,346,843 of record NW_027185392.1, read on the forward strand.
CATTCCGTCTCAAACAACAATACATAAACTTTGTGCACATATGGAGAAGACTGCAGTACCATGTACACACATTAGTGTACAGTAGTGTTAGTAAGTAAAGGATTATTAATATTCTCACAGTTTAGACACATATTGTTCAATAAATTGTATTACTCTAGTTGTAACAACAGAACAGCAGGACAGGACATATCATTTAAACCTTGCAGACATTTTGGTGTCTTCAAGGCCATTAACCCACAGGCATCAGGAGGAGAGATTCTTTCTGTCATTATTATTCACAAAGGAAAAAGGTTTTTCATGTGGGTGTTTGGAAAGAGGCGGCCAAGTTAAAAAAAAAAATATGACACAGCACAACAACAAAAAGTTGGAATAATGAGCAGGATACAAATAGATGAGATTAGACTTTGCCTCCATAATGCTCAGATGTACATATTATCATCCAGAAAGCTGAACTGTGGTGCTAAATAGGTAATTTGTCTTTTCGTTGAGACAAAAAGTTCTTTAAATGTAAATTTAGACCACCACATGACAGTATTAATGTTCTTTTATCTCCTTTTGTTCCTTCTTCCACTGTTCGAATCAGTGTACACTGTCCTCATCCTGCTTTGCCTTACCAGAGCTCTGCAGATCCTTTAGCAACCAAAGGTCTCTGATGAGTCATTATGAGACATCTAATCCTGTAAGATCACATAATGCCTTAGTCATTAGTGATGAGTGATATGTTCAAGTGAATTCAGAGACGGACAAGCAGCAATGTGCTGTATGGAGCCTTAAATGGGAATATCATGTTCCTGTTTATTCTTATCTCACACTGAAATAGTTCAATACATCTTAATAACACTTCAAGACGGTGGGTTTGGTTACAGTTTGGAAACAAATACTTTTAAAATGTGCCTCTCCCTCTGGGCCCTGCTTGGTCATATCACTGGGTCTTTTTTCCCCCCATTTAAAAGCTGTTAAAGTTGAACTCTAAAAATTGTTTGTCTTGGAAAAATGACGTATTGCAACTTGAAAACAGCAACATCCTCCACTGCTAACTGCACATCGTTCATGCTGTTTTATGGAAATGAGATGATTGGAACATACAATAGCGATCAAATGTCTGTTGTGCAACAAGGTTATGATGTTAATTCTAAGCTCACCAGCCTTTCTGTCCAAGCACAATAATGGCTTTCCAATCCAAGCAGTTACAGTAATAGCAATTACAACAATAGTGGTAACTGTATATTCACCGTTTCTGGGGACTCCCACTGAGCTGTGTTTTAATGGTCTCCACAGTAAGAGTACTAACGTCATACTTCAGACAGCATGCTTTAAATCGCAGCATGTGCAGTTATAAATAATTTAAATGTATCAAACTTTCTTATTTTTACATTTACTGAAAGAATTTAAGGGAATGATATTTTCATTAGGAATGGTGGCATTAACAATTTTCTGTGAACATGAATGTGTTTTAATAACCTTTAACACTTAATTTAAACAACCTTAAACATTACACCTGCCAGTGTCAAGTAGCCTGCTTTCCCACACACTAATCTGTATGACATTATGCAGATATGAACACCAGCCCAGTGGCTACAAGCCTCATGTTAACCCGACACCGTATATTCTGCCATTCAACACGTGAGAATACGTGATACGTGTCCCTTTCAGTGCATGTACCTTTGAATAGAAAGGCACGTGCTCAAAATGTAAACCTGAATGAAGTTTTGACTCAACTCCAGCGTATCTTTGCACTTTGAGCCAGCAGAGATGTTAATGCACAGCCTGCATATACATTCATGAAGCTCTAACAGGCCAAGTGATGAGCACGACCCGGAGTATCACCCTGTTGGCCCGGGATCAAAAGACAGGAGTGTTAAGTAAGAAGAGCAGGTGGAGCCTCTTATTCGGGTGACCTGAGCCTACAGCACCTGGAGCCTGAGAACACAATCATCCACACAGAGGGCATGCCAAGACGCCCACGGAGCGCTGAACACCAGCATACTTTAAAGCTTCATACATATACAGTAGATCCTGAGGGTTTGCACACTTCCGCCACACATACGGCACATGTACACATTACCGCAACCCGACAACATTCTTAGTCCAAACATGGGCACCGATCCTCCAATGCAATGCTGTTGACACATGCATACTCTCCGAAAGCTGTCAACATGCTCAGGTCGTATATTTGCAAGACATATATATATATATATATATATATATACACACACACACACACACACACACACACACACACACACACACACACACACAGCAAAATTACATCTGTTATAGGTGTATGACGTTCATCTATCTTCTACAAGTGCTACTCTTGTAAAGCGTTAGTGCTGTATAAATCTGTTTTCTTACTTAAAAAGCGATTTCAAGGTTTTACTGAAAACAAAGATCACAGATGATGAATTCATATTTTTAAGCTGATGGTTTCTACTACAGGTGAAATGTTTGACCTCGAAAATTTGTCTCAAACCTGTCAAAAGCAACCGGGATTCACAAGGACACAGTCTGCTAATAACAGCAAGAAACAGATGAAATACAAAAAACTATTTAAATAATTTATCTTTTCTTAAACCTGCACTGTGGAACGTTTAATGATAGGCTTTATCAGCATTGTGTGAACTCATTTGTCTCGTATGTAAGAGACATTCATTTAGATGTAAAAATCCTGTGCTGGTTTAGTTTACTGGGCTTTTTCACTAACATATTCTTCTTTATGTGCGCAAGAGTTATATTATTAATTTCAGATCACACAAGTTGCAGAAATGCCTCGAAGAATATATTGATATTGTTTAACTCTTAGTGCATTTTTGCTCCTTAAACTGCCCCAAGTCAACTCACAAAAAAAAAAAAAGGCAAATGTAGTTTGGTAGCAGCAACCCTTCAGCACAGGACCAGATTACATTTCTGTCAGTATGACTGGATATGCTGTCAAATCGAGGTTTATGGAGTTAGTTTTACAATCAGGCTTTGTAGATCATTTTTAACATCTTTTATGGCTCTTTCCAGTTTTATTGCATCTACATCATGTTCCACTTATGATTTTTTTTTACCACTTGTGTCATAATGTAAACTATTTTATTCCTTTGTCTGACTGATCACATCTAGTTTTTTCTTATCTTGTTTTCAGCAAGTTCTAATATTTGACACCACGTATATGTGTGTCAGAGAAATTCTGTGTAACCAGGTGTCAAATATAAGGAAACTGCTCAGGAACAACAGAGTAGTGATTTAAAAACAACGATTTGCAGACATTTCATTATCTAAAGTTTTATATTTTTCACTTGAACTGTTAACAAATGTCAACCCGATCTTTCTGCTCCACCTACTAATTCCAAGCATACAGCATCCGCAGCTGAACAAAATGTGTGCATCCAACATCAAAGCCAGCTGGCTCACCACGACACTAAGACCCTGACAAACCTATCTGACAGCTGTGTCAGATGGTGAGAAGCACCGAAGAGCAAATTCAGGCTAACTGCTATATTTAGGACAATATAAGCAGGGGCAATATCTGCATCAAAGGCTCGATCACACACAACATCACACTACTGTATAGTGACACACTGGTGTGACAAATAATACAGGAAACAAGGTTGCCAGTTCAAGAGGCACATTCTCTTCAGCAGCAATAATAAAACGATGTGGAGCTCCCCATTGTGAGACGAGCAGCATGATGAGACTACAGGCAGAACGTAAAGTGGGATACAAGAGGATAAAACATGGCTCAGGAAACTTGTATTGAATAATACAAATTATGAAGATCTGTATCATATTATTTTGGAAACAAAAAGGAAACTATACATACAGTCCCTCCAGTAAATCGTGAATAATTAACGCAAATTCAATCAATCTTTGTGGGAGCTTTCAATTTTAATAAATTCCCATAGTTTTTCAGCAAAAAATGTCATCAACAGATGCTTTGCTAAAAGTATTAGGGCATAAAGTAGTGTTTAAAAGTAAAATTTTGTTTGATTAACAAAAATAAATACTCATTTTCAGTCAGCAAGCCTCTGCTCTCTCTACTCCCATCAACAAAACAAAGTTGTGGGAAAAGTGGTCTTATTAAAATGAGGAATACTGTATGTTAAAATACTTTTATACACATTTTAAGTTGTAAAAGACTGCACTTTGTTTTTGTGCACATAATAGTCCTGTGTGTTAAATTAATATAAAGTAAACAGCATCCAAAGCATTATTTTTATTTTTTTTTTGAAAATCTGTACCAAAATTGAGTATTTTTGTTCACACTAATTACAAAAAACCTCCATGAAATCCTAGAGGGACTGACTACAGGTTAAACCAAGTTAAAACCAAACACTTGATTAATGCGGCTGATGCTGCACAGAGGTGTTTTCTTTTATTTATAACAGAGCCATGCCACCATCTGTTGAACTGATCCTGCTACTCCAACAGCTCAGCCTGTTATAAACAATGGTGTCTGGATGGAGACATCCTTTTTTTGGCCTAAATATATACTTATATTGCCTTTCAGTGACCCGTCAATACTAAAAGATGTCAGCCCTCTGATATATTGGTTTGCTTGTAAAATAAAAAAAAACACGTCAGTGCATTCCAATCAAACTGCAATATACGACCGTCATCCCGAGCTCCTAGAAAACTTCCTGGCGAGCTCCATTTCTGCCTTTCAAATATAAGTGCTGTGAAGGCCACTGAAAACATACTCAAACAATCATGTCATCCGTCATCACTGAAACAAGACACCGGCATTAGCGTTGAAACCCTGGTGTCTGTGCTACATCAAAGCCTTTTAAATCTGGTTCAGAGCATCAAGTGCGCCCTCGTTTCCAGCTTCAGTCATTACTCATCATGTCAGCCGTCAATAAGTGAGGCTTGAATCTGCTTTTACCAGGTCTTATCACAGCTTTTCTAGTTGTATATATGAATGAAGTGCGGGATCTGTGAGTATGGATATGATAAACTTAAGCCTTTATCACAAACTACTTAACAAAATGGTCCTGGAATAAAGCATGTGAATAAACTGAAGAAATTAAATACTTACTCTTACTCATCATTACTTCAGGTGACAATGTAAGTCACATGCACTTAATATTACCTTTCCATTAAAAATGTATTTACATAGTATTCATTAGCTTTAATCATCCAGCATTGTGCGGTAACAGCTTTTTGTTAAATAAAACTTGCTTTGATTGTTTGTGCTCAGGATTACCACTTCTGACAAAAACAATCTACAGATGGATGACAAACTAAAGGCAAAACTTAAAGATGTCGGTAACATAAACTGCTCCAGTGCTACTCTGAAAGATCTTCTTCCAGCTCCAGTTTGTATTTGAGTCACAAGTTTCTCTGAAAGATGCAGTACTCACTGACATCTAAAAAAAAAAACCTCAGACAACAAATGGTGTTGCTCTGAAGATATTTCTAGAGTTTCCCTTTATGATAAAAATCTTTTTAACCTGTTTTTTTTTTTAATTGCAACTCCATCAGCTCTCATTTTATTTTTGGATGAGAAAACAGTTTTATCATGCAGTTTCCCACGTCACTGGGCCTTTGTACTTTTTCTAATACATATTCCTTATTTTGTGAGTTATTGTGGTGGTAGGGGAACACTGTCAAACATGTAGGTCCATAATCTCCCAGAAGCGTTCAACTGAGCGGACATCAGATGACTGTGAAGGTCAAGGCGCAGGATTAACATTGTTTTTATACTTAAACCTGAGGATGAGGGCCCTGATACCCTGGAGAACACCACTCCAAACAGGAGAAAAATGTTTTGTGATGACAGGATAAAAAAAAAAAAATTCCCAGAATACATTTGTACTGACTTGCAGGTGGATCCAAACCATACTTAGAAGCATGTTCATCCATCCTCCATATTTTAGGTTTTGAAGGAGCTGCCATCCAGATTAACATGCTTTACTAACAGATTTGCCTCTTCTATTTTGACTCATACAGGAATTAGGGTATGAGTTCTGTGCTAAATATTTGACAAGGTGTAATACAAAATTAGGTAAAATCATGACAAGCTCAATACGAGCGAGGAAGTGCAGCAACAAACTACACATGTCCATGTAGGAGTGTGAATAAATGCATGAGGTCCATGCGGGGACGGGAAGAAGACTAAATCTACTGCTTTGCAACAAGGTCTGTGCTCCAGCATAAGTGGAGCTCACTCAAATTAATTATTGTTTCCTAATGCCACATTTCCCCTCAGTCCAGTCCCAGCTGTACTCTCTGCTGACCCATCCTGTACAGGGCTCTCCACAGCCTCTAGGCCTACCTACTATAAGCAGTCCCACCATATGTGTCTTTAGCTTTCATGTCCACTCACTTGTTCAGGTTTGTCATTTTAATTTGTAATCTTATGAGCTTTGTCAAACATGTAATGCAGCTCCTGATAACCAAACAGTTGGCAGTAACACGCTTATGCCACAAGATGGAGCTGCTCACTTAAATATAAAACCATCTCCTGTAAGTGTCACACTGTGGAGACTTACACAGTGATGTATGACTAATCTACCCACTGGCTGTTAGTAATTCCTCTGAAACTGTTGAAGAATCGTTTAAGGGTCCGTTAACCTAAATTGCATGCTTTGACACATAAGTGAAGTGACTTGTGCTGTGATTTGGCAAAACTCTAATTGAATTGATGTTCACAACACAAAAATCACAAAAATTACCATCACAAATTCTAACTCTTTTTCAGAGACAGTATCCCTCTGAATAATCTGCAGACCTCACTGAAAACAGTTAAAACAGGAACCATTTCTTCTCAAGAAAGTAGTTCCAGTGAACACAAACAGCTGTGCTTACCTTCTTGTTGGAAGAGCTTTGGTGTGTACATCCCGAGTCCACATTATTATTGGGGGCAGACACATTGTTCCTGAGAGAGGGAGACCGCAGCCCTTCCTCCCCTTCTCCTTCCTCCTCCTCCTCCTCCTCCTCCCTCCCACTCTCCGCCGAATGTTCAAAGTCATCACTGTCTTGGTCCATCTCCTCCTCGTCCTCATCCTCTTCTTCCTCCTCCTCGCCATCTTCCCTCTCCTCTTCCTCCCTCCCCTGCTCCTCCCCTCCCTCTGTCCTCTCCTCCGCCTCCTCCTCCTCCTCCTGCTGGCTGCTGCTGTTGTTGTTCTCCTCCTCCTCTTCCTCCTCCTCCTCCTCCTCGCCCAGCGGCTCACCTCGCAGCCGTCTCTGCTCTGCCCCCCACATCCATCGGGCTCCTTTCGCTCCTCCGTTCACTTCGTTTGGCAGGCCCTCTTCGTCTTCTTCGCCTTCCTCATCTCCCCGAGGGCCGTTGCTGGCTCCCGACTCGCTGGATGCCCACGGTTGTTCTCTCTCACCGTCAACCTGCAACACCTCAGGCTGTAAAGGGCAAATAAAAAAATACAATTTCTTTGAGGAATGATCTTCAACTTGCATAGAAGTCCCTGCTTGGTTACCAAAGTATTTTAAAATGTCCCCTATATATTTTCACAGATATCACTGTCTATTTTCTGTTTCAGATAGTTCTAATATACATACAAATCACTTTCTTGAATGTCCGTTAGTCTCACCCTTTGCTGCAGCTCCTCCTCCTCGACCACCCGGTTCATGTGCTCGTCCTCATCGCCCTCCTCTGCTGCCTGCTGGGGTGCCCGGGCTGTGGAGGAAGCGTTACCTCGCACTGCCGGACCCCCGGGCCCTCGACTCCGCCTGCTGCTGCTGCCCCCCGACAGCAGATCCTGGTTCATTTCCAAAAGCCAGCTTGCTACCTCCTGGACCTTCGCTAGGCTGTCTGAGGAGGAGAAGGGCTTGACATTCTGCAAGAAGACACACAAAAAAGCACAGTTAACACAGGGGTTTAAATTGTGTCAACTCTTTTCTTCTGTCCTCATTTATATCGTGTTTCTGAGGCACAAACAAAAGAACATGACTTTTGAAAATCATAGCAGACACCTTCTATTGCTGTCTGCGAATTAAAATAATGGACATTTAACATTTGCTCTCTGAGACACACTTGTGCAGCTCAGCATCAGACGAGAAAAAAAAATGGTGGGAGTGATTGTGTTTGGCATCAGATCACACAGCACTGGATGTTCTGCCTCAAATGCGGATGGCTGGGCAGAATAGCCTTGAGAGCTACTGGTGTTCCAACTTCCAACAAAGCCAACAAACAAAGACCAATCTGTGAAATACAAAAGAAAAACGTGGCTTAAATGTACCACAAGCTTGTTCAACAATTGCCTGAAAGATTTGCAAAGTCGACTCTTCAATCTATAGAAAAATAAAATCATTTCAATCTCTTGTGCTGCTGCTATAAATTTAAACATACTGAATAAACACATACGCTGCATCGCTTACCTCTGAAATATCTCAAATTATATGTATGACCAGCACCAGAGCTTTATCTCCAATGAAACAGCTTCTCCCTTTGATGCCGAGCAGCGACAGATGCAGCAGTACAGACAAGAATCCAGCTCACAACAGTTTCATCCACATTTCCTCACACTTACATGAAAGATACTCCATATTTGATACTACAGGACAGTAAACTACTAAAGTACAACCCTGTGCAACAAAAATGTTAACCGATTCAGAATTGTATCCGCTTGCAATAATTAAGTTAAATTACTTTTAGGAAACAGGACCAAAAGTAAAGCCTCAATGCAAAAAAAAAAAAGCGATTACACATTAAATTGCAAATTAAGGCTAATTTACAAAAGCACCTGTAAAATTGACAGCTTTCTCAGTTTTGTTCCGAGTTGTGTCTGATGGCTCCACATAGTAGGAACTACCATGTGACAAAGCAGATTGTGAGACTTCATGAAGATGAGAGTGCGTATAAGAGCAGCAGTTGTTAGCAGGTACAGGAAGAGCCATACTGTAAATAACAGAAGGCCCAGTGGTCGTCCTCGATTTTTTATTCATGTCGTCTTCCATTGATGGTTAACTGCTCCTGATGTAGCTCAAGGATTATCTGTGAAAATTGGCGTTTTTCAGTGATGCTCAGACAGTGGAAAGAACATTGCATGAAATCAGGTTTTACATAGAGAGTTCAAGAAGAAAACCACTGCCTACAAAACAGCACAAAGCTGCAAGATTCAACTTGAAAAGAACATGAAAAGAAGCCTGATGAATATTGGCAGCGCATTGTCTGATCACATAAAACCTAAATACATTCGTTTGGATCAGGTTTTGTTCAGAGTCCTGCATGTTTCACGTGGACCTGGACGATGCTACTATGGGGAGCGGCTGCACGAGTGCAAAAGAAGGAGGGGAAATTACACTTATAGTTAACACCATGAAGGCAAGTTTGTACACCCAAGCAAAAAATGAAAAGATGACTTCAAGTCTCACAAAGTGTGGAAATTTCAAACAATGCAATTATCCAAAACAATCATTCAGAAGTTTTTTTTTTTGTTTTTTTTTAAATCAGCAGGTCGAGTATACACGCTGACTTCAGTGTTTCAAAGTAAAAGGTAGAGAAATGTTTCCATGTGTCCACTTTCCCAACTTAAAATGTGTCTATCTCACTGCCTTGAGGCGACGAGGTCCACAGTCAGCTATATACAGTATATGGTCAAATTATTTTATAATCAATGTAGCGATGTTAATATAGAGTATTGGATTCCCCCATCATGTTTACATCTCCAAATAAAAAACGTTTTGTGGACAGAAATGTGTATTCCTCGTGATGCTGAATGTCCACTGACTCAAGTCTCTTCTGTCAGGCGGGATTGAGGTAGCCAATCATTATGGCTCTCAAGTCCAAGAGGCTGAAAACCTGTTTACAGGCACTGTATTCTCTCTTTATTCTTACTATGGCTTTGCATCGTTTAATTTTCAGCTCCAGTACAGATACCTTGACTTTGAAATGGGTTCCTGGGAAAACCTTTTTTTTTAGCTTTAGTTTTCATGCAGTTTAGGGGGGAGAGGATGACCCAGGTTATTTCTGCAGCTGCAATTAACAATGTCACATAAACGCCTCACATGCAAGCTATCCGTAAACACTACAATTTACCAACGTTCCCTGAACGCCTCACATACAGTCTATCTAACAGTAGATGCAGTTTAATTTATCGACCTGAGAGAAACGGCCAAGTCAACCCATGTATGGAGAGATGATGTGGCTCACTGACACCGATGAGATTGACTGTTACATTAACATAGCAAACGTTATGTTTTAAAATCAAAATATGTCAGTGTAGTTAGTGGAATTTGGTGCAAAATAAAAGGCTAATTTTTCTATTCTAATACCGAATCAAATCAGTCCTTTCAGCAAGTTCAGTGCCCAGCTTAAATCATTTTTTTTCACTTTAGTAAAATAAGAAGTCAAATTTTTAATCTTAATTCTAAAATCACTTAAAGGAAAACAAACTTAGTCCATAAATTTTACTTTGACTCAACTTTTGTGTGGCAGCAAAGGATTATGTAAATAAAAGAAAGTGGGATGTGTGACTCGTGGATTTGTCCAGTCCAAGTAGTAGTGGGTTGAGTTGGTAGCATACAAAGCAACTCTATCCTTTTTGCTTTTCGCTTTTTATTATCAATGACTTTCACCAATAGATGTTCAGCTCTAAGACAAAGTTGTCCTGTCACAAAACTCTGTACATTGTGATTCAGATCCATCTCATTGGTGTGCTGCGACATAAACTTCTCATAGTAGTCCATGATAAAGATAAAAGATTTCTTCTAAATAGGTATTTGGCATTATGAACAACCAATGAGGAAAAACTATTTGACTTTTCACTCTTCATCAATAAACGATTCTTTCAGCTTCAGCTATCAGTCGTGTGACATTTTATTATTGGAAATATGAGGTCATTGGGTCCCTACTGGCTATACAGTCTAAAGAAACTTTTTTTTTTTTTTTTTTTTTTTTTTTTTTGTTAAATTGCTCATAATCTTCGTTAATGTAGCTTCAAATGTGCCAATGGGCCCTTTAAATGCCCACATGAGGTCTCAAGCTAATCTTAACTGTGACAAATTAAGAATCAGCTAAGCAGACTGTACTTCCAAATCTCCTCAATGTACTACACAAGAGATGAGAAAATATTTTGGGCAGGCTCACATACTTTATCTCCTTCAGTTCAGACCAATTGCTTTGACCTTGAGGAAAAAGTCACTGGTCCCTTTGTAAGGCTTCTCTTCCTCTTTGCTGTAAAGTCCCGGTGCTGTGGTGGGAAGCATTAGACCTATCTCAGATTGCACAGCCGCCGCCCCCCCCCCCCCCCCCCACCCCCCCGCCCCCCTGCCCCTTGGGACTGCCAGTTCATTGCTGTGAGCTCAGAAAAGTAAGGCTATGAATAGCTGAAGTTGTCCCTGCCTTTTACCGGAACAACCAACATTCTATCATTTGTAACACAGCTTGAAATGTGTTTGTTATTATTGTTGTTTCAGACAGTTGGAAGATGTGCAAACAGGCTGACAGAATAAAAAATGTGGCTCTGATGAAACAGCCAAGATGTGATTCATTTATTAGCAGACATTTTAGAGTTCCTGTTCAAAAACTTAAATGACAAGCACAAAATTATTTCAGAATACCAGCTCTTATAATTACACCAACTGTTTTTCTCTGAAAGATTAAAGAGTAGTTGGAGGAGAGAGGCTGGTGCAGCAAATACACAGAGAAAACTAAACGCCAGCTACACTTGAAGTGAGCAAAGACTCCGCAGTTTTACACACACACACACACACACACACACACACACACACACACACACACACACACACACAGGTTTCATTCATCTCTTTCTATTGTTAGTCCTGCAAGAGCTGCGACGTGGACAAAAATAGATTTAGGAAACTGGGGAGGGCAGTTGTGAATTTGTGTCTCCTGGTAGAGAGCCTCTTGAGACCAAACACAGAAAACAATATCAGAGTTGTTATGAAATCACAAAAAAACACATGCTTGGTTTAGAGTCAGACAGTCAGCCTTGTTCATCATGAAAAAGCCCTGCAACTTTTTGACAAACGAAGCCCAACTTTCCCACCCACCGAGATTCATCCCTAACTCTGCTGTTCCCTTCAGCTCAATTGACTATTTAATCATCTTTCAGCTCCTTGTTTTGGTTTTCCTGACAGAAAACTCCACTTTTACACTCTAGTCGTTTTTAGACGCAGTAGCTACTCTTTTAAAAAAAAAAAAGTGCAAATAAATGCAACTAACTGGACAACATTGCACAAAGCATTTAGCAGTGACAGGGTTAAGGCATTTTTGGCATCAGCTGGTTGGTAAAGACCAAAAGAAACATAACTCTTTCACAAGAATGTTGTTCTGCTTCTTCTGGATGTGTAATCAGTCAAATATCTGTTTACACATTTGCCAATATTGTGTTTATAGCTTTATTTAATGCCCTAAGTAACAAAAAAAAAAAAAAAAAGACAAACCTGAAACTAATGGAAGCACATGCTGCCTGTATTCACTTTCAATGGCAGTTTGTAAAATGCCAAGTAAGACAGCATCTCCTTAATAGTGCCTTTAAGAGCGTTACTTTCAGCGCTGCTTACTGGGCAAAAGATTTTTCCTTCTGATAGAATAACACAGTCAATGTGTGCCCAGCAGTTTGGCAGTGCACCATACATCCAGATAGTCGCTGGTATAGCTGCTGATGGGGAGTAGGGATTTCTTCAGAGTGAGGTGCCAAGTTGGCACTTCACATATAAAGCCACAGCTGTGGCACAGACACACATGCACATTAATGGAGCCTTGTGCACAGACTCAACATGAGGCTCTTCAGAGCATGCTGTCTACTCTTGGATGGATTTGGACAGAGTTCCCAACATGCTGTGATGGATGTTTAACACAGGTATACATTAATGTGCTATAGACCACAGTAGAGCAGCAGCTAACGTGCCTGTCCAGCCTCACTGCCGGTATCCAGACTTGTTTCATACCTACTGCTTTAGAGGTTAAACCATCGACACAAGTCAAAACCTTCTAGCTTGAGCAAAATTATAACAGTGGACTATTCTTGGTTAAAACCGCTTCAGCGCTCAATCACGACTGATTCAAACTAAACCCAAATGCGGTCACACATACACTATAATCACAGCTGTACTAATTTTGTGCTGGAAGTCAGCAGTTTGAAATTAGCTAAGGCTGCATTGACCTTCAATTTTTTGGGTGATGCTTAATAGTCATACAAATAATTGTGACTAGACTTTTTATCTTTTACTGTTCATTTTATGCCACTCTTACAGTATGAGCCTCATCAAGGTTTGATAAGACACCAACACATTAGGAAGAAGAAGAGCCATAGTTTGACATTGAACACTGGCATATGGCAAATGGTGGCAACAACTCACACCAATGTGACCTCAAAAGAGCTGTTGGAATATATCGGCTGTTGGCAAAGCACAGTGTAGCTATAGGTATAGATTGAGCTGCTGGTGTATAGAGGCTCCAGTATTACCAGTGGGAGGTAAGTGAGGGCTAAACAAACCAATATTTGTGTTTGAAAGCTGAAGGACAAATTTTGCCTCCTGAGTGACTGCAACATGTGACACAAGGGCCGTAATAGGAGTTGAGAATTTTGAAATTATGAATTATTTAAGCTAAGAAATGAAATATAGAGGACGAGTGTCCAGGTTTCATTCAAAGTCTTATAATTCTATAAATACTCAGTGTTTGTTGAAACATCTGTGCCTCGAGTTTAATACAGGAGCTATTAATCGATGGCTCTATTTTGAGCTGGTGCCCTGTGATGTCTCAAAGGAAGAAAGTGAAACTTAAATCCTTGAGCTGGTTGGCTGAGGGACAACATTTCTCCACAGTCATTTACACAGTGATATACTTATTTTTCTATAACAATGCCTTCTCAGGAAAACAATGACTTCAGTTCTGCTGAAAATGACATTAGGGTTTTGTCTATAAGCTCTACGCCTCCTCTAAAACTGTCAGTCATTATCTATTTTTCAATTGAATTGTTGCCACGCAACAGCTCCATAATACCACAACATTTTCCTCTACGGATCTCTATCATCATTCATGAGAGCGTAAATCTTCTTGGAAATCAAGAGAATCAATCTCCTCTGCTGTGAAAATGGCCAACAGCCAAAGGGACTCTGGAAAGGGACTTACAAAGTCCCACTCAGTGCCAGCTTACTACTAAAACAGTCCTGGGCACAACAAGCAAGGAAGCAGAGGGAACCCCAGAAGCTACAGTCATGCGACAGAAGCCTCCCACTTACATTCACACACTGGACTGCACACGAGCACTCAGACGCACACACAATCTGGTTTGGCTTGTATTTGTTCCATTAGAAAAAGCTTTTTCTCTGATGAGGAGGGGCAGCAATCACTGCAAACCGCAGGCAGACTGAAGGCAAGTCCACTGTTGTCAAGGCAGCGAGACAGCCATTAAATCACCTGGTTCCATTAAAGAATCAATTACTGCTCTGCTCTCCTTGGTAGCACAGTTCTTAGACCTGAAAAACCGTCTCAGACAACGAAAGCAGATAAACAAGGACATTATACTTCACGGGCGGTTCTTTCTGCAATACGCCGGGATGCATATGCTTCTCGCATTGCACACAAATAGCATGATTGCGGTTGATCAGGATGCATGTGGACGCTGCTGTGGCCGTGCCGGTGGGAGCTGCTGACACACTGTTACCTTTGGTTGAGGTGGGTAGCCGGTGGCCAGTCGCTGCAGCTGTTCTGAAGTATGGCTGCAGGAGAGGAGATCTGAGCAGCAAGATGTGCGGCCCAGTCTCTTCATCAGAGAGGAGATGATGCTGCAGCCACAGCCACACATCGACTTGCTCATTAGTAGCCTCGGCTGTTCTGGGGTTAGAAGACGCGTGGAGAAAAGAGGCAGTAGCTGCAAGCTGCAGACACTTCCTGGTCCTTACTGAAATCCCTCAGTTGTCCTCACAGCTCCTGCCTTTTCTGTAATGTATTCCACATGGTGCTGATTCCACAGGTATCCGTCAGAGATCAGGCTGCTTACATCTACGGCACGCATAATACAGATACCGACGCTCACCTTAGTCTACACAGAGGCTATACGAGTTGGGAAGTACAGTTTCTCGGTCCATTTCCCTCGTGAGTCACTTACTCCACTTCCTCTGCTGTACTTCTATCTCTGAACACCACACGCCTCCTGCTACAGCCCTATTCCTTCTTTTTCCAAACTCACTTCAATGCACAAAACATCCTTCTTTGATTGCAAATAACACACAACGTCTGCCACTACTCCTTTCTGTCTCCCACAATTTCCATCCGATTCTCTCCACTCCCTCCGGCTGCGGCGCAAAGAGGATGCTATCCCCATCAACACTGCTGCCTCCACTGTGCACCCCACCACCGCCACCACTAGCTCCAGTGGTAAACCACTCAGACTAAGCTCCTCCAACTTGCCGATAAAAGTGCTTTCCTCTCATGACATTCGAGCTCCGAGTTGCTCCATCAATTGAGGAAGCAGTGGACAGAATATTAGAAGAAATCCAAGCTAGTCTGCATGCACAGAAGGACTGATAAGCAGGGTACAGTGAGGATACGGTGGGGGGAGGGGTCCAGTGTAAGCATTTAGGAGACAATAACAGGAGCAGACAGGATTATTATGGTAATAATCTGTCAGTGCGGTCAAGATGCCGCTGGTGATCAATGTAATAATCAGGGACATAAATGGACACTTTAAGGGCAGAACTGTAATCCTTACAGTGTGACAGTTTCTCTAAATGATCAAGAAAAACGGAAAAGGCAAGTGGAAAATAAACCATTTAGAAAAACTGCAGTCATTAAGCTCGATCACAGTCATTTCCAGATATTAAGCTTTTAATAGAGCAGCTAGATGGAGCACAAGATGATATGGCACACACAGGCTGCATGTCTGATTAGTGCTCGTTCAAACATCCGTAATTCAAGTGCATCCTTTTTAATTCCCTCGCGTGTCAACATCTATGCCGGCTTCGGATCGCCTGCACATTCCCTGCTCACCTCATCACGGATGTTTAACCTGAGGAATGTGCGCGGGGACGGCACACACATTATTCAGCACAGACGCTAATAGTTACCAGAGCTGATGAAGCCGGGAGGGAGAGACAGCGAGTGGGAGGGGCAGTAATAATGGCAAGACAAAGATAGGATGACAATAAACTGAGATGGGGCCCTCTCTGTTAAAGGAGCGGCAACAGCTTGCTATTAATAGTAATACTGTTAAATGACTATTCAAAATCACTGCCAGCTGTAACCGTCAATATGAAGACAATGAACAAGGAGAAAACTGTGAAAATTATATAGATGCTGCAAAAATCT
Organism: Embiotoca jacksoni; assembly: GCF_022577435.1. Classification (NCBI taxonomy): domain Eukaryota; kingdom Metazoa; phylum Chordata; class Actinopteri; family Embiotocidae; genus Embiotoca; species Embiotoca jacksoni. The sequence continues at coordinate 15,363,065 of NW_027185392.1, forward strand.
AATTCTGACCAATCAGAATGCAGTTATCCCCCACGGCTACAAGAAGCGCATGTATTTTTCAGACAATATCAGATAATAATGTATTGATCAGTCAGCATCAGAGATGTCACAAGAACCAATACCTCATTACCAAATTGATCCTGAAATTCAGAAAGGTCAGAGTACTTGTTTTTGTACGATACTACAGGAGCCGTAGATGTTGGACAATAACTGCAACATCTCGAACAGCGACAGCAAAAGTGGAAGTAAAGCAACCGGTCCGCTGCGACTTGTGGAAGAAAAAAAAAAACAATGCGACAATCGTGTATGGAGATGTTTTGCTTTTTACAGTTACAGAACAACTACTAGTCGGTATGCAAGCGGTGTCACAGAGCATTTGGAACAAAAGAAGGAAACACCTCAAACCTATCTGAGCAGCTCACATGTTTAGAAAAGCAATGGTCCTCACACAAAGGCTAAGATTTAGATTAATGTAATGAGATCTTTATGTGAGCTGGCTGCTGCTCATAGGGTCAGTAAACTACAATCATTATAGTTCAGTCTGTCTAAATATGATGCTATGTATGTATGTGTGTGTGTGTGTGCGTGCGTGCGTGCGTGCGTGTGTTAGCACATTGAGTTTTTTTAAAATTTTTATAAAATAGTTTATGTTGAAAGACAGATTGATTAAATTTGGTATTTATAATTGTGTACGTTCACTGGTAGCTGTGCATATGACCAAATCTGTAACACCAGGACATCCCTTAATGGTAAGAATCAAACATGGAATTTAAAATAAGACACGATGTCAATGTGTTTATTTAAAATGTGATATGATCTGTTAAAATAGTGATTCTGTGACACTGAGATGTTGAGTTGAAAACAATTGTTTGACAGCTATTTTGGTAATCAATCAGGTTATTTGTTAAAGTTATTTTTTCAGGTAATATTAAACATTTGAAGTAAAATGTGACTTAAAAGCAGGTAGCAGGAAGTTGGCATTTAAAGCAACAGGTTGCCTCACTTCTTCTTTCCCGTCATTTTTACTGTTGTGTAATGTAGAGCAAGAAAGCTGCTGACTTTGGGTATATGACTTCTGAGTATGCTGACAAACAGCTCTACTACTGGCATTTTAATTGTAAATGTGCTTAAGATTGACAGAACTTTAACAAGGCAGGCGCTGTTTGAATGTCTGCTGGCATCTAACGTTGTGGATGTGGAACATCTCACATGCCCACTGTTGTGAACAGCTGAATCAACACAGCTGACAGGAAATAAAAGGACAGATCAATCAAATCACATAGAAAACAACGATTCACAAGTTCAGGACATTTTTCTCCATCTTAGGTGAGTACTGAGTAGCAATACGATCTCTTAAGGTGTGTTATTGTCATCCTACTTTACTGTACAGACATCAGCTGTAGTATCCAATGTACAAACTCACTGTGGACTTTAATCTCAGAACTCACAAGTAGCAGATGCTTCTTTATCTTTCAAGCAACCCACAACCAATTTGTGTCCAATATCCACTCGACTATTTTTACTATAAATGTAGCTGCGGCCCTTCTACAACCTGCTTTGTGTTCAGTTTCAACACAGCAGCAAGAGGTGAATTTAAGTGTGCACCCACTGAGAGTGCAAAAGTGTCTGCACCTTGACTGCCCTCCCTGTTCAGTATTCACCATACCGACTCGAACTTAATGATGCAGAGAGATCCACTCTACAATCGACTGCCATCAGTCCCCCGTTCACATGGGTAGTGCAAACTGACACACACTGTTATTACTCCATCAGTATATTCAGGTGAAGTGCATCATGTTTTGGTGAGCAGCTGTGACCGACCGCCAGATACGGCCAACATAAAAGCTGGTAGAAGAGTAATGATGAGGCACTTGCGGCCGTGCTTGTTCGCTGGCACATCTTTGTGCTGTTGATGGAAGTGATACTAAAAGGAGGGGCAGCGCACTGTGATTCAGCTGCAACAAAGATTTCCTGAAACACCAGGCTGTCATCTCCATGGAACAAAGAGCACATCAGGAGAGAAATGAAACAGAGGCCTCTCTCTCTCTCTCTCTCTCTCTCTCTCTCTCTCTCTCTCTCTCTCTCTCTCTCTCTCTCTCTCTCTCTCTGACCGTCAGAAACAATCTATAAAGAAAGGTATCACACTGTCAAACTGGAAAAAGAAGGCAGGACAATATTCACAAAAGTCCTCCCATCTCAATGCATGCAGTAGCTAACACGGAGGCAGAAAGTGTTTTTATCCAAGCAAAAAAATAAGCATCATGTTCATGGTGATGTTCTTTTCTTACCCCGGATACAGACAGGGCTGGGTGAAAGGGTGCCCTGTTCATTATTTATGAATATTGCTTTTCACTGTGTCAGCTTACTGCCTCTGTATTGATCCATAAAGCAGAGACTCACTGCACCGTCACACAGGGTCTCAGAGGAAGACATAACGACATAAGAATTACATGCTGCTGCTATAGGGAGCATCACAATGTAACAGCATCAGGTCAAGTAGCTTGGCATATGACATAGATATAGATGAATAGATAAATACTTTATTAATCCCTCAGAGGGAAATTTTTATGGCACCAGTTTCACTGCCTTATCATTTGTCCTGTACATAAATTACTATGTCAATTACTACATTAATTCAGCATTGTACAGTGTGCCCCCACAAATGACCTTAAGCACATCATTAACTGAGCAGAAGCTCCACTAATCAACACTGTGCTCTAAAACAGTCTGTAATCTTTTGTTTTTCTCATGTGGAGAATCAAATATTGGACACATCTCTTGATTAATTCACAATAAGTAAACAAATGCAATGCGCATTTTATTTTATGAGGACTGTAAATAACAAAACTCTCCAACAGGTATAATGATTTTTAATCAGCGAGCAAGACAACTTTTGAGAATAAAGGGCCACAAATAAATTTGATGAAGTCCATCAGACATAATCTCAACAGTTGTTGTAACACGAAACAGCAGCCTGAAAGACTTTTCCACTTTTACTGGAACCAAAAGGCAAGTCAGTTATCCCCTGGATGATAACATGACGAGCACACAAACATTTTCATCACTTCAGAGTTACACATTGTTTTGTGAGCAGTGAATGAAAACAATACATCATGTTGTATTATCTCTTTGTGTGTTTTGTTTGTAAAACTCTTACTTTGTTAAGTCAAGTGACGAGTAACTAAAGCGGACAGATAAACGCCATAGAGTTAAAAGTACAATACTGCACTGTAGAGGGGTCCCATGAAATGAAAATACATAAGTACCCAGAATCTGCAATTAACTAAAGTACTTACTTGGTAAATGTACTTCCTCATAGTATACTACTCACATTTTCAAATTAAATCTAGTATTGAACCTAAATCAGTTTAGGTATCTCACCTGTAAACGGGCCGTGTTTAAACCAATTCACAACAAATGTAGTTCTTAAATCCTCAATCACATGTAAGCTGGTGGTATGTTAACATTCGTATCACTGACGGAAATGTTGAGGTTCAAACAAAAACACTGCTGCAGTACCACAAGTACATCAATAATTCTGTTTGCTAAAAGTCAAACTCATCTTTAACTACTGAGCTGAGAGGCCTGCTGCCATTATTCTTGCTTACTGAAAGATGACGTTTTAATGCACTGCGTTTCAACCATGAGAAATGACTCCGGAGCCACCTCCTACACTGGATTGGACGTCTTTCTCTCCGATTCTTATAATACCTGCACTGTGTATAAACTTATGCCAAACGCTGATTCAATATCAGAACTCATCTTTATCAATTTAAAAGAAGGAATACAGACAGAAAAACAAAAAACTGAAACCCCTAGTTTTGTCACAGTGGATGTCATCATGTCTGTGTCAACTAGTCTTTAAAAACCCATTACTTTCTTCTTTTTTAGCAAAACAAAGATGTTTCATCTGCATCTATGTGCTTGCTTTATTATCTTGCTTTTATAAAGTGACATTATGTAACCCTGCCTGCACTCTGACTGCTGGTAAATCTATAGCATGCTCTTCATTGAAAGACTGATGCAGCCACTAATGACACATTAAAGTAGGCTATTGTGGCCAGTGTCCAACAAACAAAGTCCACAACAATAATAAACTCCCCAAACACAAGAAAAAAAATCATTATCAATATTAATGTTAACAAAAAATTACTCACGGAAAATACGCACCAAACACTGGCTGAATCGGTACAGATCAAAAATACACTTTGAAGGAGCAGTTGTCAAATTAACTCCGGTTAATTAAGTGGTAAACGTGTCAAATTGAACATGCTCTCTTCAAACCAATTAGTGGTTGAAACATTGAAGTGGGCTTATGAATTATGTCCTCAATTATCCTTCAGCATCCAGATGTTGACGCGTCGAAAGGAATAACACTCATGAAGTCAAATCCTGTGCGTTAATGTGGATCCTGCATGTTTATGTTGAATATGCACCCACCTTGAATCCATGTATATTTGTGTATGTAAAGTCATAACAAAGACACACATCTTGTTGGTGTGTCGTTTAAAAACCACAACCTATGACCAAGACTGCAGACAGATCTTTTTCTCTGGGTAGGCTGCACTCTAGTGGCCAAAGACTGAAAACTCAAGCAAGGCAACAGCTTGCATCTGCCACTGAGTCAAAGGCAGACTGAGGATTATTTCTCACTAGTTGAAACCATTAAAAGCACCGTCATGTACTTATTAGCATACTGTCAGTGCAGTTGCTTCTCACTGGGTAAATCTGGGATGTTATGAGGCTGTAGCTGATTCTTAACACAATTAAATGGACTAGTCAATCATTAAACATACAGTAAAAGTTACAAAAATCAAACAACACAAAATAGACTTGACCATCATCAGAACTCCTCTCTGGGAATCAGGCCAAAGCAAACGGGACCAGTAAAGTTACTACTTCTTGTCTCCCTAACACAAGGACAAGGTTGGATTTCCTGTTTTCAACAGGGTCTCCAAAGCATGAATGACTGAGAAAGTGTAAACCGCACCCCTCGAAAGCTAACACAGACCATCACACCGACAACCATTGGTTCTTGTTACACACATATTGGTACAATGTAAAACAGAGCAGCCTCAGAGCATCGTGATTAAAAACACTTCATAGTTGATCTGATTATAGACCCCTTGCCCAATATCCCAAATACAGCAGTGAGCTATGACCACAAAATGCCTGATAGGATTCAAGTTAAACTCTGGATATGTGCTACTTCAAGGACCAAGAACATTTTAATTAGCTTGGGGGAGAGGCGGGGGGAGGGGGGGGGGTGAATGCCCTTTACAATCAGCAGTAACAACGCACTGTCAGGTGAACAATAATAAAAAAGGACAATAAAAACCATACAAAAATCTGAAGAATTAAACACAATAAAAGGTCCCAGGACAATTAATGCAGCATCAAATGTTTTTATCGTTTTAAGGGCCAATAGCAGCAGGGACAAAAAAGTTTTCTATTTGTCTTACATGTTGTCAATTTGACTGTACTCTTTGGACAGGCTGAGATCAGACAAGATTGAATGTGCCTTCTTCCAAATCCTAACCCTATACAACGGAGTAAGGTCGTTCGAGGTCGTGGATTCAGCAATTTTGCTGCCGGGACCTATTATTACTTTTTATGTTGAGTGACCCATGCTTCTCATCTTTTGTAACCCTTATCGAATGTCACCTCATTTACTTTTAGTATTTCATCTGCCAGAATTAGTTTATTTCAGTAGTGTTTTATTTAGACCTGTGCTCATGTCCACAGATGAACAGGAAGTTAGTTACGAGCAAAAAAAAAATTAAATTTAAAATGTCATCAAAGCCATTTAAACTTCTTGGACTCCTGAAATGTGCATGAGCAGCAGTTTTGACTGTCCCTAGCCATCCTCCACTATCAATTGTGTGTGCGCTACTCTCTGAAGCAGGCAAAAGGCTGTTCTGAATTATTTACATAGAATGAGTGGGTGAGAGGTGTGGGACTGATTAAAGAGTGACACAAAGGGTATCTAAATCTCAGACTCTTTCAACAGTCTGCTTAGGAAGCAGTTTCAAATTCAAATTGAAAAAGGACCTTTTCAAAAAATATGACAGCAGAGCACTTTCAGCGACAGGAATTCTGCTGCAAACCTTCACCTTTTCTCTGGAAGCTGCGTCGCTATTCTTTCATATGTTCAAAATGTCTTCTGAGGAAGCCAACCAGCAAGAACACACACAGCTCTGCAGCCTGCTCTGCTTTCAAGATCAAACATGACAGTCCTTCTGCTTCTGTAAAAGTGTTTGTCATGTCAGTTTCATGTTTGCTGGATAATTCTAAAATAAAAATATATATATATGGTGAGTTTTCTTAGAGGTCACCGTATCAGGCATTGATGTCTGGAACAAAAGGAGATAGCACTGGGATCCAAATAGGGAAGCTGCACTTGGATGACAATTCAATCCCAAACCATCATCCTGAATTATTCAAACTCCATATCAAATGTCCTTTATCCAGTCCCTGGGATCACAGTAACAGTTTAAGGGGCAAGACAATGTTAACATTTTGACATTTGAGTGCCAGTCTACACTTTAAAAATGCAGCAGAGAGCCAAGCAAGGCACCGCGATGTGCTATCACTTTACCTTTAATTCACCAGTGCGTGCCTGGGATGAATAATTCAAGACTTGGACCTCACTCTTTAAGGAAGAGCCCCCCCCCCCCCCCCCCCCCAGCTCTGAACGCTGAATATACAGACAACACATTAACTGTGGGCTCTCTGCTGAAAACACCTATTTTTGACAACCACACATGCATCAAACCAAAGATATAAAATTATGGCTATTTCTTACAATTAAAAAAAAAGAGAGAGAGAGTTTGATGACGAATGGAGAAGATGAGACATTTGATAATTCTGTCAATATGTTATGCGAGGTTTCCAAGTTAAAAGCATAAAAAACTATAAATAAAAAGATTTTGCAGTGCACGCATGCTTTTTAGTCTCCTTCTTTTACAAATGCCGTTATTAAAATGACCAACACACACCTAGGATGCCTCGGAGTGAATTCACCTCCTGTTTGTTCATAACGACTTCAACAACTTCCACTGTGTCTCGTGCACAAGTGTGAAAGGTCTACTTCCTGCCTGAGACGCTGACAATGAAACACAGGGTGGGGTCTTCCGCACATGCACCAAGCAAACCTTTACTTGGCCTTCTTCATGTCAACGGCTTTTTCTTTTTTCCCCCATTCGATTAGATAGTACACAATTTAAATATCCTCAAATAGGGAGCTCATGTCGACCACACAGTCAGATGTGAGGCTTTTGTTACAATACAGGTTTTTCAGGTCTGTGGAGTTTGCACTGTCACAAAACAAGAGGACAGTAGGGAGCCGATACAATTAGTCCCTGAGGAAAATGTGAAACTATTTGGATAATCACTTAATTGTTTTTATTCTGCTTTAAATTTGGGTTTTGGAACCGTGGTTGAAAAAAAAAAAAAAAAAAAAAAAAAAAAGCCCTTTAAAGAGGATACCTTGGATTTGATACACACATAAGTTTAAATATACATATAACACACATAATATTTATACAACTTGTGGACTGTATGATGAATCAAGAAAATGAAAATAATCTGATGATCAATCAGATAAATTGCCTGTGAATTTCAGTAGACCTGTCAAGTTTCCTATGAATATAGAGTTCATTGCGTTTTGCAACATCAGGCCCCAGAAAAAATTCTAATGTCGTATTGAAACTTGCGGTTTGGAAGCTATGTCTTCCTTTTCGATACAAGCTTCGTCGTTACTGTTGCAGCTTTAAAACAGTGGATAAATGGTGGAAATGGGGAAATAAAATGCATCACAACTTCAGTGAAGTGACTCGCTTCACTTAAAGAATGTGATGCATTCAATCTGATAACATTTAAAAAGTGTAGAAGAGCCACACGACTGAATTATTTTATTCCCATTCAGATTAACATAGGGTTAGACTGGAAGTTAGTCAGATCGAGCCGCAGAAGTCTTTGGAGATCAAAGAGCATGTCCTGTATGCATTCATTCAGAAAGCATGGGAATGTCTCACCAGACATCACGTTTTAAACTTCTGTATACTGTGAAAACAGAGATTGTTCTGGTGGTGATGAGATTAATCAGCAATGTGTGAACTCGTTTGGCTTGAATGCAACATATTTATATGTACAAGTCAGGACTATAAGATTATTAAAGACATGGTTTTTCTTCTGTATTTGAATATCTTCATATTTCCAACCGATCCAATAGTATTTCCCATAGTCTGCGACTTGTTTATGGTGGTTGATGCTGTGGTGGAGAGGAAATGAGTTCACTTGACAACAGACACTTGCGTGGGAAATGTGTTGCTAGGAAACAACTGGGCTCCAGCTTACCTCTGATCAGCTGTTGACAACACCAGACAACAAACACTAACATGGTATCAACTTAAGGCTGTTTCTAATGTTTGGGAAGGTGCTTTGCAGCATTTGTGGCAGTGTAAAACTACGAAAGGGTCTATACTTTTAGCAAACTGAATGCCTTGCTTGAAAATTATGGAAATGTCATACTACACTATTGCTTGTCATAATATCCTTATTTGTTTTGCTTACTGTTAGTCTCACAGGTTTTATGTTCTGACAACAAAGTCAATACAATGCTGTTCATACACAAAGGAAAAGACTTCATAGACCAGAATTTTAAGAATTCATAAAAAGGAACCTAATATATGTCACATATCTGCAGCCATGTCAGGTATATTTTGATACCCTGTGATACACTGAGGAGAAATTTGTCTTTTTTTAATCATCTACAGACAAAACACACAGTCTCACCCATTCAAAACTACCACAAATCTCACCATGCCATAAGCACTTCACTGACCGCAAGCTGCACACAAAAACTCCCTGAGCCCTGAGAGAGTGACACAACTACCAAGTTCACTTACAGTTCTCTCCGTCTGTCTTTGTTCAGGCCACAATTGGTCTTCTCCACTCCAGGTCCGACTCCAAGGGCTTGATTTTCTGTAGACAAAGAGAGAGAAAGAGCTGTCAGCACAGCAATCTCAGGGGTCATCGAAGAGTTAACAAGCCACGGGGCACCTGGAATACAAGAGGAGAAAGCAGGAAGGCCAGAGGAGTGAGATAAGAATGATGGGATTTCACAGTTTATCCCTAAAACCCCAGGCAGAACATGCCAACTCTTCAAAAGGTTTGCCAGAAAAAGAAAAGAAAAAAAACTACAACAGAACAATTCAACAACCTGAGACAACACTCAACACCTGCATCAGCATGTAACGGTGAGTCACCGTCACACATGCGTCAGTTCTTCCTCTGTTTTGTCTGATGGGGAGTGAACTACAGGCAACCCGTGATGACAAATTTTTGTCGTAATTTGTGAAAATCTGAACTGTAATGATGTTACAGTTAAGCAGCATACTTTCAAAAGAGGATAAAAACATTTCTGGACATATTTGAGAGAAACTGGTTGGAAGTTTTTCTTGACCTACTTACAGGAACGATTCATGGCCCTTCAGGTTATAAAAAGAGTTTTTTACCCTTTTCCAAAAAAAATTTAACAAAAACTTTTTACAACAACTTTCAGCATCTGGTAGGATTCATGGTGCAGTTTGTATTTAGATTTGCTTACTAGAGATACTACTGGTTCCAAATACACATTACGCACACCATTTGATTATGCAGGAGTGTCCGGGGCCAGCTCCTGCATACTCAAAGGGTTAATGGACTGCACTTATATATAGCATTTTCATTGTAGCAGTCTAGAAAGCACTTTCCCATTTGTGCCTCCCATTCAAAAGGCACATTCACAAACCAATGGTGACATTAGTTTTCTGTGTTTCGTGGCTCCGGGTTTGATGATGGCAAATGACTGAAAATGTTAACATATTTGACATAAGTCCCATTTCCAATACCAGTACTGGATCGACCAGAACTTTTTTGAAACCCCTCCTAAATACAAAGTTGTTAGTACAGCGACGCAACATAAAACTGCCGAGATGTCATCTTCAACACACACTTGAACAGTGGGGGATATCGAGGGGATGCTGTTCTTGCGATCGGTATGAGACCGATTTTCTTTCAGAGGAGTCTGAAAACAGCGAGACAAAAGAAACAGGAGAGTATTCAGTGAATAAGAAAAATTGTGACTGCTATAGTAGCTTGACTAGTTAACAATAGAGGGTTTGTGCAGGATGTCCTGTGTTGTGCACGCAGAGTCAGTGATTGTGATGATTTTCTCTGACCAATCAGTATACCCTTCAGTATCGGCTCCGCTCACTTGGCACCTCAACAAAAGTGATATTAAAAATAGTACCAGGTACTATTCAAAATTTTTGCCAAAATAGAAAACCACAAAAGTGAGTATAGTCGAGATGGTACTGGCAGTGGAAAAGGGTTATAGGGAGATACAAAAAAAGCTGATGAAACTATGTTGTTAACTGCACTGAAAGATATTAGACCATCAGACAAAAAGAAACCACTACAACGACCTTATAATTTCTAAAACAAAATGTAATTTTAATATCAGTTTGAATTTAAGCAGGCCACACCTGTCACATGTGAATGAGTTTTGAGGATAAAGGGGTAAGTCTACACCAGTGCTGCTGCTAGCACCCAGTCCCAGAGTCCCTGTGATCCTTCTAACACAATCCACATGTTCAACCACTGGAATTCTCAACCTTAGATCAACACCGCACAAACTGGCCAAAAGTGATTCACTTTTTATGCACCCTGGGGTATAATTTGCTTAACAACAGGTCAAAACACAAAGGTGTTTTAATCTGAGAAACTGAGCTGATGGTTTTAAGATACCTAAAAATATAATTAGGCCCACGAGACTCCCGTGAAGCGCCAAGGAGCTGCCTTGTGTAGAGAGAAAGGGATAGTTGACGTAAACAAAATGGGATATGGACACATTGAGTTCTGGGAAATGAACAGATGCCCAGACAGGCTCTCCAGCTGTTTGACATTTGATAACTGTGAGACAGCGAGATAGTGGACAGGCAAGGTTCACAATTCAGGATTGTTACAGGCTTTATTTGGAGTGAAGTGCAAAGCAGGAATTCATTGATTGTGTAATGATGTTGCATAAAGCTACTGCTAGATGTTTCCAGATGTGGTGAAAGGTTAGAGGCTGCCGAGGACAAAGAGAAAAAGTTGAAAAATTCAGTGGAAACTGTGCTAACAGTCAACACGGTAAATGAACTGTAAAATATTGGGAATTTTCAGACAATATATGTAAACAAAAAGGACTCCTCTCCAGAAAAGGTGAAATCAGTGAGGAATACTTAAATATGGAGACAGAAATTACATGATCATAAAAATATCTGCTTCTAATGAGGCAAATTAGCACTCCTCCAAAACCACTCTGACTGAAGAGTAAAGCACAAAGTGTCAACTTATTCTTGCTGTAAGAATTGGAAACAAAAAGATTTGCCACTTCCTTCTGCAAGCTGCAGGTTGGCAGACTACAATATTGAGAAACTACATAATCACTTTTTAACTCGTCTGCCAAAGGGATAAACCCGGAGCTTTCTAGGAAACCTTCTAAATGTTTCTCGGAGGACTCGGAGGGAAGCAAGCACAAAGGTTATGGATGCCTGCTACTTCAGTCTGGGTCTGCTGTGTCAGGATGTGCCAAATAAAAATGAGTCCACGTGGAGGAATGAAGCTGCAATGTTTCCTGGACCTGGATCAGTCTGAGTAACCCACGGTCAAAACATCAGAGAGGGGCCTGGAGGTATGCAACAGCTCTAAGTTTACAAAATCTCTGCCCTATTTAAAAATGCCCTCTTAATAGGAGGAAGATAACAAAAGTTAAAGGTTATTCAACATGTAAATGCGCTGATATGTGCATTAATTCTAAGGAAGCATGTGATCAGTCTCTCATTCAGGTGTCTAATGTCATGATTTAAATTTTAAAAGTCAGCTCCTTTTCTCTTCAGTCTTTTACGTAATGCTTAATATCATTGTTAAATTACAAATTAGCAAACAAATAGCAAAAGTTACATAACGAATAACTAAAAGTTGCAACAAAATACTTTGAAATATTGACAAATAATAGAATTTCACTAGACTTTGAAATTTTAGGTACATCTTTTGAAATCTGTGGTTTAAACTTAAAGTGAAGAAAGAACCCAGTTTGAAACTTTACCAATAAAATAAGTATTTTAAGGTAAAGCAGCCTTAAGTGTTTTGACTTCATTATGAAAAATTGAATGGGGGAAGACGGCAATGTAACAGAAAATTATTGCTAAAGATTATACAGCCTGTTGTCATAACTTTTAAAATCAGTAACAACTGAAAGTTAATTATTTTTGGAATCAAATTTTAGATCTCAAAATAGGAGCTGCTATGTCCACCGCAATCCTAATTTCACTTACTAAACACACATATCGTGTACACAACCATGACAGGTGTTACAGGAATGCCTTTAATTCCTGGTGCAGGTGTGAACTTTCAGCCTGCTCGGGGTGGCATGTTCTCACACAGCAGTGCTGTTACAGATTATTAATGAAACAGGCCTCGCCTCGTCACATTAAGACGTGGCTCATTCTGTGGTTTTTAGCATTTAGGTTTTGGTTTCAAAGATCTGTGGACCACATGGGAGCTTCATCCTGGATGTTTCTTTGGTAAATGAAAACCGCAGATGATTTATGGGTGAAAAGACAAAAAGCGCAGACACACAGGGGAATCTTTAAATTAGCTACATTGACATGGCCTTTGGTTATATGGCAGCTTATGATTTACTCTCGGTACGCATGCTGAGATGGGTCCAGCTCTGTTAAAGTCAGTGAACTGTCTGGAGCAGCTGCAAACTAGCCAGCAGTACGAGGAGAATGAAAGACACTTCATAAATCAGTGCTGGAATGCAGCCTCATTTCCTCTGCGGCCCCACCTTCTCAACAAACAGCTTCTTCCTACAAATCCACGAGCTTTCTACACCCGGCAGCTGAGACCTGACCATCACAGTCATGACACAATCTGTAGCTGGGAGTCTCAGCAGCTTTCCTCGCAGCAAAGTAGTTCACATTTCAGTCATGCAGAGCAATGTGCTGCTACAAAACAAAACAAAAACTAATGAGAGAGTAGGATGGTACGTGACTACGTGTTTGGGGCAACTGTTAATAATTGTTATTACAACAGAAGAAAATCAGTTCAAGCTTTTGCAGACATGAAATATATATGATATATATATATATCATATATATATAATATATGATATATATTATATTATATATATATACATATATATATATATATCATTTATACAGTGGTGTGAAAAAGTGTTTGCCCCCTTCCTGATTTCTAATTTTTTTGCATGTCTGTCACACTTAAATGTTTCAGATCATCAAACAAATTTAAATATTAGTCAAAGATAACAAGTAAACATAAAATGCAGTTTTTAAATGAAGGTTTTTATTATTAAGGGAGAAAAAAAATCCAAACCCACATGGCCCTGTGTGAAAAAGTGTTTGCCCCCTAAACCTAATAACTGGTTGGGCCACCCTTAGCAGCAACAACTGCAATCAAGCATTTGCGATAACTTGCAATGAGTCTTTTACAGCGCTGTGGAGGAATTTTGGCCCACTCATCTTCGCAGAGTTGTTGTAATTCAGCCACATTGGAGGGTTTTCCAGCACGAACCGCCTTTTTAAGGTCATGCCGCAGCATCTCAATAGGATTCAGGTCAGGACTTTGACTAGGCCACTCCAAAGTCTTCATTTTGTTTTTCTTCAGCCATTCAGAGGTGGACTTGCTGGTGTGTTTTGGATCATTGTCCTGCTGCAGAACCCAAGTTGGCTTCAGCTTGAGGTCACGAACAGATGGCCAGACATTCTCCTTCAGGATTTTTTTGGTAGACAGTAGAATTCATGGTTCCATTTATCACAGCAAGTCTTCCAGGTCCTGAAGCAGCAAAACAGCCCCAGACCGTCACACTACCACCACCATATTTTACTGTTGGTATGATGTTCTTTTTCTGAAATGTGGTGTTACTTTTACGCCAGATGTAATGGGACACACACCTTCCAAAAAGTTCAACTTTTGTTTCGTCAGTCCACAGAGTATTTTCCCAAAAGTCTTGGGGATCATCAAGATGTTTTCTGGCAAAAATGAGACGAGCCTTAATGTTCTTTTTGCTCAGCGGTGGTTTTGGTCTTGGAACTCTGCCATGCAGCCATTTTTGCCCAGTCTCTTTCTTATGGTGGAGTCATGAACACTGACCTTAACTGAGGCAAGTGAGGCCTGCAGTTCTTTGGATGTTGTTGTGGGGTCTTTTGTGACCTCTCGGATGAGTCGTCGCTGCGCTCTTGGGGTAATTTTGGTCGGCCGGCCACTCCTGGGAAGGTTCACCGCTGTTCCATGTTTTCTCCATTTGTGGACAATGGCTCTCACTGTGGTTCGCTGGAGTCCCAAAGCTTTAGAAATGGCTTTATAACCTTTTCCAGACTGATAGATCTCAATTACTTTCTTTCTCATTTGTTCTTGAATTTCTTTGGATCTCGGCATGACGTCTATCTTTTGAGGATCTTTTGGTCTACTTCACTTTGTCATGCAGGTCCTATTTAAGTGATTTCTTGATTGAGAACAGGTGTGTCAGTAATCAGGCCTGGGTGTGGCTAGAGAAATTGAACTCAGGTGTGATAAACAACAGTTAAGTTATGTTTTAACAGGAGGGGGCAAACACTTTTTCACACAGGGCCATGTGGGTTTGGATTTTTTTTTCTCCATTAATAATAAAAAAAAACTTCATTTAAAAACTGCATTTTGTGTTTACTTGTGTTATCTTTGACTAATATTTAAATTTGTTTGATGATCTGAAACATTTAAGTGTGACAAACGTGCAAAAAAATATGAAATCAGGAAGGGGGCAAACACTTTTTCACACCACTGTATATATAATATAATTAGTTGTGTACTAATGAATGTCCAGCATAACACCATCAGCACCAACAACCCGGACCATTTTGGTTCCTAATATACTCATTTGGCATTGCAACACACAAAACATAGTAGGCACGCAATATAGTTTTTCCATTTACAATCACAAAAGTCGCCATGATAACTTGAGTCGGGCTAATTTGCATCACATCAACAATCTACCTGCAGATAAAGTGTTACCAAACAGGAAAGAAAAGCAATGATCCTGGTTAAAAACTGAAAATAGGCTTTCTCTGTGAGGATATGGAAATGTGACCTTTGGTCAGTTTCACACCAAAGCTCATGGAAGTAAAGTTATAATTACTGTAAAAGACACCCATGGTGTTGAAGCTGAGACCAGTGTGATTGTGAGCTAGTTTATTGTAAACACTAAACTGTTAATGTCGCTGTTTCCACTGATGGTAGATGGCAGGTTTGTGTAATGTTTTACTGCACACTTCCCATCTGTTAGTTCTGCTCCTATCTAATAAAGGCACAATGCCCCAAAAGAATCATCTTAAAAAAAAAAAAAAAAAAAAATTAAATTTAAAGGGGTAAATTAGCTTTCAATGATAAGCAATCATTTTCAAGCTTAAAAATAATCGGCATGTAGGTCACATGTTGTGACTTGCCTCTACAGCAACCGAGCTCCTGAGTATGATGATTTCTTTTTTCCAGTAGTTAATGAAGTTAGACTTCCACTGAATTTTACATGCAGTCTTACACAATTATTGTTTTCTCTGCATCCTTTTCTCCTATGATATTACATGGGATTTATAGATTTGGTAAGATTCCATCTGGGTCCTGATTACACACAAGACATGCTTGTATAACAGTCTTGTATCACCAGAGATGGTGCGTGTCAGAAATCCACAGGCGGACAGAGATGTTCTCGGAGAGCAGAGTAAGAAGTGTTATGTCCCAGAGGAACCTAAACAGCAATCTGCTGTTACCATGGAAACACTGATAGGCCAACAGATGCCATGACTCTAAATATCAGAAAATACATACACTTAAATAGAGCAGCCATCCACTGATGTTATATTTGTATGGGTTAAATACATAAATGTCCAAAACTGGATACTACAGTTTATGTAAAGGCATTGATTTCTCAGCAAGTTTTGAACCTTTCTATTTTCAAGCATGCACAAAAGTCATGCCATATTAATTACTAGACCTATTTAGTATTTCTGCAGCTTGGCCCAAAAGTGAGTCAAACTGTGATCTACAAAAATTGAGGAAAAAGTAATTGGTTGAGTCAAACTGCTTTTAAAGGGCCTGTAGACGAATACAGAGTTACAACTATAACTTGATAAATTGTTTAGTTAATCATCAGAAAATTAACAGCTATTTTAATAATATAGTTGTCAACATTTTTGGTTGCAGCTTGTTAAATATGAGCATTCTAGGCTTTGCTTCATCACACATTAACTGAATACCTTTGGTTTTTGGACTGTTGGCCAAACAAAATAGGAAATTCGAACACGGGGTTTCAGGAAACTGTAGCAGAGGTTAAAGCAAAAACGATTAGCCGAGGAAAAAAATTGAATTATTCATTTAAAAAAAATACAAATCATTGCAGCCTTAACAAATGTTTTAATTGGTTTTGAAGGATGTCAGAGGCTTTTTGTTTTTATTTAAACAAACAATAGCTGCAATAAAAAATATGCACGCATGTCATTTTCACTTTAATACAACTCCTCCTCAACAGGCCATAAAACACCCACTAACAGAATACCAACAAGTTGATTCATTTCATCTTTTCAAGTTCACAGAATTCATAAATATGTTGCAAGGCAACAGTGCAATTAAAATGCAAGTGTACATTTAAGCCTGAGGCTCTGCAGAACAGTGGAAACTGCAGTTAGAGAAGTGATGGAGAAAAGAAAGAGAGGGGGCCAAACCTGTCAGTCGAGGGACTGTGTAGGGGCTCTGGAAAGGCTTTCCGGTGCTTGGGGGTAAGGGGCACAAACTCTTATCTGCAGCGCCGCAGACCCTTCCCTTTGAAGTGTTGCTGAGCCACCGACTGAGCCAGGGACAGTGAAGGTGAAAGGCAGGAGGCTGGAGAAAATGTAGAGACAGCAACAAAGGTGAGAAAACAACTGAGGTACACACAAGTGCAAAGAAACAAACAAAACATGCCTGCTAATATTTATCTTATGGTGTTAAAAAAAAATAAAAAGCCCCTCAGGCAGCATTTAGAGCAGTTTTGTGGGGCAGAACTAAAACTTTGAGGTCAAACAGCACACGCGTCATTGTTTTCCCTCTATCTTTTTTGTCTTCTTTAGGGTGGCCATATTTCCTCTTGGAGAGGAATGATGAAAGCATATGGTGGCCATGTGTTGGAGAACCACAAGCTGCAAGGTTGGAGGGGGGATGTACATGAGACACAAATGAATGGCAAGGAAAGTGAATCGACAGACTGTTTTGCCCGCTCCCTCTGTTCACTGAAACTCTCTCTCAAGGATAATCCTCTGTAATAGACTTAAAGGCACTTTAACTGAGCTGCCAGCTGCCTGTGTCCACAGCGGAAAGCCACCCAGGTCAAGTCAGAGGGAGGTTAGCACGACAATATAACACATTCCTATAGTGACTCAAATTCACACTGAAATAATCGGATTCCAAATTATGATCACTCATCCTTAGTATAATATGTTGAACTTCAAAATAGCCGCGCAAATATGAGCTATGGAATAATGAGTTGAAAATAAATATTTATAAATCAATGCATATCTACGCTGGGGATGGGAAATCAGATTGAAACGCATAATAAATGCATTTTGGGTAAAGACGGTGCAATCAAATGTTCCAAGACTGATAGTGTTGCTCACCAATGGAGTGTAGTACGGTAATGTGTAGCGAACAGCAGGCAGAAATTTCTATCATGAGTAAGTACTCCAAGTTACATCAGTTGATCAACATCAGCACCAGAGTTACACGTGTTTTGTAACCACTGGTACATTTCCCGATGGACCTGAAACTTGAGCAGAGAGTACAGATTCAAGTTTGAGTCAAACTCAAGAAATCCGCAACAGAGATCCTAGAAATGATTGAGGCGTCTGAGGCAAAACATTTGGCACCAACAACTTGAAATGTGGCAATATAGCAATTGTGTTTTCCAATATGCAATGCGCATACTTGACATGCTGACAAAACTGGACTCCCAAGCTCTGCAGGAGCGCTGGGAACTGTGTTTCGCTGTACAGAGGCCTTGAAGAGGGATGGTGGTCAGATTTAAATCAATTAAGATTTTAGGATGTTATAGTCTGAGAACGTTTTCACAGCACCTCATACATTAGAGCTAAAACAGACAGTGAGCAAACTCAGTTTTCAAGCAAAAATATCAAACTGTTCCAGTTCTCCTATTTTAAACAAAACAATTTGCTTGTTTGTTGATCAGAGACAACTTTGAACTTCCGAAAGTGGAAACTGAAATGTACATTTTCCAGTATTTTCACCCGACAATAAAAAAAAAAAATAGTGCTAATCGAAGGAACTAATTCACACCTCTGCTTAAATTTGTCCAACATGTGATGAACTCGCAGTATGTTTTCAAGCAACAGTATGCACAACCAGAGCAGTACCAACAGAGACTCCACAGACACTTTAATTTGGATAATCAGTAAATAATTCATTCAGAAGGAGGCGAATGTGGGCCAGAGAACTGCAATCAACCAATTTCTGTGTTCCACAGTAACATGAGGAAAAAACATTTTCAGTTCCTACGAATCGGTTTGAATCCTCAAAAAAAAAAAAGGAAAAAAAAAAAGACTGACTTCCCACAAACGGTCGTGTAGGGATTGTATATTATCAGGGAAAATGTTTATCATAAGGTGCACATTATGGGTGAACTTGTTTTACAACTTCACATTTACTGTCGGAAACAACACTGAGAATGGACAGTGAGGTCATAATGAAAAGACGAGGACAGGAGGCGCGGTGACTTTACTCTTTTTTCTTTTTTTTTTTAATGGACTGAATTTGGAAATGAATAATTAGGTCAGTGGTTCTCTGTCTTGGTCCACAGGGTACAAAGACCTGTTGATTTTCCTTCAAGATATCTAATCATGGACTCCTTTAGACACTGGTTGAATTACTGCATTAGGTTTATCCATTCTAACCTCTTTAGAGCAGATGAAATGCGAGCTAATTACTAAATAATGGCTATTAAAGTTTCCTGTAGCAGGTATAACTACTGCAAGATTCAGGTACTCAAGTGATTCTGATTGTCATATACAAGTGTTGTTCTTTTTCTTTCCATTTTCATATTCCAAAAATTAGGAAGCAATTGTAATCCTAATATGGTCACCAATTCCTCCTCTCATTCCATAATGTTGTTACAAAAAGAGATGTCTGACAAACTTTGATTGATTATGATTTTCAATAAAGCAAATCATTCATCCAGAATAATCTCAAAACCTCTAGTGTTCATTAAAAACAACAATTGTGAAGCCACACATGACTATCCTTGTTCGATAATGTGTAAAAGCTCACGTAGCTGATAAACTGATGAACCAAGATGACACAGTCTAACTGTGATGAATTCAACAACAACTGAGCAAGAAGCTGAGAGGATTTAATTCATACCGCATTTTGGAAATATGGGAAGAAAGCCACCAATCAGAATAGTTTAGGAAGATATTTGAATCAGCCACAATGACCTGAGGAATCAGTTCAGAAAAATCCTAAACATTTTTACTGACTGAGTTGAACAAATACAGCAGCGACAAGAGAACTCCCTGCTTGAACGAGACACTTTTTAAAGTACATTTCTCTGAAGTTTAGATGCCCTTTACTAAAGCAGCAAAATAAGAGCACTCAAATTCAAAATATGAAAACTAAACTCCAGCTGTAACCTTTCTATAAAAAGTACAAAACAAAATCAATAACAGACAAGAAAACCACAAACTGCGTAACCAGAGGTACCATAACTCGACTTAAATCCAGGCTTAGTGAACCTGTAAAGAGGTCTCACAGGGTCCTCTCGGACCATGAGACAGTGGGAGACCTCTGACCAGGCATGTAAGAGAAGCCTCCATTCACAAAGACAGACGTTTCCATGCCAACAGGACCTCTGCTGGGAGAGGCCTCTTTTCAAACCGTTTTCATGCTACACCTCTGCTGCAGTCTCAGAGACGGACTGGTGGGCATTTGAGTGGGAATGAGTTGTGGGTGGCAGTGAGGAGATGCAATTGTGTTAAAGCCAGATGGAAAAGGTCTGAGCCTAGAGCCTCAATGCAGTCTGATAGGAAATCACATCAAGGCTGGACAGCTCTGTGTGCTGGAAACTCACTTACATCCTGCCAGATCAACATTTTGTCACGTGAAAAGCTCATGTTTGATGTCAGTGTGCATGCTTTAATGCTGAGGCTTCAAATTATTTTCATTAGTTTCCAATCTATTCATCAGGATTCAATAAGGTGAACAAATATACCACGAGAACGAAAAGCCTTGATCAGAGACTTCTCCTCCACTGTATGTGGTAACCACGAGCTGTATTATACCACTGAATAAATGTATACACATGAATACAAATGAACAACCAAGACTGCTTTTCAGTGGTGTTGGATTTAAAAGGATGGAATTAATTAATACAATAAGTGCTTTGGTTTGTCGGGTATTAAATTCAGTGTTTTAGCCATAAACAAACATTCTTAACTGCTAATTTTAGCTATAAAAGGATTCTTAAAAGGGTTTTAAAAAAAAACAAAACACTGTCAAACCTAACTATTAATTATTTTAATAAATATATTCCGGCTTTGAGCAAAGTTCAACATTCGGCTTTCTTCTTTACTGAGACACAGATAAAAAGATAAATGCCACATTCCTGATCATACTGTAAATATAAATGCATACAAAAAGCCAAGATATAAACAGCGAGCTATAACGTGTTAATTCGTGAGCTTCAGATGTGAATTTTGTGCAGAATGCTTATTATCAGAGAAAGTGAAAACTCTTTATGAGGTGGTAGATAAGCAAGTGCCAATATTTTTTCTCAACTCCATAGAGAACTGTTTGTTCCATCCTACTGGGCGTACGATGAAGATGACATCCAGAAGATGAGAAAGAGCCGAGCAGTTAAAGCTGTGCTTGTTGAGCACTACAAAAAGGAGACAAGCGTTCCTTCTGGAAGAGGACAAAGACAGTCTCTTATCTGTGTTGAAACATGTCATTGACAGACTAGAACAGTCTGCCACAGTACAATTTTGGACTACAATGCATCTTAAGTTGTTTTGCCCCAGACTGCCACTTCCTCCTGTCCCTGCACTATGTCATCTTGCTCACACCACAGCCCACATCAAAGCAATAAGCCTGGGAGATTTCTCCCCATGTTCATTAGCCAGCTCAGAGCTACATGGCACGGCACTGAATTATTAACACGCTCCTTGTGCTTCACAGACACAGAGCAGAGGGCCATTCACAACTGCAGATCACACTCTGCTTGTACATCTCCAGTCAGAGTGAACTCAAACTTGTGACGAAAGCAGAGAACAGAGAAGGTCATCACATGATCAATGCTCAGAGCAACTGGACGATGAAGGGATGCACTAAATCAAGAAAGACGTTTCAAATTCTTAAGATGTTTTCATGTGGGAGGGAGGGAGAGAAGTTCATGTTTGGTAAGGAGAGAGAAGACCGTGTTTCAGTGCCACAGAAGGAGGCTTTAACATGCGTTAAAACATGAACTGTTGCTGTGATACTGACGATGTTTACGCGATAACCTGATTATGGCCAATAATAATAACAGTCAACTTTCTGTCACAGCATCATGTGCTTAATCCCCTCCATAAACACCACCACAGTTTCTCTCCAGTAATTAACCCCGAATCCAACATTGGTCCCGAGATGCTTCACTAGTCGCTACGTCTTTGCTGACACAGATAAGGCTGCACAATCCATATGAAGATTACTGGATTTTGCACCTGCTTCAAACTGGCTCAGGTGAGATGAAGTCGTGAGGCTACCGAGTGCAAAAGCTAACATTAGCCTCACAATCATGAGGTAAAGCAGCTAAATCAGACACTGTCTAGCTCGGACAGCAACCGTAAAAGACTGCAATTAACACAAACTTTGTTAGCTCTGGCTGATTCTCTCATTACTCCCTGTAAGATTTGTTTCTCTTGGTTTCCTCTGGCTTTCTAAGATGCGAGTTCTTGAGCTCAGAAGAGGAGGCAGTAAAAACAGGCCCGGTGTAGGTCGTAATATTTGTCTGTTTGACCTAATTACAGCCTGACCTTTATTTCAGTTATGCCCTGTCATCCTTCATGTTGTTGCCACAATGTCCTACTTGATGACTTTCTTAAGTTACACACTTCAAAAGATTTACTGAAGATGGGAGATCCCTCTTGGACCTCCCCACAGAAAAGCCCTTTAATTTCCTCTTTCCTTGATCTCACTTTCTCTCAAGTGCCGCTCGCCCCCCCAAAACACACACACACACACACACACACACACACACACACACACACACACACAGCAGGTTGGACTTGCGTAGAGTCCACTCCCCTTATTCTTTCTGTTTCTCCCCTTCATGCAGAGGAGTTAAGTTTTATTTCCTTCATAATCTCCCTTTTCCTTGCGTCATGAGATAAATCTCTTCCCAGACTATACAGCACATCCTGTCCATGTTTGCTTTTGCCGTCTCTTTACAGTTTCTCTCTGATTAAACCACATCCATCTTTCCATTTCCTATCTGATCCTCTTTCAACATTCTGTCATTTCTTCTCTGGACCTCTGGATTCATTCAGCTGAGCAAGTCAGCGACCAAATAACACTTTCCACTTTTTTGCTTCATCTCTAAATTTGAAATCAGCAGCTAAACATCAATTCCCCACTTCAACCCCCCAGAGTGATCCCGACGTGTCCGCTCTTCCTCTGAAGCTCCTCCACCTGGAAGAAGTGCTAAAACTCATCTTGACCAGCAGACCTGACTTCAATCCCTTCTCTCTCTCTCTCCTCTGGACTGTGCATACTCATCAAACTACAATCATCAATTCTTCAGTTCTCCCAGTCCAGCTGATGCCGTGAATCACTCTCTGTTTTCTTTTTTTAAACTTCTGACCAAATGTCCCACTATCTGCTGAACAGCTTTCTGGGTCTCAAAAAAAACGTGTAAATCTGTCAGTTCTCGTCAAACTGCTCTTACTGGGCTACTAAAGAACTTCAACGCAGAAACGTCTCTCTTCATGCTTCGAGTCTTTCCCACTGTCTGCAGCCAGATAGTCCTTGCCATGCTTGTTCACCTGGGGCTTCCAAAGCACCTGATCATCATCACTGCCTTTCTTTGATAAAGACGTGCATTGTGTCAAAACATTAGTTAATGACCATTATCAAAAAGCTCCTGCTGTAGCTGTGCGCTTCAAGTGACATCACTCAGTTGTCATGCCTGTTTGAACTCAAGAGTTGGCTGATGCACAGATATTTCTTCATCATTAACAGTCCAAAGAGTCCTGTATTCAAACAAGGTTAGGGGCAGCGAGCACGAAGGCTTATCAGACACTTAAATTGATTGGTTGATAACTAACTGGCCAATGCAGTGCCAAGGCCTGTTTTTGCTGAAGCTTCTTGTCCACTGAGACATGTTGTACCATCATGAGTTTCCTCCTGACAAACGGATGCCACTGAACAAGTATTACAAAGTCGATTTGCATGAAAACAAAAACAGTCGTTTTTGACATTTTGACGACATGACATAATATTTTTTTTTAAAAACGTTATCATTACTTTTAACATTTAAACATAAAAATGGAATTAAATAAGTGTTATAGTTTTACATTTTTGACAGTTTGCTTTCAAATATTCAGTAAAACTGATCTCAATTCTTTAAATTGTAAACAACTTAGTTAGATTCAGAGTCTGTATAAAGCTGAGCAGCTTTCAGCCATGCCTATTGTTGCCGTACGCGAGTTACGTATGTTGAGTACATCTGTGTGAATCTTTTTCCATCATAATAAAAAGTTATATTATTGTGATCATAAAAAAAAAATGTCACACCCCTAATCTATACAGCAAACGTATGGTGGTAATTGGAATAAAGAAGCTAGTGGGAAAGGAATAAAGTTATAGTCTTTGATTACAGAGACCCCGGATTTGATTTTCAGTACCTCCAGCTTGGTCCAGTGAATTTGAGGAACTGGCATGAACCTCACCAACACGTGCTCCGAGGTACAAAATCTGCAAGTCTCGGGCATCGTAGTAGAATAGCGATTAACATGCACACAGTATAATTAAAACATCTAAAGTTAGATTCCAGCCAGGGACTTTTACTTACTGCATGTTTCCTGTCAGCCTTTACTATCTACTGTCAATGAAGAATAAAATGCAGACAAATAACATCAAACAAAGAGTACAACTCTGTCTACACGGCTGAAGCTTCCCATTTTCCCCCAATAACCCAAGATTACATATGTTTCATTACTGAGCTAACATTCAATGCGGCTGCCTACAGGAAATGTTTATCTACAATCATTAGTCCCATTTAAGCATACTTGTTTCAAAAGTGCTTTTAATTGTCTTTAATTTGAAAAGGTGAGTTACGAAGACAAGTCTTGCCTCCAGGACCGATATGCCACCTGAATACTGTCCACTGTCCTCATGTTTGGTCAAAACAAGCTTCAAAGATGGGAAATCTCACAATCCATATGAGACTGGTTTTAGGAAAGCCCTGGGGTCTGTAACACAGCAGCAGTCAGGAGTGTGGGAATGTGAAGCTTTCTGCAAACAAAGTCTAGGATACCGCTTGTCTCCTTCATTTTTCAAGGCTTTGCGGCAAAAAAAAAAAAAAAAAACTCACAACCAGAAAATTGTATTTCATCACCCTCATCCATGCGAACTGAAAATATGCCATTCTTGTCTTGACATTGTCAGCCTATCTTTGTACTTGCATTGTCTAATCCTCATCGGCTTACAACACTGCCTCAAGTGTGAAGACGGAGGAGAATAAAAGTCCCACTAAACGCCACACACTCAACAGAAGGGTTCAATCATTCAATAGTACAACATAAAGGCCATTCTGACTCTGAATAATGACTGTGGGTGCTTAGTTTGTAGATATTGAACAGCCTCTTCCATCTCTATTTCAAAAGAGCTGCCAGAGGCCAAATTAAAACACAACACCGGGCGTCCTGGCTGATCCGATCACCAGTGGGCAGTTAACAGCCACATTAGCCTCAAGTGACCACTTGTGATCTAATCTCACTTCTCCGCACTATTTTCAAATGAACATGTACATCAAGCAAAAAGTTAGAGGTAAATAAACACATGAACATGTACAGAAATGCAGAAAGGGGGTTGAAGCGACAGACAGTTAAAAAAAAAAATTGAAATTCTTGCTCACTGCGGCCTCATTTTATGTTAATGTTACATTTCACATTTGTAAATGTCTGAAGTTACTTTACTTGACAACCTGAACCATCAGGCTCGACCCCATTGGTTTAGGTCAGATTAATTCATCTTCCCAGTGGGTTGGAAAGGGTCGTACTCTGCGTTGCGGTGGATAAATGAACAGTGCGATGAGGTGGCAGCTCTTTCACAGCTGCTGGTCTAATGTGTGTCTAAATGAGGTAAACAAAAAAACCTAAACCCAGAGGAGGCTTTGGTGAAACAAGTGACACGTAGCAGCTTGTGTCTTTATTCAGTAAACAGCTGTTTTAAAGCCGTGAGACTGCAGGTAAATCTCTCCTGCCTTCTGTACAGTTCAGCTAAGCTCAGCAGGATATTTATTCTGGTAACAAAAAAATAAAAGAAGAGCACGCAGAGATCTTCAGGTATAAGAACTGTTTCAGTGGAGGGAAACAAATCATCCAAACTAAAATATTAACACTTTAGAGCTGAAACAATTACTCAACTGACAGAAAATTAATTTGCTACTATTAATGAAAATCAATGTTGTGGTTCAGTCATTTTTCAAACAAAAGTTCAAGCTTCTCAAATATTAGGATTTGCTGCTTTTTCAGGCCTCACATAACGGTGAATAAGACATTAAAATGGTTTTGGACAACAAGACATTCCAAAGCTCTGAGACGTTATGAGCATTTTTCATAAGTTTAGGACATTATAGATTATACAAACAGAAATCGTTAGTGGCAGCCAGTTCTTATTTTACAACAAGACCCCAGACTCACTACGGACTCAAGATTTCCTAGATTTTTCATACTTCCACTAAAATGACCAAAGTCGTTGCCACTTAAGCCGCAGATACAAAAGAATTATTATGTAGTTTTACAGCCGTGTAAGGAGAACTGAACAGGCTGAACAAAGTGGTTCCTTCTGTTGGCTCTACATCATAGAAACAAACTAAATTCCAGTGACTGCGACCAATAGGTTATCCTCAACAGACCTCTTCTATAATTTTAGACATACTGTATATTGCTCTGTACTAAAGACTTAAAGTATTTTCCATATTGACACATTAGAACTGAAAGTTTCTTTCAGTTTTGCAGACTATTCAACACAGTTTTTAAGCATGACAGGTTGTCAGCGCAGATTAAAGCCACAAAACCAAACGTTCATGAAATAAAGTCAAATTTCCAGTATTAGATTGAAACCTGCAAATGCTGCTGGCTGTGTAGACATCTTCATCTGTTACAAAAAAACAAACTAAAGCATATTTTCAAACAGCAAAGTACTTACAATTTACACAACAAAACCAGAAAATCACCCCTACACAACCCAAATGCAAATCAATACAACAGTATCGAAATAAATCCTTCCTTTATGACGCATTTTGTGCTCAGCTTTTGTTGACAACGTGTCAGAGAAATGTTGTTTCCAAGTCTTTTCACACTGAGAGGTAATAGTGTAATTTGACAAGTAAATAGTATCCGTTTATTGGCAGTGTGTCAACACTTCTGCAGTTCAGCATGTCTCAGTTCATTGCAGAAAGGAAAGCGCCACAGCAACAGCACTTTTATAATCCATGTAATGTAAAACATCCCCCCCCCCCAACTGTCCTGCAGTCCTCGTAATTATAAATAAAATAACATAATTAGATTATAATGTGGTCCGTAATGTTGAGCGACTGATTTAACTCAAATATCTGCTTTTGCTTTAAGATCAACCTGTTATAACGAAACGGAGTAGTGCTGTCACAATCATCAAATTTTAGCCGCTGACTATACAAACAATTGCCATGAACAATTTAGTTGTGTTTTTCAGATTTTATGGCACCGTTACAGTATAAACCTAATCACAGTTTAATAATACACACACAGGATGGCTCCATTGAAAACCTCAAATGGTGGAAAACAATGTGGAAAAAGTGATAGAAATAAAACTGTTCTGCAAGTTTCATCCAGCTGTTTTTATACAGATGAATGGAAACAATTCCAGCGGAATACGCAAAATAATTGAGGTCAGTTAAAATAATTGCGATCAGGCGATTATGCATTTATGACAGGCCTACCACCTCGTCATGGTTTTCATCCACCCAGCTCTGACTTATTTTTCCCCTCCAGACAGGCTAACTTTTCAACAGACTACAGTTACTGGGCTTGCGAGAGGCTCTTGAATGTTGCATGTTTTTGTTGTCTTGAAACCACACAGCACAGAAAATGGCACCTATATACCCCGATGGATTGGTAAAAATTGTAATCCTTGATGTTGGATGCTCAATATTGACTTTAGAACCCAGAGACAGCTGTGTTTTTAAGGAAGGACACACTCAGACCTGAGAGGTCACATGAAACCAGCTGAGACCGAGTCTATAACCTCATTCAAATGGACTGCGTGATGTGACTTTAACCTGTGCTCAAGGAGTTTCATTTGATCTGGCCTCATCATGCTCCTCCCAAACTTAATTTAACTTTGGGATGGTTGTTTTACTTTCAGACTAATAAAACGGCATGAGGAAAAAAGCTGGACAGCATATGGTCAAATAACAGAATTAGGGTGCGGAGAGAACTGAAACTGAAACTCTGGTACTATAATGTACCGCAACTCTGTTGTTAAAGAGTACTGTCTGAACAATATACACTCATGGCTTTGGCTACCCTTAGACGTGAAGGAATGGGGTCAAACATGGGTTTGAAATGAGAGCATACTAATGGTGTTATGTAAGCCACATGCAAACATCATATCCTGGAGTCAGAAACCTTGATAAGACCTTATACACGTCTGTAAAAATCTGAATATGCTGGATACTGTGGCCTGTAAAGACTTTGAGCAAGTATGTTGCCATTCTCTGTCATGTGTTGAGTTACATTGTATTTGGTCAAGAACAAAACATTTGCAGTAAATAGGATGTAATGATGGTGTATATGTTGAAATACAAGTATGACACCACTATTGCAGACTACGATCTGTATTGTCAGTCTGGTTCATCCTCTGAGGAGACTCAGACAGAACAGGTATAACAAACCTGGAAGTCAAGGAGTCAAACACGTCCATCCCATTTACAATATTTACCAAAGAGTGAACAGTAAAAACACATCCACAAAATGGTCATGCAGTTGAATCAGCAACTTTAAAAACAGGTTGGACAAAACAGAGGAGTCATAATAACATTCATAGAGGTGGCATTTCTTTTTGAGGAGTGTTGTATTAGACTGCAGTAGTTTGAACAAGATTACATTTCATTTAGCCGACGCTTTTATCCAAAGCGACTAACAATAAATGCATTTCAACCAAGAGGGTACAAAACCCAGAACAACAAGAATCATCTTTTATCTTTTATCACGTGCTGAACCCCACGTGGCTAACCGGAGCAAAACGTCTGCAGGTCAAACAAAACACATGCTGCGTGATCACTTTGTACTGGAGACACGTTGCCCAGGTGGAGGCCGGTCTATGGTCCAGGTGAGCTGTTCGATGTCTTGAACAGGCCGGCGACTGTTTGTTGTCCCATTAAATAACCAATCCAATGTTGTTTCCAATATATCTGCCTTCTTTGAGGACGCAATTGTTTGGTTTGTCATATCAGAGCATGTCCACTGCATCTTCCAAAACCAAACATTTCTCAGCGACCTCCAAACAATTTAACTGTCCTTTAAATTATGTTATCGGTCGTCTGGATTTAGCAAACTTTAGAGGTACGAGATAACTTTTCATGCGGTCTTTTAAAACTTTGGACATAAAAGTGTGAATTAGCAGAGTGGAGAAGTAATAATCGAAGTGTTAAATGATCCCTACTTCTTTCCTGTGTGCACTATGCTCGTTTCCTCTCTCTGTATGTGTGAATGGGGCTGCAGCTCTGCCTCTTGTCGAGTTTGTGAAAACTGTCAGCTTTCCCTCTGAAGCGTGTGGCGGCCCAGGTCCTGTGTTTGGCTGCACCTGGATCACACTTTTCAAATTTGTTTACAATCAATCTACAACGTCAACGCCCTGATGTCCACACTGGAAGAAACACGCACGCTTTGTTGCACTTCCTGTGTTTTGTTTTTTTTCCAGTTTAGCCCATTAAAATGACTCTTTTTCTTTATTTTTTTTTTTATCAGAGTCCAGATTGTAAAGCCCCTCCAGGCTCTTTTTTTTTTTTTAATTGTGCCATGAGATATTTATAAGTAAAAGTCTCCCGATTGTATAAACATCTCTGTGAGAGTTAAACTCTTCTCACTTTGCAGCTTTCGGTAGTTTGTTTAACGAGGGTTGAGACCGGAGTTAACCAGAACAGGAGACACACGAGAGGAGCTGTATCCGTGTCGTGTGTTCAGGTTCAGCTGAACTCAACGAAACTTCCGTCTGACAACTTTTAAACTTCTCCAGCAGCTTCACGTTCACACAAGTGCGTTAAAAGTCGGGCTAACAATGCTAACAGCTAACGACTTCCTACGTCAGCCTGCCGACGCTCAGGCCCCCTTTGTGTCCTCCGAAGTTCAACGCTTCACACGTGTGATGCTCCGATCTGTGATGTCTGGCTGAATTTACCTGTTCAACTGTGGAGAGGAACAAAGACAGCGGGCCTCTCCGGGGATCCCTCCGGGGCTGCTATCCACGGCGAGGTATCCGTTGGAGCATGGGAGACGCTAACGCCGGAGGCTCCGACGAGGTGAGAGCTCCTGCTCCGTCCCCTGGTTTACCACCACCACCACCACCACCACCGGCACCACCACCAGCAGCAGCAGCAGCACCACCAGTCAGTCAGTCAGTCAGTCAGTCAGTAATAGTCCTGACGAACAGGAGCTAGCACGTTAGCGCGATCAGCTAACTAGCATCCGTCCACAAGCCGAGTCGGTTTCAACGTCAGCTGCTCTGTCAAACAAACAAAGTGTCGCCGGCAGACTTCGTGTCTCGGTTTCTCTTCCCCGGACGACGTGCGACGACCTCCGATCACGACGGGAGGAAGAACACACCCGGTGAGCCCGCACAGCGCGTCGGTGGTGAGTGGTTAGCCGTTCACTGCCTCCTCGACAGGCGCCAGGTTCGTTCGTCTCCGGGCTCTCCACGGACTGGAGAGAAAGGCTGTCGCGGCGTGATGACAGCGGGATTTCGTTTCTCCCGGCCGCTCGAATATGACGTCATGATATTTTCGTGAGAAAAAAAAAAAAACGACAGTAAACGCGTCTGTGTGTTCAAACTTTGATGCGTGTGCGTCTGCGAAAGTGTAATTCGTTGTTCATGATTCATTGTGACCTTGTAAATTGTGAAAACGGCATAAAATGTGATTAAAAATGACAAACTGATGACTTGTTCATTTTCAACAATGAAGGAGCCATATGTGTTATTATATAACAATGATCAAGTTTTATTCTAATTAATGACCTCAATTTAATTATTCCAAACGTTTATATCCCGAAGTGACTTTTCTTTGTAATTAATTTCAAATGTGCTTATTACTGAATTTTAAATTAGTTCAAAGTAAAATGCCACGTGGTTTTGATTTCTAAATGTCTTAAACCTCTGTGCTTTTTTTTGCCTTTCAAATAATCTGTAAAAGATTTAAAAACAGATGCAATGTAGGTACGCAGGGACGTAATTGTCATCAGGAGTGAATTGTAAGTATACTTTTAGCCATTATCATTAAACAAATAGGCCTAAATCTAGCGGATTTAGTGACGAAGACAAAGGGTTTGTTTTGATAAAGGATTTATTAATCTTTCCAAATGTAAATGTTATGATGCATCAAAGTTATGTACCAAATATCTCAACCATGCCTACTTGTAATTTGTAAACACATTAGTAGACAGTCTATATGAAGAGAAGCTCACGATAATAAATAAAGACAA
Organism: Embiotoca jacksoni; assembly: GCF_022577435.1. NCBI lineage: Eukaryota > Metazoa > Chordata > Actinopteri > Embiotocidae > Embiotoca > Embiotoca jacksoni. Next base: position 15,394,126 of record NW_027185392.1, read on the forward strand.
GCTTTGTATGGCACACAAAAAGAAATTCAAACTGCTTCATATAAAATGAACAAAAAATGCAATTAAGTAAAATAAAAGGAATTGGAATAGAATACAATTATATTTTTACAAGCTAGATGTGAACAATGTTGAATTTATTATAACAATAACAACAATAATAACACAACATAATAATGATAGTAACTCAGATTTTGCCTTCCATCCAAATTTTTTACAATGATAATCTCACAATATATCAATACAATTCTGAGGACAGAAATCACATGGGAAAGGAAAAACTCAAAATCAAATGTGTATGGTGTGTCAGAAATCACGCAGGCTGAAAACCTGGACCTAATTATTCCCAGCATACTGAGCCTCATTTATTCAGAGCCCCCCAAAAAAAGCTATTGTGGATTAGTGTGCTGCTGCTGCTCAAGTTAGCCCTGCAGTGCCAGCTACGGTTAGCTTTGGCTCACAGTCATTTTCATAGCCTGTATCTGGATCCTCCAGGGAGAGTCTGAAACCCTGAGATATCACTAAGCACCAAACATGTGATCCTGAGAAATGTGGAAATGAGACTGGCATCCGGTCAATGAAAACTGAAAAGCACACCCTGGAAACAAAGGACGACTGTAAATATCCACACTTTGTTACTAAATACTCTCAAATAAGGGTTTGAAAGCTGCTGCAGCTGTGTGTGCTTTCTGGAGACGGCTGTAAGTGACGACTCACAGAAATCCGAACCATACTGTAGTCTGGAGTTTTCTATTGGTAGGTTTGTGAGTGAACATAAACCACATTGGTACACACCAGCAGATTAAAGAGACCTTAGAATCTAAAATCATCTGTAAAATATTCTTTTCATTTGGACACATTTCCAATATTTACTTTACTCAATGTTTTGTTCATCTTATCTTGTTTGTTTTGATATAAAAATCTGTTGTACTACGTCATTTTCACAGATTTTGGCCTCAGTCTTGACATGAGTTATGGGAATTTCAAACAAAGAAGACATTTTAATCCTGAATTGTTTTATTTTGGCGGTCTGAGGAGGTAAAACAGTGACAAAGAGACCCTTTGAGGTGCCCTGACCCTCAAGTTTGGCACAACGACTTGCTAAAAGCTATGTTCTGATAGGTTTCTCTTCTCCATCTGGTATTACATTATTACAGGAAAATAATGTTGGAATTATTGTATTCATTTATTTACTTCTTATTTTCTTACTGGAATTTGTCTAAAGTGTAACTTTTAATTAAAAATTTAAATTACACTCACGGTCCACAAATTCCCATAAAAATGCTGAATAGATGACATATTTGTCCTCAGTGGTGGTTACAACCCTGCTGATCTGTCATATGTTGTCCAAATTGTGTGAGAGCAGTCTTTCATAAGAAGGGGAGAACGTTTGATGTGGTTTAAATTGCACATCACGACTTTAAACTTAAAACTGTTGTGATGCAAGTCTTCTGTTGTGACACAGACACGCTCAGATTCCCTGGTGTATTCTGTGTTTTCAGCTCAAACACTGAGGGCTGAATGTGATGGCTGCGACAGACGGACGACGGCTCTGTAACATCGCAGCTCTTGAAGGCAAACAAACACGGATGAGACGGAGCTGATGCGGTGTGACAGGCAGCATCAGTGCCTGCTGGGCAGACAGTGATTCAGTCAACAAAGCCTGGTAAATTCAGAGAGACTGATCACTGGAAATATCATATGAGGAACGTGCTCTTCAGGGGATTACCTCATGTTTCTGCTCACTGTGACAGACATGCCTTTAATCACAGTTATAAACCTGAAACATACCTGTCCTCCCACGTACCGGTGAATACATGTACTTGTGTGAGACTCCTTTGCCACTCGGTGAAGGAAATGTCTCAAGTTAGAGCCTCAGATTGACTAACACCTGATGGTGCCTTCGCACAGTCAGTAAAACTTTACACCTGCTGCTGCAGCACATCTAACTCAAAGTTGTATTGAAGTCTGGAGGCATACTTTCATATTTGAAGTTGAAAAGTGTTTCACACAAGGCAACAAATTTAACAGTAGGGCTGCTTTATTAACATGGGTCAAAAAAAGACATGAAACTATACTAAGATACAGTACTGGGGTTGATAAATTCCAGGAAAATAAAACAAATAAAGACGTCTGGTTAAAAAAAATAAAAAAGATAATTAAATTTAAAAAGTAGCAAAGTTAAAAACAGTCAAATAAAATGTGGATAAAAGATATTTAAATAATGGTACTGATTCATCCAGATCGCAGGCAGGTTGTGCAGAGCCGATTTAAAGCTATTATAGCTGTATATATTATTTGGGCATTATGCCCAAAGCAAACAAACAAGGAGGATCTCAGTCGTTATACAGTCTTCATATAAAGATAGTCATCTTAATAAATAAGAGTCAGAAATAAAGTAAGGTGGTAAGCCATGAAGAGCCTAGTTTTAATAGTAGTAAAAAAAGCTGCTTGACATGTTGGAGGCCTAAATGAGAATGGTCTAAATATATTGACCTCTTGTACCAAATATGCAAGCTCCAAAATTGTTAGACCACTGGTGTGAAGTACCATGATGAAACTTAATAATAAAACTGAGTTTTGTCCTTGAAGCTGAAACTCCTGGATGAGTGATTCTTATCAGACTTCTCAAAGCTCCTGCAGAGCTACAGAAGATATTTCATTGTTTACAGACTGAATAAAACAGGGATGCCCCTTTAATGAGCCCTAAACCTGTCTGCGAGTAAAGATGCTGATCTACTCAAACACACTTCACCTGAACAGCCTGCGTGGCCTGTGAGGTCTGCACTGTTGAAGAGATGCAAGGCAACAAAAGCCTGTTCAATGTTTAAAAAAAAAAAAAAAAATTGAGACAGATCTTGTTTTAAAGGTTATAAAAACATGATTGATCAGAACTTTTGATATGATGCTCCACACTCAAATTATCAAATAAAATGAAAAGATTTTTCAAAAGACTTGATACGGTGCACAGTGTTTCAGCATTTCTTTTGGTGTAAGTTGTTGAATATGAAAATGTCCCTTAAGTCAGCATTGATGCTTCCTGTGCAGCGACAGACCGAACTGGTGTCTGGAGATCGAACAGGAAAGAGAGTAAAAAGGCGAAAGAAAATACAACGAGACTTACTTTTGATTGGTATTCATTGGGTGGCTTGGATTGTCTGTTCTTGCTCCCTCAGACCTTCCTCTGGTATAAATCCCATCAGCTTTTCACAAGGGTCCATCAGTCACACAGAGTTCAAAGAGGAAAGCGGGCGAGGCTCATCAGTTGATTTACAGTGTTTTATATACTATCATCTTATGTCAAGTTTTAAACTGGTACAATAACTTGAAATGTAAGTTTACATAGAAAGAGAGAAGTGCATTATAATGTACCATTAATCTATTTTTGAGAATTGAATTTGTTATATACGCGTGTCACCATATTTAAAATGACTAACAGCAAATCAGCAAAGTGGTGCTTTGAGCTAAATGCTAACGACAATGACAGCATGGTCATGTTTAGCATTTTAGCATGGTAAAGGTGTGCTCTTTAAGTGCTGATTACATTAGTTGACATTAGTTTTGCAGGTATTTTGGCCCGTATTGAACTGTGAAACTTTGATCTGATGGCACGAGATGAAAAGTCGGAGGATCACCGAAGTGATTAAAATTCATGTTGAGGGGGGCATGACTGGCTGCACCACATTTAATGACAAAGCACGCAATAGTTGTTGAGATTTTCCATTAAAAAGCACAGCTGTGAATCCCTTGGTGTCGCCACAGGAAATTAACAAAGAGATTAGGAGACATCTTCTGGGCACCAGGACAGTCTGTACTCAAATTTGTGCTAAATCTGTGGAGATATTTCACCGTATAGGTAAAATGTTTGAGGTTTTGGATTCATCCTCTGAAGACCTTGAAAGTCTCAATTTAATTTCGTGGCAGTCCATTATCCAGAGGACATTTCACTCAGGGTAGTGCGACAGGAAAATTCAAAAGACCACCAAACCAGAAGGATTTATCCTCCGTGGACCATGAATGTCTAAATTTCATGAGAACCAATCCAATAGTTGAGATATTTTAGTCTGAAACAAAAGACAAAAAAAATAATTTTATCACTTAATTTTATTTATTGAAATTTTATCCAAAGCTTCATCAGGAAAACAACAACACGAGTGCCTGATTTAAAATATTTACAAAAGGCATTTAATGAACATATCTTTTGGTATACTGTATTCTCATATTCACAGTGCAGGATTCTGCACAATACTGACTGTCACTCAAACGAAGTAGAGCTCACATTTAGATCATCGTTAAGACTGCTGAGATTCAGCACTTTCAAGGGAGAGCCGGGAATAATACATCTGAGCAGCATCTTTAGATATAAAGTATTCAGTCAGAGAATTATTCGCCTTGGTGAGATAAAAAAAAAAAAAAAATCTTATCAGTAGCAGCTTTTAGGAAGCTGTTTCGGGCACTAATTAATCAGAAGCCTCAGAAACAGAAGACTCATCAGTTCAGGCTCTGAGATTTAAAATAAAAACAAAAGATCCTAAGCAGCTCTGCGGCCTTTCTCTGTCATGCATGCCTTCAATCTTGAGGAGGATATTCCTGGTAAAATCCTGCAGATGGAGGGAGTCACATAGTGTAATACAACAAAGAGGCTTTGAGCTGAGGAGAAGCTCAGGAAACTATATGAGCAGTCATATCTGTGAGGGGTGGGGAAGGATTTTAGACTAATGTACTTTATGTTGACCACACACTCTGTAACAGTGTCAGTGCAGAACAGGGACGTTTGGCTGCTACAGGACCGTGTTTTTTTCACGTTTAAATGGAAAATGTTTCACTCTGAGACGTAAAAACCTTTGCATATATCTGACATAACTTCCTAACATTTGAAATATACATTAAAAACATGCAAACCCTGGCTGACGCAATACATTAATGGAACAACAATCTGTCACGCCATGTTAAGTGCTTGCATGTTGGAGTCCACTGCAGACCATCAGGTGTTACATTAACCTTCCTGCTGTACTCGGGTCTTTCGTCGCATCAAAATGGTTGTGGAAGCGGGTCACGAAAGACCCGAGCGCAGCAGGAAGGTTAAGAAAGCTTAGAGTGTTGTTTTTTTTGCTGTGGATTCAAATTGAAAATAATGTTTGTGAGTGTCCTTTAAGTGTTGCGTTGTTGTTTCCTGACAGTCAAATTAGCTTCCTGTGGTGATGAACCGTGGCTGGATTATCAGAGAAAGGTCAGAACATCCAAATTGGCACTGTTGCTGATGGTGTGTCCTTGTATACCGGGAGATTGTCCTTTAACCTGCAGCGAGGGAGTCATGGGAGAGAGAGGAGACAAGGTCAAAGACCTGTTGACTATGACCTTTCCACAGTTAGTTCATCACTTAACAGAGAGATTTATGATAAAACTGGTCATTTTTGGTTCGAGTAAATGAAGAAAAGAATGTTATTTCTGATGGGTTTGGTCAAATAGGTATAATTATTCAACCAAATATATCCCAGTGTTTCATCCTCTCTGCTGTGCAGCCATGTCCAGTTAATGCCAATCACACTTACTGAGAGCACTGTGGAGTCCATCTTACTAGTGCTGCTGCTGTCAGTGGTGGACTGTAACTAAATAAATTTACTCGTAATGTACTTAAGTACAAAATGGAGTCTTTTTTTTTTTTTTACTTTATACTTCCACTCCCCAACATTTCAGGGGAAAATATTGTACTTTTTACTCCTCTACCTTTGTCTGATAGCTTTAAGATAACAGTCTTTCACTCCCTTCCTGTCTATGTATCTCCAAGTTTAAGTTTAACTTGTTCCTTAATGGTTGAAAAACGCATCTTACTTTTTAAGCCAAACTAACTCTTTCAAAACACGCAGGGATTACCTGGAAAATGCCTTATTTATTTAAGCTTGTTGACATTTTAGAGCTACGTGTGTCCTACAGAGCAGAAATGATATAAACATATGATCTTATTGCATATGATGCATTACTGTAGACTAAACTGACCATCAGTACTTAAAGTAGGTCAAATAAGCACAACCTTAAACAACTACAGCACTAAAATACACAATAACTAAGTATTATTAGTCATCAGAAAACATTATATATATAAAAGTAAAACACTGAGAGGATGTGTGTACTTTTACTTTTAAAACTTCAAGTACATTTTGCTGATAATGCGTTGATAAAATTACTTAAATTTACAGTTTATTAGATTTATTTACAACAGGGACCATAAATAAAATTCATTAATATCAAGGAGAGAACGATGCTTTGTGCCAGATTTAGCTACTCTCTGCAGTCCCAGCAGATGGAAATTAAGGTTTTTAATGCAGGACTTGAAGTGGAGTATCACAATGTGGTTTTATTACTTTTATTTGAGTAAAGGACCTGAATACTACTTCCACCACTGACTGCTGTCTCATCCACACACGTAGACAAGTTCACAAAGCGCCAAGAAAGAATCACCACAGAAATAACAAGCTTCCTGTGTGACTCTGGCAACAACAAAACTAAACACAACCCAACCAACAATTTCACTTCCGGTGTCTGTAAGCGGAGTTGAAACACACTCTGTCCACACAAAACAAAGAAAGCACAAAAAATTGGCCTACTTATCAATCAGCTGTTTTACAAAGTTGGAATCTCTGTGTGTGTAAAGTTAATTTACAGTAACTGGAATTCATTTAAAAACTTTTACCGTCCAGATGATAGACACTGACATTTCTGCTTTTGTGTGTTACTGGTAAACTACTCAATGCTTAAAGCCGTAGTGATTAGTTTGTCCCGATCAGCAATGGGTTAAATGGTTACGTGTACAGAAAAAGGTTCAGTGATGGTGACAAACCCAGAGAAAATGAACGCTCTTTGGAAAGTTTAAGTGTCTTTCAGCTCACTGCGTTGGTTTTCCAGTTAATAAATGTGCTGTTTTGGTTCACTCCCAATGCTTCTATCAATCTTGTTTCCAGATGCAGCAGACACCCAAACACTGAATGCCAAATGCCAAGCACCAAACTATGGTTCATTTTCTAGTGCTAAAACAAATTTGGCAGATTTCAAAACTTGCTCTGAAAGCAGCTTCAACAACAATGTGGAATTTCACAGGTCGGACAAACACAGCTGCTGCAGTGGATGGCATCATATTGTGCAACCGCAGCAGCCGTAACATCGCATTTACTTCTGTTTTGAGGCCTCTTGTGTAACCTGATGTGTACAGAGTGCCTGTTCAATGAAAGTACCCTCCAGCCCTCGCGCTGCTTGGGAAATAAAACCCTGAGAAAAAGCAGCGTGTGAATGACGTTGGTCAACAGTTCGTGGAGTGGACCTTGACCTCGCCTTCCCAGCCCTTCCTGTAAAGGAGACTATCCCTGGGTTAAGTTGCGCCACACTTCCATGCGTGCCTGTTGTAATCACTAACAGATGTTAGGAGTGTTTGTGCCTTCAAACAGTACCATGTGTAATGATGAAAGGGTCACAGTTCATCAGTCACAGCTATACTGGAACCAGCTGGTGCATCACAACAAACAGAGGCTGGCAGGAAAAAGCAGGAAACTGTGTGGAAAGACAGCTATTACTCAAGCCAACTGTTGATCTATGTTGTGTTAGCATTATTGTGTAACAAGCTATATGTCATTGGTTTGTTGTCAGACTTTCTGTGTATATTATCAGCAAATCAATATTTAGGTTTTCCTCCGTGTCAGGTCATTATATATAGTTTGAATTCACACCTGCAGGAACACGTCACAGGAAGGTTTTCTTTACTAAATACGACTCATCCTCATGCTGTGACACAGTGAATCCATCAAATCAGTCATAAACAATAACAAACAAACCCGAGGGATTCACAGAAAAGGAGCAGAGAGTATATTTAGGAAGGGGGAGAGCCAATCCATTTATAGTTTTTATATCTAAAAAACAAATTTTAAGTTAATAATTAAATAACTAAATCATACATATGCAGTCATAATATTACAAAAATTAAAGAGATTTTGATACAGTTATGAGGATATAAAAAAGTATGCTCACCATAAACACAGTTATGCATGTTCCTCTGCAGCTTCACCTAAAACAGACAAGCCAGCAAACAAAGGCATAAGACCACTCATATTTTTAAACAACCTTCTCAGTATTTGTGTTTAATCGTCTCATAGAAAATCCTCAAAATTATTTTTCACAAGCAAATAAGTAAAAATGATTGCAACAAACTGTTATCAGACAGTGATATTAGGATATGGTATTACAACTCACAGAGTAACAGAGACATCTGCTGGACAAACTCTACAAACCCATGTTACTGTGAGAGGTTTCCTTGAAAAACAACACTCACTGGTCAATTTATTAGGTACAGTTGGCTAAAACTAATGCAGTCTAATTCAACTGTGCTGCAACACATTCTACCTAAAGGAGAGTTATAACTATTACGTTTTGGTTTTTTTACTTCATCCAAGGAGGTTATGTTTTTGGTGCAGTGTTTGTTTATCTGTTTGCCAGCAGGTTTATAGATATAGGGTGTGGCTTGGCCCAAGGAAGAATCTATTGAATTTTGGAGTCGATCTTAATCATGGGCTTGAGCCAAAACTTATTTTTCACTTTCCCTGACATTGTGAGAGACAGTAGAGCATTTTGTCCACCGAATGCCGTAAAATGTATAATCCCACAGATTGTAGTAAAGTTTACAGGGACAAAACACAGGCGATTCTGGAAATACAGTGACTGTGCGTCACAATCCACTGTCACTGGTAGCAGTAATTACTTGGCATACACATGTACTTGCTGAGTCATTATGAAGCACTCGGGGACAGTGGCAGAACAGGAACTAATTGTAATCGCCACAGTTACTTATACCCAAACATACTGTGGTGAGGTTGCAGGTGCAGATTTACATGTCAAAGAAGAGTGAACTTTTTGGACTGAGCAGAGGTCTGCGCTCTCTGAGGTCTCTTCTGGTTGACAATGTTTTAGAGAGGGGTTGAGATGTTACAGCTGCTTTAAAGGGATCCAAACAAAACTGAATAAAATAACCGTCTGTAAGGTTGGATATCTGTTGCCTCATTTTAAGCAATGTGTAATTATGCGTATTTCTGATGTGTTTGTGTTCCTAAATGTCTTTTTTGTGTGTGTGTGTGTGTGTGTGTGTGTGTGATTGTTGCTTTTTGTGTGTTCACAGAAACCTACCGTCTTTTTTCATCCACTGGTCGAACTCTTCCATTTCCAGCTCCAACACAGAGGGCACGTCCTCTTCAAACATCGGCCTAGAAGACAGAGTGCTTAGACAAATCATATAAAGACCAAAAGTTTGCACACAAACCACCTCGATGTCTCAATGACACTGGCAGCTTCTGTCATTCCGTTGCTAATAGCAACCACTCATATAGTATTATATGGCTTGTGTCCTTGTTGGAGTTTTATTTGTAGGCAAATATTGAAATATTGTTTTTTTGTTGTTGTTGTTAATTTATTTTATCTTTGAATATTACTGTTAAGCTATCTGTTAGCTAATGTGTTTCTAATAAAAACAGGTGGAAGCTGTCAGCTAAATTAGTGTCAGGCTATCGTTAACTGTTTATTGTTCTAATCTTTTTACTTTTACTCTTGAAGACTTGATTTGTAAGTTTACTAAAGTAATTACCGAAGTGTACTTAGTATGGCAACTTAAGTTTTTTCTAAGTTTGTTTTCTTCCTTGCATGAAGGACAGTATGTTAGCGTTCACATCGCAAAAAATAATCTGACAGTTTTATGAGCCCACGCTCCTTGTTCACAATTAATTTTTAGAATGCCTTTGATCTAACTCATATTTTATGGCATCTCATATTTTCTAGTGTTTATTGTTATCATTGATATCTGTTTTATTTTTCATCCACCACTGTTTTCCGTGTGGGCGGCACAGTGGTTAGTGTTTAGTGTCACTGTCACCTCTCAGAGAGGAAGTTCTGGGTTCGGTCTAGAACTTCCTGTTTGCATGTTCTCTCTGCGCCTGTGTAGGTTCTCTCTGGGTGCTGCGGCTTCTTCCCACCGACCAAAGACATGTATGTCAGGTTAATTGGTGGTTCTACAAATTACCCTTAGGTGTAAATGGGTGCGTGAATGGTCTTTTTTTTCCCGTCTGTCCCTGTGTTGGGCCTGCGATGGACCTGTCCGGGGTGGACCCTGCCTTCCCCCAAAGTGAGCTGGGAGAAGCTCCCGTGATCCTGTTCAGGATGAAGTGGGTATAGATAATGGATGGATGTTTTCCCTGCTGCTTCCAGTAAAAGAAAAAACATTGTCAGCTGATGTCTTTAGTCTGTATTGTACGTTTACTGAGCTCGCTGCTTCACTGTCCAGATACACACACAATGAGGGCAGAAAAGTATGTCAGTTTTAAGGCAAAAGCATGTGGTGCACTTAAAGGATGAGGCGTAATGTTTGAAATGGGATTTCTGTTGTGAGTGGCCTTACTGATAAAAGCACCACTGCGCCGCACTACCAAACAGTCCAGCTGTTGAAAAATGTATTCAATTAGATTCTCAACACTTACATTGGCACCTTTTCTGTGCTGGATCCATCCAAATATGGATCTTCTTTACTCAGCTCTATGGGAAGAAAACAGGCAGCAGTCGTATTTGATATGATGAAATAACAATTACAAACAATCCATCAGTTCAAAATAACCAAAAACGAAATAAATTGAGCTATAATGTAGTTATATATATATATATATATATATATATATATATTAATAACATTGATTGAGTGGATTGCTGAGTTTTGTTTAAATAAAATAAATGTTTGACAGATGATGTCTTAAACTTCACCTGGTGGTATCTTTCCACACAGACAACTTTAGTAGTATCCATCAAGATTTGAGACGTTTAGTAATTTGACATTCTCATGACATTAACAAAACATTTGAACCTATGCAAAAAATACTTCTGAAAGCTGTTCTCATTTCTGTCAGCACCCAATATATGAACAGAATAAATATAGAAACAGGTTTAAGTGGCGAAATATGGTTCCTTTTGTGACCTCTTAAAGTTTTCCCTCTTGTGATGGACATACCTTGATTTCTCGTTTTTTTGTTCCACCTGCGGTTGAGGAAAAAACCGCAAACTATCATGCCGATGATTACGACCACCAGCACCACAGGGATCAGGATAATGATGGAACCCAAACCCTGGTCCTCATCTGGTTCAATGGTCGTATACGTGGAACTGGTAGACTCTGTACTTGTTGATGTTGATATATTGTCTGTGGAACCAAAGCAGCTTATTGGTCACTGATTCAACCAGGTTGAATTTAGAGTCTTGTCACTTGTACAATGCTGCTGCATTTTCTGCAAAAAAGCAAAACCATCAGATCACAGCTCGAGGTATTTTTATCATTACCTTCCATTTATCCCAATGAATACTTCACGTATAAAGATTATGATTATTACATTTACAGTTATATTGACACCTATCATGACTGTTGGTATAAAAGATTGTACTTGGTGTGACATACCATATATCACCTCTGCCTCTCCAGAGCTCGTGTTATCGTCAGATTCTTCAACTGCAAACAACAAGAAATAATTTGATGGTTTTATCCAAATGCCCCCTCTCTTCTATGCAGGTTATCAAATGCTGAACAACTGGAAATAAAAACATCTTTTTAAAAGTCTAATGGTGGACACGCTTCATATTTTTCCCTGCAGAAGAAAAGCTTACCCGGGTCTGAACCAGTGTCTTCTGAAAGGGCAGTGTCTGCTGCTGAGATGGCAGAGAGAGCATAACATTCAGTGAGTTATACTGATATATTGCCAAAAGTATGCGGACACCCAGACACATTGCACCCTGATGTGATTGTTGAACATCATGTCCTAAAACCAAGGACATTTAAAATTCAGCTATAAGAGCTTCCACACATCTGGGTGGTCTATCTTTAGATATGGCTTTGTGTAAATAAGTTTGATTTAAGTCATGATTTTTGAAAATAAAAAAAGGAAAATTAAATTATTATATGGACAGATAGAGTCAAAATTGAAAGTATATTAGATTAAAAAAAAAAAAGTTTGGGCAAGGTATTGACCATCGGCTCATTTGAAAAGCCCATATATTTTACATTAAATCAAAACTGTCCAAACGTGTTACAACTCTGAACAGAGCAAAGTACATGTTGAAATACCTCCTCAAGTGTTGCATTTCTTACTTATTTTACCACATTTAAGTTGTTGTCTAGAGATGTGCCGTATTAAGTAGCAAAAAAAGGGAACACTCAGGTAAAATACCTCAAAAGTGTACTGGCAAATAGTACTGGAGTAAACGTAGTTAAAAAAAAGGTTTTTCAAGACCGACCACATTGAGGTGGTTTAAAAAGCCCAACCAGTTCTCAACAAAGGTCAAAACCAGCTCAACCAAAAGATGTGAGACAACTGAAAATCAGATCCCTCCCAGTTCAATATGACTGTTGTTGTGAAGACAATGACCTGCTGCAAATCATTTCAGGATAAAATACAGATAAGACCAGAGAGTTGAGGGACAAGTCATCCCCACACACACATTTGCAGATGTAAGAAATATTGTAGACGGAGATGCAGCACCAGAACACTTCCACCACTGACTGCAGGGATTTTCTCTGTCAGCCACAAGAGCATGACAGACCTTTCTCATGCATTTGATGTCTGGCAGTAGAGTCATGCTTGTGGTTTGTTTTTTTCTAGAAGGTGTAGGATGGTGTTGAGGCTGATGGGCTCTGCAGGGCAGTGGCTATAAATGAGCTAACCATTTTCTTAATTAGATGTATGGTAGTCTATTAACCAGATCATTTAAAAAAAATTAAATTATAAATTAAATATTAAAACACATCTGTGCACAACTTTTGGCCCCAAAGTGTATAATTGTTTCTGGAACGTATTTCATTAAACCCGCCTTACCTGCTGATTCTGTGTCTGACAGCTCTTCATGTGTCTCAGGTTGTGCAGTGTCATCTTCATCTTGGCAAAACACTGAAATTCAACACCTCTCATTACTTTTTGTAATGGCACTGTCACATCATTGTAAAGGAGACTAAAAACATCTGCAGCACTTATATCAAAAGGGAAACACACGCAGGAGAAGTCTGTTATTTCAGGGTTTCAGAAACAACATCAGCAGCACAGCACCAGAAATGAGTCTGATCACACGGGAAATAAAGACTGCCGTCTTTAGGATTTCAAACGATTGCAACAAAAATCTAAACTGTTGCAAAATTCACGCTTTGGACGGAGTGGGTGGAGACGATGTTGAGCAATTTGTTCCTGACAAAAAAAAATTCACCTTGTGAGAAAATATTTCTTTTGATCAACTCTAAACAGAATACCAATGTTGACATTTTCAAATCCTACAATTGTATATAGTGACATGTTTAAAAGGTTACTGATGATCTTAACTTTATAGAACTGAAAAAACACATTACTTTCAATTGCAAAGGAGAGTGAGGTGCTAAAAACATGGTTTTAACCAAAAGTGGCTTAAAGTCAGTATAACCAAAGTGAAAAACAATATTTTTAAACCTAAAGCCCTAAGATGTGATCTTTCTGCTGTATCTTGTTTGTTTTCTTTACTTTCAGTCAAGAAGGAACACTCGCGGGCACAAAGTGAGAAAAGTAGGCTTAAGCACAGAAGGGAAAGCAGGGAGGAGACAGAGAAGTGGAGAGTGCTTTATCTTGATTCGGGGAGTAAAGAAACCCATGTCCTACCTGTCCCAATCAGAGTGGTCAGCAGCAGCAGCAGCAGCAGCTGACGGGTCTTCACCTGGGGGCATCTCATGTTACAAGGCCGAGAGGCAGACATAGTGCCATTGTGCGCCCGCTTCCTCCTGTACTGTCACAGCATCACACTTCCTGATCTGATTTAGCATGTTAAATGGAAGGAAGAGAAGAAAAAAAGACTCTCTCTCTCTCTCTCTCTCTCTCTCTCTCTCTCTCTCTCTCTCTCTCTCTCTCTCTCTCTCTCTCTCTCTCTTACTCACACACACTCACACACACTCACACACACTCACACACCCTTAGAATGATTCAGATAACTTACTCGGCTGTGATGCAATCAGCTGTGTGCTTGTAGCTACAAGTCTGACGGCTCCTCAGCTGCAGTACAATCACATTCCTGCTGGTTAGGTATGCGGCCCTACGCAGCTAAAGGGAAGCTGAACAAACTTTAAGGGAGAAAAAACAGTTTGTATTAATCTCAGTGAGAAGCAGCTGGTCGGGTATCTCCTGAGAAAACGTGTCATCTGGCGACAACATAAAATAAGCTGCTCCAAGGCTGTAAACCAGGCTGTGTTTGTAGATCTGTTTCTAGATACAAGCTCGAGCAGGATCCTGAGCCAGTCTTTGTGGTGAAATGCTGATCATGAATCAGAGGATCATGCTGTTGTGATTATCTATGGGCTGCTGTAGGCTGGTGGCCTACTTTCAAAAGATGCCACCACAATACCCTCTTCATCTAGCAGGAGAGACGTGGTCCTGGTGTGTTTCTACATGATGGCAGAGGTTTGATTTCTATTAGCTGTGTCTCTCATCTATACAGCAAACATGGCATTGAAAAACTATTTCCTTTAAACACTGGTGGCTTTTTCCTGACAGACAGACAGACAGACAGACAGACAGACAGACAGACAGATAGACAGATAGATAGATAGATAGATAGATAGATAGATAGATAGATAGATAGATAGATAGATAGATAGATAGATAGATAGATAGATAGATAGATAGATAGATAGATAGATAGATAGATAGATAGATAGATAGATAGATAGATAGATAGATTGATTGATTGATAGACAGATAGACAGATAGATCGATAGAGGGAACCAAAACTCTGTATTCCCTTTTATGGCAACCAGTCCAGTAGCTGTTAAGACATTTGAAACCACTGAAAACCACAAATATCACCCTCATAGTGGCCCCAGAGGAAACGTCAGTGATTGACCAAAGTGGGTTTTATCCTCTGGGCAACATCAATGTCCAAAAAAAAAATCACAGCAATCCCTTCAATAGTTGTGCAGATATTTCTGAACTGATCCACATTAGCATTCACAGAGCTCCACTGCTGCTGTGGCTAAATATCCTTAGTTCCTCCAATAAAAGACCCTTTATTAAAGCTTGATAAGAACCAACTAACAGCTTTTTAAATCATTAATAAATTGATACTTTTGATGTTCATCCTTTTTATTTGGTAATTATGCAGTTATGAATTTCTCTCTTTTGAATAAGCTCTAGAGTCTGCAGTTATAAGTAGTTACTAAATGGATTTTTTTTTTTTTTTTTTTTTTTAAGCGGTCAAACTGTCGAAATGAGTTTTTCATTTTAAAACCTGGCAACTCATATGTTATTACTTGCTTTTTACTGATCTATAAATGACTTGTTTATGTATGACCATATCTAAAGTATTTTGTCTTTTAGGATTATTGTGTTAACACAGACAATCAGCTTTGTTACATAAACTTGCATTTAGAATCAGAATTGCCATAAATCAACTGATTCGAAAACTTCCATAACAAACATTTTATAGGCAGGAATAATGGGGTAAAGTGTGGAAGATTTCTCATCTCTGATGACTTCATTGAAAATAGCCTTAAAACATTTAGGTCTGAGAAAACCAAATGAATTTATTCAGAAGAATCTCTGTTTCACTGTGCATGTCTGTTACAGAGGAACCAGGTCAAACTGTGGGATTTGAATATGCATGACTGCTGCCTCAAAACAGTTCATTCATAACTGAGTCATCAAATTTGAATCAGTTGGTTAGAAGTGAAACTCCTATTTGTTTTTACTATCCTTGGGTGCCGTGTCTTGTTTCAGATGCTGCAGCCTCATTTATTAATTATCACAAAAAACAACTGTTAGAGAAATTCATTAATTAATTATAATTAATTATTGATTCTCTTTCTGCTCCTATTAAACATCTCACGGCACTTCAGATTTCTCTTGTGCAGGTTTATCTAGGTTGAGAACCACTGAACTAAAATGTAAAGACTAGCTCCACTTCAGCCAGCTACAACACTGATGCGTCAGTATTAACAGTTGAATACAAGGATATAAATGGGTCTCTATGGTGTAGTGACTTTAGAGGCATCGTGTGCCTTTATTAAGATGCTGTCAGTTGCATTTAAGGCACACTGAAGCCTGCTCCCCTGAATCCAAAATATTGTATCCAATCATGGTCTCCCTCAGTTATTCTCTCACGTATACAGGGCTTCCCATACCAATATAACATTGTTTCACAGCAACTAAGCCACTATATAGCTTCACTATAAACTCTTCTGTACCAATGTTTGGTGATTTTTTTTTTTTTAATTTTTTTTTTTTTTATGGCAGACAATGCATGCTTAATAAATATTGTAATCATTATAGTCCCAAGTTGAGTGAAAATGCAAAGTTTTTCAGTCAAAAAAGTGCCCTGCAATCCCAACCATTTCCACAGCACTTAAGACCCCTAAAAACCTTTGGGAATACCTGGCATACATAAAGGAAGATGATGATGATGATGATGATTTATGATCTTTTTAACACTGACTGGTCTCAACTGGCCCCATAGAGGCAGCTTTAAATGCGGACGTTATTATTTTTGATAAAAATGTTTTTGGTTTTATTTTCATTCGTCTTTATCACCTTTTAGTGATCAAATATTTATTCATAAATGATATTGAGTCTTTAAAACACTTTATAATGAGATTTAGGAAAGAAATGTATTCATTGTATTTACCCATCTTAAATAAAACCACATAAAAACACAGCTGTAGTGCTGTAGTTCTTTAACTGATCATCTATCAAACTACTGTGCACAGTTATTTTCCCACCAAAAAAAAGTATCCTTATGAAGCAGCGTGATGCTGTATAGGCATCTCAGAAAAAGTCAAACCAACCCTCACAAAATAAATATTAACTTCATCTGTTTTCTTATCACAAAGAAAGGCGTTTAAGTTGCCAATAATTCAGGACACTTCTTGCGCTCAAACAAACACTCA
Source organism: Embiotoca jacksoni (assembly GCF_022577435.1). Lineage (NCBI taxonomy): Eukaryota > Metazoa > Chordata > Actinopteri > Embiotocidae > Embiotoca > Embiotoca jacksoni. The sequence continues at coordinate 15,411,077 of NW_027185392.1, forward strand.
ATTGTTGTGTAAATCACTTTTATCTAAATCAGTGCTGTAGCTTTGATGTTTTTGTTTCAAACATAGACCAGATGAAATACACTGATGATCCTTGGAAGAGAATCAGAGCTAAATCAGTAAAATTATCAGGATTACTATTATTATCAATAAATTGTTTTTCCTTATTGTGGCCATATTCCATGCATATACCAAATATCCAAAGCCTGTGTGTAGGTTTACTTAAAAAAAATTACATTTTCATTGAATATTAAAAATGTTCAGCAGGAAAGGCAACATTTTTAAACTCTTGGTGTTTCCATTTAATGGGTCTCAAAACTCTTTACAACCTCAGATTGCAACTATCAAAATTACTTTGAACAAATTAAGATTCATTTCCAAGAATGTTTTCCAATTTCCCTGCTTATTTGTGACTCAAAGAAAAAGGGAACCTCTTTATTTTCTCCGCAACACATTCGGACATAATGTATTGACGAACTACTTCCGCTTCCGGTCCCGTTGTCAACAGTGCGGCAGCACGCGTGTTTACAGACCGATAAAAATGGTAAGGGATGCCGTGCTGTGCGTTTCTGTGCGTTGAAACTAAAAACCAACGATCACTTTAAACGATGTCAACGCCTGCGGTTTTGTTGTTGTGTTTTGCAGCCGAAGGCTCAGAAAGGAAAAGCCGCGGAGAAGGTTGTTCACCCGTTCAGCAGGAAAGCTGCTTACCTCGCCCGAGAAGAAATCCGGCTGAAAAAGAAAGAAAGGTGCGGGGATGACAATGACCGTGACTGTTGGTGCCCCGTGTAAAAATCAATAAGAAGGAATCTGACTTAGTCTACACCCGGAACAAATCATCTGTGCCGTCGCAAAGTGGAGGCTCACGTTTGAGCATTGTTTTCACTGTCATGAGAAACTCCTTCCACGTGTCCGCCCCACCTGTGAGACTGCAGACCCCAAAAACATTTATTTATTTGCATCAAAGTACAAACGACCCGTAATTTTGACGAATGAAAAGACTCCCGGGCTTTTACAATGTTTCCTTCTAACCTGTCTAGTTAGTGTTGAGATGATCGATGCGTGTGGATGGTGATTTATAGCAGGAAGTGACGCTCATGCCAGACATTGGAAGTTTGTCCACATATTTTGTTTTCCGTGAAAAAAAAGGTTTTAGGTGTTCAAGGTATGGCAGAGAGACAGTGTTTGAAGAGACGCTGCGAGATATCCCAGCTTATGGGCTTTATTTCGATGTTTGACTGCGTGGGTCACTTCTCATTTAACCGATTTCTCTGCTGCTGCAGGGCGAAGACTGATAAGGCGACACGTCTGAACAACACTGGTAAGCCTGCTTATAATTTGTATTACTACGATAACTAGATCACAGTTTAGTAAACTCTCTTTCTCCTCCTTTGTGGCTCAGGTGAGAAGCTGTTGTGGTTTCAGACTCAGTTGGATTCGACGAAGACAACTTACACAAAAAAAGATGCCTGTGACATCATTGAAAGGTTAAAGACTAAAGTTATGTTTGTTTGGATTTTGCGAAAGCAACAAGTTTGAAATTCATAAAATATAAAAAATGTACGTGAATTGGAGTTTATCAAAGTAGAGCAGTCTGTATTTACTGTTATTTTGTAGGGGTCAAAGGTCCTGATTTTGCGAGATTATTTGGTTAAAGACTCGTGTGTGTGTGTGTGTGTGTGTGTGTGTGTATATATATATATATATATATATATATACACGATTATTATGTATTTGTTTTGTCTTTTAAATGCGTTTTCACATGTTTAATAATTAGTGAGCTAGCACCTGATGTATTAGTTTAGTGATGTGATGTGTTGTATTGTGCATGTTCAGGTACCTCCACAGATTTGATTCAGAACTTGAGCAGATTGATCTGATGAACGGGATCAAAGGTCGGCAGGGTCGTCTCCATGGCGCCAGAGAGGCTGTCATCAAACAGACTGTCGAGCGAGAGCGGGCGCTGTACGAGGGCATCGGAATTGGTGAGTCTTCCTCCTATAAATAAAGACAAACGTATATTGCACACACACACACACACACACACACACACACACACACACACACACACACACACACATTTAGTCTTGGGAAAACAGTCCTTGATCCTCTTGTGTGGTTTCCAGAGATCCCAGACATCATCAATACGAAGCATCTGAAAACATTCAGGTGAGTTGATGGGCTTTAAAGCGTAAAGTTTTAGTTTGAATTACAATGTATTTATTGAGAAGATATTCTGTTCTTTCAGCCTCTTTAATTTATTAAGTGTACTTACTAGTTTAACATGGGATATAAGACGCTTCTTTCTTTTGGCAGAGAATGGACCGGAGATCTGAAGAAACTTCCAAATATTAAGCTGCGAAAAGTTTCGAACAAAGGACTGGATACAAAGAATGAAGGAGAGGAGAAACAAGAGGAAGAAGATCACGAGGAAGACGAAGAGGATTTGGATGACGAGCAGATTGATGAGATGCTGCTGATGTCCGACTCCCACTGAGGCTCCTCGCGGCTGCCCACGAGTCATCGTCGTAGCTGCTGTGGAGCTCGAGATCAGGCTGACCTTCAGCAAAGACTTTTTATAGAAGCAGTGCGATAGTGTGAGAAAACGCTGCTACTCCACAACTGTCCAGAAGATGGTGCCAAACTCCGAGATGGAAAAGTAAAATTGTATCTGACTTACCTCCTTTTAAATTTTGTTGCTCAGTAACTTCACACCAGCCTTTCGAGGGGTTCTACATTCATTGTTTATTGTACAAACAAATATGCGTCGTGTGTAACCTGAATGCTCCATTTCATCCAATCAGAGATAGAAAAAAATATTTTGACAAAGATGTTGTGGTGGATTTAAGACAGAGGAAACTGCATTTTCCCCGACGGGCCAGTGACCTTGGTGACAACCCAAATTAAAACTGTAGAAAAGTGGATGAGTGTAAACGACACTTGGCCATTGTCTTTAGTAGATTGACACGTCGAGACAAACACTCCTATGATCTACTGTAAAAACATGAAGGATGGCAACCATGAACGCTCTAATTACATCCACAACGGACCTCCAGAGCAGGATCGCGTAAAGCTGCAAACTGTCAAAACAGAAACAAGTGGGCTACTTGAAATTTTCTATTTCAATAAATATTTTTAACTTTCCTATGACAGAGAAGAACATTTAAAAAAAATATGACATTTTTAGATTTCAAGCTGAGTTAAAAATTTTGTTTAAATAATTGTTTCTCTACTCATAATATTTGAGTCTTTGGTTTCTGAAGACCTGATTGTCCAGAAGGAGGGTGAAGGTCTCCGTATGCTTCAATAATAATTCTTGTCTGACTCTTGAACCGTATTAGAAAAATGGGCCCCGCCCACGTTACATGTCGGTGAAAACATCTCGTCAATGTTTTGCTTATGTTTTACACACAAAATACACACTTTTCCTGTGCAACATAAATGCTTTTGTGGAGACTCTTGTGCTTCCGGGATTCCACATTACAAGACGCTGTCCATCTGTAGGTTAAGGTGGAGTCTGTCTCTGACCTTTCAACAAACAAAGTCAAATACGTGCAACAGGGAGAAGGTAGCCGCTGCATTAAATGTTAAGCGTAGCTATTTTAATTGGTCCATAATTCATTGTTAATGAAAAAAGACTTTCCGAGCCCGGTGAATATGTGAGACTCTTTGAGACGTGTCACAAATCTCAAGCATGTTTGATCCGTTGACCCTCTCAAAGCAGGATTCATTCCCCATCGCTCCTCCTACTGCTGCTGCTATCTGAAAAAAACAAATGAACAAGTGTGCTGTACGGTTTCATGACGGCTCGCCCGTCTCTTCACCGGGGCCGCTCGGAACAACTGGAAACATCTTCGCCTGAAGACGCGGTCGTAAGACGTGTTGCCCGACGCTCATTTGAAGCATACCGAGACCTTTAATTAATAGCGTTTACAGGGTGCTCACAACTTTTAACTCGCATCAGTGCAGGTTGAGAAAGTGCATACAGGATTAAAATTACGTCAGTGTACCACATAACTACCGTCCTCACATGCCCTCTTTGCTGATGGCTTTATTTTCTGGTCCCTTTGCATCTCCAGCTGTCCTGGATTACTGCAGGACTGGATCTGTTCTGTCTCTTGAAATCTGTCCGCTGCGTCTCGGGATCAGAGTGACCACACGAGCTGAGAACAACTTTAAAACACTGCACGAGTCCAAATCACACCGTGCTCACACCAGCTTGCGTTGTGTGAAGAGCAGGGCGTGATTCAGCCCACTTTTCAAATGAAGAGGAGAATCAAGTCAGACGGGGTTTTGCCGCGGCGCCACTGCAGCCTCCACTGACATGTCCGAGTCCGTCTGCACCTCTGGAACCGGGGCCGGACCAACGGGCACCTCCACGGTTTCGTGCCTACCGTTGGTGAGGGCGTTGAGCTGGGCCTGAGGGGTGTGCAGGTTTTTCTCGGGGCAGTTCTGCACGGTGATGATGCGGTTGAAGGCCTTGAGACGGCGCCACAGCTGCAGGTAGATTTTACACTGTATGTACATGAAGATGAGGCCCCCCGTGAAGCCTATAGCCACCACGATCAGCTTGGTCCAGAAGGGCCACTCCAGCATACCTGAGCACGCGGGCGCACACACACACACGCGCACACACACACACACACACACACACACACACACACTTGGTGTGAGTCAACCTGCAAAGTGTGCGGGATCATGATGGTGGTGTTTTCAGAGCTGTGCTTACCCTCTGGCGAATAGTACTTCAGAAGAGTAATTCTCCATAAATCGTCTGCAATCAAGAGTGAGTGTGGGTTCTCTTTATTTATTTTGATGCTATTATTTACATATATAATAAATATACATTAATGTTGAGCATCAATATTAGGTGTTATTTTACATACTGCTTCTACTGTATGTTTTCTGCAGCTAATCTTACGTACTACGTTATGATCACGAGACACCACTGAACACATCCATGAATCCACTAAATCACTGAGAGGTCTAGTTTCACTTTGGTGACATGTGAAGGACAACATGTGGATCAGTCTGTAAACCTGTCAAACTGTCACTAAAAACCACTACCTACCTGCTTGCTCAGAGACAGTTGACATAAACATCTTCTTGTCTTAGAGGAGTTTTGCATGCTTTAGCCCATTAATCAAAAAATCATGTGAACCTCACATTTCTCAAACCGTTTCTTTCCACCTCTCCTCCCACAGACACTTGTTTCAGTTGATATTTGTGCAATATGCAAATGTGCAGATGTTTGAAACACCTGCCACATGCAAATGATCAGTCGGTTGAGAGCTGGTTTTTTTTTTTGCGGTGAAGAGATTATAAACATCACTGAGAGCCTCACCGATGCCTTCCTGTCCTTGGGATCAACTTTAACGTTCGATATGATTCATCTGTGTTCGTGAACAGTTCTGAGTCTGGGTTTCAACCTCCCAACAAAACACTGTAGCTACTGCTTTTGACTCGTATGTTTGTCTTTCTGATCTTGAAGACTAAAATTTCCACAAAGTCGTCAGCATTTTTAAAAAAACCCTAAAAAAAACAACGTCAACTGCATTCTCTTGTGATGACTTTTACTTCTCCAGTAACATTAAAAGTAGGAAACCGGCCTAAAAAGCTGGTCAGTAGAAATGTAAAGTTTGTGTTATTTTAGTTAATGAGCTAACGCATGCCAGTGTAGCTACACACCCTAAAATCAGTAACATATCATTACGCGTTACAAGTCCCAATATTATTATACAACCCAGTTTCCAAAACAGTTAGGACGCCGTGTAAAATGTTTACCACTGTGTTGCATCACATCGTCTTTGAACAACACTCTCAATGTTTGGGAACTGAGGAGACCAATTTCTGGAGTTTTAAAGATAAATGTTGTCCCATTCTTGCCTGATAAAGGACTTGAGCCGCTCGACAGTTCAAGGTCTCCTTTGCCTTATTTTCCATTTCATGATGCACGTGTCTGGAGTGCAGTTTAGCACCTAGTTTTAACCAGCCTCTGTGGATGCAGCGACGAACTGTTCACAGACAGCTGTTTTCAGAAGCGTTTGCAGGGATTTCTACCACAGAATTGTGTCTGTTTTTTTAATGGCCCAAAGATTACGGCCATCCAATATCGGTTTTCGGCCTTGTCCCTTAAGTACAGAGATTTCTCCTGATTCTCTGAATCTTTTAGTGATTTTATGTACCGTAGATAATGAAATCCTCAAATTCTTTGCAATTTGACATTGAGGAAAATGTTTCTTAGATTGTTGCACTATTTGCCCATGTAGTCTTTTATAGAGCGGTAAACTGCTCCCTATCTTCACTGCTGAGAGACTTTGCCTCTCTGAAATGCTCTTCTTTATAGCGGTTCATGTTACTGGTCTGTTGCCAGTCAACATTATTAGTTGTGAGATTCTTGACCGGGTGTTTCTTTTAGCATTACACAATTTTTCCAGTGTTGCTGGCATCAAATTCCAAATGATCATGTGTTTCAACACTTGATGTGTTTTTTTGGGTCTATTTTCATTTAAAGTATGTGTTCTCATGATTTGCAAATCATCACATTCTGTTTTTATTTACACAGCATCCCAACTCTGTTGTACATGATTATGTACAACTGTATTTCTGAAGTCGGTGATACAGCAGTTAAATTATATGAGAGCTTAACATCTTAATTCAAGTCTTTGAATTCACTCTAGAGCAGGACGTTTAGTGCACAGGGACACTTAGGGATGAAAGAGATGTATACAATACAGTCACACACTTTTTTACTAGATTTAGAGAAAGTCTACAAACAAAGTGACTACACAGAAAGTCAAGACGGATCAAAATCACATTACCAGAGACAGACAGGTGAAAAGGTTACAGGTGCCCTGTGGTGTTTTGATCACAAGGAGGTGCTGTAGAGTTATGGTGTGAGTGGATTATCCATACTGTTAGTATCATGTGTTTTACCAACAAGGAGGTGAATCTAATGCACATTTGCATTGCGTTTGTTGTTGTATAAGAGTATAAAATTGATTTTTTTGTTTTGTTTGTTTTTGTTAAGATAGGGTTTATTAAGATAACCTACTGACAGTAAATACTGTGTACCTTCATTCTATTCAACATTAATACCTACTACAAGTGACAAGAGTACCAAAGGTTCATAAATGCTAAGAAATCTGCCTGTGTGTAACAGCAGATGTAAGACCCTTAAACTAGACTAATCGCTGACGTGTACTCCCTCAAAAATGTAACTGCATGTCAGGGACACCTCATGGAGTCTCTGCTGTGATCGACTGCTTGTGTTTTCTCCTACATGCTACTGATGCCAGTGGACACCATTAAGGGAGAAAAGACTCTCAGTGGTCTTCTAACAAAGCAATCACACTGTCTGCTCACTGCGATGAATGAATCAACGCGAACGCTGCGACTGTTCAGTAGCGACGCAATATCGACCTTGCGTGTTGATCGCTGCATCGCAAACCAAATAAAAGAACGTAAACACGGTTACTGTGGAGAATATGAAGGACTATGCGGCCTCATCACAAACAACAACGTCTCAGTTAAACACAGAAACAGAGCGAAATGCGATGCTCTCAAATATAAATAAAAACGATGGCGTGTCTACGCATGACAAGAGTAACGTTAATCGCTCGTGTCGACTTAAAACTAAAACAAGAGACAAAAACACCTTTCAGAAGATAATGAGAAAGAAACACTATTACTGATAATCATGGTATTGGGTGATATTAAGGTTCGTGTTCATGTTAAATGAGGTAAGAAATGGCATCCAACATACGCGGTGGTTTTTAAATAGAAATGTGAACAACACACCACAGGGTACCATCATGTTACTCCACAGTCATTCTGTTGTTTCATCAACACCATTTCAGATTTCACTCTGCATGTCTGTGGTCTGTGAGCGGGGAAGAGGGGAAAGTACTGACCGTTCTTCCCAAGTCTGATCTCTTCAGCAGTTCTCTTGACCAGAACGAAGACTGACGACAACATGCACACTATCGCCGTCAGGTGAAACAACACTGAACAGAAGATCTTTCTCCTCTCATTCTTCGTCATGTGTAGCCTCTCCCACTGGAAGACAAAAGGATGGAGACGGAGACGGGAGAAGAGGGGAGAAAGGGAGACAAAGAAATAATTGCACTCTGACATCCTTGTCTTATTGTGTGCAGCTCTCGGTGAGATTCAGGAGCGTGTGCATACCTTGCGTAGAGGTTTGAGCTTTGTCTCCATGACGAAGTCAAATTTGCAGAGTTCACAGCAGCGAGTGTCTGAGGACTTGATCCACTGGTTGAGGCAGGTCTGATGGACAAAACTCAGGCTCCCCGTGCAGCGACAGGGCATTATCAACAGGCACTCCTCGTCCCCCTCACAGTGGCAGATCCTTCACGCAAACACAGAAAATGCACACAAACATCAGGACGAGAAATGATGTGCAGCCTCTCTACTGCTTTTAGAAATCGTCTCCCTTTATTTATCTTCTTCTGTCTCTTGTTTTGGCAGCTCTGACTTTTTGGTTAAACTACACGTGATTGGTGTTCACACTTGTGTAGGCGCACAAACACACACACCAACCTGCAGACCTCCATCTCAGAGTCATCCGAGCAGAGTTGCGTTGTGGCCCCGTTCACAGCGCGGTGTTTCTGAGGTGTGGGCACCGCCATGTCCCCAGCGCCGGACCCCTTCTCCTGGTATCTCTTCGTGATGAGCGCCTCGCCGTCCTCTGCCAATGAGGAGGTGTCTCTTGGGCTCCGTGACTTGTGGCTCTTCTTCTCGGTATCTCTGCTGTGAGATCTCGCCCTCGGCGAAACGGGGCCGTTTCTCCTTCTTGAGCCTCTGTTGTTGTTGTTGTTGTGGCGCTTCTTGAGGCCCCCGCCGTCCTCCACCAGTGGCTGGTTCTCCCTCCCTTCGTCTGAGCCCACTGACTGCAGCTCCATGACCTCGTCTTCTCCTTCCTTACGCCCGTTGATTCCATCCCTCTCTCGGCTGCTCCCGCTGCGGCGGCGCGCTCTCCGGGCTTTCTCTTTGCTCCAGCTGCGGGCCGCACGCCACGCCTCGTCCTCAGTGGAGGAGTCCGAGTGCAGGGTCCCTGAGCAGCGGAGGCGAGGCGGCAGCTCCCTCCGATTCCTGAAGGAGCGCTCCCTCTTCTCCCCCAGCTCACTTCGGTCTGAGCTGAGGCTGCGGTCGCTCTGCTCCTGTTTGCCGTTGGTTTCCACGCAGTCGAAAGCGGTGCAGCTGCTCCTCTTGCGGCGATGACGACGCTTCACCTGCTTTTTCTGGGCCTGAGCCGACGAGCTCAGAGCGGTGCTGGTGACTGTCATTCCGGTGGAGGCGTGTGTGCGCTTGTTGTGTTTGTGTGACTTAGAAGCATCCTCCTCTAAGCGGGTCAGCTGGGTAGAACTAAACAAACACAAACACACACATGCACGCACACACACACAGATGGAGATGAGTTAAAAAAAAGAAAAAAGAAAGTGAAACAAGATGGAAAAGACATGAATTAACTGAACAAATGGGCTTAAACCTGTTCGTGTGCGCTTAAAGGGTCAGTTCACTCAAATTACAAAAAATAAAACTCTCTCAGCAAACTTAGTAATTGTATGTAGCTACGTAGGTAGTTTTTATATATACCAAAGTTTGGAGCTAGATGATCTCTAATTGCTGCCTTAACCCCAAAACAATGCAGATAAATAATGGGTCATAGCACTGAAAAGTAACCTTAAAAACTCAAAGAGCCATCAGCAGTAGCTCTGTTACCCTGAAGGATCCAGATTTCATAGTTTCTGCAGTAGAAAATAGTTGGAATGCAAAATGTTTGCGCGGGAAGGCTGTCCATTAACCAGAATGATTTCTGGATAGAATCACTGCTGCGGAATTACTTACATGTGATAACTTTAATGTTTTATTGCATTTCTATTGTACCGAGTGAAGGCACAAATATCCAAACCTTAGCAAATAAATCCTGAACTTCACACCACTGTATCACTGTAAATCAGAAAAATATATAGTTTTGTTGTTGTGGGTATTTTTTTTATTCTACTATAATTCAGGTGAATTTTCACATATATAGATATAAAGATAACATTAGGCCTGGCTCCACGTGTCACATTCTGTTCTGACATGTGGAAACAGGCTGTGATCATTGAAGACTGTTTTCTGCTCCAATACCATTAAATAATTTTTTTTTTTTTTTTTTTTTTTTATGTGAAGAACATAACGTATTTATTCCCTCTTAGCGCAGCTTCTGTGTCATTTGAAGATTATGCTGGCAGGATACATAATGTATATCAACTGTGACTAATTGGGGCAAAATTGCTGCCTCTAAAAAACAGAAAATGGAAAACATGACACAAAAACACCACTCAGTCTTATCATCAAGCCAAATAACAAAAGAGGAAGTCAATGAATACAGAATGAATTGAGGACTTTAAGTGAAAAATGGAGGTCCAAGCACCCGCACACATCACATGTGTCCATGTTGCCAACGGACACAGCCTCTATTCAGCCATGAAGCCAAATGACGGAGCCTGTCGGCGTGACGACCACGCCACCAGTGGGTCTAATAAGCTGAAGGATCCCATTTCTGCAATCAGTCCATCTTCCTCTGATTGATTGCAGTGTGGAAGCACCACTGGATTTCAGCATCCATGTTAAGTTTGTTACACCCTCAGGGTGCAGCAGACTAAACTAATTCCGCCTCCCACACAGTGGAGAAGAGACTAAACGGTGCATGTTATTAGCACCGAGAAAACCTGCTGCTGGCTTTAAGAGAGGTGTTTGTGTAGATGTGTGTTGTGAAAAATCTGTGTTTCATGACAAGTAACTATTTCTGGGACAGCTGTCTTACCTGCATATGTCCTGAGAAGATGGGGTTATCGATGTCTTTGAGGCTGTTGTAAGTCCTGCTGTAGAGTTGCTGGCCTGCAACAACCAACATCCTATATTTAGATCCCATGTTGCTTCGGAAGAACAACAATCTGTCAGAGGTGATCCACTTACGACAACTATCACAGGAGCACCACGACACACAACAACTATTTGTAATGATCACAAAATCTAAATAAACATTCATATTACTGCGGAATCCTTTGCATTCATTATTTATATTACCCAGCCTGCGATTTACAGTTTGTAGTAAGAATCAGGTAATAAGAACAAAATACTTCCTGGTTCTTACTAGGACAGTGGATTAAAATAGAGGAAAGAATAAACAAATTGTGCTCTCAGTATTTTTGTAAATACTTGGTATCTAAAGAGCACAGTTCTGGGAGAGAAAACTAAAACTGACAAAAATAGTGTTAACAACCTTTTTCTTACTGTGTAACTAAGGAGTTACACGCAGCCTGCAGACCTTATTCTGAATTAGATAAATTAGAATATTAACAATTATGTTTCTCATAAAACATTAGCCACCTTTGTTTTTCTGTCATTATATGACTTTATTATGCTGTAATGTTTCCTCCTCGGATGACAACAGAAGACTTGCAAAGCTGCACAAGGTATGTTTGCTTTCTACTCCAGCGTACAGAGGAAGAATCACTGCAGTGGTGGACAATTTGCCAGGGAGAACATTTTTCAAAACTATAGACCCATTTCTCACCTTGTCCTTATGCCAAGTAGAGGACATATTAATAATTGCCTGGAGGCTCACGCGTTTCCTGGTGTCATAGGATTTTATTTTATTTTATCAATTATTTTATCAAATTATGTTTCTCAATAAGTTCATCATGAATTTTTCATGGTACAGTAACAACCAAGAATGTAATATAATGAGTGCCTAGTCTTCAATGTTCACTAATTACACAGTAAGAATAAGGTTCTTATAAAGTTTTGGTTTCCCAGTGCTGTACTCCATTATTTACTGAGTTACGTATCATACTTGCTATGTTATTTTATCGGTATAAAGTATTTATCCTCGCTTCTAAAATGGCCAATAGTTACTCTCTTATTCCACATAGCTTTCTTTTAATGTACCTGCATTCAAGAATATGTGGAAAAGACGAAGTATTTTACTGATACTGATCCATGCAACTAAATTACACTGTAAAGAGCAGGGTGTGTTTGAAGGTTTTCTGCTTTTTGGCCCGTAGAGGATAAAAGAACTCACAAACTGACAAACCTACAGCTCTGACAGATTACAACTCAATAAAGTTGTTGTGGCAATTTGTTTTGCAAATTACAACTTATTTCCACATTTCTCTGTTCAACAGAGGAACATTAGCATTTATTTTCAATTGCATTTCTGGCTGCCTGACGGAGGTAAATGAAATATTATTTCTGTAGTCTCTGTAGGTGTGTTACTATGAGTGAACCTTTTCTGTAACACAACCTTTTGATCCATAGTTAATGTGAACATTTTTACAGCTTGAGGTAACTCGTGAGTCATACAACTGTGTGTTCTTGTTGCAGCCTTATATTGACGTTTCACTGACACTAACTGTGGTACACAGCCATACCACACTCTTGCACATCAGACTCTGCTTAGATAAACAATGCTACCATACACTGTGAACTGTGACCTTGATTTTAGCCCTGTAAGCTCTGATATTCAGCGGTTACCTTGGAGATGTTGCTGGATCGACTCCCCGAGCGCCCAGGTGCCTTCCTCCCCTGCAGAGAGGAAGAGAGACAGAAAATCATTCGAGCCCAGGAAGGCACTGAAGGATGGGAAGCTTTAATGGCATGTGGCAGCCGTGTAGCCTGGAGTGTTTAAACCAGTGATTTATCTGCCACACAATACCAGGTTTAAAAATAAAATACAAATATTTGACTGCACTCATGTAAACTGAAGCTGAAGGCTCAGTCATGTCCTCATAATGTTAGTGTGAGTTACTGTAGAGCTGCAACAGTCCATAAAATGATCTGCTTTTTGCTGAAATTATACATTATTGAGTTTAAATGTCAAATAGTTACTTATAGGTGCTCAACACAAGTTCTGGAAGCCAAGAGTGATGTCTTCAAATGGTTTTCAGGGTTTTAAAACTGTAGTATGGGACTTCTAACATGCAAATGAGTGTCCGTTACATTCACAAGCCTTTGCTGAACGAGTTCACGCAACATCTTCGTATTTCACAGTGTACAGACTTATAAAATCTGGTGTCTGGTGAGACATTTCCACACTGGCTGGATGAATGCATACTAAGCATGCTCTGTTAAACTTACCTTGGCCAAACCACTAACTTTGGATTCAGCCCTACGCTAACTTGAATGGGGCTAAAATGAATCCCCAACATTCGTCTCTCCTAGACTTTTCAAATGTTATCGGACCGAACGTAACAAAAGAGTAGGCTACACTGACGTAATGATGTAAACACGGGTCAACAGTTTTTGTGTAAGTTCCTCTCAGTGGCAGAAGAGGGAGACAAAAGCTTTGCACTGCACATTTAATTTAAAATAAGAAATGAATCACAGAAAAGCGGCAAATTATAATTTTTGAGAAACTGGGACCAGATGATATTCTGCAGTTCATCAATTATAAAAAATTCTTGGCTGTTACTTTTCTGTCAATCAACTAATCTCGACTGAATGTTTTGGCTCCTATTTGCCGTTTCATTTTGCCCAAAGATTTCTTTTTACAAAGTGTGCACCAATAATGTCAACGATTTAAACTAGATTTTCAGTTCAAAATTCCCCAACAAAAACCTCTGAAAAAGTGAATTTCTCACATTTTGTATTCAGAAGTAGCTAAAATCAGATAAATTGGACGATGCTCATATTCCGCAAAAAATACATAGATGCAGCAGCTTCTAACACCAGCTGGTTGTACAGTATTCAGAGTTGACCGGTCCTGCCGTCTCTGCTGTTTGAAATCCAGCATCAAGAGTTATGCACAGCCACATGTCCTTGCTATTTCATTTTGACCTGAGCTAAAGCCAGCCAATCCTATTACCTGGCTCTCCTGCTAAGTGCACAAGATGTTGCTCTGCAATGTGTTTCTATTTAAAGTAAACTTAAGACACTTTTACTAGAACTTAGCAGGGCACCAGTTGTCTGAACTCAACAGTTAGACCTTGAACTCACCCATCAGACATCTATGGCCTCATCCCCTGCCTGCAGCAGCTTACACAAGTTGCAGTCACCAGTAGATGGTGTTGCGCAGGAGTTACGGAGTCTTAACACCTGTAAGCCACCATGAAAACAAAATGGTGTGCAAATCCTGTGTCAAGCCATTTTCCAGATACCAACACACTTTCAAACCCCATCTGCTTTAGGCTGGATGACATAGATAAAATTCTACACCACAGGATTTGTAGTTTTGATTTAAATCATGACATAATATATTCTCTGGAAAACCAGCTGAGAGATTGTTGTTGTTTTTGGATAATTCAGCGAGCAAATACCACAAAAATCAAAGCACTTTTGTCATCTTGAAGAAAAAAATATAAAAATCCAGTGACTTGTTAACTCCAATGGCTAAATACACCAGCCTTTTTTAAGAAGAGTGACTATGGTATAAGCTGTGTACTATGTATCTCCACCGTCATTAAACCCAAACCTTCTTCAGCTTTGTTTTGGTGTTCACACAAGTGAAAAACATCTTGTTCTAAACCCTGAAATAACTGGAAGCAGGATAACGATGTGGTGGCTACAGGGCTTTGGTGTGAGAAATGGTGGCGTTTTCCTAGAAATTAGCAACACCTCTCCGCCCTCAGCTGCCCTCCTGTAGATATATGCTAGATACTCTATGAGCTATGTGTTAAAAGTATTCCCTAACACACACCCACACAAATGCTGAACCTGCCACGGGGGCACGCTGGACAAACTACCAACTGTCTGTTGTAGTGAGTGGGCAGTGAAAATGAGCTAAACCATAAAATAAAGTTAAAATAATAAAGATATGTTGTAATACCTTTTTGCGAGAATGAACAGGAAAACTGGACTTAAAGGATAAAGCTGGTGATACTTTTCTTACTGTCAACACATCCCCCAATGCCTATTTGTTCCTAGTCATTTGCCGACGTTTCCAACGTTTAAAATCGATTCCAGTGACATATCTTTACCCACTAAGAAGTTCCTGTCTTGGTTACAGTACTTTCCACGGACTCAGGAACGTTCTGGGTGGAGCCAGCAGGGCAGAATGTCGCTGATTGGTCAACGATGCCTGCATTTGTAACAGCTACAACCGGTTGTGCTGTAGAAACACAAATCACAACGTGCTGGAAGAGGAACTTTGACCTAGAAGTTCCTGGACATTAGTTCTTGCCTGGGAAATTTTCCTGTAACTTTTGGTGAAAAAAAGCACCTTTTATTGCTTGGTATATTTAAATTGAATTTGTTTCCAGTAATAATATCTATCATAATATTCAATAATATTCAACAGCTGTGATGGTCTTGACAATAACATAGGAAGAAAGATTTGAAGTATTCTACTCCATGGATGCTCAGGTAGTACATAGATAGATAGCTAGATAGCTAGATAGCTAGATAGATAGATAGATAGATAGATAGATAGATAGATAGATAGTCACTTTATTAATCCCACAAGGGGAAATTTTTTTTCGCATGATATGAGATTTCGTACATGATAAATCCAGCCTTTCCAGCCTGTATTTCTTTACAGCATATACAGATTTCATATACAGTATAATACCTACAGTATAATACCATTTAACACCAAACTATATGATTTTGGACACTTTCATAGAAAGAAAGCTAAAAGCTTTAAGTATCTTACAAGATATTTACAGAGTTCAAAGCTGGTGTTTTGAATGTCTCATGTAGGTGGCTCCTCTATCTTTTTTAATATTTGACATATAAAATTAGAAACAGAGCTTGTATGTATCAGCCCACACACAGACAGAGGTGTAGGTACACTCTGTGCAAATCATTGAAATAAGTAAGAGAGACACTAACGAGGAGAAGACTCCATCATCTAAGCTGATAAAGGGATTTTCTGATAGTCACGTTTTAATCAGTAGTCCCATTTGGAGTCAAACAAACCCTCCTCACGGCAACTCTCAGAGTGCTAGAGGAGATGCACACATATACTATCTTGGACACTGTTTTTGTGTTAAATTGAACTGATTAGTTTCTCATTATGAGTCATTAAATAGATTAAATCAATTGTCAAAATCTCCACAGACTGTATGTCTTGATGGGATTCAGGTAAATAAAAATGAAATGAATAGGAATTTCTGCGGTTAACTGTCAGAAAATGTAACTTATAAACAAACACTAAACACACCAGGTCTTGAATTTTGACAGTTTTCTAAAATAAACAACGTCCGAACTGTCTTGAAATTGGAGTCTCCAGCACATGAGCACACCACCACTCAACCAGCAAACCAACTGCAGCAGAATTTTCATAGCAAGACTAGAATTTTATGTCATGTGTATGGATGATTGTTTTCACTTTTAGAAAAATAAATCTACGAGGTTTGCTGAGGATCCAATAGAAAGAAGACTGAGAGCATGATGAAAGCTAGCAAACTTCAATACATCCAAGGATGATGTGGGTTTTAGTAGACAAAGGAAGGCGTAAAACGTTTGTAAAATTAACAGTGTGTTAATATGAATATGAATATTTGTAAGCTGATGTTGGGAGGCCCCTGGCAGAGCTAGGCTAGCTGCGTACTCCTGCTTCCAGTCTTTGTGCTAAGCTCGGCTAAACACATCTGAGACCAACATGCTGATCACTAAGATTGACCAGATACCGATCCTTCTGTCCATCTTTTGGGGAAAAAAAGAACTTGCAATCCATTCTATCTCTCAGCTATCCCGCCTTGCTTCCTTCCCTCGGTAACAAAACCAATACAGTGTTCGACCTGGACCACATACAAATAACATATAAGCAACTTATTTGAGCTCAGAAACGAAACCAGAAGTGAGAGAGATAAATCATCTTTGTCCAACAAGTTAAATACAGTCATAAGTAATTCAGAGTCTAACTCATTTCTTTTAAACAGGTTATGTAGCTAATAATACATTCTGCTAATAGCTGGTCAAACCATACAGTATATGTATGTAAGTATTGTGTTTACGGAGTCCTTAACTGATAAAGTCATAGTTTGTACATTTATAGGCCTATTCTATTTTGCTCAAAGTATAGATATGTAAAATAGTTGGAGGAAGTCATGTGACAGACTTTAACTAAATCCTAGCCAATAAAAGGACTTCACATCAGTTCAGTTTCTCTGACGTAGGTGGTGAGGACATGCTGAAGGTAAAAGCTCATCACAATGAGGAGGGCAGGGTTAAGCAACAGCTCCACAGATGGAGGTCCAATAATAACCTCAAATTAATCATCAGTGAAAGATGCTTTTCCAACTATTTATATCTGCATATCTATAGCATCTGTACAGTGGCTGCATCTGTATCGCACCGTATAGATTTTTCAACTCTTTTGCACAGATAGACTAAAGACATAAAAGAGCAAATTCTGCACTGTTTTTTTTCAATACCAGGATGAGAACAATATTCTGAGTTATAAATCCATACGGATCTATTGATCTAAAACTCAGCAGGGTTGTGCTGTGTTAATGGTTTCATCTCCATGGCAACTTAACCTTCAGGCTTCGGGACCTTAAGAGCACAAGCGATAGAATTATAAAACATGGAAATGTAATTGCAGTAGTAATTGCTTTCAATAATGTAGTTATTTAAAGAACTGTGTGTTTGCAAGTTAGCTCTTTCGGTATAAATCATGTGATCCCTACATTTTTACATTTTACGTACAGTATTTTGATTTGTAAATCATTTTTCTCCAAGTGCAGACAGACATTCATTTCCAGTCTTTTCTATATGGAAACCAAACCCAGCAGAAGTGCGAATTTGCTTGATAATTTTGTCTAAAAATAGAAGTCCATTGACTCTGATTTCTGTGAAATTAGACTGTATAAATATAAGGGATTTGACCTGAGTGAACATAATGATTTATCTTAGTACAATAATTTGGTAAATGGTTAAACTATGCAAAACATCTGGTGTGATGCTTTAAAGATAAAATGTAATCAAAAAGGCATTTTGTGTGTTTTCATCTTGTGCTGCTGTGTGTATCATCCCTCCATGTACCGCTTTTTATTTGCAAATCAAAAAATGATCTTAAACAATAAAGTAAAGTCTTTCAAATGTATACATAAAATTTGTAAAATCTAAAATACGGATTAGGAGCTGGATTAGAAAAACAGTTCACCGAAGACCTTAATAACCTCATTCAGTGGTTCTCTTCATGTATAATGTTTGTGCTGGACTGATCATGGAGACGATCTTCACTGCAGTGGAAAGAGGTACAGAAAACTGGTAGGATTATTACAAAAAAGATCATGACCTGATCTCACACACTAGATTATCATATCATCACCTCCCACATCTTTATAATTACTGCTTTTGTCTACACAGGTTTATCCTCAATATATATTTTAGTGTAACCATACAGTCTTGCTACACAAGATATTTGTGATTAACAGGCAGCCTGTGGGTGTCCTTCTGGCATAATGGTCTCAATGTGGACCACATAGCAACCATATCCTGTTTCATTCATTTTGAGTCCTGAGTATCAGTTTACTGCAGTTTCTCCTGTTTTCATTTCAATTGCAATGTGAAGTAAAGGCAGAACTGCCAGAAAATATGATAACATGTACTGAAGTCTGTGGTGCATTTCTTCCTTTATTTAGACAGCCACCAGTAAATTGGTGTCAGGTAATGAGAGAGAAGGTGGAACTCAAGGCAGGGAAGCATGACACTTGAAAGGATGTTATTTATAGTCAGTGTGACAGCCTGTTTGAAAAAGGAATTCTAATCTCAGACAGAATTTTACCTGATTAAGGAGAAGAAGAAAATGTTTATACTGCAGTGATGGTTAATGGAGGGATTCATTATTTTAATTAGTGGTGTTATACAGATGTTCTTTTACCTCTATGGTATAATTTCTAGTGTAATTTAGGAATAAGAAGTATTTCAAGCGTGCTGCCATCACGACCTGACTCAGACAGAAAATGGATGGATGGATATTTCAACATGCCTGTTGAGGCTCTTGTTGCTGCTGTATAACATTTAACAAAAGCACAACAATATTGCACCAAAATAAGGAGGTGAAACTATCTTACACTTTCTCTCATCAGACACTGTTTAGGTTCCTATTGCGGCTCTCAAAAGTAGATTTGTAATACATTTCTTAACTAGTTGGAGATCAAATATACAGAAACTAACTGGGCAACAACCATTCAACCACTTGAGTTCACAAACTATATCATTTTACATTTTCAACTCTTAAGTTCACATACGGCCTTGATGACCTCAGGTCTCCTGACTCGTGTCCGCGTGGAATCCTCCCTCCTGCCACCAAACTCTTTATAGCCCCAAGCATTTGACATAATGTAAGATTAAGTGGCGTGACTTGATGTGATGTGACATTGTGGGGTGTTTTTATGATGTGTGTGACATATTGTGAAATGATGCGCCATCCTATGATGCGGTATGACGTGATGTCAGACTCTGTAGAAGATGCAGTTGAAAGCACCAAACCCCAAGAGAGGGAAGAGTGATAAAAGGGGGGACAAGAACATCTAAACTGTACATGTGAGCGGCTCAGTGAGTGAGTCGAGACTGTCAATCAAACAAACAAACAAACAAACACAAACACACACACACACACACACACACACACACACACACACACACACATACAGACATATATCTACATATTAACCCCTGTCTACAGTCATTAGGATCAACACTCAGGGACCAATTAAATGACTTCTACCTTCTGACAACACAAATAACTTCTTTGGAGTCTTAAATTCCTGTAGTCTGACTAACTTTGTGCTAGTTTTAAGCCTTAACCGTACAAGACAAAGACAGAAGAACGTGAAAAACCTTTACTAGAAACTCGGAGGCTTGAGAACACATTTTTAAGGTCAGAAACTGACCTCGTTCTTGTCTTTTGAGCGAAGAGCGCTCTTGCTGTTGCTCGTTGTCTCCCTGGCTGGAACCACAGTTATCTGTTGTACTGGCATGCTGCTGTTTCCAGGCAACGCTCTGGTGTTACTCCCACAGCATTCCCAGCACGCCGCTTCTTCCTGCCCGTAGATCTGCGTCCCTGCTTGGGATCTGCTGTCCCATCCACGAGCGGTTTTCGGAAAAAGGACACGGCACTCCGGGACTGCTCTTCTTTATCAGCCCAATCTGGATCATGAAGAGGAGCGGAGATGGAACGGGATCAGGTCACCGTGGCAACAAGAAGACAGCTCCGAGATGGTAGGGTGTGAGGTCGTCATGACGACTGGGAAACTAGTCAAGAGTGCGCACCGCCTCCTCCACTTCCTCCCCCTCCTCCGCCCTCCTACTGAGAGAGAGAGACGAGAGGACGAGTTGAGATGGAGCTGAGCAGTAAACAGGGAGGTGGGGGCGATGTGTGTTGTTGTGACTTGCGTGTATGTGTGTCTTCCTCTACGGGGGCGGAGCCAGGATTTTGCCGTGCTTGCTGTATAACCAGCATAAGGTCCACGCGGATTAGGGTTTAGACTAACCTCAATCTCCTCCTCTGACCAGTGGTGTTGCTAATAAGCTTACACAATTGTGCACATGGACAGCGCTCCCTTATGCGTACACACACTGCTCAAATGTTTGGGGGGGCTCCCTGCTGTGAAACAATGTGCTCATAGATGTTAAGTCACCTCATTTATTCTGTCATCTGAAAAGCCCTTTACTGGTCTGACTGGCCACGAAGTGAGACACCGACACAAATCATACACAACCATATTGGCTTCATTGCCGAATGTGTGTGTGGGTGTGTGTTTGGGTTGTGAGGAGGTAATCCTATTTCAAATTATCTCAGGTCACGAGGATTCTGATTGATATAACTGGAAAATGTGGGACTTAAAGTGGTCACTAAAGAGCAGAAGCTGACTGAGGTGAAGAGGCATGCGTAAGACACTGGCTGTCCATGCTGTTGATACGGATCAGAACGATTAAGGAGGCTGCAAAATGCCTCCAAGACACACTGCAGATGACAGTAAGCGTAGTTTGGCAGAAGATACAGATTCTTCCTGTCTTCATTTCTCTAACTTTAATGTTTTTCGTTTTAAAAGTCGTCTTTAAAAATTGTTATTTAGACGAGGCAGACATTTGTTCCGAGTTGAAGAATTCCCACGGATAAAATTACAATATATTTCATCACATTATAGTTAGGTGAGGTATTAAAAGTGGCTGTCTACATGTTATCAAAGTCTAAAGCTGGCTGAAACAACCAAACTTTGCCTGGCTGCTTAATTGGGCAGCGTATTTATAGTTAATCTGTTAACATTTACTATCCTTCTCCAAAGAGGATTCTTGGTAAAGCATTCAAAATCAGATTTACAAAAATATCCCTTATCAAAAGTAAATGTGGAAGAATACTCTACTGCATTTATAATTCTATTTCAGTTCAGTTTGTTCAATTGTTTTTTCTATTTTAATGAACATCCACTTGTGCTTTGGTTGAATTAAATGTAAACTGACATTCGGCCTTTGTTCTGCTCGAGTTTTTACTTCACACTGCTGGATTCCTTGAAAATACTGACATCACCTGTATTTCCCTTTAAGGAGCCGTGAACCATCTCCAATATACAGTAAATCTTTTTTGTGTTGCCTTTATTTTTCCTGGTTGTTTTTCAGGATGCCAATGATGAGGAACACATCTACACGGGGAACCTTCAACAGCTTCAAGCAGCAGCCACAGCCCTGGTTTTCTCAAAACCCTGCTGAGAAGAGATGTGACACCAACCACATCCTTTTCACACATCTTGGCTTTGCACTACCATTTAATTGCATTGGAAATGGGGACATCATAATGCACTTGCTAAAAGCGTTTGTGGTTTGCAAAGCTTCAGTTCTTTAATTTGCATCTAGAGGAGACAGTGTATGTGTGTATGGACACTGACGAGGAAGAAGGGCTTCAGCAGACAAATGGATTTGTTCCATTGCAACAACGTCGTTACCACATCACAGGCTTTTTGTGAAGAGAACCAGAAAAAAGCTTTCTCTCCCACAGAACATTTCAGTTTTCAGAGCCATGTCTGAATGAGGTCACAAACATTTCTTACCATTCGGAGCAAATAGCTGAGAGCAGTCATAAATCTTAAAATGAATACATTCATGCATTTTACTTGAGTAGTTCCTGCTTAAACAGACAAACAGAGGCACGGGGCTCATTAATAATTAGAGTTAATGTGATCTCACTTGAACTTGAGAGGGCATGTGCGAGTCAGCTTTTCACAGTTGTTGCAAGTGTTTGACAGAGAGCGCTTTGAGAGAGACAAAACATCGTGTTTGTGTCATGTGTCATGAAGCAACTGTGTGATGGTCAACATCTAAACGCTCCTGAGATACACCAGGTGAGTGTCAAACCCTAATTTTGATTCAGTGTGTGGAGGAATGTAACCTTTGGAAAGCTGGTGATTCCACTGATGCAACTTTTGGACATACAGCTGTGGCAGTGGGCGTAAATCGATGGGCTCTCTGTTAACCGAGCTGGAGGGCTGGACGATCATGTTCTCCCTCCTGGTTTTCGCCCTCTTCACACTTAATGGGATGTTCAATGAGGAATGCGCCCACTCAAACGGTATGGCTGCAAACAAACGCACACGTTACACAAAGTTGAGTTTGTTTCATGCATATTGCAATTTCCCATATTTCTTGCAACAGTATGCTACAACCAGATTTAGCAACAAATATAATATAAAAGGGATGGAAAATAGTTTTTAACACAGATTTTTAGGGAAATTAAGCTTGTGATGCTGTTTAAATCTATTTGTATGCTCACATTTAGAAAAACAGGGTGAGTCAAATATAACAGACACCTCCTCAGTATAATTCTACAGTCTTCAAAATTAGTTAACCCTCGTGTTGTCTTTGGGTCAAAATGACCCGCAGCTGTGTTCAACCAAGTTCTATTTTATTTCTATATTTTTACATTTTTTTGGGATCATTGGTCATCATTCTTTAAAGAAACCCTCACAGCCTCCTTGTCACCAATGATCCCAAAAAATATGAAAATAAAATAGAACTTGGTTGAACACAGCTGCGGGTCATTTTGACCCAAGGACAACACGAGGGTTAAATCAAAACAAATAATTAAAAAAAAAATTTGATTTATTATGGGGTTGCCATGGTAGGCTGCACTAGCTTGAACTAAAAGTACTTAATAAATTTGTAACGGAGTGTGTCGGTATATAGTAAGAATGCTATTGTGCAAAATATTGGACATATCCAACCAAATCCGGCAAATATGACAATGGCCGTCATTCAAAACTTGATGAGACCCCAAATTGAACATTACTATCTTGAGAAAAACAGCAGTCAATGCAGGCTTTACTTAATTCTAACACCATCTCTTTTTATAATGTTGCCTTATTGGCAGGATCTTGCAGAAGCTAATGGTGCTTTTTCATCTTTACACTTTATAGAGTGACACCTCTCTAGCCTGGTCTTTCACTCTCGTTTATTTGTCATGCAAGATTCTATCTTTACTTGAAATCCGCTGTTCTAATAGTAACTAATGTTCTTTTTTCTTTTGTCTAATGCCGCCGTGTTTCTTGTCATGCTGTTGTATTTTGTTCATGGCACTTGAAAAATGCGGCATAAAATTTGGACATATTTTTAAGTCCTAATTTAGATCACATACCATAGGTGTTAGTTCCTCCTTTTACTGGGAAACTGTACAGATAACATGTGACTCCCATAGTATGTATTTTGGTGTATGAAGGTTAAATCCTGACCTTTGCAACAGTCAGTTAGTGTTAGATAAATAAAAAGTGGATAAAATATTACTATTACTATAATATTATTATAACTAAACACACAAATAACTAAATAACTAAATAAAATAATTTTAGAAACCAATAAAATACTCTGTGTTAAGATTATGGTAGAGATAACTAAAATTGTAATACTTTTATTTTTAATACATTATTACAACGAATGCTTAATGTTGGTTATTCTTTTATTTCACTCTGATCAAATTTGGAATATTCGGGTGAAAAAACAAAGCAAATGACCTTTTTTATTATTCCATCTTCTGCAGAGACTGACGTCAAACCTCAAAGTGAGGTGCTGACGGTCTGACTCCAGACGAGGCTCAAGACTCAAGACCCAGAAAGTGGGAAAACTGCGAACTCTTTCCTGAAGTGTTCAGATGTATTAGCCAAAGCCTGGTGTGTGACTGTGTGTGTTATCAGTGACCAGAACAAAGTCTGAATGGTGACCTCTGAACATGTGTGCTTTGTTAAAGGATCTAGTGCTGTTTGCTTAAAGGATGAGACACAAAGGAGTGGCCCACATTGTACACTGTAACAAAACAAAACAAAAAAAGGAAAAGGATTCAATAAAGAAAGGCTTGCTTCAACAAACAGGTACAGCAAGACAGTGTCACACACCTGCTGCCTTTCCTTCCTGTCTGAGCGTGTGTGTATGTGAAGAACAGACACAGAAATGCTTCTATTTTGATCAACAGATCTGACAAAAGCTGCCGGGATTCTTCTACTAGTAAGTCTTAAAACCTTGTATCTACTTTTCTTCTTGTTCACACTTCTCGTTGTAGCTCGCAGATCTATTTTTCAGCGAGTATCACTTGCAGGTCATCTGTGTTTCTGGAGAGGGTGGAGCTAGTGTGAAGGAGTACATCGACGGCAGCAAACAGAAAAATGTGTGAATCACATGCCATCTGTGTTTGGCTACAATTCATTCAGCCTCTTAGCCAGAATATGAAACTGCACAAACTAACTTGATAGTGTATTATTTCAAACAGACATGAAAACCAGTTGAAAGATCATATTTATTTAGCCTGAGGAGTTTCAGTTTGTCTTGTTTTCATCAAAAGAATTATCCAGGGATTCACCCTATGATATTTTATGGTTAATATTTAACAACTAGTTTGTTGAAGTGAGGTATCTGATGTGTTGTGGCTGAAGATTTTGGGTGTAGTGGAGGTTTGATCATGAAATTCTGCTGAAAATGAAAAATTTATTCACTGACAAACTTCCGTGCCTTTACTTTCTTCTTTGATTTCAACACCGACTGTTTTATTCATGTGAGCTGGGCCTCAGATTTCATCCAGTCTCTCACACGAGGACACCACTGCACATTTCTTAACTTTGTAATAATGTAAACACAGGAGGTGATACTACTAAGTTTATGTGACCTGGATACAATATTCAAATGTTTCAGGAAGAAATAAATCATTAACAGAAGATTGATCAACACATTGTGCTGAAGCTCCGTCCAGACCAGGAACAATTATTCTAGTTTGGAACATCTGTGATCAAAGCTGAATTTTGCATTTTAACACAGTAAGCATATAAAATCAACAAGTTTAAAAGGACAGGTCTATAAAAAGAGATTCTGGGATATCAACAACTGAACAGGTCGGTTACAAGGTTACAAGGTCATCTGGTGGCAGCAGTAGGTACTACATGCCAACCATATTGCAAAAGCATTTGTCATGTACAGTATGCCATTAAAAATCCTGGCTTCTTTTATGGAAAATATGCCCTCCTTAACAGTGGGAATAGTGTGCATTCAAAGATGACTATAAACTGCAGTTTATCTCTAACAGTTCAGAAATAATCCCGTTCCTCAATTCTTTCAAATCATGCAGATATGGCAGCACTGGACTGCTTGTCCACACACGCAAGTAGAAAATAGGTTTGGTAGCAGGTGTGTATCAATAGGTATGAAGGAGCTATGAGAAAATATTAGGTGAGTTCAAACAGCTGATTTCCAGAGCATTTTTTATAATTATAAAGATCTATGTTTCTTACAAGCCTGTCGCTGTAGTTGAATACAAACTGTATACACATTTTTCTTTGTATTTTTCCGTATGGATTATCATATCAACCTCAATTGAAATCGAGAGATTAGATAGATTGAATGTCTGTTGTGTCACGGTGGAACCTTGTTTCCACATCTTTGAAATAATCACAAATATAAGAAGCCTTTTAAACGATAGTAAGATACATGTCACGATAATGGCTTTACAAACACTTCTGTTCAGTAATGTGATAAAAACTATGATGACAGAGAAGTTTACAAGTTGTATCGCAGATTATCACTGAAAACCTTAAAATGTGTGTTCAAGCATGGGTGAGCTAACAGAAAATGCAAATGTAGATATGTCCATGCCAGCTTTTACCAAACTGTGTTGGGTGTGATGTATAAAATCAGGGAAACAGATACATAAATAAGATAGATATAGATAATGGATCAAGTTAATTAAATTTTGTATCTTATTTATTTTATTTGTATATACTGTGCATTTTGAAAACAATTTTTTTATATTTGCACCTTTACTACCTCTACTTTTATTCTGTAATTTGTATTGCGTTTGCCATATCTTCCATGCTGCTATAACGAAACAAATTCCGCTTGCGAAATCAATAAAGTATCCATCTCTCTCTCTCTCTCTATCCATCTATCTCTCTCTTTCTCCCTCGCTCTCTCTCTCTATCTATCAGTTTTAAACATGTCATGGATAAGAATGGATAAAAGTATAATGTGAATGGAGTTCACAGTCATCCGTCCTGCACCTTGTATCTAAAACAGCAAATACCAAATACGCATGAAGTCAAACTGCAGTGGCAAAGAGATTACATTTTGTAGTTTGTCTGTTTCTGTGTCATGAATTATGTATTTTAATGTGAAGGTGTTACATAATGTAACTGCATGCTTTGTGTTGGGTAGTTGTGTCGATGGAATTGCCATTCACTGGCTTTGAGCTGACCTTCATCATCGTTGCCTTCTTCGTCTTCTCCCTCTTCGGTCTGGCTTCAGTCTGCATCCAACCAAGTGAAGATCAGCCAGGTACACAATCATCATCTGTTATCAGATACATGCAGAAAAATGTTAGCTCTTCTAATGCTGCTTATGTATGCGCTTTTTCAGAAAAAGGTGTCTCTGAAGTCAAGAAGTCACGAGCATGTAACAGTAAGCAGAAAGTGTTCAGCAAACAAGCTGGACAGAAGTCATAGAGTGAAGTCAGAGACCTCCATCAGCTGGGTTTCATTGTACTGTGACAACTCAAAGTGAACATTGCTTCGAATTCCGTTTGTTTGGAATTAGAGCATTAGTCATTATAGCACATAGTGTTAAGGCAATGTCTATAACACTGTTTTCCCCAAAAAATAAATGCAAACTTGTCCCCAATGAATAATGCAGCCTCCTACGTAACGAGTGATGTCATTTGGTTTTACGTAATCAGTAACAAAAAAAAAAAGAAAAAAAAGAACAAGAAATCAAAAAAATTGCTGAAAATCTAATCTGACATGCAAGTATTGCTTTAAATAGTCATTTGTAGAGCAAGAACAGCACATGTCCAGCAAACATCATGTCAGCAGTGGAATGTCACCAAGCACATTCTCAAGTGTACCTAAGTGCCAATCTGACATACTTCTAATTTGGGTAATTACATTTTCTGTTTACCTTACCTATATTTACTTGTTGACTCGCTGGTTCGGTTGACCCACAGACTCCAATATACTGTAAGTCAACGTGGCCCCACAACTTTCCTTGCCGAGGGATGTTAAAGTGTTTGCTCTAGCACCATCTACAGGATGGTCTTCCTAAAGTATCACATGAACGCTGTGGGAAAGGTACCCAACAGATGGATGGAGTTAAATAAGCTGAAGCTCTAACTGTGGCAGAAAGTTAAGTCAAATCTGTGTATTTCTTTTTTTTTTTAGAAGCAGAACGATCAATACACTGCACTTTACAAAATAATCCAACCACAGCTGTGTGTGTGGACAGAGCAGCCGCTGTGTCTCTGAGTTAGGATTTCACAAACCAAGTGACTTTTGGCCCCTGAAGCTCTTTTGGTGGGGGGGGGGGGTATATATCCTCAGGGGGTTAGAGGCTGCTCCCTGTTGAGTTTGCCCCTCGACCCCTGAGCCCTCCGTCACTCCTCTGCAGTCAGACGTCTAGTTGTTGACACAGACGGGAGGAGGAGCATCCGAATAAAGACAAAGTTAATCAACTGTTGGATTCTTACATTTTTAAGAAACTGCATGAGAATCCCAAAAAATGCTCATGTGATGAGTACCGGTGGTCCATGCTCTGTTTGTATTTGGTGTGCACCCCTGTTCATTTGTATATGCTCCCATTGTGGTTAAAGAGATAAAGGGTCCTAAAAGTAATTAAGCTATGGCTGGCTGCAGCCCTCATTAACACTGATGACCGTATTGCATGACAAAGACCCACTATCAATCTAACTATGGCCAACGAACTGACCCAATCAGATCACAATCAACAGTCACGCGCGCACACACACACACAAACACAGGACTATATCCCAAGGAACTCAGACATCATGGCACATTTCATGTGTGCTCCTCTGAGTCCACCTGAAAGAGTGTATGGTAAACTAGAACTACAGCTGATAACATTTGCACCAGCTGCAGCCATCAGTTCAGCTAATTATGACATTGTTCCCACAAAACCTCATTTTTAAGGTCTCAAAATATGACAAGAACTCTGCAAATTTTGCAACAAACACAAACTTTCAAGATAGGCAAGATAAGCTTTTCTTTGAAAAGAGTAGTGAGAAGTTGAAGGGAAAAAAAACCCCTCAATGAACAAACATGAACAAATATAGATTCCTTCATATAGCATACATACTTTTATATCACTTAGGGCTGAAATTGTTATTGTCATTCGCAATAATTTGCCAATTATGTTCTCAATTAATCAATAATATTCATAGTTTGTCAGTAAAATGATAGAATGGTGGAAAATGTGCAATCATAACTTCACGGGGCCACAAGTGACACAATCAAGTTTTTTTTTTGTCCAAAAAGCAGTCTGACGTGCAGAAATGTTCACCGTATTATGAAACAGTGAGAAGCAACTAGAAATCTTCATTCGTGACAAGCAAATATTTTGTATTTTTGCAACAGAAACAGCCCAAAAGATTAAATGATAATCAAATTGAAAAAAAACCCAATATATTTATACTGTTTAAAAATGTCAGGAACTGGGCAGGAACGTTTGTTTTTGGTTAATTTAGTGACTTTAATACCTGAAAAAAACATAACATTGATCAAAAATCATCCAATATTCCAACATTCCCATATTACAGTCCTGCCACCCAGAATGTTATATGGTAATGTCGTACTACTGCAAACAGAAATAGTAAAGAAATAGTTGTGTATGAGAGGTATGGGTGAAATCTCGTTCGAAAAATGTACAGTTTATAAGGTATATTTTCTGGTATTGCCCAAGTGATTTAAAGCTGTGGCCTCCTTCAGAAGCACTGGACCCTCAACTATCATCATAACCCCAATAGATGGAATATATGTGTCCATCCCTCCTGTAAAGTTCAAAACACGAAGACAATATTTTCCCAGGAGGGTGTTTTTGGACGGCCACCACCCAACTGTTTGTTGGCCACCTATCTTTATACTGTATATTTGCATGTGTTTCCTGTATACAAGCTGTAATGTTCACCTTACTGGAAAAGAAACAAAGTCATTTTATGAGGCACTGTTCTTCCTGACAAGCTTCATCAGAGAGGAAGTTTCTTATCTGTGGATGCTGGTCAGGAGATGATGGGAGAGGAAGAAGAAAGTGAAAATTCAGGAGGAGCGGGAGGACTGAAGCTCCCACTGCAGTCGTAAAGAACACAGCTACTACAGGTTATGACTGCTGCAACATTCGCAATAACAGCAGGTCTGCAGTCCAACAGTTTTCTGAGTGACACACTCCTCCAAAAGGCATTTTACAATGACACAAGTAGCAACAGAAAAGGGAGAAATACACATTCAATTGAAAATATCTTCAGGGAAAGGATGTTCATTGTGAGTGATCAGATTAATAATGGAGCTTGTATGGTTTGAATTTATGAGAATGAGAAATGGTACAGCTCAAGGCTGCAAATGATGATTATTTTTTTTTATCATCAAATATTCTGTTTGTTATCTTCTTCATCGATGAATTCATTCTATCTATAAAATGGCAGTAGTGAGGAATGCCAAAACATCTTTCAAAGTTAAAAGGCGCAATATGTAAGATTTTGGGTTTAAAAGATTCCAAAATGAAGTAATATTATTCACAGAATGAGTAGAAACAGTAGAGTTAAAGTTAAGTCAGAGAGCTCTATGTATTGTGTTGCACAGATGTCTACTAAGGTTAGTTACGTCCCATTTCGTAATACCACCGTGACACCTCAATGGGCGATGGTGAGTCACTGCAGTATAAGCAACCTTTTTTTTTTATTACTTTAGTTTTTAATACTGGCTGCTGGGGACTTCTTTTAGTGGGGCTGAAATGATCAGTTAAACAAAACTAACCTGCAACAATTTTGATAGATTCTTAACCATTTATGGAATTTATGAAGCAAAAACATCAGATATCCACCATGTAAGGTGAAGATTTGCTGCTTTTCTTTTTTAATATCACTTTTGATATCAACTGATTACCTTCGGCTTTTAGACTGATTAGACGACGTCCTCTCAGACTATGGGCATTTTCCCCGTGTTTAACAACATTTTATAGTGAGCAAGTAGAAGGGCACATTTTGAACAATACCAAAAATACACTGAAGATTAAGCATCTAATGTTACATTTCACACACAACACAACTTGTCTTTAAACAGTGGTATCGGGGTCACCTCGGACCGCAACCTTGCCGAGGCCCTGGTAGCAAATCAATGTGTGTGCGCGCGCGCGCGCTTCTCTCGTAGGGGAGTGTTTGAGGAGGCTGGGTAATCCTTGTAAAGACATATAATCCCCAAGAAGAGCAAATATTACAACATGCTCTAATCAGTCACTCAGCAAACCTGGTGGGAGAATATGGTATGATTCCCTTGTTTCTGCGGAGAAGGGCAGATAGAAAGAAAGCAAGAGAGACGGTGATGCAGAGGTCTGGCAGCGGTTAATGGGCAGCGGATGCCAGGTGGCTGTGAATGACAATTGAGACATAGTTAGCATATTTAAATTGGGAAAATAAAAGTTTTTTAAAAGACAATAGCAACTGATATGCAAAATGCAGCTTGCCACAGAAACAAACTCCATACCTCAGCAGAGTGTTTGCAGCAGGATGAATGAGTGTGTGTGTGTGTGTGTGTGTCTGCGCGCTGGCCAAATGCCCGAGGAATCTCTGTCATTTTAAGCAACATTTTTGCAAACATCACAAAGCAATAAAGGCAACATTTCAAAAGACAGAATAACACTGGTGCATACACCCACGCAAACTACTCTAGTGAAAAAGAAAGGGACTGTTTTTGTCTATTTTTGATGGCTGAAGAGAGCTGACGGTCCAGATGCTTGTTCAAAGTCTCTGACTACGTGGAGCCCCGTGCTCCATTAGTGTCCTGCTGCTTCTCTAATCCTCATTCACATGTAATGGCTGACATTTCATCTTAATGTGTTAATTCATTAGCAGGGTGCTGAATGGAGGGACGGACAGAGAAGGCAGACACGCTAATGAGTCCCCCCGCACCAGAGGTAAACCGCAGAGCTGATGCCAAGTGAAGTGGGGTTACCTGCTGCAAGAAAATCCCCTGGCACACCACCCACTGCTGGCTGACACACAGAGCTGGGTACTGCTTGGAATTTAACACAGCACGACTGAGACGGGATGTTTGGGGGCCGATGCCAATACTGACATTACAAAAGAAAATTCTGCTCCTCATATATCAGCCAAAATGTGGCTAGTAAACCCCTGTGGCAGAGATATGTAATGTAGGCAGGATATTTTACAGTTTGACAACAAACTTTTACTGTTTTAATGAAAGAGTGAACCTCACTGGGAATGTAACAATTATTAAGAAGGATTAATAAATAACCACAAATACAACAAAGTCTAAATTACTCCAAGAATCTTTTTGTTTATCATATATGAAAATAAAAAATTCTAACAGCATTTCTCATCACTGGATAGTAAATTAACCTCTGTAATAGTCAACACCAAAAAGTATTCAAGTTGAGCTCCCAGCCCGAATGAGAACATGCGAACAAAGATAATTACACTGAATAGAACAAAAATAATACAGATAAAGACTGCTCTATTAGAAATATACAGAAGGTTTTGTCTACTGATGAGAGAAACAAGCGACCAAATTCCCACAAAACAAAAGTCGGTCCTCGTGCTGGCAGCCAGAGACAGTAAACGACGTCCCAGACAAATCTTTTTTTGATTTGACAGACAGACTTCTTTTGCTATCATTAGTCCACAGCATCTCTGAATTTCATTCAAAGAGGGCCGCTGCCCCGAAAAAGCTTGATGCAAACAGTCCCCCCCCCCCCGTCCCTCCACACACAACAGCACCACCCAAAAGCCCCAGATGTGTGTCCTCATCAGTGCGGGGGCAGAGGGGGGGGGGGGGGGGGGGGGAGCGGAGGAAGGAGGGATCTGGTTCTTGAAGGACCTGCTACTTTAGGTTACAGCTTCTTAAATCTTTGCTCTAATGTTTTTGGTGATAAATCAACTCTGCCTGCTTCTTCAGCTCTATTTACATACATCAGTCACTCACACTCACACACACGCACACACACACGCACACACGCACACGCACACACGTGCACACACACAAAATGCAACGGGACCGTGTGTGTTCAGGGGGCAGCTTGGGTGCAGCAGGGAGGGGGCTTCCTGTCATGTGAATTACCCCCTACATGTGGGGTCAATATGTGCAATGCTGGAGTGTGTGTGTGTGTGTGTGTGTGTGTGTGTGTGTGTGTCAGGAGTTGAGGAGGGGGCTGTGGTGGGAGCTACCACCACCCCTCCTACCCCCACCTCCCTCTAAAAAGCTGTATAAAGGAGGTGGGGGGAAAAGCACCTTTGTCACTTTGCTCTCAGACTCGGAGACAATCACAGTCTCACTGGACACACACATTCCTCAGGGACAACATACCGGTTACTGTCCTCAGAAAGGAGGAGTGTTCTGGAGGAGAAGCCTTCCGGACCTGAAAAGGGAGAGAAGGAGGAGAGACCTGAAGCACACTGAGCATCATCATCATCATCATCGGTCGGGTCACAGCCAGGAGGAACTCTCCACGCTCTTCTGGGACGTTACCATCAGCTGAGCTCTTCAGCAGCAACCATGAGAATCTTCAACCTGCTCTACCTGCTGCTGCTGCTGCTCGTGGCAAGTGCAGCCACGGTGTCCTCTGCCAGGCCAGGTACGTGTCCCCGAGCTTCACCGTCCACGCAACACGTTTCATCTCAGTGAGTTTCTACTTGTAAATTAAAAATAAATAAATAAAAACAACCGTAACGGTCAGAACATAGTCCCGGTCAGCACTTTAAATAACGTTCTAAATCACTGCGCCGCAAGTAACCATAGCAACGAGTTTCTACTTTTTGCAACTTTAATTAACTCTCAATAGTAAAAAAAACAGACCTGGTTTAAACAAAACATTTTATGCTTCCTTTAACTTAAAAAAAAAAAAAAAAAAAAAAAAAAAAAGGAGAGATCATATATAAAATAGCTATTTTTTTTAATCTATGTTATGGTAAAAGCGCGAAAAACCATCGTCACGGCAGGATGTAAAATATGCCGCGTTCACGGTCAGTCTTGCAAACTGTAAAAATGACAAGCGCAGTGGGGGGAACATTTACCGTCAGCCTCGCAGGAGCCTCAAACAACCATAAAAGTCTCAGCAACAACCACGCAAACCGAGCCGCTTGCAAATAATTCATCAACTAAAGTATATAACACTAAAACACGAATGAAGTATGAATTATTTTTTTGTACATATCTCTTGTGTAACATCGTGGTTAGCATTGCAGTGGAATAATGTGCGGTATATTCATTTTTCTATAAATTAAAGTAAACTCCTGCCTGTTGTAACAGGTGCGCTTTTTTTTTCTTTTTTTTTTTTTTTGCGCAAATCCAGGCTGTTTTTCGGTTATCTGACCGCAGAGACAAACAGCTGTGTGCGGGGGCTTTGGGGCTTGAGGTCGTGATCGGGCTCATGTGATGATGGAGAAGAGAGAGGATGGAGGAGGAGAAGGAGGAGGAGAACAGGAGGAGGAGAGGAGGAGGAGGAGAAGGGGACCTGAACGGAGCGCCGCCGGGGGATCGCCCAGCGGCCCCGGTGAGGTGTCTTTGTCCCCGGCTTGAAGGCACTCCGGCGCGCTTTTGTTAATCACGGTGTTAAAACGCCATGCAAATACTCGGGCTTTATTAACATGACATGGAGTAGTAGTGCCAAGTATAAAGAAGGATAGCTGCAGGCGTGGGGAGCAGGTTTTTTTTTTAAGAAGGTGGGGGGGAGGGCTGGGCCCGGGGGAGTCATAAAGTCATCTGGCAGTTTATCTCTTCCTGGGCTTGGCTGTCGGCCTGTGAACCACCGGGAGTCAAAGTGGATTTATTGGGGACGTTTAAAAGTAATCATGTGTTAGGTCTGTGTCCTGGTTTGTCCCAGCTGTTTGGCAATGGGTCCAAATAATAACAATAAAAAGTCATAAGAGGTTATCTTGAGCAAAAATTGGGCGTTGTTGTTTTTGTTTTTGTTTTTTAACTTGGAAGATGATGATTGGAGGAGAAATTGTTTTATCTTTTTTGTGCTTTTATAAACTTTTCTCCTCCATATGTGATTAATTAGGACTTTTACGCCCAAAACCACATTAATAAGCGGTTCATTTGCCTGATTGCAGTCTAACCATACCTACCTATGCATGTTTTAAAGGTACAATATTCTGTTTATCTATATTACAATCATATCATCGCTTTACTTTCAGATTTCCCGCACCTGAGGAGAAAATACCACAGACACTACTGCCTAAACAGACGCTGCCTGCCCCTCCACTCCAGAGTGCCCTTCCCCTAAGGTGAGACGTGTGCACTCATACATGTGTTTCTGCGTAACAGGAGGTTATGAGCCGAGCTGTGTGATGCGTGGAACAAAAACCTGGTTGCAAAGCTGGCAGGTGGCGGTTTAGAAGGTGTGTGTGATTTGTGGCAGAGGTGTGCGTGTTCACCCAGAACAGGGGGTTGCAGGAGGGCAAAAGACTCCGAAATAAATCTCGCTAACGATGAACGGGAAGGCTTTAGTGCCATGAGGAGTGTTTGGACGGGGAGGTGGAGAAGGGGCTACAGGTGACTCGTGCGCGCACACACGCCACTTGGAGCGGTTTGGGTTTTTCCTGAACTCCTCTCAGCTGGACACTGAAAAAGGCTGTTTTTCTATCACAGGTCGCGGCAGAACAATGCAGGTGACTCAAGGAGAGACGTGAACTGCAGTGTGTGGCACAAACACCACGGATGGATCCCAGTACCCAGACACAACTTGGGAAGTGGAAAGAAAAAGAAGGCACACCTTGAAAACACCACCCCAAAGACTTATCATGTATATGTAGCTGCTCCCATACATCCTGTAGAAAAGCTTCAATAATCTGTAGAAGTCAAACTGGATCACTTAACTCTTTAGTCTGAACAAAATGCAAACCGTAAAATGTTATGGCCACCTGGCGGTCACAGATCTGGGCTCCACCAGCTGCAAGCACCTTTCCACGATCGGAGAAAGGGAGCGAGGAGCTGAGGCAACATCTGTCTTTAAGTATGTTAAAAGCTGCGGACCAAAGAGCTGGAAATATATACTCAGCATTCCTTCAAAGTGTTTATAATGTATGTACGTACGTCAAATGTTTATTGAATTTCCTTTTAAACTTTTTAATAAAAATGCATCAATGTAGTGTTTTGTTTTTCTGAAGTTGCGTGTGTGGTTGAGTAATGGGACGACAGGACCAAATAAATGTTGCAACTTTGATGACTATTAATTGTTGTTGTTAAGACCCTGATTTTAGGCCAGACTTCATTCTAATTTTGCACACTTTTAGTAAGAACAGATAAAAAGCGTTACATGTGTCGTTTTAAAGCTCCACACCAAACAGGGATTCTGATACCTGCAGGACTCCTGCTCACTTTGGGCTCTCGGCTGAAGCCACATGGGAAAGGAGTCGTAAATGCTGCGCTCCCTGTGGAGTTACGGACGCCAGAGCGTAAAGGCATCACAATGGGGAACAAACACCGAGGGCTCAAATGACTATCTCGATATTTTGTTAACGTAGATTCCCGTGACTGTCGAAATTTAACACGGAGAAGGCGAGGCGAGAAAAGGCATTCACACCAGCTACTGTTGACGCTGCAGTGTTTCCATTGTTCGAGTTCTTGCCTTTAGCTCTATTGCAGTACATTAGCCACTTACTTTGGCTTTTGCTCCAATGTCAACGCTCACACTGAAAAGGCTCCAGACAAGAACCAAGTAAACAAACATAGGAATATTAGATTTATTGGAATTTGATCACAAATACACAAACTCATTGAGTGAAAATATCTTTCAACAAATACACCACCCCCCCCCCCCCCCAAGACACACACACACACACACACACACACACACACACACACACACACACACACACACACACACACACACACACACACAAGCACATAAAATGGCACTTAACAAAAACAAAAAATTATTTCTTTAACCTTTCTCTCTAGTTTGACCCGGACAAATGATAACCTCTCCTTTCTCAGTGCAGATGATCTTTTTAAACAATTTTACTCTTCTGTTTCTTTCAAAGTAACAAAAGCAGCATACATGGGTCACCGGGGGTCGTAACACAGCGATAAAAACCCCTCACCTCTGATCTGTGACCCACGACTCCTATCCTCCGCCTCCCACTCAGCCTCTTCAACTGTCCTCCACTTTCGGTTCGCCTCCTCCTGCGTTATCTGTCCATCTCAGGTGAGGACGCCTCCCAGAGGAGCCCTCCTGTCTCAGTCTTTGTGTGCGGGTGCATGTGCTTACTTTGGTCTTTTATCCAGTGTTTCCTACAGCTTCAGTTGTCTTCTCTTTAAACCCATAGATCGTCGCCCTGCGTGTTAAAATGATCGGGCTCTTTCTCCAGAGTGGAAGGTGTCGTCGGCAGGTTTGTGTAATGGAGGAGAACGATCAGGAGGAAGAGGCCGGACTGTGGTTAGTGCTGAGCAGTGAGGTTGAGCAGCCTCTTGCTCAGTAATGTGTTGTGCTGTTTCAGGTACTCTATGAGGTCAGCCTGCTTCTCCACCACCTCCTCCAGGTTGGAGCCCCCTCTGTGACACAAATAGAAGCAAATCAGGCCTTTTCACAAGAGAAATCTGTAACACTGCTGACTTCTGCTGAGTATTTTTTTTTTTTACAGTATTCACAAGAACTCAAATCATGTCCTATATTCTACATCTCTGGTTATTTGCTGCTGCTGAGGCCTTTATACGTCATTCAATTCAGACATGAGCAGAGAGGAAACATAAATCTATTTATAAGCAAACATGTCTAAAAAGGGATATAGACGGTGTGTGTGACTCCATAAAAATCAGTGCACCTGAAGCCGGTCTCAGTGGGGTGGGTCGTCACACTGTAGCTGTGTAAAAGCTCTTCTTGGCTCACATCTGGTGCAGCCCGCCCTCTGTTGAACCGCATCACCATCGCTAGAAACACAAACAGAACCATCGTTATCACTTCTGTCGTGAAATCATCAACGTTTTTAGGTTTGCCGGCTGCACAGAAAGACACACAGACATTACTGAGCAGTGAGATCTTTCTGCCAATGTTAATCACTCAGGTGAGAAACAGCACACGTTTGTTGTTTTTATTGTTTTCCATCCCTCTGCCTCTCCTAAACACACACGAGCTGTTATATCCTGCACTTAGCCCTTATGGGCTGCCATATCCTGCACTCAAACCTCTAATTCTCACACCCTAAACATACACCTTTACGCAGGGGGAGGGGCTAGCAGCAAGGTGTGGCAGCGGTGGGCACGGCGGCAGTGAGAGGACCCCGAGCCAAAATATATGTTGGAGATGTTTGAATTGAGATAGGGTCACGGGTGCGTGTGTGCTTGGATGCTGGGCGAGTGTGTGAGGAAGGGCAGAGGGAGGAGCTGGCTGAGTATTGATAAGACTCGAGTGTCATTAGCCGGAGGAAATTGTCAGGGAGGTTCTAAAGAGCGCTATCTTTACTTTGCTACAGTGCAGCATCTCAGCATCCACACTCGCACACAATCCAAAGAAATACTGAACATTCCTGCATAATGAGGCCCTAAATCTGTGTGTGTCTGCGAGTGTAAATAAAGCAATAGTAAGCAAGTATGTGTGAGAGAGAGGCATTCCTGAGAGGCAGAGAAATTAAGTGGTGGAGAGGACAGAGGGTTAAAAAAAAAAGAAAAGAAGATAAAGTGAAGCTGAACCTGTGTTTGCAGGGTGTTTCTTACAGAAAAAGAGGCAGAGAAGCAAATTGTTATCAAATATTTACAATGAATACTGAAATGGAAGTTGTACAGGATGATAAAATAAACTTAAAGATAACATTATTTGATCAGAAGGAAGGTTTATTTTAAATATACTGTGATTTAATCCTTGAATATCATTGAATTTATGACATTTAATTTGGAGACATACTTTGGCAACAGGAACACTTGAGAGACAGTTTATTGTTGTTGAGAAGGAATGTTTTTTTTGGAACTTTGTGTAAATACGTCTATTTGATGTATTTCCAGCAGTAATTGTTCTGACAAGGATGTAAACTTTCCACAAACTAATACCTGTAATGTGATGGTAACATTTTTGTATTTCCCTTTTTTGTCTTCCTGTCGAATTATGTCAATAGACCAGGTGAGTTACAACAATATATCAGTTGTTTGGGTTAATAGAAGCCTGTATATGTTTAATTGGTTTGTATATTTTTACTGTTGTTTGTTTTTGGTACGTGTTTTTTTTTCTTATACGTTTTTTTTGGTTTAAGGAAGAGTAAGTATAATTTTGTGGCATTGAGCGGTGAGGTTGCTCCACCAACGCCCTCCCCTTCCAAGCGTATAGGTAAATCTATGATGGCCACAAAACTTCTTTGTAGCCAGTATTTGGTTTGTCCCTTCTGGGCTACTGAAAAGAAAAACATGCTTTATGGAAGAAGACCACATGTTGATATGAAGGGTTCCTTCTAAGGTAACAAAAATAAAAATGATTCTCATCTTCAGGTGATTATACACATTGAAAACATAACTATATTTAATATTTTCCATTTTTGCCAATAGATCTATTTTTGTGTAATCCTACTCACTGGACCTTTAAATGTTTAAAAATGAAAACAATGAATGATATGCCAAACTTGTAAACATGAATCAAGACATGAATTTGTGCACAAACAGAAAAGGCTGAAGTGTGATGGTCTAGAGTCCATCATAGCGGGGGTAAAAACCAGATAGACACCAGGATGGATGGATGGATAGATGGATGGAGAGTAAAGGACGTGACACATTTCACATATCCCTGTTAGAGGCTCTCACACGGCTGGACAGGCAGTGCTCAGACCGGGTCTGCCCGCATCTAAGAAGCTTTAATCACCCATCAAGAAGTGCACATTTCTAGGTGATAAAAGTGAAGCTGCAGAGGTGCTAACAGCTAACGGTACTGCATGTAGCGCTCAAAAACTAAGCACTGTCAGTAGTGACATCAAAGAAGTATAAATAAATGGAGCCACGCAAGCACATGGACTGATGATCAGTATTGAAAAAAGACGAAGGAGAAGCAGCTTGGCAACACCTTTCAGGTGCAATTGAAGGATTTCAAAGTATTATGCAAGTCGGCAGTCTATTGGGAAATAAACCCTGTTCATGAAACTGTGTCATGAGTGAGAGCTGATGGCTGGGAAAAGTTCAGTCTTGTGTCAAGGAGGAGCTCAAGCTTTCCTTAGGTTTACATATGAAGAGTTACAAGGGCATTTTTTTTGTGCAGGAAAAGAAACATACGGCTTGCTCTTCAAAATTCTGTATAGGTGTTAAACTAAGAAAATCAGGTATACTATTTTTTCCACAGTAACAGTTTGGCTACTTTAAGGATAACAGCTTGTAAAGAAATACAATGGTGCACATGTTAAAGCTTTCAGGCAGCAGGAAAAGACATACGCTGTTTGTTTTGGCTGTTGGATGGCGACTACCACAACCCTGACGCTGACATGGCTCATATCCTGTAAATATACTGTATCAGTGCTGTTTAAGAAACAAGTTTCTGTCGTGTCTCTGACAGGGTGCAGGTTCCTAATTATGGGTTACCAAAATAAATAAACCAGTTCAGTTACTGCAAACGTTTTGTAGGTGAGTCACCTGAGTCCTTACAGAGCAAGTTTTCAAATTGAATCTGTCACAAAGGGAGTCAGTGAAGAAAACCAATCTGACAATGTTGTTGCTCACAATAAACTGAGTATTTTTGAATGCACTGAAACGTGAAGGTAAGAGAGGGTCGTCTTGATTTAGCTGTTCCGTGTGAAAATAACAAATCAGCGATAACTTTGAATGCAGAACTTTCAAGACATCCTGATTTAGATTAAAGTCATAGTTATGTTTATCTACTAAAGCTTAAATAAATGCAGTTACATGATCATTTTTCATCTACCTGTATTTATGTTACTACAAAATTGTTATTTTGAGATATTGTAGTTAACAGTTGTCATGTCTAAATACATTTAAATGACAAAGTAATTTTTTTGTTGGCAAAAAAAAAAACAAGTTGGTGGAATGAGCATTATATTTATTCTGAATAGTAAATAGCGGTGGGAGATATAAACAAAATATATATATATATATATATTGGTGTTTCGTAATATATTTTCACTACCATATTTTTGATAAATAATCATCAGTAATGTGGATATAATGACTAAGTGGGGAAAGACAAATCACGGAACATCTAGAGCAGTCTGGTAAGTTTAGAAAATGATACCAATTTACTGTAAAGCAGGCTTTAAAACTAGGAGAGGACAGCATTCATACCATGTCACCATATTATGATATGAAAAATCTAAGAGGATCTCCAGTCTCAAATCACCATTTCAACAACAATAATATTGCCCAGCCCTTATAATAAATATTATTACCCTTTCACTATAATGTAATGCTGTGATACTTCCAGTGTTAAAGTCTCACTCCTATCAGACATGAAACAAATGTAAATGATAACAATGAGGTATTTATGATCAATAATATGGTTTGAATCTTTTTTTTTACAGTACATGGGGTTTGTGTGGGATCAGTTTACTTAATCAGCATCAGTGTGTGTGCGTGTGTGTGTGTGTGTGTGTGTGCGTGTGTTACCCTGTGCCCCGCAGTGCTTACACTAAGTTCTTGCCATCCAGAAGAGAGAGAGATGTATTCTAAGTTAAGCCTTTGAAGGCCATGGCATGGCTTTGATGTGCATATAGGTCTATAGAAGAGAGTGTATTCATGTTAAAATGAGAGAGGCAGAAACATACAGAAAACCTCAAAGACACA
The DNA here is from genome assembly GCF_022577435.1 of Embiotoca jacksoni. Lineage (NCBI taxonomy): Eukaryota > Metazoa > Chordata > Actinopteri > Embiotocidae > Embiotoca > Embiotoca jacksoni. Next base: position 15,452,275 of record NW_027185392.1, read on the forward strand.
CACACACGCACACACACACACACACACACACGCACACGCACACGCACACGCACACACGCACTCAATCGCCACGCACTTCAAAGAGAAGTTGAACGAGGCCTTCCTGTATGGACTTCATAGCTGCAGGCATTATATATCTCCCTCTGTGTCTCCTCTCAAAGGGGAGTTTTAATTTTCTCTTCAAGACCTCACTGATGTGACTCCGCTTTGGTCAGAGTGTAAGTGTGTGAGTGTGCGTGTGCGTGCGTGTGCGTGCTTGAGCTTGGCTTGCGCTGTGAGGCGTCGTTTGGTTTGCGTCATGCCTGACCGCACTGATCTGAGCAGGAATGCGAAGGGCGAACAGAGATACCCCCTTCACACACTGGATCACTGGCACGGTAAACACAGGGACTCTGTGTGTGTGTGTGTGTGTGTGTGTGTGTGTGTGTGTGTGTGTGTGTGTGTGTGTGTGTGTGTCCCTGGTGGAAGGGGCCGAGGGCTACCCTTTGGCTAGGTTAAATCCTCTGCTTGGCTCTGTGGCATCTCTATCTCAAATCTGCGCCCTTCAGCTGCCAAACACACCTTTAATATGGGTTTCCTTTCAATACAGATTCTTCAATATCAGTATCCTCTGATTCAGCATCTTTAATGGAAGTTTCCCTTCACACACACACTGAGAGCAGGGCCGGTGTTTACCTCCATCAAACAGTGAAATATTCTCAACTTGATTGCTGTATTTCCCATTTTTTGGGGTAACTTTGTCACACAGATGCAAACTCTGTTTACTTTTTGTAAACCTATTTGGTTGGGCCATTCAAATGAGAGATGCACAATGATCCGTGGCTTTTTCACATTCTCCCCTCTAACCCTAATCCCTAAAATAATAAAGAGCTACAGTATGGGTTTTATACTACGAGCTGCATAACAAAAGAAGAGACTTTTCCAGCTCACGTTTGGTACCCTAGGGTCATTTTAAACACTCAATTACAGCACCATACTGTAAGCAGTTAAGCTGAACTTCACCTATTCTTTCTTAAGCTCTAAAACAGAAAAAAACAGATGGTGGATACATAGATAGGTATCACCCAAAGTTTCCCTGGTGTTTGTATCAGAAGCAAAGAATCAGCAGATCATCAGAGAGAAGGAGACGGAGGGAGGGAGGACAGAGAGCTGAATGGCTGATTGTCATGCTGTCGAGTCTGAAAAGGGCAGGGCAGTGATTGTGATGCAAATATACTCAGATAGAGAGTAGCGGGGGTAGTGCCTGTGTTTGTGTGTAACGTAATCTACAGGGTGTGTCCCTCCATAAGATATTACAGCCACCCTCCACAGAAAACTTGAATGAGCATCAGTGGTGCTGCGACACTGGAATAAAAACACATTCAGTTTATAAAATATTAAATAGGAACTGACTGGAAAAACAAAGTGTCATAATATCAGAGACCACAACCTGCCTGGAGGCCTGGCAATGTGATAGAAATGAAAAAGTGAGAGATCTGATGGTTGTAGCTCAGTAGCTCAGTAGCTCAAAAAAAAAACTGATAAGATACGAACGTGTAAGATACGAACTGACTGAGGTCAACATAAACTTCATTAGTCTAAGTTAGTTGCCAGGCTGCCTTTTAGCAAGCAAAGTTAACACTTAGGAACTGGGTGTTGGGACAAATATCCCTCCTTTAAAGGGATAGTTTGCTTTTTTCTTTTTTTTTTTAAATGGGCTTGTAGGACATACAAGATGTTTAACATGCTACTTTGGATTAAAACGAAGCTAACTAAATAACCAAACAAGGCAGTAGCAGAACAGCAACTTGTCTGTGTCCTGCCGGGTAAAATGACTGTTTTTGTCAAAGGAGTCTGGTGGCTTTTTAATACAGCAATATAATGGCTTCAGTTCCCCGTTGTAGAAGGCTGCCTGGCAGTAGGGTAACGTGATGACAATATATCCTCCACATAACATGCACTTCAACTGATAGTGTTTTATTTTCAGGTTGGCTTTTATGCAGATGACTAAAATACATTTTGTTGCAGACCCTGTTCACAGCAGTGCATCGTTTAGCCTCTGCATTGTTATAGCTGCCTGCTTCTTAAAACTGTGAATGTGCTATCTTCTGCAGGTAATACACTGACAGTGGATGAGCACCTCATACAACCCCACTTTAAACAACCCCAAGTATCTTTTTAAAAGGCTGTTACAGGAAACAATGTCCTTATCCCTCAGTTAGAGAAAAATATACTTTTGATAAAGCTGGACATGGATCCTCTTTACTGTTCATGTGCTACCTTTTTTTTTTTGCTGCTTGTGCATTTACACTGCAGCTGCTTTTACATCCTTTATGTTTTACATTGCTGCTGAGTCACTGCACATGAGCTCAGGTAAAGTTTGTATTTGTACTCCTATTATTTTAGGGCTCTTTCTCCATAGTTTTGTATTTTCAGACTGATATACTGCACTCTGAACTATAATAACAATACATTGAACTGAACCACATGTGAAGGAACTCAAATGATATTCCAAGCTTTTCATTGATTTTGTCTGTATATGTTTTAGAGTATACTATTTTTCCAGTTTGATATTTGTATCTTTTTTTTAATGAAACTCACTAAAACTTAAATTCATTGCTCACATTTCAACCTTTCAGTAGGTGGTAGGAAGGAACTGGATGCATGTACTGTATAGATTGTATTGGCAAGTAGAAGTGTGGCTTAAAGGGGGGCATCAGGGACACCCAGTTATGTTTTTATTCTGTTTTTGGAAAGGACATGGATGTGTGCATGTGTGCAGATGTTAAAAGTCCATCTAAAAAAAATTATATAACAAGGTTCTTTTGTTTGACATAAAAACGAGAACTGAGATGAGTTTACCTGTGTAATAGAGCAGACATGGCACTGCCACAAAGAACTCCAACCCCAGAACAGCGAGCAGCACGTAGGTGCGAACAGTCTGCGACAATCCTGAAGCCAGAAGAACCAGCAGCACAACATTTCCTATTTACACACAGAAACACACACACACACACACACACACACACACACACACACACACACACACACACACACACACACACACACACACACACACACGCTTTAGCACTACTGCCACCTTGTGGAGGACACTGACCTCTACACATGTGAAGTAAAAGGTTTCCCTGAGTGGTGACACGGTGTGTAGTTGTACCTGCAGAGTATATGGTGAGCGGCAGGTGTTTCAGTCCTTGCGTCTGCCGGTAGAACCGCAGGTATCCCCTGCACCGCGCTCGACTGTGGTGGTGCCGCACGCAGACAGTGAACAGCAGCACCAGCACCCACAAAAACACCTTCCCGAACACAATGACACTGTCGCCCTGCACTTTACCTAGAACACTCATACACGCCTCCTCCTGGCCAAACTTCAACACACACAGCACCGCCACACACATCGACAACACAACATACACAACCTTAAGAGAAGAAGAGAGGGGAGGAAGTGAGACTGACGTGTACAGAGCAGCACATCATATGACTGTTACTAAAGACAGAAAATAAAGCCTCCTATAATTTACCAGGTTAAGAGGACAGATTGGATCAATGAATTTACGTATGCTGCATATTTCAGATCAGGGCTAACATGACATCAAAGTTTAAATGTGTAATTATTCTGAGGTTGTAACTGGCAGTTAATAAGCTGATTATTTCCTTGATTCATTTCTTTATTGTTATGTCTATCACATGTCAAAAAACAAAGTTTCAGTAAACTGATGTTTTAAATGGTCTTGTTTGGTCAAACCAAGTCAAAAACAGCGATATGAACCAGACAAAGCAGCAAATTCTCACCCTGGAACCAGCAAAAAGTCACTGCTTGAAAAAGTCACTTCGATAAATAATTAGCAATAAGAATGGTTGGCAAGTTTCTGACGAGTTAGCAATCAATTAAATGACTCATTTAAGTTTCAAACACACACATTAATATCAGAATAGTCATCAGAAAATACAATTAATTCAAATTCATGTTAAATTGAGTTTTCAGCAGTGTTTTTTTTTTCAAATGCAGTTGTTCTTTCTAAAAGTTGTATGTGTTACCAACACTGACATTAGAGAATAGCCGTATTAACGCAGGGGCGATGTGTGTGTGTGTGTGTGTGTGTGTGTGTGTGTGTGTGTGCGTCATACATGCAGCACAGACAGCAGGGCAGCATGGCAGGGCGTTGGCACTGTCTGAAACTCTCTCCTGATGGCAGAGTGGAGGGCGTCAGCAGAGATCAGCGGTCCATCCACCATAGAGTCCTCCTCTATACTCCGCGTAATATCTACTGAGGGGTCTTCCTGCAAATACAAACACATGAGCATAGTTTCCCTTAAAGGATAGTATTTAGTGTCGTGTAAGCACACCTGTCCGAGGTAAAGTACAACTTTCTAACTCAAAATACAGCAAGTATTCAAAACTGAAGCATAACGTGTCTTAACTTTTTCAGGAATGATGAAAAAAAAACTAAAAAAACTAAAAAAACTAAAAACGAGATTAAGAGGAGCAAACAGCCTTTGGGTTGATTAGTTTTATACATCACGTGATGGTAACTAATTTGCTGGAGAAACACGAGATTTATAACGAGATAATAAATGCAGGTCTTATTACGCGCTAATGCTGTTGACAGTTAACATTCAGCTAATATTAACATCATATTAACATAATATCAACATAATACTAACATAATATTAACATATGTAAAGAAATAACAGGTTTGAGCTGATAGCTCGGGCTAGCCCCTGGGCTAACAGTCTTCATACCACAGTGATTAAAAAGAGAGACGTTGACGTGGCAACCAGTTAATGTTCAACGACATGTACATACTGCATGAAGTGAAGGTCCCCTTGAGTCCATTCTCCACGCTCGGTGTTTTTAAAGCCCAAATGCGACGACAACAACAAACATTAGATTACATCCTATCCGTACCAGGGGCGGGCAGGGAAACAGTGGTAAACTTCCGGTTCCGCCCTTTTTATTGCACCGTTCCCTGATGAACTTTGGTTCTTAGCTTAATGGTTCCGGCACAGGTGGTGTCGCTCTTATGATAACAACAGTGACCTGAATAATAGTCCCTCTTTCGAAAAGTCATGTGATCATCTCTTTTTTTTTTTTTACCTGTAACAAACTATTTTTAGATTTGGCGTAATGTAGAAGAACTAAATAAATCTATCACCACCGTTTGTTGATCCAAGCAAATATAGTTTTCTGTAAAGTCATAATATATTCATCTATTTAACAGCAATTTTTAGATTCAATGGGTAAGTTAAATTAAAAGTAAATACACTGGAAGAAAAAGTATTCAGATCCTTTACTTGAGTAAAAGTACCAATTTAGCAATGTCAAAATTCTCCAGTGTGTCATCATCAGTTTTATAGACACAGAGGAGATAAATGTGAGGAGTCATCAGAGGATTGCTGTGAGAGGAAAGACAAAAAAAAAAAAATAATCAAATCAAAATTGTGATGCACAATTTTGTGCCACAAAACAGTACTAAAGTACAGTACTTGAGTAAATGTACTGCCCAAATGAAAACAAAGATGGCATCCCATTTAAAACATTTTATTGATAAACATACAGTTGCTATAAAAGACAACAAACTGAGCTCTACTCCTCTGAGTGATGAAGATACTGTCAGGCGTCAGCGAGGGCAACAAGGAGAAAGGAGTTCAGCTCATACTCTGGGGAGGCAACGCTTGTGATAGAGGCATACGAGGAGAGATTTTAGGACATTGTGAACTGTCATAAAATGGGGCAATAATTAACAAGGAAGCAGCAAATGACTGTCATTGGTTTAGTTCACTGGGTAGGGTGGAAGAGGACAGCAGGTGATAAGGAGAGGCTGATCCATTTAACATTTTTCTGCTGGTATGGAACTGTGCTTCAAGACAATTTACGCATTGCATTCATAGCTATACCGACGCACGCACACACGCAGACACACACACAGTGCGCAGAGACCCAGAGGTCGGTGTGAGTTTGAAATCCTCCTGCACATACTGTTCACTCGCCCTCGCATCCATTACATAAGGCACTGATTCAGATCCAGACAGATTCATGAGAAGAATTCTAAAGGGAAAATATTCAAAAAGCAAAAGAACAAGTATTATTACTTAATAACATGCATTCTCATTCCTGTAAAGTGAATTATAATGAAAAAGCCAGCCAAATTCCCAGAAACTGTAAATGATTATGATGATGAACAACATACAAGAGGATAGTTAAAGTTCCACCATTGACAAAACCATAAAGTCACTATCCATCTGAGCAATACCCACAATAACTTATATATGTTCTTTTTTTTCATGCAAAACTGTAAACACAAAACCCAAAAATTAATGAGAAGGTATGAGTAAGGCATTGTAAGGGTCAAGCTACTTCAGGTTATCCAACCCGAACCACTTTGCATTACACTCAGAGAGTGGAGTCACATGATCAGTGCAGAAGCAGGAGTTAATGGATCAAGATTTAGAGGGTCAGTGTGTTAGAAAACAGGAAGTGTTCAGCTGTTAGCATAACATGTTCAGCTCGCGACAGAAGAGATCCTTATTTAGGTGTCTTGTATGGATGTGCAAAGGCCTAAACACACTGATTTCTTCATGCATGCTACACATATTAAAAAGAAGTGTATACGTTCACGTGTACATTTAAGAAGTACATCACTAGTACTGTATGTGCATGTTGTTGAGTCATTTAGTCCAATTTCTTTGTCATGAACATCCATTGAAGTTTTTTGTGCATTTTGGGGGAAAAAAGACGCTGATTCCCAAATTCAGACTTTTCCAGAGTGTCCAGAATGTGACTCAAGGTTCTAGAATGGTTCTCTTCCCAAGCTGACTGCCACGGTGAGGTTCCAGTTACAATTAAAAAAAAAGGTCATCATAGTGTGGTAGGCTGGCCTCTGCCTGCAAAACAACACAACAACATGTGTTTATAAAATCATAATCAGGTTGTATTGAGAAAATGTGTCTGATCTTTGTGTTGAGGGAGCACATTTGCTAGACCTTTGAAATACAGACAGAAGTGAGTCGATGTTTTTAGCGTAAGAAATAGGTTTAGATTTCAGGCTCAGACATGCAATGGTACGACTGAGGCCAAAATACATTTCAGAGGAGGAATTTTAGGAAAGCGTCCTTAAGAAACTCCGATAAGGTAGATTGAGTGAAACAGGGTTGTATTGGAATATAGGGAATGACAAGCTCTCCTTATTCTTCAAACTCTTCTGTCCTCCACTGTCTATGTGCACTGCTTTTCCACTGTGTGTGTGTGTGTGTGTGTGTGTGTGTGTGTGTGTGTGTGTGTGTGTGTGTGTGTGTGTGTGTGTGTGTGTGTGTGTGCTCTCACCTCGAGATGCAATGTAGCACTCGTGACAGCTCAGCAGTCCATTACGGATTCTTACGTCAGTCCCCGCAGTGGCGTCACCCAGCTGCACGTCACAAACTCCACACTGAGGAGACAAACACAGTTCACTACTTCATACATTCAAAGGATTTTTTTTTCAACAATATCATCCAAAATTTTGTATTTCATTTCTTACTCCTGAAGTTTATCAGCTATTTTTCTGACTTTTTTTTCCCATCCTTTTACCACAACCTGGGAGATAATTATGATATAAATATGCTTTAGTAAATTTTGCACATCTTCAAAAACTTCAAAGTGCTGCTGCTGTATAAAGTTTCTCAATTATTGTGCATGTGTGCGCTAGAATACAACCATACCTTGAAACACTGTATGTGGAAAAACAGCCCCAGCGTATCGATAATCATAGCAGCTCCTTTTCCCAGAGGCTGAGAACAACCGGAACAAAGTCTCTTTCCACTAACACACCTACACAGACAGCAGGAGGAAGATGAACAGTTACTCTGATAGAAATTCTACTTTCCATTAATGCATCTTTGCTGCATTGATGACTGGTTTCCTTTCACACGTTTATTTGTGTGTATGTGTGTTTGCATGTTTACCTGCTGGGTGAGGGAGGCTGAGGTGTTGAAGGGGAGGACTGTTGTTTACTTGTTACACCGTCATGTGATCCACATCTGAGGCATAAATGGAATTAAATAAATACATGCATGCACATCCAAAGCATCTGTAAAATGTTGACAACACATTTCAGTGAAGTCAAATGTATATACAGTATGTACATGAACTGTATGAAAAATCTGTAATTTTTCAAAAGAGGAAAAGCTTCTCAATAAACAACTCGATATCTCTGACAGATGTTTTTGTTTTGGCAATACCCATTTTATTTAAACATTAATTGTAAGAAGTTTTATAATGACCAAGATCAAAGACACAAGATGAAATTTATTGGTCTGACAATAAAGTTGACAGTAAGTGTTGCAGCAGTTTTGATTTCCAGACTCTTTTCCTTTGTATAGCAGAAATCTTGGCTCTGTTTCAAACCTTCACGTTGAAAAAGTGGCTCAGAAATTACGATCTCATTTTGTAATCTCTGAATCAGAATAATCTAAATTGACATAAATCATATAAATAAAGTTTTTTTTTTCCTGTCATTTGTGTGCCATTAGAATCGAAGCATTTTTTTTTTTTTATCTGTGAAGTGATTACTTTGCAGTATGGAGCGACCTCAAATGACACAGATGCACACAAAGCATCCTGCTTTACCTTTTAACAATCTGTGCCTGGTTCAACTGAGGGTTTCGGTCCAGAGAGGAGGTTTTCCACAGTTCCAGCTTCTTTGAAGGTTCACCATCACCTGCAGAATCTACAAAGATGCATAATAAAACAAAACTTGATCTCCTGAACCCTGATGAATAAAAGGTTCAACCGACAATGAGTCAGCTGTAAAAGCACACAAGTGGACATCTCCTGCATATCATTGAGTACTTCTGCTTCACACTCACCCTGGAAAAAATGCAGCTTGGATGCATGCTGCTCCTCGATCCCCGTGGAGATTCTTTGGCCGTTGTGCTGCGGGGGAACATTTCTTCCCCCTTTGTTCATGTTTTCTGGAGCTGGCGAAGTCGTCACTATCTGTCCCGACTGCTGGTTCAACAAACCGGTGGGATTGAGGGGTGTGACAGTCTCCTCTAGAATCCGTCTTTCCTGTATGAACAACAGAGAAAACAAAGACGTAAATATAACATAAACAAAACAAGGAAACAATGTGTTATGTTTTCCGTGCATCTGTCTGGGTGTTCGAACCTCTTCATTGTGTTTCCTCTCCTCCTCTTCCACCTCCAGCTGCGCTTTCTCCCACTCCTTCTTCAGCTTCTGTTGTTCTCTCTCGTACTGCTCCTGTAGAGAGACGCTGCTCACGTTAAATGCTGTACATACAAAAACACACACACGTAACACATACACACATTTATAGACACATCCAGAACAGTGTGCGTCGCATTCGTGGAGCCATGCACATACACAGCATCACACTACAGTACCTGTAGGAGGCGCTCCTGCTCCTGTTGCCAACTTTCCAAGCGTTTACGCTCCTCATTGGGGTCCCAGACCCAGTGATTTACACGTTTAGCCAAGTTCAACATGGGGGTCTCAATCTACCCAGACCCGACCAACAACCACACACACAAGTATACGTGGGCAAAAGGACAGAAAGAGAGGAAAAGTGAGAGGACAAGTCTGACTACAGCGACCACTGGAGACGAAGGATCAGGACAGGGTCAAATTCAAGAATGACGGAGAAACAGACAGAAGGAGCTGCAGCTGCTCAGGGATACAGTACTCACCGTCACACTGCTCTCCTCAAGTCCTTCTGTAGAGCAGGACACACACACACACACACACACACACACACACACACACACACACACACACACACACACACACACACACACACACACACACACACACACACACACAATCATGATAAACACAATTTGCAAGGAAAAGATGCTGTAAATGATACTTCTGTTTTATGAGAAGAGAAGAGAAGAGAAGAGAAGAGAAGAGAAGAGAAGAGAAGAGAAGAGAAGAGAAGAGAAGAGAAGAGAAGAGAAGAGGAGAGGAGAGGAGTTTTTTACCTGTGACAGTGGGAGAGTATTCTTGCATGCTGCTGGGTGATGAAGCATTTGGTTCCTCTGCTGGTCTCCCAAACAGCTCAGTCGTTTCAACCTGGAGGTTGAATATTCAAATAAATGATTAACTGGAAAACCAACTGGCTAGAAAATAAATCTCTGTTTGTTCTGTCTCAGTCTATTTTCTAAAATATCAAATGGCTCATAATGATGTTTTTGAATTAAGTGAATATTACACAATACTTGAATACCTGCTGAGCATTCTTCTGATTTTTTAAAATCTTTTTCTTGACCTTCCAGGCAGCCAATGGTTTCAGTTCATGTAAATGTCTATTAAAATGAACCAGAAGCTTGCTTTACATAGTAGATCCATGCCAGGGAGAGTACTGAGGATAGTTTCAGGTCAGAGTGAAGAGTGAACAACGTCAAAAACTCTTTTTATACCAAGATGTGTGTCTATTTTAAAACTAGGACTTGTTGAACATGCACCTGACCAGGTGCTTGTGCAATCTTCGTATATAGTTGATTCTGGTCTTAAATGTACTTGTCTAACTAGTGCTTTTGACCGTTTATAGAAGTCTGAGAATATTTTTCCATGAGGACATGGAAACATATTTTCTTCTGCTCTCTCGCCTTTGTATTTGTGGCTTTAATATTGTTGTAATAAAAATAAACAAATTATATTTTGGAGGAAAGTACTTCCACAACCAGGGTCTGCTGCTAAACGGCAACCTTTTAATTTAAGAAATAATTGACAATATCTTTCAGATAACGTCCATGTTTGTGTATGATTTGTCTCCTGGGTTTAATTTTTGTCTTGGATGGTATGCTGTTCTTTTCTCTCTCTGCTCTCCTCTCACCTCAACTGGTCGAAGAAGACGGTTACTCATCTCTAAACCTGGGTCTGTCCGAGGATTTTCTTCTTGTTAAAGCAAACTTTTTTTCCCAGCTGTTGCTATCGTGGGAAATAATGAATTGTTGGGTTCCTCTCTAAAATGTTGTAAAGTTCTGTTGTACGGACTCTACTATGTTAGGTGCCCTGAAATAACTTGTGTTGTGATTTGAAACTATATAAACAAAATCAAATTGAATTGAATTTTCTGCTGAGACAGGGCTGAATTAACCAACTTTCATGTCTCAGGTGCTTCCCCGAAACACTTGGATTTACCAGGATGGACAATTATTGAAACGAGACCCACTCTGATTTGTATTTCCAGATAACAACATAACTTTGACAAAGAGTACAGATATTATGACAGCAGAATTCAAATTATTATTTTCTATCAAGCGACACTGAAGTTTGTGAAAGTGGCTTTTTAGGGTGAACAGACAAGAACTGAATCAAGTGTCTGCCTGAAAGGTAGAATACCATCAAGTATGTACAACTTGGATAGCCTCAGGAAACTTGATTTACCTGTCCGTTGCTTTGGCTATCCGGGTGAAGTGGCTCCACGTGAGTCTGTGTGAGCTCTGTCACGATAGTCGTTGTGATGATACAGTTTCGGCCTTCAAATAGGGAGCTGATGGTGGAACCCGATGACGTGGAGTATTTCTCCGTCTGCTGAGGTGGCGGCTGCTCGGCTGTCTCTAGGTTTTTTACAGCTTCCTCAGGTGGAGCATCTTTCTCCGTCTGCTGAGGTTGCGGCTGCTCGGCTGTCTCTGGTTTTTTTACAGCTTCCTCAGGTGGAGCATCTTTCTCCGTCTGCTGAGGTGGCGGCTGCTCGGCTGTCTCTGGTTTTTTTACAGCTTCCTCAGGTGGAGCATCTTTCTCCGTCTGCTGAGGTGGCGGCTGCTCGGCTGTCTCTGGGTTTTTTACAGCCTCCTCAGGTGGAGCATCTTTCTCCGTCTGTTTGGAGGGAACATCTTTGACCTCCTGTGGTGAGCCCTGAGAGGAGGTAGGTGGAGTGGAAACAGTTAACTCCTCCGTCGCCTCTCCATTCACTCGCACCAGCCCGTCCATCTGAGGGGGACACAGACAGAGGTAACACTTTAAAGTACACAAACAATTAATAAATGGTTTATAACAAACTATAATGTAGGTAAAATTAGATGCAAGGGCTTTATTATCTATCAATAATTATATTTTCTTATAAGTTGTCATTAATTATCTGAGTTTGAACCAGCTTACAACAACATTAATTTGTTATAAAACATTATTAATTGTCTATATGCAGGTTAATAATGCTAAACAGGGGGACTTAAAGTGAAGTGTAACTCTGTTCTTCTTTGTGCAAGTGAGAGCCTCGTGGGTGGATGATATTTTTATGAGTCTGCGTGCAGTTTGAAGATATGAACACACAGCTTTGTCTCACTTAACAGATATTTAAAGGAATTGTTGCAGCTTCTGTCAAAACACTTCATCTCCAGCATCCTCTGTCATTACTGTACTTTTATATCCCACAGACTTTTTGTATTGTTTGAAATGTGTTTTTTTTGGTTTAAGTTTAAATGTATTTCTCCACAAATTATACCTGATAAACAGAATATAGATACATAAAAATAAGCTATACATAAAATAAGTGCGCATAGTCTGCAGAATGAGCAAAAACTGCCAACCTAAGACATCCATGTTTTTATATTTACTATATTATATATAAAATAATTTATTTGTCAATAGTGAAATAATCAACATAGAGTCAGTCAGATGAGACAGATGTACTTTGGAGAAGTTCAAAGAAGCATTTCTCTTTTTTTGATGAAAACTGAAACTTGATAATTTTTTTAAACACACCTTCAACCTGAGGAAGGTTTCAATGACTTATTGTGATGCAGTGAAAGAAGTGAAAATGGTGAAACTTCCTATAAACTACAAACAATAATGTGGAACAGTGAACGATCAGATGATGCTGACTGCTATGACTTACTGATGAGGAGCCCTTACCTTAACAGGTTTGTGTCCAGAGAGTGTGTTCCTGGGCTGGTAGTAGGGTTTGGCTGCCAGCAGCGGGACTGGTCTGGAGGCCACAGGTGGAGGGGAGGGGAGTGTTTGTGCAGGCGGCGTGGGGTGAGGCTGTACTTGTGCAGTCTGAGGTGGAGTGTGTTTGGTCTGTGGCTGCTGTGCGTCTCCTGTAATTGGTTGTTTCTGATGTGTAATTGCAGACTGGGTGAGTTGGGTCTGTGGTTCGTGACACTGCAGTGACTGAGGTGGCACATTTTGTGAGTGTGTGACGATGGAGATGGGACTGTTTGGTGTTGGAGAGCAGGTGGAGGCGGCAGCTGACTCCTCCTGTTTATCAGTCGTGTCTGTCTCCATGTTTTCTGGTTTTAGGTGCTTCTGGTTTGTTACAGCGGGTGATTCTGGTTTGTGCAGGATGTCTGACATCTCAGAGTTATTAGCAGGAGCCTCCGGTATGAGCTCCTTGTCGTCCACCTGGTTTACGTCCTGTTTGGGTTTTGCGGTGGATCTGGGCAGTTTTAGGCTGTCCAGTGTTGCATCGCTGATGGTGAAGCGGAGAGCGTAACGCTGTAAAACCAAGGCTGCCTCCTCTGGAGTCGCAGCCTTTCTGTAGGCTTCACACAAATCTGCTTCCCTGCGCTCCCTAGAAAGGAAATAAAGACACACATAAAGTATTAGATTTTGTAATATTTTATGTTATTTTATAAGTTTGTCTCACGTTAAGGACAATCCTAAAAATACTTACTTCTCCTCCACGATCTCTTTATAAGTCTTAATGCTTTTCCTCTTATTGCCGTCACCTCCCTCATTCTTCATCCTTTTCTCTATCCTCTTCCTCTCCTCCTCTTTTTTGATGAGCTCCTGTGATGCGCTGCGGCGGCGATTCTTCCAGCGAACCAATTCCTGTCCACAGTGTTAATTCAGGATATTGGTATCATTTGAATCATTTTTCTATCTGTTATTTAAATGCTGTCTTACTCAAGTTTAGTACCACAAGTTGCTTACGTCTTGCCAGTGGTCCTCCTCTTCCTGAAAGTTGTTGTACGGCTCATGCATGCGTTCATATCGTGATTGGCTCAGTGGCGGTAAGTGTCCCACCTCTTCCTCGTTAAGGATGTCATTCATACTCACACTTCTAGAAAAGGAAGAAGACAGCGTTACCTTGTAAGAGTTCCTGAAACATAATAAATATTGACTTGTGTGACATTGAGTTTGGAAAAAGAATAATAATTTAAAAAAAAAGGCTAATTTGATTTTAATCGTTCTATCATATATTCGCGTCGGTCATTTCAGTGTGTAACACAAAATCTCAAATAACAGGTACGCTGTAGTAAAAAGAAATACACATTCCATGATCGAAAAGCAGCAGAAACAATAAGGAAATGGATTTTTTTTTTTCAAAATATACAGTAATATTGCAACATCTTGCGATTAAATACGCACACACAGCAACAAATACACAACCAAAGACAGTCCACTACACGTACAAATTATTACCTCTAAATCTATTATTCTTATTTCTCTTTTTCTCGATGTAGTGGATTTATATTAGTCGTGTATGTGTTTGGTCACGTTACCACTGGGACTGTTTCTGTAAACTAATCACAAACCAATCAAACTTATCAAACATAAATAACTAATTTTAGGAAACTAAACACATTAATTAAACCTAACTGTGGTGTTGAATGAGAAATCTGTATTAATGTGTTTTAATGAATAACTATTTTAAATAAATAAAGTAAAAAATAGAATTACAGTAAAAGTATAATTTATAACCAAAAGGTGACAATAAAAGGCCTAATGTTAGTGATGATGTGACAAAGGAATGAGCACAAGGTTAGTGTGTGTATGTGTGACTGTTGCATTCAGTGTTAATACAGTTTGGGAGTTTACTCTTGAAATGTAATGTGCATAGCATGTTTATGTTGTTTTCATGCAGAAGCTGATCCAGATTCACGCTCAAACACTTACTCAGTGTCGTCAGACATAAAAGCAACTCGTCGGCTCATCCTAAAACAACAACAGAGTTAAGTGAATGAGAGGAAAGAGCAGGGGAGGGAATGGGTAACAGAGTGGCAACACTTCACATTTCAAGGGGTGCCATCGATTTCAAACGTGGCGTCACTGCACCCAAAGACACTAAAAGATAGAAATGTTTGGCTTTCACTCATTTTCATTGACAAATCTGAATTAAAATAATAAACGCAGACAGAGAAGGGAAGTGATGAAGAAAAAAAATTCAACAGGCGTCTCACATCATTGGAGGTGGTTCATTGTCCTCCAGCCAGAAGGGTTTCTTTTGTGGTTTCTCAATCACATCCCTCTTTCTCTCTTCCACCTCAAAACTCTCCTCCACTCTCTGCTTTTCCAGCTCTGCCTCCACTCTACACATCTGGGTAGTAACAGGGCCGGGTGCAGGCATGAGGAAAGGAGTATAGAGGGGTTCAGTCACAGCTGTGACACTGGTGTTGGGGAACATCATGACATTCTTTTCTCGCTTTTCTTCTTCTTCTTCTTCTTCTTCCTCCTCCTCCTCCTCCTCCTCCTCCTCCTCTTCCTGCCTCTCACTCAGCCCGGCACATGGGGGGCTGGTTGGAGCTTTGGAGTCCGGGGCCTGAGTTTCTGCTGCCACCGTAACAACACTGCTGAAACAACGATGCAGTGACGAGGTCCAGATTAACAGGAAATATGCTTAAAGTGCAAATCTGCATCACAGGCGACTGCAGCTGATCTGCTCGGTGCTTGTTTCTGCAGGGACCAGAAGAGGCTTAAAGGGACAGTTCACCCAATTTTTTTAATATATATTTTCCTTTATATCCTATATGGTGTCCAGTTATGAAAATGGCTTTGGTTATGAATGGCTGAGGTTCTATGAAATCAGAACTACACTCGACGTCAACATAATTCTATTTAAGATACTCAAAAGATTTTACATTTCAAAAACAATATCTCTATCCATAAACAGTGCCCTTGTTAATCTGGAAAATACACAGAACACACTGTGGTATATTGTTATTGGAATAACCTACTGAAGAAATAACATTAAATAGTTTGTCTCTTATAAATCCTCCAGCATTATGATTTAAGCACAGTACAAATTTTTGTAGCATCTATGATTGTCGAGTAATATCATCATTGAACTGGGGTCGTATTTCTTTTCACCAGGTGAGTTTAACTCCAATATTCAGGTTCTTTTAGCTCTGTTTTGGTCTCTACAAACTACTGAAGGAAACATCTGTCTCTTAAGATGCCAGAGACACATGTTCACCAGCATGTTGCTAGTTGTGCTTCTCTCTGCTGTTTGGTGCTGAGCAGATAGTGTACAGTGGGTTTATAGAGCTTTTTCTATTAGAGCAGCTAGATGCTGAGGGCAAAAAATGACACCATGAGAGCAGTGAAAGAGAAGCAGAACTGTAAAAGTTGCAGAGAAGAAACTCACTACAAAGCTGAGAGACAAGTGGAGCTGCAGATGCATAAGTTTCATCACTATGAGCAACACCCTTTCACATTGTGTTCACTTTCTCATTAGATGCACTGTATTGATAAATGTATGCATTGTAGCCGTTTAAACTAATAACCAAACTTGAAGACGAATATTTATTTTTCTTGTTTTAGCTCGTAATTACTTGGGCTTTTGAAAACTTTAAAACAGATACCTTAAACTGCCATAACATAATTTTTCAATAATCTCCTCGAATGTTCTTGAAAATAACTACTTAATACTTAAATCTATATATACAAAGAGCAGAGGCAGCTTGCGGTTGGTACACTGTGTAACCCAGATTATTTTATTCAGTACACAGCACATTAATTCATTCCTGATTTAAAATTTGTCTTTAGGCAATTTAAAATATGTGGAGAATATTTTGACTATAACTGGGTTTAAAATGGCTTTTAAAGAAATGATTCTTGTCCCTAAACCCTGTTCAATGGTTACTTTTTTATGTAATTAAGGTGAACCAACCCTTCAAGAGTTTCAAACACTGGAGCAGCTGTTTATGTCCTTCTGTGATTTATATGTCAAATTTGCAGATAACAGCCGATAGTTCAACACACAACTGGAACTGAACAACCAAACTCATGCCAAAAAAAGCCAGAAGTTAGATGTCACCAACAAAAGAAAACACCAGATTAGTCCAAACAAAGCACAAACCGAGCCGAGCCATGTGACAGAACAAACATTGCTGCAAGAATCCGACCGCAACAGCAAGTGGACCAGTTTTCTGATACAGATGAAACCACATCAAGCATCCAGCTGCAGCTACTCAAACATGCTGCCATAGAACCAAAACAACAACATCTTTAAGTATACTCTGAATCGCCACTGAAAACCTGTGATGTCAGTACTTCAAGCCATTAAAAGTCATCTCTCCTAGTAAAATATCCATTGTTAGTTGCAATAGTTGACCACACCACAATCTCTTCTTCATTCAAGTGCAGTAAATACCTTTCACTGTCCATCCTCTCTATGAGTTTGGGTCTGCTGTGCAGCTGCTTCATTGGAGCCACTGGGCTGATGTTGTATTTGACTGATCCAGGAACAGGCAGGAACTGGCTTGTTCTGGCTGCACTCACTTTTTGGAATGATCCGGTCCTCCGAGCCATCATATCATCTTTCTCCAGGTCAGGCACAGGCTCATTTTCATCATACTGATCCTCATTATCATCGTATTCACGTTCACTGTAAGACGTTGTTCGGATCATTGTCGTCTCAGGCTGCTGTTGAGGTGTTTCCATGGGAACTCTGGTTTGCTGTGGCTCCACTCTGTGACAGAAAGTCTTAGAATTTAAATAACTAAACATCAAATGAGAGAATGTCTTTGAAGCAAACAACACTGCGCTTGTTAGTGGCCTCTGCATCCTGTTAGAGACAGTCCAGATTAAACCTCAGCCCACCTGATGTTCAGTTTCTTGCTCCTTTCTGCCTGAACTTCCTTTTTGTTCCGTGGAGCAGCATCTGTGGTGACATCACCTTGTGTGCGGCGCTTGGATGTAGGCAGAGGCAGGAATCGGTTGTAACTCCCTGTACTTGTGTTTTGTTTATGGAAAACACCTGTCCTCCTCGCCATCATATCATCTTTCTGAAGATCTGGGATTCTCTCCTCCTCCTCCTCGTCCTCCTCCTCTGTTATCTGTTCATATTGAGCCAGACGAGCATCCAGCTCAGCAGGAGTGGGAGTGGCTTCGGGGGTCCAGGGTGGAGGGTCAGCAGAGGGAGGGGTAGTCTGATGGAGATCAGCTCCATCTACCTGACTGTTAGAGTATCGTATAAAGCTCAAACCACAGCAGCAAAGATGGATCATCTACCCATCATTGCAACTATAAATCCAGGCATGAACATGCAGAAGAGCAGGCGAGTACAGATTGTAAGGAGGGAAAAATGTCTAAACCGTCCAAGGGTTAGAAAAAGCACACAAAAGTAACAGATCTAAAAAAAAAAGACAGTGTTAAATATCTCCAGGGGAAACAGATTTAAACAAACCTCACAGAAATGCATGAATGGTGCATTTTTTTTTTTATAGCTTATCACTACAAAACAAACTGAATTTCTGAGGCATTAAAATAGTCTTTTAAAAAGATTTTGAGGGTCATTTTGTGCCATTATTTGATAGCTGGCAGTAGAGAAATGTCAGGAACCTAGTAGAGAGCCAGAGACACTGCATGTTCATGGTAACACCCAAAAACCCACTGGGCCACCAGGCAACACTGACATTTGAGAGTTTATCAAATCTGGAAAATATATACTGCATCAGTCCAAGTTCATTTTTTAACATATAAAATAGGCAAATATTTTGATAAAGTTGACTTAAATTTTATTATGATTCAGTGTGACCATGATAAGTTTGACGTTTTCTCGTCAGCGGTCTCTTGTCGACTATGTATTGTAAAAATAAAAATAAAATACCAAAAACATATTTCTCTACTGCGATGTCTTGTTATTCACACACATATGCCAGTACTGATACATCTGCAATCAGCCTGGCAGATTTATGAGGCACTACTTGTCGCAGTGTGTGCACATGCACGTGAGCGCGTATCTTTGTTTCCTACTGAAACTACAAGCAGATCAGTACAATGCAGAGAAGTGCATTAAAACGACCTATTATACTAATTCAAATAGGTTTGAAAAGTAAAATATTTTCCAAATGACACTGACAAGCAGATTAATTAAATAATGAGATCAGTAGTGCAGCAGAAAAAGGGCCTATTGTTGCTCAGCGCAGTCCATACTAATGCAGGCGACTTAGGATTTGAGCCACTGCAGCTGAACTGTTTTTGGATTTGGCCTCGTCCATACCTGCGTTCCCGCTCTGAAAGCTGGGAGCCCAGGCCAGTGGTAGGCATGGCTACAGTTGCCTTGAAAAGGAGTTGTCTTAGCAACTCCGTCTCCTCCCCTTCACTTGACATGACTGTGTCTATAGGCTGCCCGATCTCAGTCACGCCCCCAAAGGTCACAACTTTGCTGTGACCTCGTCCAGCCTTTGCTGATCCGCTGAAAGGACTTCCATAATTTTTCTCCAGACAAGCCTGACACACAGGGGCTGGACTAGCTTCACTGTAAATACAGTCTCACAAGCGAAGACAGGCACACGGACAAACGCACAGTCACAAACACACACAACAACAACAGTCGGCAAAAGAGCAGGGGGAAAGAAACAGGGTGGAAAAGACATCATGAGTAAATACAGACGGGATCAGACTGTGAAGACAAAAGAAGGATGAGGTGGAAATGTTGAATCAAACGGGATGTATGGATGCACTGAAGGCGACAAAGCATCGGGTTTGGTATTTCAATCACTTGAACACACACACACACACACACACACACACACACACACACACACACACACACACACACTAGTCTAGTCTAGTCTAGGTAGCCACAATTTCCTTCTTACTGCTGCTCTTCAGGGAACACAAAAAACTCTTTATCCCATCTAATGACATCAGCACAGACCGAGAAAAACAAAGGCGGCACAGAGCGCACTGCCAACAGTCGCCTCTTTTTTTGGTTACACACCGAGTCTCATACACATCGGCCAATTCCCTGATCTGTTTCAATGGTTGTCAGTGAAGACTGAAGTGCACAATAATGAGGAGAATAAACAAGCAGATGAGAACATGGGGAGCAACAGAGAGAAGGAGAGAGAGGACACGAAGTCTACTTCTTACAAAACAGACGTTTTAAATATCTAACAGAAAAATGATGTTAGAGGGGGGGACTTAAATCTGTTTCACTTAAACTTGTGCAAATTACTTGTTATAATGCAGATTAAGCTTATGATCATTTATTGGTTATTTAAATCAATAATAATAATAATAATAATAAAATGCAATGGGCAAATGGGCATTATAACTTTCCAGAACCCAAGAATAGATCTTCAGTTTGACTGACCAATAGTTATCGAACGAATGTCAGACTTAATAAATGACTTGAAGTAACTGTTTGCTATCTTGCCAAGAATTGAAGGAGAAGATTGATGGCACTCTCATGTGTCTCTGGTCAATATGAAGCTGCGTCCAGTTAGCTAACTCTAGAACAAGGACAGGAAACAGAGGAAACAGCTTGCTTAACTTTATCCCCAAAAAACTAAATCTGTGTAATAATTATATGTCATTTGTTCCGAGCAAAAAGGGAATTATATAAACAAAGTCTCCAGTGGCTTCCTGGAAACTGTTTCCTGCCTAAATATATGGTGGCACCTACCCTTTAATAAAATGTTGTTTTGACAAATTGTTCAAACAATAGTTTGATAATTCAATATTAACTAATTCTCTTTTAATTCTATAAAAAAAAAGCATCTAATTTTGTGCACCACCCAAAAATAAGTTTATGTTCTTAAACTGTTTTGATGACTGACATTTCCTATTTTCTGTGAAAAAAAACATTTTTTACTGTTCTGTCTCACACCCTTGTTAAAAATACTTTTGGATAAAACTGTTGGCAAAATATATCTGGGATTTTAAAGCGTTTGACACAAACAGAATTGAGAGTGTTTCAACCTGGGTGTATTTTCTAATGCTTTCATGAGGATTCAACTAGATAGCAGCTGAAATAAGGTACTAAACACTGTTCAGGAAAACAAACAGTGACTGAACCGCTGCTGTAACCCTGGAAATATAAGAGTGATAATGTTTATAGACTTTGTACATAAACATGCACATTTTATTATACTAACTATCTTATGCTGCTAAAAGGATTACTGCCAAACAAAATTTTCGTTATGTATTTATATGCAATGAAAATAAAGTATCTATCATCTGTCTGTCTGTCTATGTATTGATTATACTTAAACTGCCGGTGTAACTGTGTGAAAGATTGCTCTGCAAATCAACGACCATCGTCTGCCTGCAATGATTTGCTCATCACTGAACTAAAGCCAGACGTAAGCACACATACTCTGCACATTTGCTCATCAGCTTTTAAACATACCGTCGTGAACAAACCACACACTGACATACACCACTGTCTAGGTGCGTTGTACTGCATGTGTGCTGAAACAGAGAGTGTGTGTTGGGCACCTTGATTCAGTCATCTTGAGTCTCTCCCACTTCTGCATGTCTGCCTGGCTCATGGAGGAAGAAACAAAGCTTTGGGGTCTGTCCCTGTGAGGGAGGGGCCTACTCTGAGCCCGCCTACGAGCCAGGTCATCCTTCTGTTTATGAGGCAGCGCCTTAACCTTTCCCTCTGCTACCTCTTCCTCCCCATCTTCCTCTTCCTCGTGGCGAGGGGCACAGTTTAGGAAGGGGTTGTCTCTTCGTGTAATGACGTCAGGGACGGCTTCCTTCTCACTGTCCAATCACAGAGCCGGCACAGCGGCAGCGCACGTTACCCATCAAAGTGGAGCGCGCACACACACATCAGACCCCAAGTGACCAAGACACCCAAAGAAAGAAAGAGCAGGAAAATGAGAAAGAAAATTTAGATGCGATTTAGAGGAAATGGAAGAGAAACACACGTGGCTAACCTGATCTCCTTCTCCTGCAGGGCTTGCTGGGAGGCTCGTCTGATGCCTTCCCAGCGCTCTCGGTCTTTGTTGGTACATACAGGAGCTGGAACAAACTGATGCACTTTGGAAGCAACGGGGCCGCGATGAGTTCGTCTGGATGCCAGGTCATCTCTACAAACATCTGGAACTTTCCGTGCCTGTGCTTCCTCTTCTCCATCAGAGGACGAATCCCATGCAGATTTCTGAGAGCTCAAAAAGTCATTATCACGGCGAAGGATGATGTTTGGCGACGGTGACCGCACTTCCTTTTCCTCCACTGTGGCAGGGCTGGGGTTGGAGATAGGATGGAGTAGTAGAGTCATTTCAAAGACGAGCGAAAATCCACTGCACCACATTTTAAGCAGATGCAGCAAAGTGCAGGTTTGGATGGACATGCGACCAAAAATATTATCAGTAAATCCTGTGGGTCAGTTGAAATTCAGAAAATTAAGACATCTAACACAAACAAAAATGAGAGTTTAGTCATGTAGCATTCCCATCCACTGAAACCTCTATCACAATATGAACAGACATGGTTTAAACCCTCTCCTATACATCACTCTGCGACAAAACCGGGAAAGAGAAATCATTTAGTCATCAGGCTCTCCACAAACCAGTATGCCGTCACACCAAAGTCATAAAGACGCAAAAACCGCGGCAACCACAAAGCCAAAATTCAATCCACAGCACCAGTATGAACAAACCACAAACAAATTTACCATCAACTCTTCGTTAGTGAATGCAAACAAAGCTGTCAAACCACCATCACAGCAGCAGCAGCAGCTCTCATGCCCGTCCTCCCTGACCTGCTGTAGCGAACGGCAGCAGGAAGAACTTTAATTCCTGCTTTCTCCAACTTCTGCAACCTCCTCTGCTCCAACACTTCCTGGGTGACCATTTCCTCTTCCTGTTTTTGTCTCTCTTCATTGTTCTCCGGTGCCCAAGTGACAGTCTTGGGAGTTTTGAGGTGTAGTCCGGTTCTTTTGCATTGCTCTGGAGTGGCTTGAGGGTGACTGAGGAATGATGTGTAATGGCAGGGAAAGATCAGGGATGAGGAGGTGTGTGTGTGTGTGTGTGTGTGTGTTTGTACCATATTTCTGCTTTTACCTCTTCTTTTGTTTCCCGCCGCAGCACTTTAGAGTTTATTTGGCTTTATAAATACAAATCATTTGAATAAGAATGACTGATTTTTAATGTGTAGGTCATTACCTGCGCTGCTCTCCTTCCTCTGTGTGTGGTTTTCGCCGCGGGGTCGGGATGTAGGAGCTGGCATTGGTTCGGTTGGGAAGGAACTGGTTGAAAGGGATGGAGCTTCTTGATTCACTGCTGGCAGTCCGTCTGGCCAACATGTCATCCTTCCGCACATCTGGCTTCCTGCCGGGGGCATCAGCCTCTGAGTCGCTGCCTCGTCCTGGGCGACACAGAGCGATGAAGCAGAGAAGAAGATTGATGGAGGTCAGAGATATATTTTTAATTAGGTCATGTATAATAACTTGTGCAAACTACAAACATACGGGACCCATATTACAACCGGTCCATGCCATCTGAAACAAACACATCACTCCAATTCACTCAAAACAACCTTATTCCAAAGAAGTTGAAACGCCACCTAACTTTGGCTTCTTCTCGTAGATTCAGGAGGAATCAGCAGTAACTGGATGACAGTCATCCATAGAACAGTTTTTACTCTCAGGATGTGCCGTGTTTGTTCACAGATCTGACAACTTCAGCGATAACTAACTGATTTATTGATATGACATTCACAATAAAGGTGGGATGAAGATAATGAGATAATACCAAGTATTAATCCAAGGTAGAAATGCAAACACTCCAAATTGTCGTTACTAATCTCATGTCTCATGTCACTATTGTCATTTCTGCTTTCTAACACCATACCAAATTTAGAAAATACAGACAGATTCAGTTTGTTTTATAAAGGACAAATACAGTAGATATACTACAACCCATGTCCTTGTAGTTTGGTAGGCAGCAGCCCACTTTCTGTGACCTGCAGGGAACGCTGGGAATGAGGCTATTCCTGGCTTTGGGATAGTGTTTTTTTTTGTCACCCCGCTACACATATATTGTGCTGTCAAAATAAAAGGCACAAACAGGATGCCTGTGATAGCCCCCCTCAACACACACACACACACACACACACACACACACACACACACACACACACACACACACACACACACACACACACACACACACACACACACACACACACAGACACAGACACACAGACACAGACACACGACAGGCAGGATGTTGACCTCAGTCTGTTTCCGAGGTCCAAATCTCGAGTGAATTGCTACTTAGACCAACAGCTGCTGCATCTGGGGTCCAACACACACACACACACACACACACACACACACACACACACACACACACACACACACACACACACACACACACACACACACACACACACACACTGAGACATTCAGCTGTTGTCCACAGGCAGCCTGACCGATCATGTTATACCAAGGTTAAAACCCAACATGCTGGAGAACAGCAGTCAGTCTATTTCTGGTTGAGTGAGTTGTATTTAAAGGAATAGTTCAACATGCTGGTAACTTTTGTACTTTCTTTTTCAGAGTTAGAGAGGAAGATCAATATCGTCTCTATGTTTGTAATTTAAGGAGGCCATTAGTTCAGCATAAAGACTAGAAGGAATGGGAAACAGTCAGCAGCGAGCATGGCTCTCTCAAATTTAAAAGAAATCAGAACTGACCATCACTGTTTCCTCGATTAACCACGTCAGGAGAAGGGCTGTGCTGCGAGCGAGAGCCGAAGGAGTCCAGACTGTCAAAACAAAACAAAAAAAACACACTAGAACACTTATCAAGAGTTTTACAACTAGCAAATAAATTCATATATTTATTTGAATACAAATGTAGGTTTTGTGTCAGCAGTTGTACTGAACTTCTCATGAGTTCTCCTAAATATCCCCTTGTGTGCAACCACATACATGGGTGTGCATGAGTGTTGACAGGTGTCTCTCACCTGTCTAGGGAGTTGTCTCGAGTGTGTCGTGGTGGAGAGAGAGACTCACTCCTCTCAGAGTCCCAGCAGTCGTAGCCGCTGTCTCTAACACTGCGCTTCAGTGAACTGTCCCCTCCTTCCTCACTTTCCTACACACACACACAGACCACAGGATAATATACACACAAACAACTGTGAGAAGCAGCAAACATGCATGAAGAAGCTCACTTCGGGACAACACATGGGTTCTCTCGTTGTTTAAGAGAAACTTAAACGTATTTGAATGGACTTCCAGTGGATCCAATGGATGAAATGACAGACAATCCATGTCAACTCATATCCTGTTTGCAGTAGTCGTGGTGGAATAAAAACAAAAGAATGTCTGTCTCCTGTCTCGTGTGACGCTCCTACACCCCAACAAAGACAGGAAACTAACAAATCCATCCCCCGCACCTCCTCCACACCAATATCTGCCTTTCATGTGTCTCTCTCTGCTACTGCTCCTCCTCCTCTTCTTCTTCTTCCTCCTCCTCCTCCTCACTCTGTCCCTCTCAGACTAAAGATACTGTTATATGTTTTCACACATGCTACATTTACGCCTAACAATCACACTACTCCACTGTTTTTTAACCTCTAAAATCAACACTTTTTCAAAAGCTGCTGACCCTTATTTAGTTTGAAAACTTAGCAGCCCAGCTAATTACTGCCGATGACCCTTTTCTGCATGAAAACAAATCACATCAGCTTTGACGATCAGTAGTTAATTCAACATCGATAACAAATTGCATGAGTCAGAGACCTTGTTTTGTATGCTAACAGCTGTTTTACTGTTAAGTTCTGCATTTCATGATGCGACTACTCCGTACATGCTCAAGAGGCAGGTTATTATTGTGACAGATCCTGCGTCCAGCAGCATTATCAGCCCTACATGGAGCCCAGTGTTTGTACGGATGCAGATTATCTCTGAAAAACGCTAAAATGTGTGTGTTGGGAGACAGATTTTGCTTTAAAATGCTGTTTTACGTCAAATAAAACGGTACTGGTGTGGACGTTGGCTCAGTGAGTTCACTCACCACCTTCATTTGAGCAAGAAGCCCTTCAAACTCCTTGAGGTTGAGCGTAGGGCCGCTGTAGGAGGCACAGCCGCTGGCAGCCTTCCCAAGCCAGAACACTGTGTTCAGCACCTGAGACACAGATGCAGAAGTTGGTGTACATTTATTAATGGTGAACACACGAACACTGAAGGAAATGCAGGGAAAAAAGAAGAGAGGGCAATAACAACTCACATTTTTTAGTTTGCGGTTGGAGTCCCTAAAAAGAGAAACATGTTACTCTTATGTGATACTCCATTAAAATAGACATGAAGACATCTATACAGTCACACATTGATTTACTTGAGGTTAGCGCGCATAGAAGTGTCTTGTAAATCCCCTGGGTCAAACAGCTGGGAGCCCTTCAGGCCCAGCTCCTCGCAGCCCCGCAGGAAGACTGACAGGTTGTCCTAGAGGAAACAGCAGGGGACCACACAGTCAGTCAGTTTATCACTTTGATGAACAGGCTGGTTTACGGAGCAAAGTGTCACACTGGAGAGTGTCTTCTTACCAGCCCAGCGATGGGGGTGGGCAGTCTGTTGATCTTCTTTACCAGCCCTGGTTTGATTGCACTCAGCAGCCTGCGTGGAGGAAGGGACAGGCAGAGATTTATTGAGACTTAAGAGGAGTTTATGTATGTTGTTGCAACTGCAGACATCAAAAAACGAAGTGAGGAGATGTCACAGGCTTACTCGCACAACAGGATGCCGTTCTCTAATGCACTGCGGAAGTCCTTGTCTCCAAAGGTCTTCCCTGTTACAGCCTGTGGAAGGAGGACAGGAAGAGACAGATGTAAAGGAAGGCGGCTGGAAGAGGGGCTGCAGCTAGCACATATCTGACCTTTTAAGATATTGACTGGACATTTTTTGATTGTTTTGTCTGTAAAATGGCAGAGAATAATACAAATCACCATCACAACTCCCCAGTTTTGTGTGACTGGTTAGAAAACATGGATATTTGTTCAGTTTACAACAATATAATACGGAGAAAAGCAGCAAAGCCTTAAAAATGACTTGAAATTATAAATTAAACTTGTTTTAATTAATATTTTGCTTTTCTTCTTTGTTCCATGAAAACAACATTGCGCAGATTTGAATACATAATTTAAAAACTAATCAATAATAAAATAATTTAAGACAATCATCAAACAAAAATGCCAAACATTCTTTGGTATCAACTTCCAATATGTGGCTATTTGAGCATTTTTCTGTTTATAACATTAGAAATTAAATATCTTTGAGATTTTAGAGGTTACATTGGGTATTTGAACTATTTTTTTCTTTATTAGTTGTTATCACTATAGCCCTAATATTATTACTGTCATTTGTAGACAAGTATCCAATACTATATATTCCTGGATGTGAGCATCACTGTTCCTCATAAACGAACCTTCTGCTTCCCACTTCACCCTTCCCCCAACATTTTGCTTCAGTAGAAAACAAATTAGTGACGCCAGGTCAGTGAGACACTGCTCTGTGTCCTCATTCCAGTTTATCAAAAATGAAACCGCATGACACAACAATAACCTCAATCCTCTAACCTAGTCTACAATTTGGAGTCTACCCTGTAAAGGCAGGAGCGGAGGAGGGAATCAGGATATTAACAGTGATATACTGCCAGGACATAAACCCCCCCACACACACGCACGCGCACACACACACACACACACACACACACACACACACACACACACACACACACACACACACACACACACACACAGGCACGCACGCACGCACACACATACACGCACATAGCCTACTGCTTTCAGGAGCTGTTGTGTAACCAGCGGCCAAAGCTGAATGGAAAAGAGGAGTGTTGACTGATGCTGTTTAGACGTCTAATCCAGATTAGCACAGATTACAGTTAGCGCCCAAACTTCTAACTACAGGCCCACTCTCTCTTGTATTATGCTGCTCATATATATATATATATATATATGCTCCATCACATGCATTAAAAATTAAAAAAAAATTAAAAAAAAAAAAAAACCACACCAAAACATCTGTTTTAAGAATCTGTGGATCTAAATGATTCAATGGCATTTAAATATGGGCATCCTAACTTTTTTTCCTCTGCTCTCTTTCTGGTGATATTTATTATTTATTTCAAGTTCTTTATATACAGTTCTGCTTTACATGCATACTGTATGGATATGAGGGAGGCGTACACACACACACACACACGAACACTGTGCATCTGTAGATATAAAAACATCCTTGGTTTTTGTTACGCAAGTGATGAACAGATGTTTCCCATTAGCTTCTCCTGTTTTTTTTATTGTCTTTTTATCCTTCTGTGTGTGTCTCTCCTACACACACACACACACACACACACACACACACACACACACACACACACACACACACACACACACACACACACACACACACGGTTTGTATGCCTATCTTTGTGAGGACTCTCACTGGCATTATACATTCCCTAACCTGTTATCCTGATCTTAACAGTCACAACTAAATGCCCAACTCCAACCCTTAACCTACAATTTATCCCTAAATAGTCCTTTAGATGCATCAGAAAGTGAGGATGAGTCAAAATATCCTCACTCTCAAGGTTTTAAACTTAAACTGGTCCTCCTCTGATGGTTCATGGATTCCGGGTCTCTGAAACATTTACAGCGTGGTCATGCATAATTGAGAGGAGAGTGTAGGTAGTGTGTGTGGAGGAGGCAGGACTCAGTGGGTGGGAGGTAGAGGTGGTTAACGATTAGTTATATATGCTGCAACTGAAATACAGCAATTAAACATATGACTGGTGTGTCCGTACATGTTCTCATACAGAGCTCCTGAACAGTTAATAAGAAGAAATAAAGGTCGTCATGACTTAAAAGAAGAGACAGAGTGTATGTATTAAAAATTAAGTTAGAATTTATGTCTGCTACAAAAACCAAGCCAAAGGCCCTGGGGGATATTTCAGTGCCAGTAACAGAAATTTGACCCTTCCTCGCTCCTTCTCAGCCCTCATAGTTGGGTGCTCTGCTCAGCCTGACTGAATGGCAGCGGCAGCTACCATTTAAACCCTGAGGTGGAAGTGTGTGTGTGTGTATGTGTGGAGGGCCAGTGGAGAAGCATAAGTAGGCCAAAGTACCCTTTAGTTTATTTTAACAACTGTACAGACAGAATGAGAGGCTGGAAAAAACAGAAAGCAGAAGAGGAGAAAAACATGCAGTGCATCAAGTTAGTGGCATAATTTCCATAAAGAACATCACGTGCTGGGATCTTAAGTGGTGAAATCCAGGATTTTGCAGGTTCAGACCATTTCGCTCCAGCGCGCACACTTTGCCGTTTATCATGAGATGAACAAAACATTCAGTCTTCACCGAGATAAGGAAAACAAAAATTCAGTATCTCTTTGCTTCTTTTGTATGAAAAAAGATATGAACATGTTATTGCATAATGAAAATCTAAAGCAACGAGGAGTAACCTCAACTAATGATAATACATTTAATGTTTGCTTCACATTGTACAAATTAAGCATGAACATAACATATGTTCGTTTGGAGCCTCCGGGGAGGTCATTCTTATGAGGACTGCTTTTATGTTACCTCGCAATATTTTTCTTCTTCCATTATTGGCCATATGTCTATTTCTGCTCAGCTGCTCTGGTCCTCAAGAACAGTTGGTGTGTTGGTCCAGTTCAGCTACAACACACTGCGGGCTAAAGGATACACTCTGCTGATACCACGGGAAGGAGAGATGATGTGACACTTTTTGAAAGGTTGATCTCTTACAGTATTCAGCTACTGGTTCTAGCTGAAGCTGGGAGTAGATGTGGTTACTGTTCGGTCTTTGGCTGCTGCTGTGCTTGGGTGTTACTTTTTGAATCTGTGGTGCTGCTATGACAGTGTCTCTCAACCATTATGTACCAGCAACAGCCAACAAGGTGCTGCCATGGCTACAGCCACAATAACAGCTGTTCCATCGCAGGGCTGCAGTCATCATCCTCAGCGGTTAGCAAAAGAGCAGCTGACATAAAAGTATTGAGAAATAATTCAAAACGTACTTATGAAAGCAACAGCATCCTGCCGATTGCCGTATTGCTTTCCTCTGAAGAGAGCTACTGATCAAAGAATTTGTTGAAGTTTACTCTTCCTAATTAAATAACAATGCCTATTGAGCAGTAGCATTATATCACCATATGTAATGCCCAGTTCAAAGTAAAATTCAAAGAGTTGATTCATGCTGGGACGTTACGTTGAGAGCAGCTGAGCGGAAATAGGACATATGGCTCAGAAGGAATGAAAGGAGGAACGTAATGGGAGGCAACGCAAAAGTAGTCGTCGAATAAAATTCTCACCATGACCCTTCGGGGGCCGTGTAAGTTTGTGCTAAAATCAGGAGACAAGGCTGAAAAGCTTTTGGATTGTTCAGTGGACGTGTGTGACTTAAACAAATAGTTTCACAGATAATAAAACCTACTTTGATATTTGTTTCTTGGGCAAAATGAGATGATTGAAGACGTCACCTTGGTCTCTGAGAATTTGCAATTATTTTCCATTTTATCAACAGTAAGCATAATTTAGTCATTGAATCAAAAAACAATCATCAGATTGGTCAACAATTAAAATAATCAGCAGATGCAATAATTTATAGGAAGCAGCAACTGGGACTTGCTAAACTGTCTGTGTGACTAATCCTGAAATTAAAAGCGTTATCCATCGGTAACAGATGGAGACGTGGAGGGTTTGAGCCCTATTGTGATGCAATAACCACTGAGATGGACTGATTTTTTTTAATTAGTGGTGGTTGCATAAGCTTTAGCCTTATTATAATGTTACAATGTTCTTGAGGCCATCGGCACACTAAAGGCCACGATGCCTAAAACAAAGAAGAAAACAACAACAAAGAGAGAAAAAAGAGGAAAAGAGCAAGACAGAGTGATAAAGACATAATCTAGATGCATCGTAGATTAACCTGAATCAGAGTAATTAACCAGAGTGAGTCGACACTAGACGGCAACACGGACGTCACTTACTGAAAGTTAATATCTACTCAGTATTTTAAAACACTTCCACTGTGTAATTCTAGCTCACTTACTGTACTAGATTTTTTTTTTAATGTATTTGTAATATACTATTTCATTTATTCACATTTTACTCTGTATAGTAGTTAAAAATGGAGTCTTCCTTTCTAAGTAGTAACTTAAAGCTGGTCTTCATTGTATTTCACCACACTTTACATATAATCACAATCAGTCTGAGTGCATGCACATTTCCGGGTACTTTGCATCCTAAGACAGGGTTTTCCCAATCATTATAACACCAAGTTGCAGCACCCAAGCCACCATAGCTTCACTATAAACTTCATTTTACCAGTGTTTGGTGATTATTATTTTTATGGCAGACATTTCTAAATAAATATTGTCATGATAAAAGTCAAAAATTACATGAAAATGCATAGTTAACTGTCCATTAGCCCTCCAGAAATCAAGGGAAAACACTGTAAAAATGCAGTACAGTTAAGTGCAACACATTTCACACAGGTGATTGTCACAGTTGACACATCACAGACTAATGCTCAGGGGAAAATGTGCACACATTCAACAAGAGCCAGTCAACCTGCTATTATAACATTTCTGCATGATGAACGCAACCTTCTAATGTTTCCCAAAAACAACATGTTTAACTTTGTCTGTGACCGACAGCGACTATCCAGGCTTTTGAACAATGTCAGCAATCACTGAGGCATGTAAGACATCTTTGCCAACAGCAAATCCGTGTCATCATTGTTTCACATTCTTTGATGCATGGAAAATCCATGAATCCCCGCTCTCACACTCTCTCTCTCTCTCTCACACTCTCTCTCTCGTGCAGACACAGCTGGCTGTCTGGGACTATTGGAGTTAATCTGCCGAGGACAGCTGTGACATCTGGAGCGCACAGAGACACACACACACACACACACACACGCACTTATTCAGTCACATTCTTCTGCATGTCGGACCTTAACTCTTGCTGTGGGCTGAACAACATTGACAGCAAAGGTTAACTGCTGTCATCAAAGTTAATTTTGTGTTTCTCTTAGCTTGTATAACTTTAACCTGCTAAAAGTTACACCCAACAGTTACAAAGCACCTTTGTGTACCAGCTTTGAGACGGTCTAATCCAGCCTTGTCTCGTCTATAAACAGATAGAAAGTCTGGGCCAGTCTAATTTCCCGCTTGGGTCACTTGGTGATATATAGCCTACTGCTCTACTGCCCCCCCTGGAAACAGTGACACCTGAGAGCCTGCCTGTGTTAAGTTCCCATGGCGACCAGTGTCACCCAACCGGGGCTTGTCCGAGGAGTGTGCGAGGCTGCGAGCCGTATCATGCATGATTGGCATGAGTGAGTGTGCATACACTTTGCATGCTTTGTAGACATGGCAAAACACACACACACACACACACACACATGCGGACGGAAAATGTTTCACGGCACGGAGGGCGGCATTTTTAACCCTGTCTCGTCCCCACCTGTGAGAGCATATAAATACGCCACTGCAAATAGAGGCAGTCGGACCGGCCTGAAAATAACTGGAGAATTAGGAGGCAGGAAGACGACAAAGCAAGAGGAGCAAAAACCCAGCAGGAGAGATTAAGATTTAGAGGTCAGCATTAACCTAGACCAGAATACTACAACAGAGCTGGCTGAAATCTGTCCATAGCATCGAGTGAAAACCTGTCAAGTATTGAAAGTCTTAAAGCCATGTTTGTAAAGTTAAGTGCATTACACTTGTTCACAAAAAATAATTTTAAGAGCAAGATTAAGTTGAGTTTAAAGAGGGTGTGTTGACATCGACTGTAGGTGGGTTTAAAAATGTGGGTTATCCATTGGTTTTAAGAAGTGAAGATATTTGAGTATAATGTAGCTATGAAACTGAAAAGGGACAATTTCTAATTTCGCACTAAAAAAAAAATTGAGAATCGGCCTATTTGTGCCTCGATGAAGATGAAGTACTTGTATCTTTAAAAGTTTTCAGTAACTACTGCCTTTGTTAAAAAAAAGGCTTGTAATATTATTTAGCTGGTGCTTGTAAAGATACTGTATGTCACATTGGAAAGACGGCATGTAAATAAAGCAGACACAACGTCTGATGCTATGACCACTACCATGGAGAAATTAGGGATGAAACATTTTGGGAATCCGTAAAGGTATGTTAAAGAGGAGGAGTATGAAAAAGTCACAAAACATGCAATTCGATGCCTGGTCACTTTCTGATCAAAAATGTGCACATTTAAAATACTAATTTAGCTATTTTTAGACTGCATTTGTTGAAAATCTGTTTTTCTAAAAGGGGTGTTGTGTAACATACTTAAAGCATCATATTGTCACTGTTAAAGCAGTGTATTCATTGTAAATGTATTAGAGCTATTAAAGCCTGGTTGGTAACTTCATTTTTCAAGCCAGAAGCTGATATGTCATCTTTAGTAATCGTTTCTTGTGACTGAGAATAGGGCACAACGATGATTTGTGAGGTTAAGAGAACTCCAACCTCAACATCAGTCAGTAAAGAGATACATGTGATGACAACTTGGATTTCATTGCACTTTAAAACACAGCTAGATCTGAACTGGGAGATGAATGGTGCACTTCTGTGGATAGATGGACGGATAAACATTACAAATGTGTTTGGAAAAGGGACCTTTGTCAGTTTTCCTCGTATGACCTGTTTTTCCAGAATTTTGAAAATATAATATAATATTATTATTATTATAATTATTATATATTATAATATTATGTTAAATGTAGGTGTATAAAACCTCTTTGGGCTGTTGAACCCTGAAAATGAAGCAATCTCTGATTGTGTTGTACTTGCAGACGCTCCCTGGGATCCCAGTGGCTAATTCGTGCAAAAACTGATTTTAGTGAACTTGTACAGGTTTGAAGAGATAAATATTCACAAGAACATGTGATTTTACTCTCCTATCCTATTAATCATTATGCCACTTTATCTTGCTAGTCCTGCAGGGTTCTTACCCCCAGATTAGGATCCGACCTGTTAAACATAGCATTTAAAAAAAAAAAAAAAAAAAAAAGGGGGGGGGGGGGGGCTGGACGCAT
This sequence comes from Embiotoca jacksoni, assembly GCF_022577435.1. Taxonomy (NCBI): domain Eukaryota; kingdom Metazoa; phylum Chordata; class Actinopteri; family Embiotocidae; genus Embiotoca; species Embiotoca jacksoni. Next base: position 15,486,278 of record NW_027185392.1, read on the forward strand.
GTTTAATCTCGGGCTGGATTTCAGTGTTATCTTTATGTGCTGGTTGAAGGCCTATTCACCATAGTGAGCTGTTAGATATGAAACATTGCTGAAATCCAACTTCTCCATGGCAAAGACCTGCTTATTAAACGACCAATATTAGAACAGCCCCGTGCAAATTTTGTTGTTTGTTCCGTTTTAACCCTTTCCATCTTGTTGGTCCATCTGCCTGTACTATTATTAAAATGCAACCCAAAACCATTTTGTGAAGGACACAGAGTGTGGGACACTCACTAAAGATAAAGAGGCTGCCTGGTGCCGCTATGATTAAAATAGATGTCGGTATTGTCGTGCTTCCTTTCTGGTGCATCAAATTTGGCAGAGTTGCAGGCGAGGATTTTTTTTAGAGCAGGCTCCATAACGTCAGTGTTTATTGAATCTTTGATGTCAGGATGTTATTTGCTCTCGAAGCTGCAGTTCTAATTAGAATCTCACCCTCGACGGTAATAAAGAGACTTATGTAATACAAATTTCTCCTGAGTGTCTTTGATACATCATTTCGCTCTTACAGTTGTGGAGCTATTACTGACTGAATCTGCAGATGTATTGTCAGGTAGAGATGGAAAAAAAAAAAAAAAAAAAAAATACTTATTTTCTAACTACGACCACATGCAGCTCTGCTAAAGCGGAGTACAAATCCGCGATGGAAGAAAAAAAAAAAAAAAAATAGGTCACAACGCAGCTCCACGGGCAAATCATGATTCACCACTCGGGCTTATGGAAAGACGCGTTTTGAGCCGGCCGGATGATGGTGGACGCTCTGCAGGAAAACCGCGTGATAACATCATCCGATGCGATCAACTGTCGGGACAGCGTAAGCATCTCGTGCGTGAATACTGGCCCGGGTTTATAACCATGGCAACCGGAATCCCCTCGCGCCCGAGCGAAGAGGCGTTCCTCCTGTTGGCGAGGAGAAAACGGGCTCCTCGTCGGTGCGTAACGAACACTTGGTGGGCTTTTATACGTGTGCGCCGTTTCTTATCCTCCTTTAAAAGTGTTGAAAGTATCCACGGCGCTCGCCTCGGTGTTCAGTTTCACTCCGAGCCAGACGCCCGTGAAAACTTTTTTTTTTTGACACATATGTACGTACGGCTGTTCACGCACGCAGCAGAGCCCGTTGTCCCGCACGGTAACCCGACGCTGCGCAGTCCCCTCCGACAGGTGACGACGCACCGGTGCCGCGTGTATTTATATCCCCGGACACAGTATGTGACAGTGTGACCCATTTCTGTGCAGCAGGCCCCGGATCTCTTAAACGGTAACCTTCACTTACCTCTATCCATTGCTGCGCCTCCTGGCAGGCTGGCTCGGGATGGTTGGGCTCCGGCGGATCCTGCTCCCGCGCCGGGGCATTCGGGGGATCTCCGCACGCTGCGGGGCTCGCCATCTCCGGGCAGGCCGTGACACCCAAGACCCAAGTCGGACGGTGATGATACGGTGATATGCGATAAAGCCCCCCCTTCAGATGTTTGGCGGTGCTCCCTCCCCCGCTCCTCGGTCCGTTATCTTCCTCCTCGCTTTCTGCCGCTCCGCAACTCCACGCTGCGTCGCTGCGTCGCGTAGCCGTCTCGTCCTCCGCACGAACCTTTGCTCAAACTGTGGCGCAGAGATGGAGAAAAGGCTCCTTGCGACGGCGACGCTGCAACACGAACCGGGCGCTAAAAATAACGATTCTGGTTCCTGTCCTCACTGCGTGAGGCTGACGCTGCTGTCCTCAAACACCGCTGCTGCTGCTGCTGCTGCTGCCGCGCATTTTAGGAGGCGTGAACGCGCAGGAAGGAATCTCTGCGGGGGAGGTCGAGAGACAGGACAGAGACCGGACAGAGACCGGACAGAGACGGGACAGAGAGAGGAGGGAGACCGGACAGAGAGAGGAGGGAGACCGAGAGACAGAGGAACGATATAAGAGAGACAGGACAGAGACCGGACAGAGAAAAGAGGGAGACCGAGAGACAGGGTAACGACATTAGAGAGACAGGACAGGGACAGAAAGTGAGAGAAGAGACACAAGAGACACTGTTGAGACACAGGACAGAGTAAGGACGGTGACAGGCGAGAGAAAAGATGGAGACAGGAGAGCGAAAGGACAGAGACATGGGAGAGATGGGAGAAAGACATGAGAGACGGGACAGAAACAGGAAACAGACAGTAGAGAATCCATAAAGAGACAAGACTGAGACAAGACTGAAAAAGAATAGAGACAGAACAGAGAGAGAAGAGACATTAGAAACAGGCGAGAGACAGGAAAGAGTAAGGACAGAGAGAGGCTGGAGATGGGGGAGAGACATGTGAGAGACATAAGAAAGACAAGATGGAGACAGGAAAGAGACAGTGGAAAGGCATGAGAGAGACAGGGCAGGCATGAAAGAGGGAGGAGACAGACATGATGTAAACAACAGCAGACCGGGGAGAGACATGAGAGCGCGAAGATGGAGACAGGAGAAAGACAGAAGGGGGACAGGACAGAAAAGAGAGATAAGATGGAGGCAGGAGAGAGACAGGGCAGACAGGAGGAGACAATGGAGAGACAAAACGGGGACAGGATATAGAGCGATGAGGGGGACTGCAAAAGTTGTCCCGTTATGTCCTGCAGGCCTGTTGAGATGTGCTTCATACTGAACCACAGAAAGACGACTGACTTTAAAATGGAAGCAAAGAATTAAGAGCCAGTAAATAATGTTGAGATACGACAGTCAGACAAAGGCTTGTTAGTTTGATTAAATCCCCAAAACCCAAACTTGTTAGGGAATATAAACCACCATAACAATATAAAAAGACAATATTCTACTTCAGAAGTCCATTTTAATAAACACAGCTACGTTTAATGAAAACAATAGAAACAAACAGACACTGTGTACTCTGATGTCTCCATGGTAACATAATATGTAGATACCAAATGCACAGAAAGTGGTAAAGGGGGGGGGGGGGGCTGCAGCCCAACTTTACCTTGTGACCCACTGCAGGTTAATCTGGCTCTGCTTCTCTAGCTACATGCTAAAGTAGTCCCATTCAAAATGACACCCTAATAAGTCTAAACTAGACTTCCCCGTGCAAAAAAAAAACCCTTAAATGACCCGAGAGTTCAAAATGGTCACAGCCCAGTTTTCATGTTGCGACCATCTCTGCCTGTTTTTTTTTTTAAGTCAACACCAACCTGTAGTATTTCTCTCCTGCATTTGACCCAGAGACCAAAGCATGGCTCAGCAGTCGCCGGTATTGTTGCAGCTATCAGTGCTGTTGATAACAGTTGAGTGGAGCATTGTCGGATGCAAATGTGACCTTTTCACGCGGCAGGTCAAACGTTTGTTTTCTGTTGATTTACCAAATCCCCCGAGCAGAGACGCAGAGATCTCAACAGATAGATGAGCCCCAAACTGTGAGCCTCAGGACGTTAACCGCTTCATCACCTCCTGTGACAAAAAGTCAGACTTGGGTGTCGGCCTAAATGTCGAGTCGAGTGGTGACGGGGCAGTCGGGAGGACAGTAGAAACGGGAGCTGGAGACGTTTACAGCTGCTGCTCCAGACTATCGTCTCCGTCACTCCATCTGACAAGTATTTCCCGGATTATTCACTCAGATTGAGAAATGTTAAAATAGTGATGAGGAAAGTTAACAAAAGAAAAATCTATCAAATAGTTGCTATTCAATGTTCTGCCAATTAACTAATCAATAAATGAACCGATTATTGCAGGACTAGAAAGGTTTGCAGGCAGTTAAATGAGATGCAATTATGACTTTTTATGAGGCGTGTTTAAAAAAACAACAACAACCAACAACTGACTTTTGACACGTCCTCCTTTAAATCCAACTTAAGATACCCGATGCGGCTTCGAGGCCGGCCTGGCCAGACGGGACTTTCATTTTTCCAACACAAACACGACAGGAGTCGCAAATAAGTTGAATGCTTGTTTTATTGAGCTCCCACAGCTGCATTACCAGTAGAACTACAGCAACACAGGATTTGAAAAGTGCAGAAAGGTAAACGATTTGAACACTAGACGTACTAATAACTCTACACTGCACGACAACAACCCAAAACACTGTAGCGCAGCACTTTATTGTGATGGTCCCTTTCTTCACTGGATGTTCTGGATTATCGGTGTTCAACAACTTGTACACAAACTGTGTATTTTGACTATTTGACCATGTGTGGATTGTTAACTGAAAGTCCATTCGAAATAAAGTGCATTTCTCAATTTCTAAAACAGCAGTGAACAATAAAAACTATAAAATGTGAATCTTCTCTCGCTTTAAAAGCCAAACTTAACCCAAAAAAAAAAAAAAACACCAGACTAAAACCCCAGACCAGCATCCAAAAGGCAGCGAGTGTGCTCTGAACAATGGTTAAATTATTCCTACGGATACTTTGGGCCTATTCTGAGGAATGTCAGATCCTTATAAACTCAACCACAGCAACTAAAGGCATTCAGAGAAATAGGAAAAAAACAAGTTTCCCCACACAAGTTTTGCTTTGTCCGTTACGTTCTTATTGGCACAAAAGGTATTTAAGCACGAGCCTTCTGAGTTTGTCACGGATGCACAAAAGACAAATATATTAGCAAAAAGACAAATACGCACATGCACACAAGCAGTGGTGAGATCTGACCTAATGTTTTACAATTTCCACAGCAGTCGGGACAAGCTTGTATCAGTTAGCAGAACAAAAGGTTTTGATTGTTTGTGTGTGTGTGTGTGATGCTGTTTAAGAATGCTTTGTTCATGAGATAAGAGAGTGAGATGTGGAAACAACATGTGCTTTAGAGTGCATAGTGTCTGCAGATGTGTGCGCGCACGGAGCGCCGTGTGCCTGTCGATTGTGTTTGCCGTGTGAATGCTCGGTGGACATTTTGGTTTACAATTTGCTCGATCGTCTAACTCTGACAAAGAGCCACCGCAGAGAAGCGAACTTCGCCGTGCTCCCTTTCCATAAATCCGCGGCACACTTTGGCCGCATCCTAGACGTGATCAAGAAAAGAAAAAAGAAATCAGACATTTCAACGCAACTTCAATTTCAAGCAAACTCAAGTTGAATTTAAAGATTAAACATTTTCTCCACCATATTTAACTAATGTCTAAAATGCAACACACTGCAAATGGAAACGCAACACTTTTCAACCGGTTTCATATGTAGTTGGGATTGTGCTAAAGGCATTAGATTTTAATGTTTAGGTATGTTTCACTGCTAACATTTTCAGTAGGGCTGGACAATATTTCAGAAATACCAATTCTGTAACATGAGGATTGAGGTCATGAAATCATAAGCAGTTTAAATTAATGTTTGTTTAAAACGTTGGGGTTTTTTGGGTTTTTTTTAAAGTCCGTTCCAACTTGGTCAAATAAATCCCTATGAATGTTTATCACGACAGATTTACACATTTCATGTCCCCTAAAGCAATCCCTCAAATATTGTTACTTGTCAGTAAAAGCTATTACTGCTATTATAATAGTTTATTTTGAAAATCATACTTTTCAGTAAAGTTGTGATCACGCGTCTTTAACTTCACTGTTAATCTAAAGGTGATACTTATTTTTTTTTCCAAAGCATTCAAGTAGTTTTCTTCCTTTAAACAAGATTCAGTAAATCATCAAAACATTCAAAGTTGCAGTTTTATCTCTAATGCATGTAGCGCCACCTTGTGGTAGTTTGACACAACGCTCTCAAAGGCTCTGGCTCAGTACACACATAACCCTCCATGGCTTATGAAGCTCAGAAGCAAATTCCAAATAAAAGCATGTTGGTGTTTTTTTTTTAAATTGGATCAGTCAAATACTTAAACATCATCTATCCGTACATGAAGATGTTTTGTGGACCGTCGTCCAACCTTCACTAGTGTGTCTGTGTGTGCTTTTATGAACCCTTTGGCAGATATACGAGAGGAGAGTGCGGTTTAGCTGCATTTATTGATCGAATGAAGACACTCAGGAGCCTCCACTCCCTTTCCCAGTCTAATACCATGACTCATCATTCACAGGAAGGAACTCGGCTCACAGCTTTTTCTTAAAAATGTCTGCAAAATGTTGAGGAATGACCGCAGATTTACGCACCATTATGAAAGAGTCCTCTTTGGCAGCTCCATGGTTCACTGCTCCGTTCATTTTCCCATCTTCAAAACAAATAAAATGGTTAGAAATCCAGGGGGAGACGAATACATACAGGAAATGCAACATGAGGATACTGTAAATGCTTACCAAATTCATAAAGTTGTCCGTTTACATTGACGAAGGCAATAAAGTGAAAGTTGACTCTGTCGGCTTCTGGCTGTGAAAGTTGAAATATGAGGCAATAACATCGAGTAAATATTATGAAACCCAAACAATTATGCAAAGCGAATTGTTTGGCGTCAACATTACAAGCGGTTTAAACACCGAGTCTAATCTCTAATGCTCACACATGGGCTGGAAAGACAAAGGCCATCAGAGAAATGGGTACAGAAATATATCTTTTATCTGGTAACTCAATATAAATTGGAGTAATTCTCAGGTTCATATAAGTAAATGGAAAAACACTTCAGACTGGAACATAACGGTGACAAACAGGCTGACAGCTGTCGCTTAGAAATACATCCAACGCAGGTCAAACAAACGTTGATTAGACCAGATTTCTTTGCACATTTTTTAGTCTGAAAGACATTAGCCATCAGTACGTGTTGATAATGTGGCCAAGCATCTTACCCGACACTGTCCCTGGACTGCAACCTCATTGTGGGCCTCACGGATTGCCTGGAAGGAAAAAAAAAATAATTTCCGTTTCATTATGCTAAAAAGGGATAATATTACTTTTTAAAAATATAAATACAAATATGTAGCAGGGTAAACAAAAGTACAAGCCCAAGATTTTCATCCAAATCCAACTGCCATTTCTGATGATAAAGATGTGTTAGTGTCTGGCGCCCCCAAGTGGCTGAAACAAAGCCTGGAGGTTACACCACTCCTGATTCCAGAAACCTGAGACGTGCTTTTTTCCATTTCAGTTTTTTTAATGCAGTGCATTTGTTGGCAAATCATTAAACTATCCAACTTGTCAAAAATCACGGAACTCCCAGATATGATGCCATTTCAAAATATAAACACACAATTGAAATATGGGGCATCTGCTGAGTTGTGGCTGTTTAATGCATATCTCAGTCACATTGAAAAGGCTTTCTGTACACACACACACACAAGAAAACTGTAAAGCTTATAGATAAACGAGTCTCTTTAACACAATAGAAGATAATTTACCATCTGATGAACAGATATGTAACAAACCAACAGCTTGAAATGTAATTCTGTTAAAACTATCTTACCTTGCTCTTCTCCAGATGTTTGGCACGGTCATCAGGAGACATGTTTGCTGTCTCATCCAGAAATGTCTTCAAGGCAGAGCCATTATCTGAAAACAAAACAAGAACATGTCCTTTATTCATATTCATTTATATGTATTCACACCCTGCCAGAATAAATGAGTATCATTAATTCTCACCGAGTACTTAAAGGAGGAAGAAAAAGAGTAGCACTGTCCATTTTTGAGAACTTACTGCTGTATTTATGACGTTACAGGTCTTTAAAATGATGTGCTGCTTAATCAACAGTCTGTTCAACCGATTTATGTGTCAGTTCTTACAGCTGAAAGGAGGTATATGTACGTTTCAGACCTGTTAACAAGATCGCAGGTTTGGGGATTTTCCTTACACTGAACATAACGTTTGTTGTAATGTGAACCCTGGAAGTGAATAATCTCTATAACTGCTGAGTCACTGATACTTAGCAACAGGATTAAATATTAGTAAATGTAATGTAAAAAAAAAAAGTTCGAGTGCTTATTTCAGCTGCACTTACCAAAAGTCAATTTGCCCTTATTGTTGGCCACAGCATGGAGCAGAGCGATGGTCCCACACGAATTGACTGCTGTCTGCTTCAGGAAATAAACCTCAGAGCCTCCTGAAATCTTGTCTGCCTGCTGCGCTCTGAAAGACTCGTGCTGCCATGTGCACACAGACACACACAGACACACACACAGACGTCATTGTCATCTGCCCATGAGAACAACCTGTGCAGCCAATCCTATCGTTTCAAATGTGCGCATTAATTATGAACACAATTAGAAATCATCAATCAATCAAAAAAAAAAAAAAAAATTACATTCTATTACTCGTGTCATTCATACAGCAAAAAGACACAAAAATAATCTCTGGTTGCATCTTTTGGACTGCAACTAATGATTTTTCAATGCCTCAATTTGTTAATCATTTTCTTGATTAATCAATCAAAAAGAGGTTTGATCTTTAAAATGTCACAAAACAGTAAAACATGTTGAGCAAGGTTTCATGTTTTGCCCCGACCGACAGTTCACGATCAAGATATTAATTTTAAAGTCACGAAGGACAAAAAGGGACCAGAAAAAAAACTCACAAATGATGAAGCCAGATTCTGAGAATTATATTTAAAAAATATATTCTGAACGATGAATCAGTTATCCAGGTTGACAATTAATTTGAATTTAAATGACTAATCAATCGATCAATTGACCAATGGCTGCAGCTTTACCACAGTGTAAAGATTTACTAGGTATCTCTTTGATATTTTCATAATTTGAAAATAAATGTAATTACTGATCACACAAAAAGCAATTGAAGATGCCATCTTGAACCAAAGATACTGATGATCAGAATAACTGAAGAAAAACAAAAAAAATATATTTAATGTTTAGTTTTAACTCCTCTATATTTTGGCCGTTGACCCTGGGGATGCGCTGTGGCTCCCTGTGTCACAATACAGAGCCTTTAGTTTAAAGTTTCACAAATAAAACAATCATACTGTACACTGGGGGGAAAAAAAAAAGAAAAGAAGGAAAAAAAAAAGCTAAGAATCTGCTGATTCATGTCCTCACTACCATCCTCGTCCCACAGTAGCCCACCCATTTCAACATCCCTTCATCCATACCCTCCCTGCAGCTCAGTGTCACCCCACCCCACCCCACCCCAGACAGCCTGGATCACCGGTTCACCCCACCCTCGTGCCCTGCCTTCCAGGAAGTAGCCACCACCACCACCACCACCTCCTCCTCCTCCTCCTCCTCCTCCTCATCATCATTACCTGTTGCGTCAGGGGGAAGAGCAGCATCAAGGCACAGCATGGTTTCGGGACGTCGGACAGTTGCTCGCCCTCCAGCCCGAGCACGTCAACGAATTTCCAGGTTTCACCCACGCCCAGCTTGCTCATCATCTGAAACGAATAGCGAGGAAATGAATAAAACACGAATAACCGAGCGAATGGCCCCAATCGGTAAACGACGTCCGGTGAGGCGGTTCAAGGATGCTGCGTTGTGCTGGTCCAGTCAGACCACACCCTTTAGCCCAGACACCGGGAAGGATGCTGCCGCTCATTAAAATAACATAAACGCATCTCCCGCTAGCTGTCGCGTCTCCTTCTGATATTATCTAACACTTTTTTTCTTTTCTTTTTTTTTTATACCGAAACAGTTGACAAAAAAAATAAAAAATAAAAATCACTAACATTGTGCCGCTTTCATTGTTGCTTCGTCGTGAATTCAGACGTTGGTCTCAGTAACGGTTCAACTCCTCTGAACTTACCTGGCAGTTGAAACAAACCGTTACCGACGTGTCGCCATTACTCGGTGTCTAACATTTGATACCCACCTTGTTCAGCATCTGAAACGACAGAAACAGAGATACAAAAAAAAAAAAAAAAAATGTTAGTCTTGCTGCCCGTGAAGGCGTTGCGTTATATGTTTCAAGTTGTTCTTTCCCCCACCTCGGGGTTAATCTCCATCGGGGTCCACTCCATTTTGGTAGTGTTTGGCGGTGACTCCGTAAATCTGAACGACCTCTCTTCACCGTGATTATTCCCGGGTTTGGCAGCTGGCGGTTGAAGTTACAGAGCGCACCCGCACTTTATACTGCCGGTCGTACCATTTACCGGCAGACACGGGGGGGGGGGAGTGGGCTCAGAATAAATAACCCTCGTTGTACGGATTTAAATGACTCCCTGATCATTTTTTTTTAAAATAAGATTTAAACGCTATATTTTCCATGCTACACTTTCAGCCGCGAAAGGACACCCTTGAAAGAAATGTAACCAAAGAAGATTTTAAGGGAAATGACACCGCTGAAGACGAAATCACTCTGGGAAAATCACGTTCTTTCTGGAAAGGATGGTGTGACGTATTGTTATTGACAATCCTTCTACATAGCTGAATATCAGCCTGACTGGGAGTTTAAAATATAACCCTACCCGAGGGTGGGATTTCATTTTAATGTGTCTCGTTGTCCCCGTTTTTCTGACACTGTTTGTTGTGCATTTCAAGCTCCCAGTACCCCTTTAGCAATATCACAATGAAAAAAATGCTGAATCACAAGCAATAGTCCTGCATTCACAATTTTTCTGTAGTAAGATAACTACTACAAGCACAATTTACGTAAGTATCACAGACAAATTACTCATGAATTATTGGAATAATGCTTCAATGACATGCAAGCGAGCAACATTTATGAATCTGTCATGTTGTCTATCCACTTGGTGGCACTATAACCTATGATGGATGTAATATAAACAGTGATGATGGTGTAAATAAACTGGCTTTCATTAATTTATACAAAATTGATTTATTACATAAACCGTATGTGTCATTTTCGCTATTCTCTGTTATTCTTTTCTTATAATGAGCACTCATTGAATGCCTGACATTTGTAGAACAAGAATGTCATCTCCATTAGGTTATTAACAAGAAATTGATTTTAAAAATTCATAATTAAAGGGTAGGAATGGAATATGTTATTCACTCCTCAACGCTCTTTTTCAAAGGGCTTTCCAATTAAAAGTTGCGTTGCTAGATTTTTATTGACATTACTTATTGAGCAAAAATTACACTATCTAAAAGCAAAACACTGTGGGAGTCATTTAAATCACAAATACTTCTGATCTCTAATGCCATATTTTAAAGCGTGTCCATACGCACTTTTTATAGATCTGCAAAATGCATATGTGTTGCACTGTGGCTACAACATGCATGTTTTATCCATGCAGGATGGTCTTTAAAAATATGTTTAAATCAGAAGTGAAGATTGAGGACTCCGGAGGTGTCGATAGCTGTAGGGTGAAGTCACTGACACGGTGTACCTGTGTGACAGAGAAAGAGGGAGGGAGAGGGATTACCTGGAAGTTGATAGGTTCACAGGTACGACTGAAATGGAGAGCTGGTGATGAATTTCAGACATGTGCCCATTTGTCTGCCTGCCTGTTTAAATATAAATGAGCTTAAAAGGGGGAAGCGAACAGTGAGGCAGCAGTTGAACTCAAGACAACAGAGATGCTAACAGCATATTCCTTCAGAGGAAAATTTGGACTTATTGCCACAATCAAGATCTCTGCTTTCAGAACTGCAATGCTGCTTTTTTGAATTGTGAACCAACTTTATTGCAATCTATTTGAACGCCCTGTAAAAGCAACATCTGCTCACACCTCGGCTCCATGTGACGACCGTCGTCCTCAGAGGATTAAAAAAAAAAAAAAAAAAAAAAAAAAAAAATTCATCTGTGGGCAACAGAACTGGGACTTCTGGACAAAGTTACTGTACATCACCGTTGGGTTTAATCCTGCTGATCACTAATCGTCTCCCGGTCGTCAAGGAAACAGCTTCAGACAGTTTTCATTGGTGCCCACCGCTACAAACCACAATGTGCCTACCAGGACAATTCATGGGAATAATTGGTGGGCCTCCTTCACCAGCAGGTTGGGGATGGAGCGTGGTGGTGTATTTTGGTCTCTTTGTCCCACTCAGCATGCTGTTAGCACTGGTTCTTACTCAAAGAATCACAACACTGCAGAAAAAGATATTGACAATGTCCTGCCAAAAACAGACACCGGCTCTCCCGAAAGAGCCCGTTTGTATCTGTTTTTGGTTGTTATTTTAAGTTTATTTGTTTGTCTCAACTCTGTAACAAAATGAATACTGAGTTTGCACTGTGGCATGATGTTAGAAATACATTAAACCATTGTAAATAACAATCATAAATAAGGCAAACGCAGGTTTTCAGGGTAGGGGTGCTCGGTTCGTTCATCCAGAATGTCATTTTATTCAGAATTTGTGTGTGCGTGCACATTTGATGTTAACCTATCAAATCCCATACTTCCCATGCATGTCGAATTACAGAATGGTTAATGTCCAGTTTTATAGAATTGTATTACCTGTGCATCGTAAACTCACTTTTTCCAGCCCCGTCAGTGGGTAAGAGAAACAAAACACAAAAACCAGCTGACCCCCCGGGCTGATCTGGTGGAGCTGCTCAGTAAAGCCTTTTAGACTGCGGCTGTAGTGGGCAGCTACTGGCAGGTGTGAGCGGGTTTCTCTGAGTGAATGAACAGATGTTTAAAGTCCCTGTCTGCTGAAAAATATTTGGTTCATTGCAATTTAATGTTGAATTTTTGACCTTCACTGTTGAATGATGTATAACCAGAGTTTGAAATGACTGGGATGTTTTCACGCTCATCTGCTGACGGGAGAAAATGACCTTAAATCTAAGTTTAACATTTGGACATACCAGCCGGATTTATGCAGACACAAAAACAATCTTAGAAAAATATGCTGCTTTAGGTCACTGGTCCTTTGATCTTCTGTGATGGCAACTTTTGAAACCGAGCAATAGCATCTCTTATCATCTTGATAGCTTCTCCTTCAGCTCTTCATAAAAACATTTAAAAAAAAGCCCAAAACTCCAGTTTAAAGCAGTTTTCCTCTCTCTTTCCTGGCTGATGCACTTCGTTTGTTTGTTGTTACCTTTGCAGCTGCTGCTTTGAGTAAACAATCTGAAGGCTGTCCCCTCTGTTGCAGAATTACAATCCCTTTTCCTTGTTTTCGCAGTTTGTAAATGTTCGGTTTCCACTGCTAAAGAAGAATTTACAGCACTACTTGCAAACTTCACAAGCCACAACGTTCATAATTCCTTTGATCTTCCGGGGTCAAACATCTGACAACATCATGTGACTTTCCTGTAAGCGATGCCAGAGCTCTGAAGCTGTTACAACAGCGACACCTAGTGTACACCCAACGAGTCACAACCTTAACTCTGACATTCCAGCAATTTATTTGCATTCTGCCAGTTATAGGCTGCCCGGCACCAAACAACAGACAGACTAAAATAGCAACTAGATTGATCTGATCTGTTTCATGAATTTTGCAGCATGCGAGTGATCACCAGAGCATTGATATGGTAGAGCAGGAGAACTTGCGATCTGGTGCTTGCAAATCACTTTAGAGGAACCAGCCTCTGAACCTCTTGGAGCAAATTCCGCCTTAAGAGACCGAATTTGTCTCAGGATGTGGCGGAGACCAAAACGTGCAAACATATTGGACTTGGTGGCAGAGAAACAGATCCAGGTTCAAAGAAGGCAAGGACATCCGGTTAGATTAGATTTCCTTTACTTGTTATTGTACGCCCTTTCGTAAATAAAAAACAACAGTGCTGAAACAACCGAGAAAAGACCATCAATAATGTAGTATATGGACGCAATCATTGCCTACAAGCATAGGCTATGTAATTAAAACCGGGTTCAAAATAATATTTCATCAATCCAAACACCTTGAACCAAACAGAAGCAGAAGCTACCGCAATAAAGTATTTAGTAAGAGTCTAGTGACTCAATATTTAGAGCTTACGGTTACAGGACAACTAAAACTTCATGTCCCAGAGTACTTCAGGAGCAGAAGTCAGAGTCCGTGCTCACTGGGGTGTGGCCCGCACGCGCACCCACCGCACACTCACGCGCACGGCTCAGAGAGTTTTTCCAGTGGGTGTCCACTCCGCGTCCTTCTTCTCTTTCCGCTCTTCTGTCTCTGCCGGGTCTCTTCGTCTGCTCGCCGAACTTGATCTCACAGCTGCAGCTCCAGCGGTAAGTCTCTCTCCAGGACAGCTTCAGATGCGAATATACAGCAAGTATACAAATGTTCAGCCACGTCCACCGGGGGTTTTAGCGGTGGGAGCCGGAATTGTGCTTTCATCATGTGAACAAAAGGGAAAACTATCCGATCCAGGGACGTTTGACAGTTAAGGCTACCGGTGTTGACCAAACTGTGAAGTAGACAGAAGAGGAAACTTGATCAAATCTGAGGAGCGACAAGTTAATAACACGTGTGGTTTTAAGGAAATATAAAGTTGACTGTTTTGTCTCGTTGTCTGATAACATTTCCTTATTTCCAACAGACTTGCTTTTCACCGCAGAAAAAACAACAACTCCACGACTAACAAAATGGTGAGTCGTTTTTATTTCGCAGATGCATCTGCTGTAAACTTAAATAAACAATTTCACCTTAAACGGATGGTTTTTGATAAAACATTTTTTTGTAAAAGTTTAGACAACAAACCCGTTATTTATGCAAATGTTGACTCATCGGGTTTTAGCCTCTGATCGCCAAGACAACGCCCACTGCGTTTCACATTGTGTAATATTAAGATTTGATCTCAGTGTACATTAAGTTGTTTATTACCGGTTTATTTGCTGTTGATAGTGTTTTTGTTCAACATAATAGGCAATTATCTTCTCTAAATGAGGAAGATACTGTATCTAACAAAGCATCAGTTTATGATCAAGAAAAGTACAGTGCAGTTCAGTAATTAATTTGTTGCTGTAATCAAGTGTGTTTTAACATGGGATTAGTCAAATGAACACTCAGTCATGGAAAGTATAAAAGTTTCATCAGTTTATGTGTGTGCGCATGCTCGTCCAGCTGGAGAGGGGTTTCATTTGGGAAGTTTGGTGTATGACTCATGTGGGCTCCCTTCCATTCGGGTGGGTCTCTGTGCCTCTCCACCTCTCACTGATGTTAACACACATATTTCCACAGTGGAGCCTGGAGTTTAAAGCCGTCCACCCTCTCTTGAAGCGGAGTCGGTTCCCTTTTTCTTCATCAGGGTGGAGCTACAATGAACCATCAGTTTGTGTCAGGGTTTTGACAGTTTAGTCTGGGGCAATAAACTTAACATTTGTTTGGTAAGAACTACTCTCAAAAAGTTTGAATAGGGCTTTGTTACAGAACAGAGGAGTATTGTTTGTGTGCCTAATACATTATTTCACTATTTTATTACAGCTTGTTCTACTGTTTTTACACAATTTGATTCTTGTGAAGCACTTTGTGACCTTTGATCTGTGAAAGGTGTGAGAATTTGACTGCCTTTAAAGCCTTGACTAATGTCCAAAAACTATTAGAAGCACCTCAGAAAAAAGTATCTTTGCATTTAGTGACATGCTCCTTTGCTACAATAAACATGGGCACTGTAGTTTATATCAGTGTCAATCCCACATAAACTGCACTCCTGTTGTAACCACAGGACAGGACGGGCATCTAAAAATAGAACACAACAAATTCACTGTTTATTCTTGTTTGAGTAGCTTTTGCAAAAAAATTGCAGTGCCCAGAAGTTTTAATAGATTACGAGCCTTTTTTCTGTATAAATAAAAAAGCTAACTGTAAACTTTGTGACCTGTTCTTAAAGTTTTACATCTTCAGGAAAGATTGGGTTTAAAGCCACAACTGGAGGATTTTTAGAAATACTGAGGGCTTAAGTTGAAGCAGTTTCCTCATCTGTGTCTAATTCATTAAGCTATTCTCTTACAACGTTTGCAATTACTTTTAATCCATTTAAAAACAGTTGTACGTCCATAAGTTTCTTCACACGGTGGTCTAAGCGTTTCCTCCTCTGATAGAGAAAACTTAAAATGTTGTATTTATTCAGACATGTTTTTTTTAAATTCTTAATATCTCACCTACTCCTTTTTTCTCTCACAGAAAAATCCAGAATATATGAACATATAGATATTGTCAACATTCAGGTCAATGACAATAATGATTGTGAAATTTAACTTTTTATAAATCCACTGTGTACCTTTGAATTATAAAATGTAAACTGCACTTTGAATTTCCTCAAAAATATAGAGGGCACGACCTTTGGGTCCTCTCGTGTCCTCCTTGGAGTACCACAAACATGTTAGAGAGGTTGGAAAGTGTTGACCGATGGACAAACAATTTAATTTATGCGTTTTGGTCTTTAATCTTTTTTTCCTTTGTGGGATACAGTATATTCACATCCAAGCTCCACAGTATTGACAGTTAATAATAAAACACATTATATGATGGGAAACTTCCCTTCATAGGAGCATGATTATGTGGATTGTTTGCAGTCTCCATGGCAACCACAGTTCATAGATGCAGAAGTAAAATGGTAATGGCTTTAGAGGAGAGATACAGATGTTTGCAGATGGAGGGTCAGGCATACCTCCACCAGGAGTCCCCAGCCTCGTCAGGTCTGAACTTGCCCACAACACTCAACTTATCACTCCTATAGTCTCTAAACCTGCGTCTGACATTCCAGTGGAAAAGATCTGCATTGTCTTGTGTTGTTGTCCGAATATCTCCTCGTTGAGCTGTATATCCGAGCAGCCATCTGCACGCTGATTCTATTTAGCTTGTGGTGCTGAGTGTGTTTGTGAGACACGAGAGCTTGTGGACGTTTTGGCATTCCTTTCTGCAGAAAGACAGAATCCTGGTTGTTCACACCAACTTGTTTTTTTGGACGTTCCACTTTTCTTTTCTTTTTTTTCCCTGGATATTCAAGGACAGAATTCCAGAAACATTCTAGTGGTTTTCCTCTGTAAACTCCTCTCCCCCTGAAATGACAAAATATTTCACTGTTAATGTGTGACTGTTTGAGGGAGTGTCTGGAATGAGTCCATCATTGTTCCCGCACAAACCAGCTTTACTAAAATCGTTTACAAAGTTAATGTTTTTCAGTGTTATCACGTCATTACTGATTGATCAGCCTGGTGTTTTGAACTATCCTTTCATGCCTACATAAATTATTAACCAGATAAGCAGCTCAATCGATATTTCATTTTACTTCATCGACAACTTTCAAATTGCTGAACTAATCTAAGAGATACACAAGAATTTAAAGATGTGGAAGCAGGCTTTTGTTTGACGCGAGAGCTTTTCTGCACATCTGCATGTATTTCAAAGCTGTGAGGCTGTAAGTCATTAGGATAATTGAGTACGTCATAAAGGGATGACCTCATTGATGATAGCATAAAACGTCTGAGAAACAATGTTTTATACATATGCAAGCATGAATCTTAAGATTGACGCAGTATATTCTGTACTTGTATAATGAAAGGCAAAGGGGAAATGTTATAAACCAGAGGAGTGATATACATCATTTCACTAAAATGTAGCTAAATTTAGTTAAAGCATGAATCGAAGCAGACAGCATCTGACAAAGTTATGAACATAACAAATTATAGATTTGTTTTGTTACACAGTATTTACTCCTTAACTGACTGATTCTGTACTATATGTTCTGAAATATACTGTACGAAGGGGGAAAGGCATGTGTGCATAACTTCATCTTTGATATACATTGATTTATACAGTATAAATCTAAGCATATTTATACAGTGAGTTTTTTAATTTAATAAAGGGGAAACCCTCTGATGAAAATACGAGGAATCTGAGACACTAATGTAGTCAGCATGAAACAGACACACATCTGAGAGAAGCCATAGACTGCAGACAGATGTACAAAGTTATACATGCATTGCAGAAAAAGTTCTCTTGTTTTTGTGTTTACTGTAACTTACACAAAGATCATCTAACAGTATACATCCATGTCCTGAGTACTGCAGCAATTAAACATGAATTATTTCTTTTAATTAATCAAATACCAACACAAATAAAGTGAAGAATTATTATCTTATTGCTTCTGTATGCTGCTGTAGCGAAAAAAAAATGCCCCTCGGGGATTAATAAAGTAACTACCTAACACTAACCTAAGACAAGAGGACAGTTAAATGCACAACCTGTTCCCCAGTCTTCAAGAGCCTGCTGTTTGGTTTTGAAGACTGTAAATAATATATTGAATAGGTGATATCCAATATGGCAGAGAAGCAACACCTTAATATGGTGTGTATATAATTAGTAGGAACCCAAGTTGCAAAGCTGATGAGAAATAATCTTCAGTTGGTTTGTTGTTTTCTTGTTTTGTCTGTACTGTCCGTGTTGCAGTTGTAAGAACATTTGAATGTATTTAGACACATAGCCGTAAATAATTAAAGTGTCTATAGGGATACAATCAGGTGCTATAGAAATAGGAATTTCAGAAAACAGGACACACAACTTCAGGAAATGTACAAAAAGATAAACCCTATTTTTTTTTTTACATCTTCTGTGATGCAGGCCAGCAGAGGATCTGTAAAAGCCAGCGGAAACTTCAACGCCAGTGCGGATGCAGAGGTCTTGTACAAGGCCATGAAAGGGCTGGGTAAGGTGCTCCTGTGTGTATATAACTGCTGCCACCATGGTGTCATCTGATACGCTAAAAGCGTGAACAGAAGTGAATCTTGAGACACGTCACCGTGAGCAAACAGCGATCTGCTGACCTCGACTCAAGGCTGTAATTATGTACTCAAGAAACCACCTAAACAGAGCATGCTCATTGTTATGCAATATGTCTATCACATGAGAATAGTTTTTAAACACACAGCGTGGCTGAGTAACCATGGCGTTTGTTGCCATAGGGACCGATGAGGATGCCATCTTGCAGCTGTTGACGTCTCGCAGCAACCCCCAGAGGCACGAGATCAAAACTACCTACAAAACTCTGTATGGAAAGGTCTGACTGGCTCTTTATCAGCTATTAACACCAGCACACACATCAGCGCTCCACCTCAAAAAGGTTTCTCTGTGCTTTAAACAAACAAAGCCGTTCAGCATGTCGTCCGACTGCAGGCATAATGTTTACACTTCCACATTTCCTCCCTCAACGGTCTCCACAAGTTCATCGTCTTTGCAGCCATTGACACAACATCCATAATGTTTTATCCACTGGTTCTAAAATACAAATAGTGCTACACATAAATGATACCAGTCATTTACAGTACATTAGCAATGAAAGATTTAAATCACTAGATTTTTTTTCCCACTATTTTCATTTTAACAATAAATCCCATGACTGCAGAGAAAGCATTTGACCAAAAGGGTATTTTCCAATACCTAAATCAACAACCTGCAAACCCCAAAGAAAGGACCAAATTGGGACACACACAATCAGCCAACACAGCCTTTAACTGATGAACGACTTTTAACTGAGTGATAAATTCAAAGCTAGAGTCAACAGCGGTGTAGCACACAACTGGAAAAGGAGAAACAGCTTGGCTCAGTTCAAAACTGGCGTAACCTCAGTTGAAGCTTAAAGCTCACTGTACCTAATGACAGGCGGGCTTCCAGCTATGCTCAGCGAAGCTAACCGGTTACCAGGTCTAACCTCATATTTGTAGAATAAACATGAGAGGTAATTGATCATCTCGTCTAACACAATAAACATAGTAGCATTTTGCAACATGATGAACTATTCTTTTAATAAATCTACTGTACAGACAACTTAAAAAGTAGGAACTTGGATGGAAAACAAATCCACAACACCGAGCAGGAAACCGTGTGCGGCCACTGCGTATGGAGAAATCCCCTCCGAATATGATCGTCGTTTGAGCTAAACAGCTTCTAAAGTAGTCTCCCTTCGTGAGTATTCATCATTTAACGAGTGGTGTCACAGTTCAAAAACAGAAGAGCCCAAACACAACACTGGAGCAGATTGGGACACTGGGAGCGAGAGAGGTGGGCGTGGCCAGCAGGACACTGGACATATAGAAAGACTAGAGACCTCTGGTGGGTGGAGGGTGTGACACAGGGAATAAACTGAATTGACACTTTGGTGTATATAAAACATAAGAAGAGCTAAATTAGATTGTGCCTCCCCTCACACCTGCACATGCCTCTTTACGATGCCACAGTCATAAAACTGGTTTCAGGTGCTGTTGATCTTACAAGCTCTTTGTTTGAAGCATACTGAGGCTTTTCAATCCAGTGACGCCGCATCACATCAAAACATTAACTTGACATGATACCACCGAGTCGGCATAGTTCAAATCATCAGCAGAAAAATCCATATATGTGGCATGAACTGCAGCCAAATAATCAGGCCACACACACGACAACCATAAACTCATTAAGTGCATCACATTACTGTGCCGTCACACTTGATTTATGCTCCAGTAGAACTAATGAAAGTACATACTGTATCTTCACAACAGGATCTGGTAGATGATCTGAAGGGAGAGCTGGGCGGCAAATTTGAGACGCTGATTGTGGGTCTGATGACCGCACCCCTCGCTTATGATGTGACATCACTGCGCAATGCCATCAAGGTAAGTGCTGCAGTACGCAGATACGAGAGAGATAAAAAAACTGCCGTACTGCAGGTGGAAAGTTTCTTTCTGCAGACTGGCATTTTAACAGTCAAAGCAGCTGGAAACTTCTGGAAGTGTGACGTCTGTGACCTTTGACCTGTAGGGGGCGGGAACAGATGAGAAGGTGCTGGTGCAGATCCTCGCCTCCAGAACACCTCAGCAGGTGAAGGACATCGTCGTTGCCTACAGACAGGGTAACACACACACACACACACACACACACACACACACACACACACACAGTGTTAAAACATTTTTTTTTTTTTTTTTTACGAGGTCACAGTAACTTGATCGTATGTTTTGTTGTATATCGTTTTTTGTATTTTCCTCAGAGTATGACGATGACCTGGAGGAAGATATATCTGGTGACACTTCAGGTCACTTCAAGAGGCTTCTGGTTATTCTGCTTCAGGCAAGTATAAATCTCCTCTCCTCTCCTCTCCTCTCCTCTCCTCTCCTCTCCTCTCCTCTCCTCTCCTCTCCTCTCCTCTCTTTCAACATCAGTGTTTTGTGTCTTCTCAGGCGAACAGGCAGAAGGGGATCCAGGATGGAAAAATTGAGAGTGATGCTCAGGTGAGTTAGTAAACATTTCTAAACTTCACCATCAATGGCCTCTGTCTTTCGTCTGAGGGTGTGACTGTCACGTGTTTGGTCGTTAGTACAGCTAATCTGTAATGATGGTGTAGCATCCTCTAGTGGAGGGAGAGAGTAAAGCCTCCTAAAAGCTTTTGCTCTTGTACTTGCTGCAACTCCTAATGTTTTCTGATACAGTCCATCAGGCCAACCCAGCTATCAAACAACTGTCTTCGGTGAATAGGACGAGGAATCTGGTTTCTGACTTTTAAATATCCCTCATGTTCCCACGCGCTTGTCATCAATCTCCTATAAAGCAAACTCATCAACCAGTGAATGCCCATGTCTAAAAAAATAGATCTTCTCTAAGTGATATCTGGGTGAAGTATTATAAAAATGTATGTAGTTCACCTTAAATAGTACGATTGTGACGTGTTTTTATGAAAACCCCAGTGTAATGTCTTTCTGTGATTTTAGGCCCTCTTTAAGGCCGGAGAGGATAAGTTTGGCACTGATGAACAATCATTTGTCACCATCCTGGGAAACCGCAGCGCTGAACATCTCAGAAAAGGTTTGTAGGTGTTTGTCTGAAGGTGGGGACGCACGTTACGACTGTTTATGCCCTTTATGGAAATAAAAAAATGATTTTGGCATGATAATTGTTTGAACCAACTCTGCTCCACTCTGGGGCGAGACAGAGGAGAGAGCCCCACTAACCCTGAACATGTGTGTTTCAGTATTTGATGCTTACATGAAGCTGTCTGGATTCGAGATGGAGGAGACTATCAAGAGGGAAACATCTGGAGGTCTGAGAGATCTGCTTCTCGCCGTGGGTAAGAAAACTAGACAACTGCTTTATGTGGACCTATCCTGATATTATCTGCCCAGTTTTTTAAAAACGCTGCCTGTCCTTTCTGTTTTTCAGTGAAGTGTGCCAGGAGCGTCCCAGCCTATTTTGCTGAGACCCTGTACTACGGCATGAAGGTAAGAACATTCGTGCTGCTTTGGAGTGATGTGTGAATGTCTGTCCACAGATGTACCATTAATGGCTTAACCCAAACGTTTAAAAACATACAAGGAGCGATCAAAAGGGTCAGAGACTGTTCCTGTTGCGTGCGAATGAAGTGCAGCAGAGGAATGCGCATTGAGGGGCGAGTAGTGTTCCAAGTTACCTCACTTGATCAACATCAGCACCTGCGTTACACATGTTTTTGTGACTGCTGGTATTTGCGTATTTGCAATTTCACCATGGACTTGAACACAAAGTGCACAAAAAAGTAAACATTTTTGGGAAGAGGAAGAAGTCCCAGGGAGCCAAATCCAGTGAGTTGGGGTGGTTGGGAGCGACAGTTGTGTTGTCGTGGGTGAGAAACGTACGTGTTTTCAGTGCGCTGTGAGCAGGAAATGTTGTCATGCTGGAGAACCAAGATGCCATCACGCCACAGTTCAGCTCATCTGCCCTGAATGTTTTCCTTCAGACGGTTCAGAACATCACAGCAGAACTCGGGGTTGACAGTCCGACCCCGCGGGACGAATTCACGGCGCACAACTCAAAAAGTGTCAAAGAAAACCCGCCTGATTGCACTGCTGACCTGACACACTTTCTTTCTTATTGGACAGTGATGGTCTGCCTTACTTTTAAAAAGCTAGCACAGCTCATTGCTTCTTTAACGTCAAAGTTTGACACTCCCACTTGACACACTTAATGTGCACTCCCTCGTCAAGTTTCAGGTCCATGTTGTGCTAACTTGGAATACAGTCTTTGGACTTTTTGATTGCACCTTGAATCCATTGTTAAATTGGTTGTAATGATAATTAAGAGAAAAATGTTGCCGTTGCTCCTAGAAAAACTCCTTTTATATAAATCGATATCATACAGCACAGATGATGCTTAAAAATGTACAAATAAATACCTTTAATTAAAAGAAGTTAGACAATCAGCCAATAAACAAGTGGTTTGTTTTTCATAATGACCTGAATCCAGGTCCGGATGTCCTAAACATTTGCATAAAATACTTGTAAAAAAACTGTAAAAAAAAAAATGACATGATGTTTTGAGTCATATACTGTGTGTTTTTGTTTTTGTTTCAGGGTGCAGGCACTGACGATGACACTCTGATCAGGGTGATGGTGACTCGTAGCGAGGTGGACATGTTGGACATCAGAGCCGACTTCAGGAGATTGTTTGCCTGCTCTCTGCATTCAATGATTAAGGTACACACATGTTATTAATGACACTGCCAATACACACAAACACACTTAAACTGGTGGCCATCTTCTTTTTTTTTTTTTTTTTTTTCTTTCTTAAATCAGTCCTGTTTCTTGATTGCAGGGGGATACCGGTGGTGACTACCGTAAGGCCTTACTGTTGCTCTGTGGTGGAGATGATGCGTAACCATGGCAACAATCAATTATAAGAACCAAACCTGAAGTACTTCCTCTATAAGTGGCCCCTTTGGGCCGTCTTTTCTCTGAACAAGCTCACACAAGGTCTGTGTTCATGACAACAAAACTTGTTTGTAAGAGAGAGACGAGCCATCAGGCCTTTTAAACTATGATTCCAAATAATGTCTTTGAAAGGTAGCTAACATTTTCACCTTGTTATTGCAGCTTTTGGTCCACTAATATCGTCACTATAACGTTTGTTATATTCTTCATTTATAATGCAAAAATTAAAAAAAAAAAATGCAATTGTTTTGTTTATACTTTGTATGGGAGAACCAATATATGCAATAATAAATGTTTCAATTGATGCAGTTCAATGGTGAATATTTATTTTTACATCTCTTCACTAACCCTGTCCTCCAGCCAGCAGACTCCCCTCTGTACCACATACACTGGTGTCCTGTGGCCACAAGAGGGAGACAGAGCTGTTTTAGTAGAAAAGAGACACTGCTGAGCTCTAAACCTCCTGAGGTGGGCAATCACAGGGTACTCAGATTACTCTTCTGTTCCACGGCATGACTTTTAACTGTAAGAGAGTATTGTTTACATTATATGAAGATACTTTTTACCAAAGTAAAAAAAAAAGTCTGAATATTTTTTTCTCTGTGGGTGAATGCATTAGACATTTAATGTGGGCTTTAAAAGAGCATTACCCCAAATTACAATAAAAATAACTAATATGGGAAAACCTTTTTTGTTATCAAGGTGAATTGATAACAGAAACTTTTATACTGCTGATGAGGCCTCATAAAAAGGTTACAACTCACTGTCATGCTCTCTGCATTCATTGTACTGAAGGTATGAATGTGCTTCCTGTATCCTTTTCTCTTTACTTTCATAAACTTTAAATTAACACTTGTAGAGTAACTTAAAGTAACTGTTACCAGTTGAACGAACTCAAAAGGATTTTTTTTTTTTGTGTCAGTGCTTCAGTGTGTGTGTGTGTGTGTGTGTGTATTGGGTTAAATGAGAGGTCATCTCACGTCTTGTTACAGTACTCTCTGTTATTCTTTTTCACGGAAGCGGTAGCCGTTGATTGTTGCCAGAGAAACAGGCAGCCAATAATAAGGTCTGAACAGCAGGGTGTGGGGGTCAGACCATCTCGAGCCACAGGAAGAACAATACCTCGGACTCCTCCCACCTCGCTGCCTTGAGTGTTTTTGGGTGTGTGTGTGTCTGTTGGTGGGCATGTGTTCAGTCAGCTTTGTAGGTCAGATCCTGGGTACTTAGTGGAGCGTTGAGTTGTGTTTTCATGTTTTTTTAGTCCCTCTGACATGCTCCTCCTCTGCTTCACCACACTGGCAGTGGCTCTGCGAACTACCAGCAGTTCACGTTCAAGTTAACTCTGATCAGACGTCTGTTTTCCAGCAAAGGTTGCACACTGGTGAATGCGGACAGTGAAAGAAGCAAAGTATTGAATGGCAAATGGCTTTAAAAGATCTGCGCACAAATCAAACTTTATGCTGCATAAGTGTGTCTGTGAGGGAAGATGCCTCAAGTGTTACCCAAAATTGTCTTCTTGCATGTAGCACCTGATCAAAGAGCTGATTTCAGGTAGTTAAAAAGACAAATTATAATTCAAAATACTCGTTGCATAACTTCATACATTTTTCAAGCAAAAAGTATCACATTTCTCTGCAGCTCCAACTTCACAAATGTGGGAATTTGCTTTCTTTATTTGTCTTATAGAATAGTAAACTCAATTTCTTTGGAAAAACAACTGGAAGCCGCAGCCCTACATTCATGACATTGTGTAAACGTCTCTGTATGAGCTCCTATAAACAGCCTCTGAAGTATCTTTGGTCAGAAAGACAGGATTTAGAGTTAACTTATAGATGGGTGAAAAATGAATGAAAAAAACCCCAATAAAAAGAGCCGACAAACAACAAATTCCCTTCCATACAGCTGTGCGTGTGTGTGAGATGTATAATCTGTATAAATTGATGATAATTAGGCCTACTTGGCCTCAATTTTAAATCATGATGACAAAAGAAAAGAGAAACATGGGTGCACATGGAGAATGGTGCAAACTTCCAGGCAAAAGATATTGATTAAAAAGTTGTTCTTGTGTTTGATACTTTTATTGTTGTGACTGTGGATCGTGTCAGAATTAGACATGTTGAACATGTACACCATGGACACAAGCCTCAAGCTTTTTCCTGGAAACTAACACTTTGCAGGGATGACAGAAAACCATCCAAAAGTAATTAACCAAATATGATTGAAAGAATTAAGAATTACTCTTTTTTTTTTTAATGAGACTTCATCAACCCTAATATGCAGCCACCCTGTTTTATTACATTCTGTTTAACACAGTTAAACAAGGAGAATCCAAACATACAGCCCTTAAGCGGGAAGTCAAAGTAAAAGTGAGCTTTCCTTCGAACTGCAGGTTAACCAACAAACAAAAACAAAAACCAGGAACAATCTAAAGTGCGCCACAGGAAAACAAGAGCAGCTGGAAAGCTATAAAGTCACAGGGAAGAACACAGAAAGTCTGGTAAGGAGGAGAGGCAGAGCTAAATACGCAGAGCGCTGATGGATAATGAGACACAGGTGAGCACAAGAGCTGGCAGGAAAACTAACACGAGGGCAGGAAGTAAAATAGACAGACATAGAAGGGATTTCAAAGTAAAACAGGAAACACAACAAACAACAAACCACGACAGATAAGATAAGGAATCTAACTGGCTGAACATCTTGTGACGAACAGTTGAAATACACATTTGACAACTTAACAAGCCAAAAAGTTTGGATGTTCACTTTTTTAGAGCACCTGGTCAAAACCATTTGAAACATGCAGTAGCTGATCTACAGTCCTAACTCTTACTAACACAGCGTCCTTTTGGGAAATGAAACCACAACATCCAAACATCAGATTGTCACTTTTTCTTGCCTTTCTTCATCGTAGCAAATCCATCAAAGCCTTCTCAATGTAGAGACTGTTATAGTTTTTCTCCTGCTGTGTTCCAGCTCTAACAAAAACTTGTGGCTTTGTCATCAAAGTTTTAAACTATAAATACCTAAAACAGGAATATCAGCATTACAAAGAGGACCTGAACAAACCATTAGGCTTAGAAACGAGTTTGCTCCTGTTTCATTCATCAGTAAGACACTTGTGCATTCATGGTTTCATGGATTCAAAGGTCGGTGCATTCACAGGTGTTTGTTAAACACTATATCTGCCACAGTAAAAGAGGGAAACAAGACCAGGCATGCAGCTATTATAAGGACTACGAGGAGGAAAAGGACACACATACCTATATATCACTCAGTTAAGTTGATGATTATTGACAATAATGAGTTTCTCTTGGGGGCGTCTTCACCTGATTAAGACTTTACAGGGTTTAAAGACAGTTTGAGAGTATTTGTTTTGACAGGCTGCTGGTGAGTAGTATGTAGAGGCTTCACACATCATGGACAACTGATGTGATTAAAGGGGCACTCCACCAATTTTACATGTCAAAGTCGATTCACAAGTCGTGGAGAAAAACACCTAGAAAAACAGTTTTCTGTCTGGCCTGATGGATCTGAAAGGAGCTTCCACACGTGTGAGCAAAATGAAAGAGACATCATTCGATCTAGAGAGACTACTTTTTTTTTTTAACAGAAAGTGTACAGGTGCCTTTTAGCAAGGGCCCAAACTTTAAGTATTGATCGCTGGATATTTTTTTCATGTTGAGCCATCTCTATAAATGGTTGAGAAAGTTTACAAAATAATGCCAACTAAAATATATCACAGTCTCACACTTAAGTAGTTTTAATCTGCACACATCCGCATATGTATCAGACAAAAAACAGAAATCAGAATCTACTCATGATAACATGTTGACTGCAGTCAGTTTAACTTGAGGATCATTGTTGTTCATCTGTAGAAATGTTTGAGACTCTCTTGTGTGCTGACATTTGATTTTATAGCAAATAACAATATTACGTTTTTTTCTTTGATATTCAATATTGATTGACAAAAGCAGATAATAAACTGCTGACATGGGCTCCACGCTTCCATTAAGTTGCTGTAACACCAACGATTTCAAGACACTCCAAATGAAAGAGGTCACTGAGTCCTATAAAGAGCAAAATCTGGAGATTGTAATTGGTGGTTTAAAATCCTTAATTTTGTGTGTGTGTGTGTGTGTGCATGTGTTTGTGTGTTTGTGTATCAGTGTGTGTTCCGGTGAGTATGAATGTGTGTGTGATGTTCGTGGTCATTTTATACAGTACAAAGGTGGCACTGCCGACAAGAAAATCCCACTGAAAACACCTGCAAACGAAAGAGGCAGGAAATTACACGCACACACACACACACACACACACACACACACACGCACACACACACACACACATACACATAAACACACTACAATCATGAGTAAATATGTCACTCATCCCACCATCCAGTATCTGTTTATACACGTTAAATATCGTTTATGAGGCCTGGTGACCTTTGAGTGTGTGAAACAAACTGTTGCTTTGTGGATGGGATGTCACTCCATCGCCACACCCAGCACACTCAGTAACAATACCTACAATTTAATTTGCCCAATTATCTGTTTGTAGTTTCATCAAACAAACAGTATCATTTTCTCTCCCCGGCACAACCACAAACACAGATGAACATGGTCTTTTTTGTTTAATTGCACTTATTTTAAATTTAAGACAATTTCAAAAGTAAATCTATGAATCATTTTTTTCTTCTAATCCATTAAACATACATGGTGTAAAAAGTGTCCTCTCTTCGTCTCCACTGATCCTTGGGTCCATCATCCTGCTGGTGGATCTTCTTTTGATCTGTAGGAGCCAAGAGATGAATAAAATAAACTCACATAAGTAAAGAGGTGGGGAACAGTCTGCGATCAGTACACCATAATTGTTTGGATGATATCCTCGTTTCCTTCGTCACCCTTGACCTCTGACCTCTAACTACTTCCTTCCTGCCTGTGCGATGGTGCCGGAGTGTGTACTTGAGCTGTGGAGAAGGAGTTGGGAAAACCGTTTATCTCCAAAACATCCCCTTTGTACCATCAAAGAGAGTAGTCTTCCATTAAAAGGTGGAAATCCCTCTTCAGTTGTCTTTTTAAGTTTGTACACATCATCTGAGGGGACAGCGAGAGGGCAAGAGGTCATGAGCAGACAGGAAAGCACAAAACTGCACATCTGTGGTTGCACTTGCTCAGGGATTACACATTAAGCACACACACACTGCTCACAGACATGTGCTGGATCGAAGCAGTCTTCACTCCCTTCATGAGCTCCTGCCTGTGCAGCTTCCTGCTGTCACTGAGAAAGTAATTAGAGACTGCAGCAGGAATCTGCAGGAACAAGCCTTATATTTGGATGCTATATACAATCGCCCCACTTGTGTGTCTGAGAAAGAGTTTATTTTATGAGTGTGTGCTGCTTTAACCTGAAGGCATGATGTGGGGAAAACAGTGGTCTAATTCACAGCATGGTTTAATCTGCCAAAAACAAGTTTATTCATAGGTCTCTATAGAATAAAGCTGACATTTCAGTGGGAACGTTTAAAGGGAGGAAGTTTGTTTGGACTCAGCAGCCAGACAAAACAGATGTGTGTGCATTTGTGTGTTTTGCACATTAAAAGGAGGCAGGAAGTCCTCTAGTAACAAACAGATTTCTATTGAAAACAGGTTATTTTTTTGTTTTTGCTGTATATATTCTCAAATAGACATATTTCTCATCGTGTGGAAGTCACATTATATATTGTCCAAGGCAACACACAACATTGTATAAATAGAACATATTTATTTGTGGTGCATAAATACAGTGGTGTTTATACGTTATTAGTGGTTAACTGATGACCAGAGGTAGAATAAAATATACCGCTCAACATAATAATCAGTTCTGTGTAATGAACAACAGTGGAGGAAATATTCAGATCATAAAGTAAAAATAGAAGTGTTGTCATTCTGAAGTACTCTTTTACAAGTAATAGCATTTCAACATTTTCTATTAACAGTTTAGGTATTATGGTTAGATTCAAGAATCTCTGAAACTGCTTCAGCACCGGATGGCGCCTTCCTAGATGCGGGAGGCTGGTTTTCCATGTTTGTATCTGGTGATTACTTTTGAAACTGAAGAAGCTGCAGAGTACGAGACTGTTCGGACTGAGAGCAGAACTCACATAAGCTGATACAGTTCAAAGTTGTCCAGATCACATTGCATCTTTCACTCTGTCTGCATGTGTTTGTGTGTTGTTGTGTATTATAATTCCATCAAGCCTTTTTTATTTACTCATATGTCTGTAAATTCAATAGTCAAAACAAAATATTCAAAGTACAATGTATACTCAAGTTAATGATTTTGCAACAATTTATACTGCAATATTTAAAAGTATTAAAAGTAATAGCTAGTAAGAGCGGATCTAATTTTGAACAATTAAAATGTATCATATTACAAATCTTTGATAGCATGTTTTGGGATTAATATTAAGGAATAACATTCATCTGAACAGTTGCCGGATACATGTTGTGGAGGAAAATGTACATTATTTCCTACTGAAGAATACATAACTGACTCTCAAGTAAAAGTATCTCAAAAACTTACAACAAAGTCTTCTTAGTTTCCTCTGCTGCCCAAAAATTACCACATTTAAAGGAAATTTAACGGTTCGGGTTTGTGACTCAGCAAGCCTGTACATAATTAGATCAGATTTGCTGAGTCACATTCAGACAACCTCCTGATAAATAAGCACACCTGAGTTATGCACAACCTGTATTACTGCTGCATGTTAGAAGAAAAAAAAAATCACTCACTGTGGAGAATATGTGATTATTATTGATTAAAAATTCAATATCTTGCTTTGACCTTTACTGTGTCACAAACACAAACTGTCTCATAATGTCCATCTCCTCCGGTGATCTGCACCTAGCAATCCTCGCTTTGCATCATGGACAGGAAAAAAGAGCACACACTGGCCCATGAGCTGCTGCAATACTCCTCAGCTGTTCCCCGGTGGTTCGCGCGCTTTGTGCAGGCGGTCGGCCCGGTGACGGTGGGGCGAGGGCGGGGTGGCAGCGGCGGGGGACTGTCCAGTTCTCCGGACTGAGCGGACCCTACGGACGTAGAGATGTCCAGCTTGAAGTGCGCATCTCGGGGTGCGCGCTTACACATACCAGCCTTCACAAGCGCGCCATCGTCCCTGCACACTTTGCCGTGCAGCCTTTTGAACGCGCGTGCCACCTGTTTCCAGAAGCCCTTGGGGTCGGACAGGTAGCCCGGACATCTCTGAGGCTTGCCGTTGTAATCACAAATCAGGTCGGTGTCGCCGCCTTTGATTCGCGCTTCCGGGTCCTCGCATTTGACCCGAAGCTTGACCGTGTCCCCGGCGTCTTTCGCGCCCCATGTGCACTTCATCTTGTCCCTGGTGGAGAACTTCCCGGACGCAGCACCCTTGTTGCCGCCCCTCTGCGCTCTGCCGGGCAGCTTGCCCGCTGCTCCCGCAACGGAGGAGACAGAGACCTGCTGACCGAGGAAGGCCATCAGCAACCAGAGAGCGAAAGTCCTCAGCGGCAACATGTCGCTTTTTAGCAGAAAAGTTTTTTTACAAATTATCTGAAAGAACAGAAGTTTCAGAGTTTAGAGCGTGATCATCAAGACAGCTAGACTACAATATTCAAAAATTGTTATTGCTCATGTATTCTTTAAAAATGACTTCAAGAAAAATAAAATGTCATTAATTATTATTTAAAAGTAAATGTAGTTTTTTTCCCCCCCAAGAGGCAGACGTTTTTAGGCCAACATGGTAACGCCATTACGCACAAAAACGTGCAGTCAGAATAGCTATCAAATCAGGGAATGCTATGAAAAGTCATACTACATTATTGCGTCAGGCTACTACACATGCAGTGAATACAAGAAAGTCACATGTACTGAGTCTAACTTACCAAAAATAAGAAGCGTTGCCGTGCGTAAAACTGCTTCTTGTGCCTCTCCGGTCTGGCACATGGCTTTCATACGTGATGCTGCGACACGCCCACCATACCCGCCCATCAACACGCACCCCCACACTATACATAAGTACTTCCAAGTAAATCCATTGAGAAAAAAAATCTTGGCATCAGTTACTGATGGGAATGCGTTCTGTTCTGGCTTGACCTGACATGTCCAAAAACAGAATCCCCGCCTTAAACAGCGATTTAAACTGAAGATCAAAGAGACTGAAAACTCCAACTGATGGTGGATCTGCGTGTCTGTACAGAAGCAGGGTTTATTCTAACGAACTTTAACGAGACTGATTATTACGTATGACCCTGACCTCACCAACGACTGCTAGTTTTCCACCAATCCTCTGCTGCTTTCAGCCATCAGGAGATCCTGTCTCAGACCAGCCCAACTCTTACAGGCTTCACTTGACAGTGCATAATGAGGAAAATAATTTTGAGAACAACACATTCTGCTAATACAAGATTAGGTGTGAACAGTGCAAATTAGACATGAGTCAGATTGAAGATGTACATTCTTGGAAAATGAAAGT
Organism: Embiotoca jacksoni; assembly: GCF_022577435.1. NCBI lineage: Eukaryota > Metazoa > Chordata > Actinopteri > Embiotocidae > Embiotoca > Embiotoca jacksoni. Next base: position 15,518,118 of record NW_027185392.1, read on the forward strand.
GCTTAAAAATTCAAAGAAAGAAAGTGAAATACAACATTTGCAGTTTGCAGTTTCTTTGATTTTAATGTGTATACTTTTTTTTATAATTAATTGCAAAACCTATTATTTATCTCTCTTTTTTTGCTGTGTGTAGATCTAACTGTATAGATTGTTTTCCATTATGACATGAGTTTACCAGCATTAATATCAAATTGCAGTTAATGTTTCAGCAGATTATGTGTCCATTGTTTTGTCTTCAGTCCCTGTCAAGTGTATTACACATTATGAGTATCGTGTTACACACATTTCTGTGCACTAATATTGCTATAAAAACATGTCAAATTTGTAGAAATTCCCTGAAGGCGTTCTTGAGATATCACGCTCACGTGAATTGGACAGATGGACACACTGAAAACATAAGGCCTACAGCCACGGCCAACAGCTAATGTTGAACATGGAGCAGAAGGTCCTCATTTTATTGGGCTCTGGGTGTTTTTTCAAAATAAACCATTGTGTGAGCTTGCTCCTTATTGAACAAGGACTGACTTCCAAAATGTTTATGATGCCACAAACTGTGTTCACAGATTCAAATTAGTTTCAAGGTGAGCTAAGAGGAACTTTTCCTCCCTCAGCAGATGAATGTAAAAGCCTCCAGTGTCAAACTCTGCATGTTGATTATTCTGAAGATAAGAAAATCAGAAAATAACACAGTGAGAGGAGATATTTGACTTTCTGAGGCACTAAAATATATCCGTGCAGTTATTTATGTCATTTATTTTTCCCGTGCTTTGCAATAAAAACTCAAAAATAAAGTGTGAATTGCTCGCTGCTCGCTTGCTCGTCACATACTAGGATGTTGTTACTATGCCAACTTAAATTGTATCTTCCTTCAGCAGAAATCAGAACATATTGTCAATAGTTTTGGTCAAACCAGTGAGTTTTCTTTGAAAAGCACCAACAAGATGCATTCAGAGCTCATTTCAGGAGTCTGCTGAAGTCCAACACCACCAAACCACAGAACAAAATGCTGAACAGAAGTACTGAATGTTAAAGAAGTTGAAATGAAATTATATGTATATGTATTATGGTTTATTTAGTATTTTTAGTGCCCTGATGTTGACCCACATATCACTTACAACCCGACGTTGACTCCACGCCCTGTTTCCACCTTTCATTCCCATAAGATGCAGCTGCAGCAGGTTGGAACAAAAACATCCTGAGAACAAAGAAGGAGCTGTAAAATGATCGTATGGGCACCTGTCCATTATTCTCACAACTTTACAGAACTTTATAGATGTGAGTCACTGTGGTTGATGATTCAGTGAACAGTACAGGGAAAGCTGTAAGTGTTTTGTGCAGAAATTAATTTGTTACACAGTCACATTGTGGGGACCTGCCTCCCTTCTGGGGTCCAGTAACTCCCCATAATGTAAGTCCTTAAATTTAGAGGGGAGGCCTTGGTTTTTTGTTGGGGAAAAGTTTGAGTCAATCTCCAGGAAATTAATGTTAGACCGTGCTTTGAAGTGATCAACACACAACTTGGTAAAGACTTGGTTTTAAGTTTAAAGTTACAATTAAATGTGTGTTTATGTTAGGAGACTAGCGATTGTTTTATGTCATAGATTGTTCTCATAAATATAGAAAGACACATCAAGACACTTTTAAATGCCAACAGGGCCTAACTCCATTTCCCTCTCTCCTCAGCTGCACCATCTTGTGTTCATCAGAGGTAAAGCACCTTGAATACATGCTGTCCGGTAATTAAGTGCATTTACTCCAGTATTGTTCTCGAAACGGAGAAAGTACCTACCCTGAAGTAGGAGATTGAAAAGTACTTCAATACCAAGTTATAGAAATTTAAGCTCCCCCCGTGCGGATTCATAAAAACAAAGGGTACTCCCTCCCACAGTTCTGTGAAATAGTTCAAACACTTTTTGGTCAAAAAATGCCTATTGTAGCCAACTTTTGGGATTTTACATAGAGTAAAATTAGAGTAAAATTCAACACATGGTTAAACCAGTGATTTCAAATCTTTTTGCCTGGTGGTCCTACAACATAAGCAGTGTGCCTTCCCATTCAGATGCCTACGAGATGTTTCACCAAAGAAACATTTCACCTCCAAATTTCTCCGATGACTTTATTTAATTAACTGTTCATGGTGCAAATAGTTTCACAATAAAAGGTAAACTTTAGAGAAATTAACTTTGTCTTTCCTTGTTTTCTGCTCTGTCTCATCACTCTATCTCACAGCCTCTCAGACTTATACTTTCACCCTCTGGAGGAAGTCAGACCCCGTAGACAGCTAAACAGTTTACTTAATGGTAGATAAAGTTGTTAAAATTTGCTCCAACACTACAAGCTGAAATGGTGAATTATTATATTTCATCAGTACTGTACTTTTAGGAATTAAGACGGAGTATATTCAAACAGTTTAATTTTTTGTTTTTGTTTGAGTTATGTCACGGCTGTGTGATCAGATACTCTGTTTATAGTTTACTCAGGTAGGTGTATATACATTATCTTACCTTTATAATACCACATAAAACGTACCTCGTACTATTTTAATGGTTAGAGTGCATTAGACAGACTGCTGTAACATTTCTTCTCTGTGAGCACATGTATAAACCTCTGTCAATCACGTCACTAATCAATGTCTGTATGTTTTTATACCAATTACAGCTTCTCAAGCAGTGAAGTAAGCGGCCTACTTATTTTGCACCATTTAGTTTAGTTCAGATATCACTTCTGTTAAATGATTTTAAAATGATAATTTCAGCTACTCTTACTGCCTTTTATATTATATGTCATTATAATGTAGATCGAATGTTGTTAAAATAAATCTTTTCCCACATTTTGACAGGATCGTACATATATTCTGCTGTGGTTTGTTTCACCTCTTCATTGACAGTTAATTACTTTTTATATTTAGGAACATTTAAAAAAAATAAAAAAAATAAATAAAGCTCTGTGGGTTTGAACAATGCTTGGTTATGACTAAAAACTGCTTGTTAAAGTGTGAAAAAACATCCAAGGGGTAAAAGTGATTTACTACTTAGTCTTCCCATCCCCTGTGGGTGTGCGTGTGTGTGTTAACAACACCGGTGCTGCAGCCACATTCATTTCCACTCACCGGCGGCCTCCAGAGACCTCCTCTGTTACTGCACGCAGCACCTCTTAAGACTCAATTCATCAGCTCATACAAAGGAGTGTTTAGCTCTCCTCAGACACCCTCCGTGACTGAGCTGTATTCTCTTTACTCCGACTGTGTCTGCACGGTAACAACTTCCTCAGCCAGGCGGTCGACATGTTGTTACAGCTGGCGATGAAAAGAAACAAGGACTCCTTTGACTGCACGAGTGTGAAAAGTTGCTGCTCGTTGCAGCTCAGCAGAAGAAACAAAGCGACACAGAAGAGGAGGGATCACCACTCTGACTTTATTCTCTTCACATTTTCCTTCTTTGGAATTCACATTGTTGAAACATTTACGTGTCATTTTACATCATATACAAACAGAAACACATGCCTGCCATATTTCCCTTTTGCCTTGCCGTTCGTTTTTTTTACAGATTTAAAACAAATGACATGCACGCCACATGACACCAGGCATCCGCTAACCGTACACAGATGTAGGTCGAGTGTTTAGGATGCTGCAGTGCAGTCAGTCTGACCTCACAAAGCGACGAAATGACTCCAGAGGCTCCCACACAGATTCTGCAAAGGGTTGATAGCTGGTGATTCCAACCTGACACAACAACACAAAGGCACTCAAAAGCATATCGTACATACCTTTATTCAAAATTTTCTAAAACATTTAGAGGTGAAGGTTTGTTGCTCCATTGTAATCCTAACTTTATCAGCATACGTCTCCTAACCTTTCTCTTTACTTTCTCTCTTCCTTTCCCTTTCCTAATTTTTCTGTCACCCACCTGCGTCTGCAGCGTCTTCTCAGTTTTGGAACCAGCCGATGAAATAGGTGCAGATGCCGTGGAAGCTCTTCCAGCAGTACTCGCTGGCCATGCGGGAGGCTTTGGAGTCAGGCTGCTCTGTGGGACGAGTGGTGGTCTTCGCAGGCTTGGGGGTGGCTTTCTTGTTTACGGGGCCCTTGCCAGGCTGGGGCTTAATGGGCTGAGGCTGGGGCTTCACAGGCTTAGGAGTAGTGATGGGCTTGGTCTGGGCTGGCACCGCAGGTTTACGTGGCTCCTGGACGGGTTTGGAGGGCTTGGGGGTGGTGGTCTTGGGCCAGGACGCCAAGAAGGTCATCTGAGCCTCTTCGGAGTACTTCTTGCACATCTGCGGGCGGTAGATTTTGGCTCCCTGGCAGGCGTGGTTCAGCTTCCTCAGCTCCCACATTATCTGGGTGAAAAAGTGGCGAGGGTTGAGGTTGTAGGCGCGGCACAGGTTGGGTTTGCCCTGGAAGTCGCAGTAGTAGGAGCGTCCCGGGGTCTGGCTGGAACCTTTGCAGGAGACACGCAGGCGAGTATAGTCCCCGGCTCCGGACACCACCATGGTACAAGAGTCTTTGGTCTTGGTGCTGAACCTGATGGGCTCGTCCCAGATGCTGCGTTGCTGCTGCTGTTGCTGCTGCTGTTGCTGCTGCTTGTTGTCGTTGATGCTGTTGTTGGTTTGAGCGTTGGACACACAAACAGTTGCTGCCAAGAGCAGCAGCAACATTCTCATCCTGACTCTCATGGTGGCGTTAGGTGTGGGAGTGATGGGTGTGTCTGTGTCCGCACCGAACTTTAAGGTGTGCAAGGGCAGAAAGCATACAAGTGCGACTTTATAAGGCTGATGCTCACAAAGAAGGTATTATTCAGGTAAACTGAAAGACTCAGACTCCTCCTCCAGTTTTAACCCCTCCTTCACACCACAGACACACACAGTGACCGCAGGGCCTCGTGTGGTGCCCTCAAAGCTCAAACAGTGATGGGCGAGATAGCTGGAAGGAGGGGGAGAACATAAACTGAGGGAGGAAGAGGGGGGAGGGGGAGCTGTCTCGGGATAGAGTAAGAAGGAGGTACACATATGAGGCCAAATGTTGCAGGACATTATATAATTTCACATAGGAGGTTCATTGACTATTGATGAGGAGAGGAGTGAGGGTCCCGTGCTACATTGCAGCCTGAAGTTATTTGCTCAAAAGTTGAAAGTCGATCTGTGACCCTGTAAAAAAAGAAAAATCTCACCGTGTTCTTGATAAGATGCAAAGTTTGATTTTGTAAAGGCTTCTTTTACAGTGTTGGTGAAGGTCACCGAGTTTCTGAACTATTCTAGCCTCAATGTTGGAGAAATTAGACTTTATTACACTCTAAACTGGTGCGACAGATTGGTGCACTTATTAAAAACACGTCAGTCGTGGGCTTGAAGATTTGACCCAGTAAAAGTCCTCAGGCTGAAAATGTTCAACAACAGTTTGTTTTGTGTGCATTATATAAGCTTTTAAAAAAAAGATTTGATTCTTTCTTGTCATAAAGCAGATTATTTAGTTGCAAGTTAGGAAATATGTTGAACAGTTTTGTCATATAGATGAGTCGTGTTGTCAAAGTTAGGGGGACTGCAGGCCTCACATCCTGGGGCCCCAAGACTCTGTGACCCATGAGGAGAGCAGGGTCCTCAGACGTGAGGTCTGCAGCCTCTTCTGGAGTCTTCAAAGGTTGTCTGGTTTCAAAACGGATGCTTAATACCGCTGTTACTTACATGGGATTAGTTTATGGTGGCTAATGTCAACAAATGAGAGCTATACTTGTGTACTGGTTTATAACTGACAATGCAACTTACTCGATTTGATTGTTGTCATCATCACACAACTGTCTCATGTATCTCAGGTTCAGTATGTAGACCTCGGGTTCATTTTGTAACAATTGGAGCAGCTTTAACCAATCGGTATGTGCTGAAACCGGCTGAAACTCTACCACCGCTGCAACTGCATTTACAAAAAAAAAAAAAGCTCGACTTCAACGTTAACATTGCACTTAACTACGGATACTGATCGCTAAGTGCTCCACCCGGCCAGCAGCTATTGGCCAGAAGGTCACATTTATTACCACCTCTAGTGGCACAAAGGAGTGACAAAGTCAGCTGCAGGAGGAGGTCAGGCGTGTTGTTAATTTCTTCTGAAGACAAAAGTTGGTAATAGTTAGTACTCAGATAATTCTGTTGTAAAACGTGCGTCACAGAGACGTGCATCCGTGCAGCTTGTAAATGTCTCAACTTGAGTAAAAAAAAAAAAAAATCTGGCTTTTTGATTCCTCTTCAGAATTGTAGAGACAAGAGGTACAAGTTGTAAGAGATTTTAGTAAAAATGACAGAAAGAACATGAGTTCCTGCTGAGATCAGTAAGAGTCGGACCATCTAATGCTAGCAAGAACACGAGTTGTTGTTGAAGACTGTATATAAAAGCTCGGCCAGCTCGCCCAAACGGGTCACTACCGGCTCCAAACTGCTCTGGACTTGCAACAACTTGGCACACATGGTGCAACGGTCAAATTGACGTGTACGGTGCTCGGTGAAAATTTGCTTCGAAGCTTCAAAGCTCCCAAATAAAATAAACTGATCTGGACTAGTTATTAGCCAAGAACACCATACGCCTCATTAAACCACAACTTCAGTTTATACACTTTGTTTTTGTTTCTTTGTATGGATTAAACAAACAAGACAGAGCACATTGACTGGGGTGCTACAGGTGCTTTACTTTTACTTCACGAGCTAGGACCCCGCCTCGGCCGGGGGCGAACCTTCATTGATTGGGGGAGATTAAGCCGGGGTGAGAGTTTGGCGGTTTGGGGGAAGGCTTAGTCGAGGATCCGCTGCAGCTCCCGGGCCTGGCAGATCCCCAAAAGAAGCCATCCTAAGAAAGCAAGGCTGCCTGCCCTTAGCGCAGGTCGTCGAAGCTGTGGCGGGTGTAAAGTTGGTAGGCTTGGGAAGACCAGCGGCCCATGACCTTGATGAGGTGGTCTGGGACTCCTCTGCTTGACTCGGTGGCGGCTGCCCCTACGCGGAAGGAGTGGCCGGAGAAGGAGTCGGGATTAATCCCCGAGGTGGTTAGAACTGTTCTGAAGTGTAAAAAGAACCAGGATCGATTGGCAACTTGGCCTGTTTCAGTGATGAACAGCGGTTCAGGGGAAGACGTTTGCTGCGTTTTCCTGAGCTGCAGATAGTGTATGAGGGGTTCGTAGGGGCTCAGATATGAATTTAGTTTAAAGTAAAATAAGGGAACTGGGTTGCTGACCTGGTTTGTTTTGCTCCGTTTGAGCGAATAGCCTAAGCAATCTTCGGAGATGGGATAGAGGTCTGATACGCAAGGGTGGAGACTAGAGTTAAACTTGGCTGAAGAAGAAGCGAATTCTGAGCATCGCAAGAAACCGAAGGAAGCGAGTAGAAACATGGATTCCAGAGTGCGCGCCAGGTGGGCGGAAAAGTGGTTAGAACGAAGGGTGGCGATGCAGCGAGAAAAAAGATCGGTGGTTAGCGGGAGACGGCGAGGAGTCGGTGGAGGTGTTTGGCGCTGAAGGCCTTTAATAAGTAAAAACGACTGGGAGAGCGTTGCAGGGGGAGCCAGTGAGTAACTTTGCAAAGAAGTTGACACCGCTAAGGTAAACCTTAATGGTGGGTATCTCGATGTGGAGAATTGAGTGGACATGGGAGATGAAGCTGCATACGGAGGCCACGTCGAAGGAAGGGAACGGAAGGTTAAACGTGGCGTGGAAGGAGCGGAAAGAGTTCCAGGCCGTCCGGTAAGTAGAAAGAGTGCTGGGGGCCAAGCTGCTGACGATGGCTTGTTGGGAAAAAGCGATGAGTTCTGCGATGGTTCGTTTCAAACAGGGAATGTCGTGTCTGAAAATGGCGGGACGGGTTGGATTCTCCTCCTTCGCTGGGGAGCCGGAGTCGTCGGAGACTCGTTCCCGAGCGCCGGCTCTGGGGCGAGCGGAGGAAGAGAGAGGGGACTTACGTTGCCGTTGACTACGTCTGGGGGTGGTGGCAGGTTTCCCTCTGTCACCGGTGAGTGAGTTATTGGAGGACGGCCGTGGACCGGAACCTTCGTACAGAAGGATTGAACGGAGAGAGGGATTCTGGTGGATGCAGCCGGTCGGCTCGTTGGAGATCGGCGGTTTGGCTCCGCTGTGCTGTCTGGGTGTTCCCGGTGGCGGCGTCTCGTGGTTAACCCTGGTTTTTTTTGGAGAGGGCAGCAGATCGAGGGCTTCCCTCGGGTGCGTGGGTGGCCTGTGTGAAGGCAAAACAGTCGTCGTCGTCGTCAGACGGGCTGAGGAACAGCAGATCCATGTTTGGTCCAAGGTAAGATCGTTTTTGTTTTTTCCTTCTGCGTGGCGTCTGGTTCCGGATGCAGAAAACGCGAACAGGCCGAGGTTTAGAGTGGGTGGGTATTTATAGGAGTGTGGTCGGAAGTGGGGGAGTGGTTGAGGCGTGGTCCTGCTCCTGAAATTCAGCTAAAACTTAGACTCCAGTCCCAAAGCTAACTGCTTCATGGCGAGCTTGAAATTGAATCGACATACATTAAAGTGATGCTGATTTTTTTTGACAAGAAGCAAATAAGCATTTTCCCCAAAATGTCAGAATATACCTGTGGTGGCGGGGTGTGGTTAGCTCAGCTGCAGGGGGGATAGAGGGTGGGGGGGGAGGGGTGGAGTGGTTCAGGGAACGGTGCCGGGAAAATATTTCAGTTTTTCTTTTTTAATAAATTTGCACAAATTTCTACATTTCTGTTTTTTTCTGTCAAGATGGGGTGCTGAGTGTACATTAATGAGAAATAAAATGAACTTTTTTGATTTTAGCAAATGGCTGCAATGAAACAAAGAGTGAAAAATTTAAAGGGGTCTGAATACTTTCCGTACCCACTGTATATTCTAATGGGATAATGAATGCAGCCAAGTCACATAAATCAACAAAACGATGGTAAAGTTGGTTGGTAAGAAACAAAATACAGTCAAAATATATGAATCATAGAGTGAAATCAAAGAGGCCTCAACGTTTAACTCGAATACCAATAAAAATCTGTGTAAATCTGGTCGTTCCCTTGGTTATGGTGGTCCTGAGTTCAAAACCAGGACTGACTGAGCCTCTGAAGCTGAATGGAAAAACAGACATGGCCTTTTAAGAGACTGAAATATTCCATTTGAACCGGTGGGTTTGGACACACCCGAAGTAGAGACTATAAAGAGACTGCAGCCATGTACAAATGCACGCATGCCCTCAGTACATTCAGTGACTTCTGATAGGGTGCAACAGCATCGCGCCACCTCAACCCCCAAAAGCCAAAAGCCCCCCTCCCTCTCCCTCCCCCCGTCCCGCTTTATTTTGATTTTTTTTTTTTTTTCCCCTCCCGGCAAACCTGTCAACCTCCATCGGCCGCGTGCATGTATTCAGCTCTGCATATGCTACATGGCTGTTCTCCGCGTTTGAAGGTCTTCTGTGTGTTTTGGCAGACGACCTGTGTTGCTTTGGGATCGTGGATGTCTCGCTCATTTGAGCATTTGCTTCACGTGCATCATCAAACACCTCTTTCATTTTATAAACTTTCAAAGAGCATAAAAGCAAAAATTGAAAAGCACAGAAAATTGTTTCTGCTCTAGTGAGTGTAATTCAGAGGAAAGTAATTCATTTCTTTTCCTGGAAATTCTGATCATGGGTTCGAGCAATCTCCACAGTATTTTCAGGAGTTTGCAAGTTTGCGAAAATTCCCATGATTTTTCTGCAAAAGAAGGCACTGCTGCTCATTTCCAGTCAGCGATGTTCTTCATGATCTCTTCTCATCATCAAAACAAACCCCCTGCTGACTGACCGGAAGAAACGGTGGAGAGGAAATAGGAAATGTAGTTTTATCGTGGGAATGAGTAATATATTAAATTAGTTTTATACACACTTCCAATTATCATAGGAAGTGATTACATATTACTCTGAGGTTGGAGGCCTTGTTTAAAATGAGTAAAAAAAAAATTAAAAAAAATTCTCTACATTTGTCAATTTCCCACAATTTAACCACAAAAGCATTTTTTGATCGCAACAATCACAAGAAAATTGCGCAAACTGATAGAGGGGGGCTGATTTATGAATGTTTGTGGAAAAGAATAACAAAGCCGACACTCGTAGGACTGAAATTTTTTTTATTCACAGATTTGTGCCCTTGACACAAACTCCAACTTTTTTCACGAGTTCCTCAGACCTCCGAGACCATAGAGACCTTTCGGACTTTTATTTCTGAAATCTTTGAAAACACGAGCAACTAAGCCTTCACTAACGATCTGGTGAGACACAATATTTTGTGTGTTGGCTGTCTTAAAACCTTGTTGGGGAAACACGCGTGTAGCTTGTGTGTGTGTGTGTGTGTGTGTGTGTGTGTTGAATAGCCTACAACACTTGGCATCATGCCGTAGCAGGAACCAAGACAACCTTTGGAATATTCACGTCTCAATGTGAATACTGAGTCAAACTGAGCTGCCAAATTACTCATTATTTAAAGGAATAATTCAACATTTTGGGAAATACCCCTTTTTCGTTTCAGATGACGGATAGCTCTCTCATGTCTGTATGCAAAGTATAAATACCCTGGAGACAGTTAGCTTACCTCAGCAAAAAGATAACAAAATGTGCCCAAAGCCTGTAAATTCACAACCTATACCTTGTTTGTTTGTTTGATCCGTACAAAAACAAATTCTTAAAAACCCTAAAATGACATTTTTAGCCACGCTAACGTCTTCGCTCCATGAGGACAACGTCAGCTGTTGCAGACCAATATCTCATGGATTGTCATAACATTTTGGAAAGACATTGATGAGGGTGAATCTTATTGACTCTGGTCAGTGAAAACCTGATGCCATCATCGAGTCGCAGTTTGAATTTTTTTTCCCCTTGTTTGGTTTATGGTACTATACACCCTGTTAAGTGCTAATCCGCAAATGTTAATAATCTGGTCGCTCCGGGAAAACATGAGCATGTTAACATGCTGACATTAGCATTCACAGGAGCTGAAAGTACAGTGAGTCCGAATGTCCACTCTTAGTTTTTGCTCGACTTTGTTTTCGCGCTTATGCTGAGCTAAGCTGACCAGCTGATGGTATTTAATGTACAGGCTCGACAGTGGTATCTTCTCATCTAATTGTCGGCGAGACCTTTTATTCGTGCATTTTCTGAAACGTCAAACCATTCCTTGAAAATCATTGGAACCTGTTGAACCAAGATAATGCAAGCTACGTTACAAACATTCACTGAGAAAGAAACTATTACTACCAAAAAAAACCAACCTACTTGCATGTTATAAAACAAAGATTAACAAAAGTATATAAAACTTTCAAAAGTTTTGAACGTGTAACAAATGTACACTTGTGTCACCTTGTTGAAACTGATGTACTGTAAGTACACATTTATTGTCTACAGGTAAAACTGACTACGCCGGGAGAATTTCATGACCTTTTATAGTGTACAGCATGAAACACCTGAGGAACTGCAGTGATTGGTTTATAGTTGGCTGGCATCGGAGATCCTTGTCAAATGGAAGGAGTACTGAGGGTGGGACGCCGTCACCACACAGTTCCTGACTGTTGTCGTTCTTCCCTTTTGTCCTTCGAAGTGGTGCGAGGTCTGAACGGTAAAGCTGGAAACTCCAGTGACTCTGATGGAGAGAGAAGCCGTGTCAGACACAAACTGCAATTTGTCAAACTGACAGTTCATTACAGAGGGAGCGTGAAGTAAACAGGTGATCACGTACCACAAAGTCATCAGTTCCAGTTTTCCTGTCCACTGTGGAGAAAAAAAAAGAAAACAAAATCAACTCTGGGTTAATAAGTTGTATTGCCAGTGTGTTAGTTTGAGTCAAGTGAAAATGAAAAGTCCAGAAGAAGTGTGAGATGTTTTTGCCTTCGTGACAGATGGTAAGAATTTGTCTGGAAAGTGTAAACTTAACCAACTGCCACGTGTAAATAACGGACGTAAGTAATGGACAAGGCGTGCTGTGGTGGATGGTTCGAAAATATTATATCATACCATGACATTACCTCGCCATAACATTTAAACAACCAAGCCCAAATTGTGGAAACAAGTTTGAAGGCATAGCTGTGCAAATATCAACAATATCAGCCGAAATAAGCATCAGCTACGGACTGAGAGATCAACAATTTACTACAAGGTAGAAAATAGTATCACCAAACAGATTTAGTACTTCTGCTTTGGAGCCTTCGTTTTTCTACAGCATAATTTAATAATGTGTAGAAAATTGCTTTTTAATCTGCTGTAGTATTTCACAACTGTCTAGCTTGTTGAATGAATGGTTTTCTCTAAACTTCTCAAATTGTTTAATCTGAATAACTGAACATCCAAAGAGATCTAACTGTCCAGCATTTTAGGACGAGAAAAACTACGTCAATTAGAAAAGCAGAACGTGATATTTCTCCCCCTCCTGTCCAATAATTCATCTCGTGACCCCCTCAGGTTAAAATCAGGGATCATTGTCCAACACAGCCTCATATGTTTTGTACTGCACACGCAGCAGCTCGTCAGGCACACGAGGAAACACGCTTCTCTCTCATTGGTCGGCGTCTTCTGAGTGGCAAACAAATCCAAGGATGGTTCGTGAAAGCTGGTCCGATCTACACACAAGTTTGGAGGCCTGACGCGTGGCGGTGTCAGAAGACTGTGAGGATTTACTTCTGTCATAGGTCACTTTGTTTTGGTGAGTATCAAAATAGATAAGAGTGATGGATGAAAGGTGAAGAAGAAAATAAGAAATGCTGGTGAGAAAGAGAAGATTGACGAAGAAACATCTGTCACAGTCTCCGGGTGAAGTCAGACTGATGACGATTTGATGCTCGGAGGCTCTTCAGATGTTTCTAGTTGTTTGTTAGATGACCGTTAGTGGATGTTTGTCGCTGAACATCAATACCTCGTCAACAGGGGGCAGCGTTCCCGTGGGTCACCAGACGGAGTAGCTCGGGGGAGCAGAGGCCCGGGGGAACCGAGTCAGAGTGTCAGAATAAGGTGAACTAAACACACACACACACACACACACACACACACACACACACACACACACACACACACACACACACACACACACACACGTACACACACGTACACACACATACACACATATGGGAAATTCTTTATTTATTTTACATTTGTGGAAACATCTCGTGCCAAACTTTGATCTGTCTGCAGAGTCTAAATCATACAGACAAAAAAAACCAAAAACCTCCACCAATTAACACTGCAGCGTGCAAGCAAGCAGATTGAGGTGGGCACGGCTCGTACCTGACCGCGGCGAGGTTTCCATGGATACCACACATGTGTTCACCATGATTACCTGTATGAGCCATACTGCAACACAAGAGCGAGGGAGGACAGATGAGAAAGAGAATGGCGGGACTCCTTTGAGAGTCACAAGGATGGCGAGATCCACGGAGGGCGCCGCTCACGACGGAAAGACGAGAGGACAGCGAGGAGTGACGGGAAAGTCCATGCGAAGGGAGAAGAGACCGTGCTCGATGAAAAAAAAGTCAGAAAGGTGTGACGCGGTCCAAAGGGGAAGAATCCCGTACCAAAACAAACAAAACAAAAAAAAGAGAGAGTGGGTACGTGGAAGAAGGCAACAAGGTGCATGAATCGCAGACAAACATCAAAGTGCAACAAGCCATGGGTAAGAGCAGCTGCAGACACACAAGGAGGAGATGTGAGGAGGATCAGTGTCCACGGAAAGGAGTGATGACGGAGAGAAGGAAAGAAACGGATTCATTAATTCTGTTTTCATCGACACCAGAAAAGATTCCCAAAAATGAAGAGCAAAACTAACGACATGTCTGCCGTACGCGTGCATGTACGAAATGTGTGTGTGTGTGTGTGTGTGTGTGCGTGTGCGTGTGGACTCACTCTTCAAAGACGTCCTCCGTGTCCATCCTTCTGTAAAATTTGGCCAATTTGACAGAGAAGAGGATGCTGGGGAGCAGAAGGATGCAGCAGCCCCCCAAACCAAACCAGAACGTGTTCTGGAAGGAAAAACACAAATTCATATTAATTTCTCACATTTGACTGAAAGTCAACATTTGATTCATTCCTGTTGCTTCCAATCAAACACTTAAACTCCCAACAAAAGCTCTGTTTTTTTTGGGCGAAAATAATTTCTCCACCAATTAGACAATGCGTTATAAAGTCTTAATTTTGTCATTTATTTATAAAATACTTAATGTTCGTCTCAGCTTTTCAAATACAGTAGAAGAAGTTCCCCCATCCTTTATTTATGTGACAGAAGGAATAACACAGTGTAGTACTTATAATATTGATGCATTAGTCTGTAACCGGCTGTTTAATGTTGGCTGGAGGTGGAAGAGCTATTTTCTACAACTCTACATAATATCGCAGAATTTAAACTCATCGATGAACTGACCGCCTCAGTACATAAGTACAATATTTACCTCAGAAATATACTGAAGTACAGTTTAAAGTAGTATAAGTGAAATGGTAATTGTAAAATACTAAAATGCGATCAGTGCAGTATTTGAGTTTATGTAGATTAAGTTTCCATCACTGCTCTAATGAGGGCGTTCCTACTGTTTCGCTTGGTCGTCAATAAATATCTTTTGCTTTGGCCACAAGAAACGAGCAACGTAAAGACGTCTCCTTTGAATCTGTAGATCCTGGAGAGTCTTTTATTACTGTCAGACGTTTTAGAGAATAAAATGACAAAAACAAATAATGGGCAGATTAATTGATTGTGAAAATAGTTCGTTATTAGTTGCAGCTTCGCAGATTTTTCCTGACACATTTCACCCAGAAATACACACACACACGGATGTACAAGAAAAGTGCACGTTACAGTGCACAAAGAGGACAAAACAAGTAATTACAAACACGTGTGCACACATACAGACATGTGCACATGTAGAGTAGCTGCAGGCAGTGGTGCAGCATTGATATATAAAATCTCTGTTTATATTGCTAACAGTCTGTGGCTTGTTTGAGTTCACATTAAGCTGACACATTACACATAATATATAGCTGATATGTAAATATAAAACTTTACAACTCCGCAGGGCCCCGGAGAGAAAACACTGAAGAATCTATGTGCGTGTAACTCCCCTCCAAACAAACTCCATCCCATCTGAGCGTGTGTGCACATGTGGCCGACTGACTCCCGTCGTCATCGCTTCCCAAAACCCAGAGCGCTGCCCCAAACCCTCAAAGAGGTGTTTATATTTTCACTTAACGTCCAGAGACATGAATGGTACCTGTGCTGCGCACACAGCTGGGAAATGAATCAGTGCGCAAACACACACCACACACACACACCACACATGTAATCACAGGAATGTCTTACCAATGAGTCGACTATGAAGCTGCAGGCTACGATCTCCGTGCTGTCCACAATGTTGCTGATGGGTTTACACTGGGCCACCTCTGTAATTAGCTGTAGTGGAAATACACACACACACACACACACACACAAATATATGCACATTGTATGTAAGAACGAGGTTAAATGTTAAAACCTGAACTTGCTGAGCATTTGTGAACATTTCCTGATCTCTCCTCATTACTGGCTTCAAGTTAAATCAACTGTTAAAACATCTGCTCCCAATCACGAAATTTGTAAAGCTCCGTTGATCTACTAAACCTGGAACAATGTGTTTAACTGTATTGAGCTCAATCACCACATCATTAGAGTGGGCAGAGGAACTCCACAGTAAACTACACTCTTCCTGTTCTGACACCGTCTCTACTGACCTTCAAATTAAGAGAGAGACGTAAGGGGAGAATACTCACAGAGTTTTTGACCCATTGTGTGTACTGTTTGAAGTATCCCACCAAGCTCGCCACGTAGCCCTTTGTTTCCTGGAAGCCAACAGAGTGAAAACAGTTCGGAAATGTGTATCGTGCAGAATGACCAAGGTTGAAGCTTCAGGGTTTGGTAGTTTCTCCTCTGACTGACTAATCCCTCCAAGTTTTGGTTTCATTTATTTAGAGTAAAATGAAATGTAAACTTGTCATCATAATGCCACTCTGCATCAGTTAAATCTGTATGGCACTATAAAAACGTGTTTATAACGTGCTTACCGTATTAATATACTTTAGTAGGCCAACAAATTACTCGATAAAACATGACAAAGTAGATTTTATCTCTTGTTTAGTCTGAAGCAACCAATGAGGCCGGTAACTAAAGTTCTTCATCGCACATTAAGACTCATTAATTAACAGAAGTACAACTCTACATGCGTCGAGTTAAACCTTCACTGAAGGCATCTTGTGCTGAAAAAGGATCACAAACACCGTTAACTCTGGTGTCTTTTAAAAACTCCACATTATCCAGTCACATTTATATAAAGCTGACATAGCACTTTAGTCGTCACATAGTTTTGTACCTGCTTCACTACACGGGAGGCATTATGAGTGAGGAGGTACTCTGCTGCATCGATGGCACTCAGGATATTAGTGACCTTGACCTGAGAGGAAGAGACGAGTCGGTCAAGAAAACAGATGTGTTTCGTACACTGATAGTTATGATCTATTAAAAACACGTGTTCGCTCAGTGTGTTTTGCTCACCGGCAGGTCGTTGGACGTCCTCTGCAGCAGTTTGATGCTCTGGCTCAGAGAACTCTGTGTGAAGAAGACGAAAACACAAACGCTTAAGAAATCAAATCAAACCACGTCTGAATGTCTGAGTGCTCGTTTACGGATACGCCATCACGTCACGCCACCGCTGTCACAACATGAACCACGCCGCTACCAGAAAAAACACGCACAACAAATACTGTCACGTTGCCGTGCGTTGACAGTGGCTTACCCGCGCTTTGACATATTTCTGAGAACAGGAGGAAGAAGGAGGGACAGTGAGGGGATGAGCAAACAAACACACGCTTTTACAACTGTAAGTCTTTAACCTATAATCATGGAAGAAAGTTTATTTTTCATTTTTGTTGCAGCTACGAGCATTAGTGATCACGTGATGAGTGAGCCGAAGGAAGCCGCAATACAAAACGCCGGAGAATTGACTAAATAAAATAAACAAGGTGATTTGTATGATGTCATTGTTTAGCTCTAACCGCTGCACAGAATTGTTTGTGTTGTTTGTACTTTGTGGGCGAAAGGTGTGATGGGAGGTGGGACATAACCGGGACGCGTGTGTTTCTGCATGCAGTCTGTGGATGAAGCTGAGGTGTTTAATTGGTGTTTGTGTTGCGGGATAGATGATTACCATCGCTTGCTCCAAGGGCACCACCTGTTCTCTGTGAATGATTCTGATGCTGCTGGCGTGTCCTTTCAGTGCGTTCTCCAGAGCACCACGTGGCTGCAAACAAAAACAAACAGGTGAGGAGACATGACTTCTGTTGCAGTTGCACACTGTTTAAATTACTCCAGCAGCTTACAAGAGAAATTCGGAAAGAACGTTTAGTTACTTCCTTCCTTCCTTCCTTCCTGAAAAATACACATGTACACTAATCCCTCTGTGCCATGTATAGGTGGCACAGCTCCTATACCATCCATGTGCCATGAATGTGTGTGTGTCCGTGTGTTTTCAGGGTGAATGGGCAGCTTGTTCAGACCAACAGGTCCGATCAGTGAGCATGAAGTGAGCTTATTTCTCCAGAGAGGCTGTCTGACTATATATTTGGACTTGTTGTTTTTAGAAGTTTATATGACATTCCTGCAGTCTTCAGCACGTCTGTCAATATTATAGGAACTGTAATTTCATTGCAAAGATAAGAGAACTGCAGACTGATTAGGTTTGAGGAACGTTAAAGCGAAGTGTTGTCAGAGATGAGCTCTCCGTTACAGGTGACATCAAAAACCCACATTACTTATAATCAAATCAAAGTGGACATTTATGTCCACAGTCAAATTATATTACTGTTGTCATCCGTCTCTGCAGTCATATTAATGGTAATGATGGGACTCACCAGCTGGTCGGCCTGAACTTCAAGGTCCGAGGAGAACGACAGCAGATCCACCTGAGTGATTCCCTTATTTATCTACAACAAGACATTCACAAATGAAGGACGGATATATCAGTTAAGATTAGGGTTTTTATTTGGGGTTTATCCTTCATATAGTGCAGCTTTGCGAGTGTTTTCTGCAATATCCAAAATGATTTCTCTTTTTTTTTATCACGCACGCCAACAAAAATGGGAGCTTTAGTGTTTCGTATCCTTTTAAAACCTATCAACAGAATTAACAGATGAATACAAGTCAGCTGTTACTTATCTGAAAGTCATTTGTCATATTTTATTCATGTTTAATTTATCACAGTCATCTTAGCACCAAGGAGTGACAATCACATGCAAAGACACACACATTGACCGTGGGCGATTTCTGGAAGCTTGTCCTGGCCTTAAAAAAACACCCCCATCAATCCTGCATATTTGTGGACCCAGATGGAACGAATGTCATCACGTAGATTACCTCAGCAAGATAAGACTCATAGTCGATGTGTCCGATTCCAGAGCTGGCGAAGTTGAGGAGGTTGTCTCTGCCGGCCTGCTCCAGCAGCGTGATGTCCTTTATGTCCACCTGCACGCTTTCAAACACTCTGGCCAGATCCTTGCTGTACTGTTGTTAAACACAGATACGAAGGTTGTAATTGATCGCGCTCCATCGCTGCATCGGGAACAGTGACACTCAGCGAAGTGACACTTACCACAGTTCTGTTGAGGAAGGAGTTAATGTTGAACATGGTCTCCAGCTGCAGAGCGTGATACAGGCCGTTGTTCTCATAGCACTCCCTATGAGACAAACATAATATGATCACACTGAACCTCCATCGTGCTCTGCACTAGAAGAGTTCATTGTTTACTTACAAAAATAATTGAACTACTAAAAACCATGAAAATCAGCTTAAAATCATTAAAACAATTTGATTTTTTTTTTTTAAATTTTAATTGCACTCAAATATAAAACTGCAAATGAAAATCTGGTTTAACTGATTAACTCCTTTTAAAACATCCAGAACAAGTAGATCTATGTCGACCATGTGTGTTGGCATGTTACCTATACATGCTGCCCAGAGTCAAGTCAATATTTGGATTTTGAAACAGCATCCCAGGAAGGAAGTTCTTCTTGTCCGGATGGACCAGGAAAGGTGTGTCTATGATCTATGCACATGCAAACACAAACACAAACACACACACACACACACACACACACACACACACACACACACACACACACACACACACACACACAGTACATTCCTCAGCACAGAGCAGCAGTGTTGTCTATTATGCAATAATATGCTGCTTCAATAAAACTCTCCAAGATCAACTGGGCAGAGAGGAGAGTGAAAATAGGACAACTCAGGAAGGAGGACAGTTTGTGTTCAGTACCTTGAATAGCTGTCGGTTCGCCAGAGGTTCACAAATCAGCTTCTCCACGTTGCCGCCGACAACAAACAGGGTGGAAACGATGGCCATCAGCACCCAGGCGAAGATAAAGGAGAAGCCCACCCCACTGAGAGAGCGAGAGACGGAGAGATTGGAGACATGAGCGCACAGAAACATCAGTTATTTTCCATCTCCTACAACAACCTGCATCATTGTTGCATCATTGTTGTCTCTTTGTTTGGAGTTTTCCCATCAGTCTCATTAACCTGCCATCAGGTTTCCATTTTAAGTTAAGTGCTGGTTGATACCTGCATAATGAATAATCCAGCTGATACAGAAGGTAAGAAAAAAAAGGACATCTTTGGACTTGAGGATGTATTTAACTTTAGAAACTTTATTCATTTAGATATTCCAATGAATTGACTATATTGTGTCCTCTGCATCACAGGTGATACTGATTTTAAAGCTGGGTGTCGGCTTTATACCGTGCTACAACACCCTGAATGATGTCATTTCTTTATCTTGTGTGCGCAAGATGAAATGCACCTCTCAGGACGTGAGAGCTGTCTGTACAGTTCAAAAGGTTTAAAAAAACAACTTAAATGGATTCATATCAGAAAGTTACCAGTTTGACAACAGAGTTTCAACACACTTGATTAAACAATTTTTTTTAGATACCTATAATTATTTGCTAAATGTCTTTGTTACTAATTTCATTAAGGATCTCAGGTTTAAAGCCTTAGATCAGGGGTGTCAAACATACGGCCCGCGGGCCGGATCCGGCCCGCCAGGGGGTCCAGCTCGGCCCGCCGGATGACTTTGCGAAGTGTGAAAATTACAGAAAGACATAAATTGCATTTCTATGACAATATGGAGGTTTATGAGTACAAACATTTTGTAATTTTTTTTTTAATCGATCCAGTAATTGCTTCAAAAACAGCGTAAATGCGACGTCTGCTCCGGAGGCAGCAGCACTCGCTGCTAGGGAATCTGCAGAGGAGAGCCCAGGCAGATAAACAGTGGGCTGATGTCTGAGTTTTTGGTCTTTATGTTTCTAGTTTATTGTAGAAAGACCTTAAAGTAGGGTTTATCATCCAAAAACCTTCACCAATGATTTAAACATAGAGAAATATTGTCGTTATGTATGCGTTATTATGCTATGATTTTACTGGTCTGGCCCACTTGAGATCAAAGTGGGCAGTATGTGGCCCCTTGACTAAACTGAATTTGACACCCCTGCCTTAGATAAATGCAATTAATCTTAAGATTCTTTTCACTGTTTTTAAGAATTAAACTTCTATTTAGTTTTGTGCAACTTATCTGTCGCTGTGAATTTGACCAACCTCTACTCAGTGAAATTCACTAACTCGTCTTTTGTTGGATGTGAATTGACCACGTTCTCACAGCGGATGGCAAACTATTAAAGCACAGATGTAACTTGTAACATTGGCTCTACTCCATTCAGGTGTGACGTCACTACGAGCGAGTCAGCGTGTTCAGTAGCTTGAAAAACGGTGGCTTGAACTTTAGAAGTTAAATGGATTGCAGCCACTGTAAAAGTTACATTTAGGCATCGGGTGAAATTATCCACCCTGAGAAAAGTCGGCCACCCCTTCTGGGTTAGATTGTTGTCATGTCAACCTACGCCATCAGCAGGTTTCCTCCGGTGTTTGATAGACAGCCGCGGGTTGTGGGCGTGGCTTGCTTGTCGTATCCACAGGTGCCACACAGCAGACCGAGGATGTTGAAGGCCAGGACCAGGACGACGACACAGAGCACCGCCACACAGCCGACCCACCTGCAGCACAGACACAAAGTACAAATGTTTTCACCTGCCAGAACAGCAACTCGTATCTATTTCCTGGGAGTTCAGCCTAATTATTAACCACAACACAGACATGATTTGCGACCACGTCAGAAATGACACAACTCGCTGATCAGAACGGCCTCACTCAAAGATGGAGCGAAAAGCCCCAATTATTACCCGAACGTTAAAGTGTTAATAGAGCAACAACCTTGTTCTTAAATTCAATGTTAACCTTGTGGAGATTATGATTTTAATCCAAGATAGAGAGAGACACACACACACACCTGTAGAAATCCATCTGGTCCATCCGTGGGTAAAAGGACTCAATGACTTTCTGTCTTTCATTGAGGAAAATGGTGAAATTGGCCAGAGAGGGCTCCACTGGGAACATCTTGGAGAAGCCGATGATCTCCATGCCAACCTTATCCAGCATGCCTTTTACTCCTTCACACACATAAACAGAATTACAAGATAATAGAGACAAATGACAAATGAATGCACGCTTTACATTAACTGGAGGTTTGAGTGAGACAAAGGACGCAGGAGGGGGGCGGGGGTCTGACAGACAACAAAAAGGGGTCAAATGGGACTTACGAGGCAGAGCTGTGGTTTCATCATCCACGCATGCAAAGGTGAGAGGAAGAACGTGAGAGGAAGAACGTGAAAAATTATACAGTCAAGACTTTTTCTAATCTTATTTGCAAAGCAGAGTAGAAAGTTGATAAAACTACACACACACAAACACAAACACACACACACACACACACATTTGTGTACCTGAAATAATGTTTTTAGTTTGGTCTTTAACCATTTTCGGTGTGTCATTGAAGGAAGTGTAACCCTGTAGGTGAGAGGAAAGAAAGAAAGAAAAGAGCAGGACAAAGACTGTGGGTTAAACAGGAAGTTATACGATGAAGAAGAGGATGACCATGAGCTGGAGACAAACATTAACCTTCTGCAAAATGTTTGTGAGATCTGTTTTCAGGACGGTGTCGACGTTGGCCATGGCCTGGTTAACATCTTGGAGCTGAGGGACAGAAAGAAAAAAAGATGGAAGGAAAGTAAACACACACGTAAACACGCTCACAATTGAAAGCCTTGTTCTTATTCATTTCCAGATGCTGGCTGAAAGACAGTGAGAAGTTTCTTGTTACCTTGGAGAAGTCAGCGCTGGTGACCAGCTGCGACAGCGCAGAGCGGATGATGTTGCAGGCGGGGGACACGGCTCCGTTGGTGCAGGCGGGGTCGGACAGTGTGTTGGACAGAGAGGCCCGTTCTGCCGACACGCTGGCCTGAAGCTTCCCCATCCCGTCCTGAAGCACTTCCAGTGAGGAGTTGACGTTCTCCAGGGCCTCTTTGGTCTCCCTCATCGCTGCGAACAACAGAGGGAGGATGAATCAAAAGACTTAACAGTGTGTGTGTGTGTGTGTGTTTTACAGAACTGTCAGTATTTCAACGACACTGATTGCACTGAACACAGACTCACAATCCACAAAGGAAAACCACAACAAAAGACAGCATCCAAGATAACACAGTGGTTATCAGGAGCAGCATCTGTTTCTAACACATCCACAAACACAATGGTCACTGGCATTGCACCACTGAGTCCAGATCAGCTCTAATTACCTTTGATGGCACTCTCAACTTTTGCTTGAGATAAAAAAGAAACATGAGGGAATCACAGAGAAAAAGAAAGTCAAAAATAGTGAGGACTTTCCCTTTAAAAGACACATCAGAATTCTGTTGTAATAAACTCACAAGAGAGGGAGCTGCATGTAGAGGACAATCATCAGTGATAAATCACAGATCTCATGATTAGATCAGATATGTTGCAAAATGCTACAAAGTGCCTGAAAATGTTCCTTTTAATGTAAAATGATTTGGTCTTTGAAATAGATCAGTTAAGTTTTGTTTGACCTGTTTGGAGTTCACCTGAGAATAAACAGCATTTTATTTTGTAACCAAAATGAATTATTTAACAGGATTTGGTGACAGAAACAAAAGATGGTGTTTCAGCTTATAGACCTCCGTATTGCTTTATGAGGCTGTGTCTCAGCTGCGTCAGGTCAACTGCAGGTAATATTGAAGGCTAATACAGAGATTGTGTTACCTCCTGCCATTCGCAGGGCTATGTCCAGAGTGGGAACCACCTCTTTCTCCAGCTTGCTGTGGATCCTACCGCCCAGCAAAGGACCAATGTCTGTCAGGGAACACATCCGGCGGTATGATGAAAAACGGCAGTTATGCAAATGTAAAAGGACATTAAACAAATAGTGTGTGTAAACAGACTTACTGTCAAGGTCTGACAGGACTTTGTTCTTTGCTATGGTGTACTGGGCTGTCAGGTATTCAATTTGCTGCAGCAGGAGACACACAGTAACATTAGACACTGGCTATGTATGAATTATGTGTGTTTTAAATGGTGTGTGTGTGTGTGTGTGTGTGTGTGTGTGTGTGTGTGTGTGTGTGTGTGTGTGCGTACGGGCATACCGCAGGTGTGTTGTTAGCAAATGTCTTCAGGTCTCTCATGTTGGTATTAATGAGCCGTCGAGTGTTCTTGATCTGTGCGCTAACGTTATGATTGGCTGCCTGGGTGACGAGTACTCCCAAACTGAAACACACATACAGTCAGGATCAGAAAAGACAGAAGACGTAGTGACTGACGTTAACCAGCAGAGGGCAGCATGGCGACATAAGACGCTGTTTGGCTTTCAAATGTCGCTCACTGAAGATTCACCTGTGTCTAAAAACAGAGATGCCCTGTACAATTCATTTCAAACTTTACTCCAGAGTTGGGGTCCAGATAAAAAAAAACAAGACAAAATATATTACTAATACACAAATAATGATGTGATATAATGTAAGATGAGTAAAGGATAAAAGAATAGTTGCTTTAGTAATTCACTGTCTTTCACTGAAAAGGCTTCAGCCTTTTAGCTTTTTGGCTGAATATTATTTCTGCACTTGGAAAAAAAACTACAACAAGAACCATACTGTTGACTTTTAAGCCATTAAATTTACCCAACAGATTCCCTGAAGTCTTTCACTTTATAAACAAACACTTTACTTAATGCTGCACTTTATGGTTCTTCAACTACACAGGCTGAGGTAGGAAGAAAAAAAGTCAAGAAGGGACTAACAAAGAAAAACAGAGAGAGAGAATCTGCTGGGTGAGAATATAAAATATATCACAATGACAAAACCTGATCAGGTTATATCACCTCATCTGTCATCAATCATGTGTGTGTCTGTGATGTGAAAGGACTCATTCAGACAGAGAGGCCTCTCAGTCGGCCAAGTGATATCAGTAACAGCCAACTCTCCTGCACAGTGTAGATCATGTGTCGGCGCACCTGTCTCCTCTGCAGGTACGCAGAAACCTCGGTGACACAATTGAAGGAGGATTTTGAGCCACTGATTTTACACATTAAGGTCCGTTTACAGGTTGCGGAAAGCATATGATAAAAAGAGGTGTAAAACCTTTTGTGCCTCCAACAGTTATAATAAAATGACATTATGTTTTGATCTGATATAATAGAACTTTTTTTTTTTATCAACAATTTAACATTGTAGTGAGCTTTTCAGTCAATTTAACATGTGGATTGTTTTTCATACAGATAGTACAGAGATGACAGGCCTCGGGTCGGCGCTCTAACCGGGATCGTAGTGGTTCATGCTTAACACATGAATCCTAAAGGGACAATCCCTGATAGTCAGTCTGAAAGTTTTTCCACTATTCACTATGTTCAAAAGTTTTCCAGATGTATAAGACCACAACAGGTACAAAGTCTCACACTCTTCAACAGCTCATCAAATTCATCGTGCGGGACTCAGAGAGCCTTGTGACACGAATAATGTCTTAATTCCGCTCATAACAAGTAAAAATGCTCCTCATAGGGAAGATAACCGATGTGATAAACATATAGATGGGAAAGAGGGGGATGATGATGACGACTCACATGATGAAGATGGAGGTGGCGATTAGCGAAGCGGTGAAGAAACCTCGGTGACAGTCTGCATTCTTCCTTTGCCTCTGATGCATCTCCCCTCCGCAGTTGTCGAAGCACCGACACATACAGAAACAAAATGCCAGGACGGGGGTGACCACCACGAACAAGATGCCGATGGTCGCACATATGAGGAATCCGGCCTCGTAGTGGAGCCACTGCAGGAGAAGAGCGTTCATCCAGTCATCAGTCCACTCTCACGCCTTCACATTGAGCGTTTTGCAGCATTCATTGTGTATTGTCAGTGAAATATCGGTCATGAGGAGTTTACCTGCAGCAACAGGACGACGTTTTCTGGCTGTAACACCAGACCGTGTGTGTGCAGAGAGTACACACAAACAAACACACACACACACAAACACACACACACACAAAGATGGAGGAGGAGAAAACCAGGGCACACAAAACACGGTCAGAGTGACAGCCAAGAGGTCAAGAAGAGGACAACATCAAGAAGACAATTCGCATTACATGGCAATACAGTATTTAGGTAATTTAATTAAATTTAATAAGCGTTAAATGTCCTCAAATTAAATTTGTAACACACACTTGCAAGAAAATGATCTGTCAAGAGTAGGCTCAATAGGTTTAAATATCAATAATATGTTAATTCATCAGTTCGGTGTTACAACAAAGCAGCGTCAACTTAAATCAACCATACCTTTCTCCACTCCTCTATTTTGATTCCCCCCATGTTTTGTTGAATGACCTTAACAATGAGATCTGAAAAGCAGAATATGCATCGAAATAGTTACGTACTTCCATATGCAAATGTTTAAATCTGCAGATAATATACTGAAAAATTGTAACAGTGATTTACAGGAAATTGGATCAAGACAACACTGAGTGGGAAAAATCCACTTATGTGTTCACGAGCAGACAACACAGATTATGTGGAATAATTTTTTTTCAATTTCCGTGGGTGGTGTTGAGGCTGTTTCCTCCCCTGACAGCTGTGTGTCTTGCGGGAGCTGTTTGAATTGTATAGTTTGCCAATGAAGACTTCAGTTCAGTCCAGCTGTCCGTGTCTGTATATAGGTCGGCCGACACTAAGCCTGCCTTCACAATGACTCACTCAGACTGTCATTCAGCAGGTAAACACACCACGCACACACACACACGCACACACACGCACACGCACACACACACACACACACACACACACACGCACACGCACACACGCACTTGTATGAACACTCGATTGCAGACACACAAACTCACACACACGACATGTATGTTTAATTATCAGCATTTACAGCAGGTAAGTGAACACACCACTTATGTGCCTCTTAAATCACAGATGAAATAAATAACACCTGCACGTGTACGGACATATTTATACATTCACACACACATATATATTTCATATAAACATTCAGCAATAGTTGCTTGAAGTTGCATAGACAGTTTACACATTTTCATTCCTGTGTTTGCTATTAATTTGTCATATCTTTCTCATCGAACCTAAAGGTGCATTCAAATGCGAGCATGAGCACCAACGGCAGTAAAAAAAAAAAAAAAAAAAACGTGACTGCGTTTCTTTTATTGTACTATTGTCCCCCCCCCCCCCCCCCCCGCTGATCGAGAAGGGGCTTCTGCACACGACAAGCAGACGGAGGCCACTTTAGCATCTAAAGGCCGTCACACCTGTCGCAGACGCTCACCGTTGCGCTTGCATCGCTTCAGAGGACGTTGCATTGACTTTCATTGATGTTCTGGATATATCAACTGCAACCGCTGCTGTTAACCAAGAATCTAATCTTGACCTCAAATCTACATCTGACCGTGTGAGCAGACACACTGTAACGTCCAAACAGAGAGAGTGGTGCAAGTGCACGCACACATGCGCACACGTCGAGTGTCTGCTCGGCCCTCCGCCTGCACACCAGCTCTCGAGACAGCGCACAGAGCTGAAGTGCGCACTCATTGGATTTATTTTTGTAACTTTCTATTTTCAGCTCCGTTTGTTCAGATAAATTCGACGATTTGAAGTATTATTACCAGCAACACTCTGCTTGCTAAAACAAGTGTTTATCGCCTTTTTCAATTCACACATTTTCTGTAGGAAAGCTTCATGGTTGTGCCTTTAAGTCCCTTGCTGAATTAGTTTACAATGATATGGGACAAAGAAAAGCAGAAAACGAGAGGGGAAAATCTAACTTTTTTTGGGGGCATTTTTGCTTCAAATTACGGGAACAGTTGATTGAGAGATGAACAGAAAAAAACTATTTCAAATATGATACCCTGTTAATTCAATACAGAGAAAAGCTACTTGATTGAAGCCTTTCTGCTGACTAAAAGGCAAAGGAACAGTGATTTAGTATATGTTATGGGTAATACTGTCAACAACGTCCTCCTGTGATGGTGGGAGGCGACCCCGTCTCTCTTCCTTGATCAATGTTCTGTCAGACGGTCACATCGGGTGAAGACGCCTATCTCTGCAAACCGTGCAGATGCAGCATATGAGCACATAGAAGTTGTCTCGATGCCACCTGTTGTTGCTCAGCTACTTAGTTAGCATTAGCCACTGAGAGCAGTTAAGCTTGGACAGCTTAGTTCAGTGACTCAGTATAAGAGGTAAATACTGCAAATGAAAGGAGGGGAGCGGATAAACAATCGGCAGAATTATACCTGAAAGGAAGAGCGGACCGTTGCACAACATGAACTTCAAGCGTCACACAGCGAGTGGCTGCAGAGACAAACCAGTGTTTTTTTGGGTTTTTTTATTCAGACATGCAGATTTTCTGCAAGAAAAATGTGACATTTTCTGTTGCAAAGAGAAACGATATGTTGGTGTCAGTGTACATTTTGTGTCGTGAAAATCAAACACTCCTGTTAATTAACTGTTGTGATATGCACACAAGTCTGAGCCTACAACCCTTTAACTGTCACGTGTAAATACAGACGAACACAATCCTCTATACTCTGACCTGCTCTGAGAGATTACTGAGAGGTGTGGACAAAGCTTTATGCAACCCAGCAACCATCTCTGCTGCTTTATACAGGAACGGCCCACCTACCTGACGTGACAAAAACAAATTGCTTTTGAAGAGATAATCGAATACATGAACCTATCGACATGCTAAATCACAGAATTAAAGACTATATTCGTTTATTTCTACTCACTCCCGGCGGGGAGGTGACGTCTCGTGCTCACAGCTTATATCTACCGGCAGTGAAGGATTTAGAGTATTCCAGAATATACTTTTACTGTGTTTTTATTCTATCGTTTCCACTTTGTATTGTCTTCATAATCCTGACTCTTAATACCTCTCTTTTTGATTATGGAAAGTCAGTGTTTGTTTTTTTTTATCATATTTACTGTATCCTGAATATGTGATTTTTTTTTTTTTTTTTTGTTGCTTTTATCTACGTGACGCAAACTTCAGTAAATCACCCCTCTGTACAAACTGTGCTTTACAAATATAATTGCATGTTTGTTATTCAACCAGAATTTGCATTTATTTTGGAACCGCAACAAAATCTGTTGAAAATGCAGCCGTGTATTCAAGCTCACTGTTAAAAGATGTGATTTTGGATCAGAAGGGCTTTTAAATTGGACATGAAGCTTCATTTAAAGTAATTCATGTTTGTTGGCCTAAATGCTTCAATGAATAGGAAGGAAGCGTGACAACAGCTTGATGGTTGTGATGACCAGAGTTTAAGCATCATGTTAGTCCGTGTTTGAGGAGCTAACAAAAGAAAAGCAAAAAGGAAATATTTACATGTTTTTAATGAATTAAAAGATGCTTTGAGGGAATTAGGAGACGACAACAAAGCTAATAGGGAAGAAAGCTGCTCAGCAAAGTCATCATGGAGCATCTTTACCTGCAAATTACTTTGATAGCTGTATCAGATAGAGATTTAATTATTATGTGAGATGTATCATGTGATCCTGACCGTCACTTTGGGAACAGCTGCTTTTAAGTTATCATGAGACAGTAAATGGAATTAGATGGGTTTTTTTTTTTTTAATATAAGTATAATATTGAATTGACAAATTAAAGTTGCAGCATATGTAAAAGTATTAGTCACTTATTTACTGCAATTTGTGGCAAAGCTGCAACACGGAGGCAACATTATGGGTTGAAGCTCAAAAGCTTAACATCCTTCTGGTTCACAGCACTTGTGATACTTTAAATTCTTCGAACTGTACAGTATGTTTTACGTACTGTCTGTTATACAATGGTATAAGTGGAGTATGTCATGGCGGCCCGGGGCTACATAAAGTTATACAGCCCGCTGTGAGCTGGAGCAAAACTACTAAGAGGATTATGTGCAATGTCTTTTTCTGTTTGGCACTAGACACTTATATTTCCACAAGGAGACAAAAGACTGGCAATCATTTTCATTACGAATTCATCAGTCTGTCATTTCTTTGATTAACCTATTCATCTATAAAATTTCAATACAAATGTGATACATGGTCTGCACATTAATAACAGCTTGTTGATGAGCAGTGGCACAAAAAACAGATATTTAATTTAGAATCACAAGAACACCAGTTTACACCAATTAACTACAACTGATTGAACAATTCAAATGTATTGAATAACAACATTGTCTTCCTTTAATTTTGTTTTGCCTGATTAATCCATTGATTAATTACTTTTTTTTTTTTGTGCCTCACTTGTCCCCTTTTTACAAACCTGCGTGAATACATTGAAAACCTCGGTTGAAAATGGTCCCATTTCATTGATGAAAATCATATCTGAATCTATAGCAGAAAATCAGCGTGCCTGCAGTTTAAGGTGCAATCATCCACATAAGTTTGTCTTAAATATCCTCATTGCTTAACTTATGTGGGTTTCTGTTGAGTGTATTTAATTAAAAATAAAGACATTTGCCTTCTGATAAACAAGATGTCCACAACTAATCACAGTAATTAAGGCAAACAAGACAAACACCAGAACTCTGACCCACTTTCACGACGTGTGTGTATGCTTGCCGTGCGCGTGTGTGTGTGCGTGTGTGTGTGCGTGTGTGTGTGTGTGTGACAATGCCATCTGTGGCAGTGGTAGCAGTGCAGTGTTAGCATTAGCCCTGCGGATGGTAATCCTCTAATCCACCCTGTGTATCAGAGGGATAAGACTCTGTCCTCTCACTGAGTGAAAGAGCCCAAAATGCCTCCCCGCTGAAAAAGCAGCCTTCACGCAGGTTTGTAAAAAGGGGATAAGCGAGGCACAAAGAAAAGTCAGAGTAGGTCGAGAAACAGTGATGTCGTATCCGGCGGCAACTTTCACGTCTTTGATTCTCTTTTGATTAAAACAGTTCCACTGGAAACTTTACAAATTACTCACTTCAATAGAACGAGAATTATGTTCGTATGCTTCTGCCAACCGGCAATGTTGCAGCTTACATCCAAGTCTGTCCAAATTCATATATTAGAGAAGACTTTAGAATCTATAAATAATATTGATAAATACACTTGATTAACACTGTTAAAACATCAGACAAAACACTCACTAAAAAAAGTGTTTTTGCAGAACATTATGATGTCACACTGAAGCTGACCTTTGCCCTTGTGGATATAATATGCAATCACATCATCATTTTATCCTATTAGATATTTGTATGAAATGTTGTGATTATTACTGCATGAATTCTTGCGATGTGGTCACAAATGTGTTACGTAAGGTCACAGTGACCTTTGACCACTAAACTCTAATCGGTTCATCACACATCAGTCCAAATGAATGTTTGCGTCAAATCTTGTATAACCTTAAATTTATATTTATTTCATCAGCAAATTGTGATCATAGATGCTGCATTGCTCCAGCTTAATGCTTGCTCATTAGCCTTTTGGTTTAGTTTAATATACGTTTTGCTTGCCATATATGCAAAAAAAAACAAAAAAAAGATGATGCAACATTTGTTTCAGGTAAATATCTTTTTCTGCTGTGTTCTAGTTTGCAACATGAGGCTCCGACAATGAATCACACTGTAAGAGAAAAAAAAAACAGCAGAAGAAAAAAACTATTAATTATTATTCGTGCTTCCGTGCAGACGACAGCTGGAGCTGGAGGCATTACGCTTTTGTGTTGGCCGTCTGTCCGATTTTTATGAACGTCGTAGCTCAAGAACACCTTCGCGCAAATGTTCACTCGGACTCAAAGATGAACTGAATAGATTTTGGTGGCCAAAGGTCAAAGGTCACCTTCGAGTTGTCCCATCCTATCTGTGTTCTGTCAGAAGCAGTTTCATTGGCTCTTCACACCGTATATTATATATGTCTAGACAGACATGGATGGAAACTGCAACTTTGACCGTGTGGTTGAGGCAAATAACCGTAAAGAGTCTACAGCGTGCTTCATACATCAAGTCCATGAGCACACAGGTGAAGTTTAGTTAAGGTGTACCATAACTGTTATTGGGTTTTTTAACTGGAATGAAAAATATATATATATATCCCCCTTCCCTCCGCCTCCCCTCCACATATCGATATTTTGTTTTGTAACAAACATTAGAAGCATTATTAAAGAAACTACTCTGTATGTTATAAATGTAACAGAGTTATTTACATAACTTTCATTTCAGCCAACGAGTGTCTTTTACCGAACAACACGGGAGCAAAATGGTTCTATTTTTGTAACATTACTGTATGTGTGTAGTCGTGGTTACGTAAGTGTGTTTGAACCATCGCACCAATCTTTATGTTACTTACCTCACTGTATGTACAGAACCTGTTTCCTTTGGTGGTTAATGCTATGTTGTTCTTTCAGATAGTTTTACTCATTATAAAGGACACTTTTTTTTGAGGCGGTTTTTAAACTGAACTAAAACAACACGCCATTAGTTTTCACTGTTTATCACTTCCTTCTAGCGGCATGAAAAACCAAACAGACCAATAAAAGTACGTCAAACAGCATCTTACAAATTGATACGGTCCTGAACACGTCTTTGAGCAACAATTCAATCAAGAAATGGTTTTAATGAAACATTCAAATGCTGCCAGTGTTGACATTTATCAGAAAGTATAATCGGGTTTTTTTCTCACCTAGTTAATAGTTTGAAGTTAATACATTCAAAATACTTTGATACTGTACATGGTAGAAGGTAAATTTGTAAACAGCACTGTTGACTTATAATGTTAAAAATACCCCCAAAAAGTTGTAGAGATGACAAAATGTGAGTTTCAAAGTAAAATAATCTTGTTTTATGTTATTAGTAAGGTTAAATAAAAAGTTGGTTTTCTATTTAAATATTGATTTAACTCTTTGAAGGTTGTGGAGTAACTACTAGAAATTGTCTTAGAACACCAATTGTAAATTTAAGTATACAAACTGATAGCTTCCAAGAGTTTTGCTGGACTCCGTTGCTGCCATATGTAAATAATGTGTATATTACATATTTTATATATATATGTGTATGGCATGCCTGATTTGCACGCGGCTGCTGCGTCTGTACTCCTTCTATAAATTGTAAATCTAAGCCATATCAGCAACATGATCCGATTAACCTGCCCAGTGCCTCAGGTGGTCATAAACAGTGTGACAACTGATTTGATGTGTGTGAGCAACATGTATGATTCAACACGTGACGGGGGAGTGGCTGATGTGACAACAGACGGCTTCTACCTGTGAGTGTGAGTGACAGTGAATCGTACATGGCAGGCCCCACTGCCGGAGCAGCATATGGCCCAGTGGATTAAGGTATTACGCAGTGATGCAGGTGACTGAGAAAGCCTCCTCTAATCGCTGATCTGCTAATTGATTACCGAGCCAATAGCCCGAACTGTGGGCACCAAAATGGCAGCAACTTAAAACCTCCAATCCTATTGTGTCATCCTCCAACGTGACCAGTCACAGTTAAACAAACAAACAAACAGACACTTTTAAAACGTTGTAGCTTCATATAGCCATCACTGCGTCGCTTGACGACACCAGCGGGGACCAGAGCACCATTCACTGTGTATATATTGATCCACCGACAGACCTGATCGCCTGTTAATCACCTCGCGTAAACCCACCGAAGATCACTTATGATTTATGACAGCTACTGATCCCAATAATCTGCTGATAACATTGGTTAACGCTCAACAAGTACACGCCATCACCGCGTGCCGCCCGTCCACACCGCGTCTCTGTTGACATACTTTTAAATTTACACGGTAAAAGTATGGCACAGATTTACACCTCAGAGAGGGAGTGAAGACGCAGAAGTCCTGCGCAAATGAGGCCTGCAACGGCAGCCTCTCTGAGTTTTTGACTGTTTTTTGGACTTTGCTGTTTAGTTTAGAGCGAACAAGAGGACCGTCACATCCTGTTAGGATACAGTCAGCCAGGCTCGTGGTTTCCACTTTTTTTTTTAACACTTTAAACAAAAGCAAACTACCTGTAATCCCTCAACGCAGTTCATGGTGTCAGTGTGGATGTAAACTGTGAGAAGTTCATGTTCGAGTAGGTTTTTCCAGACTGTTTCATTCATTTCGGGGTTTTTTTTGAGACCAGAAGACGTCAAAATATCTGATATTTCACACAAAATTAGATATTGGTCAGAAAATAATGTATGACGTGTAATAAACATTCATTTAGTTTTTCTCATGACTTCACATCACTTTCATTTCTTATCATTTAGCTTGGGACGCCTTGGATGACTCTCTACTCCAACCTGGTTGTAGTTTTGGATAGATGACTGATAGTTTAATCAAACACTGACATGTGAATTGTTTAACAGGCATACTTAAACACTACAATATTGCAAACTGATACTGATATCATAATTATACCTCAGTTCAATTGCTGTTATTTTTTAAATTGTTTTTTTTTTTTTATCACAGCTCTTATGTCCACCTCTATACTTTAATACAGGTCATTTTTTTTCCATTTATACTCTTTATGTTTATGCTTGTGCTTCTAATATTTGTGACATAAATATATTGAAAACAGATGCACCTTTAAGAATTAAGAAAAGTACCAGGAACTCATTTGTACTTTGCAATTCCCTTCATGTTACATATATAACCTACTTGTATGTGACTGCACTATGTATATGTCTTCTATTTCATATATAGCCTCGTATTACTGCATATACTGTAAATACATATATTTGGCAGAATATTTTGAGCATCTGTGGCATAACACCTCTCAGCCTATGTCTCTCTTTATCTTACTGCTCCGTGAGACTAATCTCATTTCTTTGGGCCCACAGTTTGGTTACAATATAAGCCAAAACACAGTATGTACACACAGTTTATAAACATCTGTAGGAGTAATAAAGCTGACATTTCTCATCAGGTAATACAATTTGCTGTAACACCTGTTACGGTTGCACACACGAAAGTTAAACTACAATCTAAACTGTAATTTAATAGGCATTTAAGTGGTGTGTTTACTCTCATAACAACTGGTTATAAGTACAGATACACGACCCCTGGGAATAAGAAACCACAGATCTGAGGATGGAGAAAGTCGAGCAGGGATTGAGGAGGAGCGGGTGAGCACGTTGATCTTACCTTTGGGGAAGGAGTTGGGTTGGATTACGTAGAGAAACGCATGGACCATGTGGAAGAGGATACCTATGGTCCCTGGCTCGTAGTAAGCGTGGGTATCATAAACCGCCGCCGGTACAAACCCAAAGTCCAGCGGCTGCACCGGCGGAGGGGAGCGCTGCCTGCGGGAGTCCGACCGGACCACGGCCGGTGCCGCGTCCCTCTTATCCACCTGCTGCTCGCCACTCGTGCCCCACCAGCAGAGCAGCAGGACGAGCCACCGTGTCCACAGCATGGCTCACAAAAGTCCAGCTCTGTGCAGAAAGAAAAGAGTAAAGAAAAAAAAAAAAAGAAAAAAAGAAAGAAAGCTGCCAGCCCCGGTCGTGCTACAGAGTCCGGCGTGGGGTGGGTGGTGGTGGGGTAGGGGGGCGGATGGAGGAGTGAGAAGGGCGCCGGTGACACCTGTCCTTCCCGGTGGTTTATCCCCGCAGCGCACAAACAACCAGCCGAAGACAGACTTTCAAACTCAACATCCGACGTTCGACGCGGTCGCAGCCGTTAGCTCCTGGTTGCCCGGTACCGAGTCATAACTGACATCTCCCCGAAGGTCCAACGGCCGACTCCGTGCTCGTTCTCCCGGCGCGCGCGCGCTCACTCTCACCGGCGAGGAGCCTAATCTCACGTGCACGAAAAGGGCTCAAGTACGCTCGTGCTCGCCGAAAGCCCCGGGCGCATCTGGGTCGCGCGCGCCGAAAGCCGGGGGCGCATCTGGGTCGCGCGCCGCCGCGCTGACCGACCACCTGTCCGCCTTTCTCTCAAGAGTCTCACGTTTATTCTGCCGGAGTTGTGGTGACCTGAGGTTCACGACACCGGACCCAGTTCAGACACGGTGACCCTTGTCAGAGCAGGAGGAAGCGCAGGTGGAACATTTAGTTCAGGAGAGACTCTTCCGAGACTCCCGTGCTCGCTCGCTGTCGTGATTTACAGGGTCGTTGTTGTTGTTTACACCTGGACTTCTTGTGCTTTTACGAGTCACAATCTCTGTCGCGCTGGCAGAGTGGGAACCTGGGCAGACACTGAAAGCGCCTACTCTGACCTACAGGGAGACAAATGACCTCGAACCGTAGACATGTGGTCTGTGTTGGTTTGCCATTTCCCAACTGTATCTGTCTATTTTTGAGATAATTTGCAGGTGAAGACCAGTGGCCCTCCTGATGCCTTTGGGCCCACTGGGCCCGTGTCCTGTAAAGGTCCAATTCAGTCTTCTATCCACGACGTGAAATGAAAAGAACCTATTCATCTGAGTGCTGCAGCGCTGATAAGTTTGTCCATTTGCTTCTGACCCACATCGGCGTCTTTTCTGCCAATATTCAGTCCGTCCATCTATACCCTCTTTATCCTGCAGGGTCAGGAGGGCTGGACTTTATCCAAACAGCTTGCCAGTCCATCATGGGGCCAACTCAGAAAGCAAAACCTCCAGATACACCTGTGGCCAATTTAGAATCACTAATTAACCTACATACAGTATGTTTGGCTTGTGGAAGGAAGCCGGAGCACCCGGCACAATGAGAACTATAAACACGACACAGAAAGGTCCCAACCACCCAGCAGCTTCAAACACGGCACGCTTTTGCTGCGTGGCATCAATGTAAACCAGATTATATGATCCCACTTCAATGTAAACCTGTTTTTCAACCTAGCAGTTCATTAAATTCATAAATGCACACAGTGTGTGTTATTTTCTCAAGGACTAAACTTTAACTACTTAATGGTTCAGAGGTTATTTTCCTCTGCATTTGACTGACAGTTTATGAATTACTTTTGGGTGACTTTGTATAATACAAATAATATAATCAGTTCATAAAATACAGTATATAATACTAATTATTCAAATGTGCTCCACTCAACCAGCATCGGTAATAACGATCCAATAATATAACACTGACTGGTGCATTTTTTTTTTTTGCATAATAACTCCTTTTGATATTTAAAAGTATAAATGAATAATACTTGCACAGTTTAATGTAGCTCTTTATACCCTTGAGGTCCCTGAACAGGAGCATCTGTTATTAAAGCCCAATCTACAGCCATTTTTTTTGAAGGTCAACGAAGGATAATCTAAATAGTTCGTTCTTATTTAAACTGTCACATTTACTACCAGGTTTGGTCCTTTGTGAAAACAAGGTGTCTCCACTTTGTATTGATTGGTCAAAATCTGAATCCTTCATTGTGCATAAATGAGAGAAAGTTCTGAAGCTGCTCTCCAAAATAATCTCTGTGGGCCTCTGTATGAACGTGAGGCAGGTCACTGACAACAAGGCTGGTCCCTGAGCAGCTGACCCTAAGATAGACAGTCCACGCTAGTGAATTTTTGGCAAACACAAAGTTTGAGTTCAAAAAGGGGAAAACCCAAAGTTCAGTTAAAAAGTATCTGAATAGTCTGGTTAAGTTGCGCAAGTCCCGGTAAACTGCTTTGAAGTCTCTGATGTCAGTGCTCTCTTTCACCCTCTCTTACCTGCCCACAAGGCATTTTAGACAACACTAAACTGGTTAAATATAAATAAGATAATTTATCAGAGCTGGGCCTTCAGAAAAAAAGCCCCCCAGTGTGTGAAAGTGTGTGATGACAGAGTCCCCCTCCAAATGTCCATTCAGGGGGAACAGTGGCCTGCAGTGTTTTCCCTGTTAACAGAGACCGCTGTGACTCCTTTCAATGAAACGGCCGCCACTGTTCCCGTGCTTACACACACACACACACACACACACACACACACACACACACACACTAACACACTAACAGAGAGCAAAAAGGGTTACAAAACAAAGTCTTGTTTTATTCTCCTTCTACCATGTGAGGAGATGCATTACACAGGTGGCTTGTACATGAAAAATAAAAATAAAAATAAAACCTGATTCACACAAATAGCACGTCTTCAGGTAGTGACATCCATCCACACACTGAAAATCACCTCTCACACGGTATAACACACACACACACACACACACACTATCATGATGCAGTCACTCTCTTCATCCTTCTTTCACAGGTCATGTATTTCACTTCATTGACTGTCTCGGCTCCTGGTCGTGCCTCTCATGTATTAACCTTTCAATTAAGATAAACATCTTGTTTTGATAATACCTGGTCATGTTTGAGAAATCAAAAAAAAAAGGTCAAATAACAAAACTTTCCAATCTTCTGGAAGGTTGAAATCATATTTATAATCGTGAAGAAGTCTTCGCAGCATGATAAAGAAACCTGCACCATGTCCATCACTTGTCCTCTGCACCTGCTGCTGAGACTTCATGGTGTCAAAGACTTTTTCAACCAAAGTTGCAACCCTAATTCTGCTCCAGGCAGGAACAGGACTTAATTAATTTTCTGCCTTGTTTTGCAATAAACAAGAAAAATATAAACACATTATTTTTTTTTATAAAAAATAACTTAGACTAACAACACTAACATATACTCTATATCTTTTATAATAAAACTTACATTTTGGTTCAAAAAGGACACGTTGAGCAGAGATTCTTGGCAACCCATTTCTTTTTGGATTAAGAAATACAGGAGAGGAAAAACCAGGGCTGAGTTGATATGCTTATTGATTTAACAAAAGCTTTCAAAGCAATTAAGACCAGTTGATACATGAACATCTACTGTAGCGCGAGCTTCTTTCTATAATCAAAACCAGCAGCCAACAACAACAAACACTAGCCACTTTCTTTAAAGCATATCAGTTGTTTTTGTAGCGCTCCTGCAGGATTGCCAACTCTTTCTGTGATGCTCCACACCACTCATTCAGAGTAGTGAGGAATTGGAAAACATGTTTACGTTGATGCACGCACAGCAAATCTAAAGATCAGACCGGTTTACAACATAAAAAAAAATGCTGCACGCCTGGGTGGTTGTCATGATTATCGGCAGGCTACATGCTTGAATGATGAGGTCACAAATTAGGCATATTTCATGAGAGAAAATAAAAGAAATAAAAGTAAAATATGTCCTAAACCTGTCTGAGTTCAGAGGCCACCTCAAAATAAATACTAACGTCTTGACGAGCGTCTTGACAACGTCCTCAGTGCTTCAAAGTAACAATGTCAACACAAATGGCAGTACACTAAAACCTCCAACTTTTATCTGTGTCTACAAGGTAAAGTCACCAAACTGTGTAAACAAACATCCCAACTGAAGATGATGCGCTCATGCAAAACTGCTCTCAGTGTCGCTGCTGTCATGTTTAACGTGTTGGGACTGCACCTGGCGTCGTCACAGTAACGCAACCTAAACGAGATCTATCTGAACGTGTGTTGGTGGGTGTGTCTGCAGAGCGGCTGGGATTTCATTGCGTGACTGTGAGTCTTAGTCCTGAAGCTGAAACGGGTCGATTTAGAAAAAAAGATCTGAGATACGTCATTAAAAACTTCAAATTTGTCTGATTTTCGAAATAAAAAAAGGAAAAAGTTTAAAAATGTATAAGTTTTGTTCTCTTTTAAAAACAACTTCTCGCTGTACACATGATTGTGCTTTTGGACACACACTTTGCACAGTCCAGCTGTAATGTTCCTATGATCACACATGTTTTCACATATGCAGTTGTGTTTCTTTCTTTGTGGTCTGCTCCACCCATGTTTTCCCCATCGTCTTCTTCTACAACATCTCTTCATGTCGCCATGACGACCGCGGCCCAGCGCCAGATTCCTCTTGGTTCATCGGACCAGCTGAAAACATCTGACGCCGCCTCTGACACTTGTAGTAACAGCTTTATGCCTTGGCTGGTTTTGTCAGTAATAAATAAATAAATACTCGAGGGGTCAGGTGCACAGGAATAAGTCAGGTCTGAGCATGCTCCGTGACACGTGTCTGATCCCTGAACCACGTTGCGTTGCCATGACACTGCACTGACTGGTTGTTCCGATGGCGTTCAGTCTATTCGGTTGCCGCAGATGGTGAAGCGGTCGATCTCCAGCAAGTCTTTCTTGGGTGTTCTGTTTTTGAGTCCATCTCCTTCCAGCCCCGTGTCAGCGTTGATGATCTTGTCATCGTCCTCCTCGTCCGGCGTCGTCAGGAATTTGTCCGAGTCACTCTTAGGGAGAGTGGGGGCAGCGCTCTCTGCCATGGCGGTGGGCTGAGAGATGTCTGATGCCAACGGTATTCCTCCTTTGTCAACTGTGGGTTCTGTTGGAAAGAGAGTTAATGAGCAGAGGAGGATATAAACACAAATCCACCATAGTGAGAGAGAGAGAGAGGGACTGAGCTACCTTGGTGTGGTGAGGTGGGAACTTGTTTGGTCCGGTGAGCTTTGGAGTTTGCACGGCTGGAGACCGCAGAGGGTGGAGGGTCGGAGAGCTTTTCTTCCATGTTGGCCTCTTTGACGAACACACAAGACGTTCCCAGCAGGACGATACTGTTGAGCACCTTCAGGGTGATCATCCTGCTCACAAAGACACACACAACATGCGGATATGAAAGATATTTTTAAAGTTAAATCTGTGAAAATAGGAACATCAGGGAAACACGGAACTCAAAACGCTGCAGACATATTATCAGTAATTACCCCAGGTAAAAGAGCAGCACACACATAAAGGACAGTGAACCCTGAATCTTCACTGAGCTGGTCACCACTCTGATCAGCTGAAAAGAGAAACACAAACACATCATCAGATCACACAAACACTCGATCATTCATCAATAGATACAGATATGTTCAGAAAGAATGACTGACCAGCAGAGCTAGAGGAAGAGGGATGAAGCCCATTCTTCTGGATACTGAGTCACTGTAGTCTGTGTAGGCCTGGGGACACATTTCACACATTATTATCTAAATGCATCAACAGGCAGCATTGTTCTACTTCCTTAACTAATGAATTACTCAGTTCAAAAATGTTTATTTCAAATTATGACAAAATGAGGAAAAAGATGGCTGGATATTTCCTCAACATTTAAAAAAAATAAATAAATAACGGCTGCAAAAGCATTCGCAGAATACACAATGGCAAAATGGAAAATCTACATTTGAAAGACTGGGAATATGAATGTGTTGACCATCAGATTTTTCCCTGTGATTTACATCTTCATAAGCTCCGGCTGTATTTGATCATGGTTGGTACAGCTGCAGGATTCTGACTGACTGGATTAAACAAAAACACATTCAACATTATTTTACATATAAACTATAAAGGCTGAGAAACACAAGCAGTGTTTCATCCATTTACCTGATTCTTTTTTTATTTTATTTTTATTTCAGGGTCTTGAGTTGCCACCCTGACCAGCAGTTTCACAAATGAGTTCCCAGAACATTTTATATATGGTTATGCTGTTATATAATTTTTTTTTGAAACGGTGTCAGAAGATATTATCCAGAACTTCTACCCCTAGTTAAGAGTTTCTCAAAGTTGAATTGATCTGCACAGTGTGTCAGTGTATCAGACACATATATATAAATATATGACTATTATGTGTCCCTGTGCTCATAACAAGTGAGTGGGATCGTGACCCCTGGTTTGAGAAATTCTTCTAGACACTCATCTACTTTTTGCTCACAGATGGAAGTTTAGGAAGGTTTTTGAGGTTATGTTAACAAAGTAAATATATATATATATATGTGTGTGTGTGTGTGTGTGTGTGTGTGTGTGTAGACTTTGCATAACAGTTTGCTGGAGACACAGCTAATTATTTGAACTCTTTTCACTCACATTTTTCTGTCGACTGCTGACGAGGTCAAAAGCAAGGCTGGCTCTGTATTCTCCGTATACCTGGGAAATAACAAAGAGTATCGCAACATTTATCAACCAAAGCCGAAACATCAAAATATCAACAAAAAAAAGTACATTTACTGAGTAGAGGGTGTCTGTGTTGCAATGATGAAGGGTGATAATTGGAAAATTGTTTACTTTGAAGTCTCATAATTAGTTTATCTGCTTATTATTTACTGTGGCGCACGAATGTAAAGTGAGAGTGCTGTTGGGGTAGTGGCAGAAGAAAATACTGAATTCTTAAAGCCAGCAGATTCACAAGTGCTTGAACACTAACAACGCGAGTAAGGTTTGTGTGATTAGGTCTGACAGTTCAGAGGTAAAGGGTTTATCCCTTCCTGTGGGATTGGTTTATGTTACTTAACCATGGTTACAACTCCTTAAGGAAATCAAAGAGGAAGACAAAGCAGGATGGAATAAAGAGGGCAAGAAGCCAGAGGTCAGGATGAAATGACACTGTAGTACGTAGTGTACGCTGGCTGTTATAGACAGTGTAAAAGAGACGGAGAACCAGAGAAGAAAGAAAACACGAGTTTGTCACATCTAGTGTTGAGAGTCCACTTCCTGTGCTTTTAGCTGCATCTCATGGCCTTTGTAAATGGATGTAGTTAACCAGGTATGGTATTGGTATCTTGGTTAACACTGTGACAATCCAGAGGCTTTGTGCTGTCTATGATTCAGGATGGGCTGTTGTCATTCAAATTGGAGCAGTGGGAATTTCACTCTGGCCAGTGTTTGTTAAGAGATTATTCAGCAGCTCTCGGCGCTAAGTCGAATTCATAAAACTATTCATTTCCATAAAAATGGTCCTGAAATATGTAAAGATGTAACAACCTGTGAGTTTGCAACATGCGAATAATGGCACTTCTGAATTTCCAAACTTAATATGAAACTAACTGCTAAAAGCCTGGAAATAAAGAGAGAGAAAAAACAAGCAAAAGAGCTCTTTAACTAAGCAAACTCAGATTTTGTCAAGCAGGGTTGCTTCTTTAGTTTCTACACTTTCCACAAACAAACGAAAAAAAACTGTGAAAGTACACAGAAAGGACTCACGTCAGCACTGATGTCATTGAATTTGGTGATGAAGGCGTGCTTGACAACATCCACGGCAACCTCCGACGCTATCACCATGACTACATCTGGAAACAGCACCCACAGGTGGTCTAAAAACAAACACATCAAAAGCGAATCAGTGTAATTGTTGAATACAGCATTAGTTAAAAAAGAAAAGAGTGAGTCTGTTTCATGATGGTCCAGTGAGGAGTACTGTATGGGCCTGATTTACTAAGATCTCAAATAAAGGATACTAAATTGCGTGGTTTTTTTTTCTTCAAACGTTTAAAAAAAAAAAAAATGTACACCCGTTTTGCGGGTGATTTACTAAGAGTGATTGCGTCATTGAAATCAGGTGCAAATCGCTGTATTTAAATGAGGGGTTTGTGTGTATTAAAGTGATTC
Source organism: Embiotoca jacksoni (assembly GCF_022577435.1). NCBI lineage: Eukaryota > Metazoa > Chordata > Actinopteri > Embiotocidae > Embiotoca > Embiotoca jacksoni. The sequence continues at coordinate 15,560,863 of NW_027185392.1, forward strand.
TAGCAGTTGAAAACAGAGCGACCGCAAAAGGAAAAGGAAATCTGATCCCACTGAAATTAAGAAATAAAAATATAACAAAAACAAAACGCTATATAGGAGATTATTAGCAAGAAAGTCAATACTGCGGGAAAACAAAAAGGCGGAAAAAAAGACCTAATAATAAAACGTCAGCAAATAAGGATGAGATCCTCTAACAAACTGATCAGCAGGTCCAGATCTTTCTGTGATGAGCAGGTGAATTAGTTTCATTCAGTGCCTCTCGAGTGCTCGTGAACCTCATGAAGCTACCTGTGAATTCTGCGGGACACATTAAGGACCTGTGACAGCACACCTGAATAACGGGACTGGTGGGACATCCAAGCAGCGATACGCTGACATGACTCAGAGGCAGGAAAACGCTGAGTCGTAAATAGTTTTGACATTGCTGGTATTTCGTGGCTCCTCCTTGTTGTTGGCTGTCAATCATCATTCAGTTCATTCAATAACTCAGAAAAGTCATCGCTGGACAGACGATATGTCTGAATAATCTTTTCCTTCTGTCATCTCAGAAATGTTTCCACAGGTATAAAACCTCGTTCTCTACGTATTCTTTAGTTTCTCTGCGTCTCCTTCTCACCACAATAAGAGCAGTCGTCTCTCCAGATTTGCGCATCTGAGTAATACGTTCCTTTCAGTCGTACTAAAGTAAACACGCAATCAATTCTCCTATTTCTACTTTGAGGTTTAGTAAATATTATTTCAGATGCTAAATTTATGTATTCCAATTTCCCCTCCCAGTATTTTGCACTTTCAGGTAGAAACGCCCAATATTACATATGCATGCAGGCAAACACGCAAAATGGACAACGTGTGTTAAATTGCAAATTTGAAAGCTGCAATCCTCACTGCACGTCGTCAGTAGATCAGCTTGGATATTTTTTTGCGGGTGGTGTGGAGTTAGCACGTGATTTTATACACGCAAACGTTTAGTAAATCATGCCCCATGTGTACAATACAACTGTGTGAGCTGCAGAGCTTTCAATACTGTCACATTGCTTGCACAGCGCTGCATCAGTTACCTGGGTTCCATGAAAACTGCTCCATGTTTCGGAGACAGACGATGAGCAAGAGGATGTAGTTAGTGAACCTCTCTTTTATGTCTGTGGGAAACAAACAAATCAATCCTGGATTAACCTACTTTTTGCTCACTGCGGCCGAGCTTGATTTCGCAAATTTACCTTGTACTAAACCGTCAAGTTCAAAGGCTGAGGTACAAACTGTCCAAACTAAATTACGATGTTTGTGGATTGTATCTGTTTTACATATCATTCACCACTTACCGCTATTAGACATCTGGAAAAGGTTGTTCTTTTCAAACTTCTTGAACACACTTCCTTTGATCTCCACAAACTGCAAACAGATCCATAATATTATGACAAAACTGCCAGCGCCGCGCGCAGTTATCACGTCTGTGTTTTATACTCACGTTGTTTGACATCATTATGGTGAGCAGAGACTTGTTGTGGGAGTTGAAGGCAACATTGAGAGTGGTGGCCTGAACCATGATGAGGATGGCATGAAGAACTAGATAAAGACATGTTGAGGAAAACTGTCGTGGAAGGACGAGAGTGAAAAAAGACATCCTGCTGCGTGTTATGCAACTATTCATATGCTCTACTAGTTAGAAGTCAAGCTGAGCCGAGTTGCAACCAATGATTATTCTATCATTGAAAAAAATAAGAATCACCAGTTCAGGCAGACACCTTCAAATTACTTTTTTTTTTCTGATACCAAAACATATTCAGTTTACTATGAGAGAAGACAAAGAACATCAGAAACAACTGAAATTTTGAAGCTTAAACCCTCCTATCAAACTTGGATTGGAGACATTTCCATTATGTGCACTAAGAGGATCATCTACCAGTTTTAAGAAAACATATTTCACTCTTAACATATTTTGAAAGAGTTACGTTTCCTGCCGTTTCAAACTGTCATCCCTAATTCTGTATGTTTCGGTAATATATTTCATTTGTGTCTTGTATTGCATATATGGATCATTTAAGTGATACGTGACTTTTTACTTCTCACCTGTGACTAAAGCCCATTTTGTACATGCATTCTGTTTTTGTGTCTTCCAGCCATTATCTTTAATTTTGTTTTTACTGGGTTCTTTTTTAACATTTTTTGAAATGTGAATTTTTATGCACGCCTTGCTACGTTTGTATGAAAAAAACTTCTAAAAAACATTTACTTAGCTGATTGACTGATTATTAACATTGTTGCAGATGAACTGTTGTCTGACTGACCGACTATGGGAGTGTTGTTCCTATATCCTGCACTCTTTCTTTGTCAGCTCACGTGAGACCTGCAACAACAACAGTGAGGATACAGACGTAGAGCACAGCCATGAGAAAGTGAGGAATCACGCCGATGTGCGCCCTCTTCTTCTCTTTGGGCTCTGTGGCTGTCCAGTACAGAGCATCCAAGATGTCTTGGCCAAATGATGAGAAGAGGCGGTCCGCCACCTGACAATACGACAAGGGAAGGAAGACAGAGCTGATGGGTGGCTGATCGTACAGTGTAATCAATCAATCAATCGGTTAAAATGATTAGGAAGCATTATCTGACTGTACCTCTAACATGTTGTAGATGATGTAGAGTTTGATAACAGACTGGCCCCTGATGAGGTGGTACATCATGGAGTAATCCACGTAGCTCATCATTGAGTAACACAGCACCATAATGAAACCTTTCAGCACATCGCACACCTGGGCTGGCTGGAGCAAGCGGGAGCCACTAAAACACACACACACACACACACACACACACACACACACACACACACACACACACACACACACACACACACACACACATTACAGATAAAAAAATAATGTTCACAGAAGGAAATTTCAAGAGGATAAAGAAGAACAGCGCAACAGAATTCAGGTTATTAGCGTCTATTTAATCTGAGTTAAAGTCAGATGGAGCTCTGATGCCCTCTAGAGGTTAACAACAACGCTGCACAGTTTTCAAATATTAACGTGAAGATCGTCATTAAATTTGCACTCAGGCCGCAACTGATGATTATTTTTGCATAACATTTTTTAAAGTAAACTAATAAAAATGTCTAACAGTAATAATAATAAAAAAAAAAATCTAAATAAAATGTTACATCTTCAAATTCTAAAGGAACATTAAACATTAAAGTTAAAGTGGAAACCACAAAGTATTCTGTTTACATTGTTTTCAAAACAGAGAACAGGAACGACTCCTCACGTGAGATTATTTCTTAAAAAATAACTAAAGTAATCTATATTTATTATAACTGAGCTGATTAATGTTATACTGATCAACAAATAACTTAAATAATCGATCAGTTCAACAGTTTGTACCGACGTTCAAACACTTTCCTTTAGAGATAAAACATTCAGTCAAGAACCAGATCTGAAACTTTTGCATAATCTCATAATCATCAAAACATTTGACACTGGGAGGATTTGCTGCTTTGTCTTTGTGGTACACAGTAAACTAAATAGGTTTGTACTGTTAGACAGACTGAAAACATCACCATGGGCTCTGGAAAATCCTGTTGGGCCTTCTTTACTAAATTCTAATGTTTCATGGAACCAACAATTCAATAACAGAGTGAGTGGATGTAATATCTGTACATCACACAACATACAATAATGATATCTAATACAATCTGTGGCATAAATAAAGCCTTTTATGACTCACTAACTAAACTGTTCAAATTGTATCAGAGTGGTGTGGATTAAAATCTTCATGCATGATCTAAAACCTGCACTGAAAAAGAGCTTTTAAACATTAGTCAACTCTTACTAGTTAATGGCCAATGAAATGTGTTTGTAATGTGTGCATCAAGATGTTGGAGATGTTCTACCAATCTGTTGTGGCCAGTGAACTGTACTTCTAGTAGTCTGCTGGGGGAGCAGCGTTGGAGCCGGAGACACCAACAGACTTAACAAACAGGTTACGAAGGCCCGATTCCATCATTGGCTGCAATCTGGACAGTCTGGAAAAGGTGGTGGAGAGGAGGACGCTGAGGAATCTATTATCCATATTGGATAACCCTGACCTCCCTCCACCACCTGCTGCAGGGACAGACTCCTCCAGCTCCGCTGTCACAAGGACAGATACAGGAGATCATTCCTGCCCACTGCAGTAAGACTGTACAATAACTCACCTCTGGCCAAATTAATCTCACAACTGTAACACTGTTGCACTGTTGGTTGTTTGTTTGTTTGTTTAAATCTTTGCACTATTATTTAGTTAGTTTAATTTATTATTCTATTTCTATTGTATATAGTGTGCATTTTTATATTAAATATTTTTTACTCCGTTATTTTTATTGCTTTACCTGTATCTATAAATGCTGCTGTAGTGAAAGAAAATTATCCTTGCGGGATAAATAAAGTAACTATCCATCTATTCAGGAAATTAATTTCAACACGTATTCCTAAGACCTGAGCATTTAGGTTACCTGAGGCCACAGCATGGCACCGTGATGAGTCTTAAAAGGGCCAGGATCACCCTGAGGGGCAACAGAGTGAACACGTAGAGAAAGGCGTCGAGACACAGGAAGAAGCCGAATGTCATCAACTAAAGAGAGAGAAAAAGGAAAACGTGTATTTATTTGTGACAATTATTCAAATTTGTATGCTAACTATTGTAATTGAAGTGTTTTGTGTGTTCACCTTCTCAAGCTCCTTGGGGATGCGGAGGCAGGTGTAGACCCTCTCTCTGCGCTCTGTGTATTTGGCCTCATTGTGTTCCAGGAAGTAGCCTCTGGTGAGCTCAGTAGTTATAAATCTGACCAGAGAAAGGTCTGAAGACACACACAGATGGAGGGAAAGCATTGACATAACAAACTGAACAAATCCTTCTTTATGATTTCCTTTGAGCTTGTCACCATCACTTGCCAAGCTCAAGGAAATGTCACCTCCCAATGATCTCTCTCTGGTGACTTAATGTAAAAATAAACAGCGGCTGCTTGCGTGAGCTTTTATCACTTCAAACAATGAGGAATCCTTACGTAATAATAAACCACATCCTTTAAAATTCATATTCACAAAGGAACTAGCTGCACAAAAACCCAAACATGGGAAATGATCTGCTGCTACAACAGCCTCCAGTTTGCAGAGAGGGTTCCCACAACGCTTTGGACAGCAGGGATTTGCTCCCTTTTAGCCACAAGAGCATTAGTGAGCTTGGCTAGTCATGTTGGGCGATAAGGCCTGGCTCACAAGGGGAGCTCCAGTTCATCCCAAAGTTGTTAAGGTGTTGGATGGGGTGGAGGTCAGGTCAGGACTCCCTTTGGGTTGTTTCGTGTTTAAAACGGTGTTAAACTTTATAGTTTGTTGAAGGTGTCGGCTGATGTGTTCAGTAGATCCATCTTTTACCCAAGCTGTACATATTTAGTTAGAAATGCATATTGATTAATCTGTTCACATCGATCTTGCATCTTTTATTTGGATCAAACCATTGTCATCAATGTTCAAACTCTCCAATAGACTCTCACCGTGATCCAATTACTGCACAACACTAGTGTTTCTCCTCATATGGAAATGAGAGCAATCTAACGATGCGTCTTCTTCTGGCTGTGGAGGAGCTTTATAAATCAGGGTTATCCATGCAGTTTTGGCTTTGTTTATAAACCGGGGGTGCAGAGTTTAAAAGACGTGCAGCAGGCGAGAAGGATCCAATAAAAAGCCGTGTCAAGTTGCATTATGGAAAGTGTAAACATATAGCAGGGATACAAGTAGGGCCATCTCTGCTCTTGCTGCATTAATGAGTAAATTAAGAAAAATGTGAACATAAAATCAAGGGTGGAAGAATGCTTGTTAATGTAAATATACCAAAATCATGTCTAATGAATGGTTCCTCGGCCACTGTTCCTACGATAAAGGAAAAAGAAAAAAAAAAAAGAAAAGAAAAAAGGGCCAGTCTTTTCCACGTCTGTGATATGTACATAGGTGTCCATAAACTTTTGGCTGCATGCATTATGTACCGCCTTAGTGCGCATGTGCGAACAGTTTGACAGAGAAGCCGAGTGGCCTGTTTGGACCTGAGCATGGACACACGCAGCTGTACCGTCACGCTGACCGGCGGAAATCCGGCTGCTAATTCACTTCCACATGCACGTAACGACCACGAAGCCACCCGGCGTCACTGCAGCTTCACCTCGGTGTGTCCAACAGCAGCTGAGGCGGCAGCGACAGATCAAGTGCAAACTCGGGAGCAGCGCCCGGAGCTGCACAGGCTCAGCTGACTGCAATTTTCTACTGCGTGCTCAAGCACCTCTCCGTGCACGTGATCTCACCCCCCAAAAGCTGGATCGGCCAGTAAATTCACAAATAGTACATCAACACTTGAGCAGCTAGCATGCGCTGTCAAACCGGGAGGGTGGGGGGGGTCCGCGGCTGTGGAAACGAGGCTAGCCCTCACCTGACAGGTTACGTTTCTTTCCCATGCTGCCGCCATTCTTATCGTTAAAGCCCAGCGTCTCTGTGACTCCGTCTTTCTCCTTGTTCCTCTCGGTTTTGGGCGCCTTTCTGTCCCTCTCTCTGCCCTCCTTCTCCTTCTCCTTCTCCTCCCCGAGACCTGACGACAGCGAGTCCGCCATCTTCACCAAACGCTCTCATCTGCCGCTGCCAGGGAGACTCGCATCAAGCGTCACGCGCTCTGACGTCATCACGCACTGTAGTTTTACCGACTTGCCGGCAGATGGCGTCGAAAGCTTCGGAACTACCTTTCGCGTTTTGTTTAATTGGTTAAATTATTAATGACTTGACTGCCTTACACTCCACCGAGATCTTTGGTGACAAAAACAGTGTACAACAAGCAGATAAGACAGCTTGATTAAATTTGTTTTAATGACAGTCAATAGATAAATATAACGTAAAAAGGCATAAATAGTCACGTACAATAATGCAAAAGAAAGTATATAAACACAATAAAACAAAATAAAGGGCTCGAGAAATGTAACGTCTGACAATATTTCAACACAAGTTTTGACCCTTTTTTTAAAAGTGAATGCTTTCTTTGAAATAGCCTTTATAATGAGACAACAAACAAAAAAAGAAGAGTTTTAGATTTTGTATTAATGTATGTGGACTTGGCCTTTAAGGATACCCAAATTAACAATTTCTCTTGATGTGGCATGATATCTGCAAAACAACTGAGTAATTCGTTTTTGTTATGATTAATTAACAATTTAATAATCTGCACCACTAAAGCAAAGTACAAAGCTCTTGCTTTTTTCCCTATAATCTTAAAATCTTGTCTGGTGGACGAAGCTTTGCTGAGGCCCCCGAAGTTCATGGCCTGCACTGTCTGGAAATTATTCTGGAATATGATACAAGTCCATTTTGCCGGTGATAAAATAATTTGAACAGAAGTTGATTTTGCCCTATGCACCATGTATCACCCAAAAGCTGTTTGATAAATGATTTATTTCTCCTTCAAGATCAGGGTCCACCTATCATGGCAGTGGTTATTGGGCTTTTAAAAGTTCCCTAAAAAGCATGTTCAAAATAACATATTAGTTGCAGCTCCAATCAGGTAGGCCTACTAAGTCATTCAGAAAAAATAAATGTAAAATTAGTCAACTATACTCCAAAATATAACAATAACAATGAGTATCAAAACATGCCGGCCTACAACATGCAACAATAGTAACAAAAGAAGATGTGGTGTGAGATAATGGAAAACATATGGCACTGTTAGTTAAATCTGGTTCATGTTTCATGTTTCAAATGAGAAATCTTATCCTGTAAAACAAAATATAGATAGATAGATAGATAGATAGATAGATAGATAGATAGATAGATAGATAGATAGATAGATAGATAGATAGATAGATAGATAGATAGATAGATAGATAGATAGATAGATAGATAGATAGATAGATAGATAGATTTCCCTTGGTTAATACTCTAAACTGACCTTTAGGTTCTGTGTTATAATAAACCACATCTGCCATTCCGACAGAATTAATGGCGCTTACATGGTTTTACAGCTATACAGTCGTCACTAAGGTCTAAGATGATCCATGTCTGCATCCAAAGGCCGAATTGCAAAGGCTAATTCATGTCATGAATACAGAGGAGTGAGGGAGAAAGGGAGCAGGAACCAGGCGCGCAGGACTCGGATAGAGTTTCTCCTGGTAAGGGATCTCTTTGACCACCATGGATTCAGTTTCTCCTGTCTTGTGACACGCATTTGTACATGCAACATCGCACCAAGAGCACCGATTATGATTATTTTGGGTTTTTCAAGCCTTAGGATAAACTCATGGTGATCGCCGAGCGCGTCCCGCGGTCGCTGTCTGGCGTCGTGTTACCTCTCTCGGGGCACCATGGGCTCGTAAGATGCCTTCTCTGTGGAAACGGATAACATTCTCGGTGGCCTCGGTTCTCTGCGTCGGCTCGGTGGTGCTCCTGGTGGTGGCCCTGGCCACGGAGCGGTGGGTCACCGGCCGGATCCTGTGTAAAACCGGGGCGGAGATAGTGAACGCTTCCCATCCTGAGCTGGAGCAGTTCATCGGGGACATTTACTACGGTTTGTTCCAGGGAGGAAAGACCAAGAAGTGCGGGCTCGGGAACAGACGCTCCAAAATCTACAGTAAGATACAGCCTGAAAGCTCTACAAAAACAGTCTGGAGACCAAGAGTTTATAGTGTTGGGCAAGAAATAACAAGAATGAAGACAAACCGGCTGCACAACCATTAGTCAGGCTTTTAACTATTGTTTGGCAAGACAGCTATTTTGTACACACAAACACACTCACAGGATGGACAAGTTTGTGTTCTTCTTTGTTATCTGATTTCCTTTCTTTTTGCCTGTATTACTTCATGGTAGCCTACCACTTTTTAATAAGGCACCATGAAAACATTTAAGTTGTGACAAATAATAAGTTAAAGGACTTACATTTTTATTTTTAGTCCTTTCAAGATCCGTTATGAAGCATTATAAAGGACTTTTGGCAGGTTGAAAAAGACCTTTAAAAAAATAAAAAATAATAATCAACAACTTGATACACTTCCAACTGCAGACATATATTTATATATTTATTAATTACTTTTATAAAACCACAGACTTTGTTTTTTTTTTGGAAAGGCTATCACATATAAGATTGTTTTATTCCAACATTTGTCATTACATTAATACCAAATAACCATAAATAAACCACAGCCACTGTGATTCTTAAGAATCGGAAATCCCCAAACATGTTCTTGTTAACACACTCAAAGAAAAATATTAATGAAACACTTGTTTTTGCTCCCATTTTTTACAAGTTGAAGTAAAAACTTGGAAATTTCTTCTATGTACACAAAAGGTGTTTTTCTCACAAATTGTATTCACAAATTTGTTAAAATCTGTGTTAGTGAGTTCTTCCCTTTCTCCAAGATGAACCATCCACCTGACAGACATGACACACTGAGATGCTGATTGAACAACATGATTACTGGTCACAATAAAAGGCCACTCTAAAATGTGCAGTTTTCAACACAATGCCACACATGTTGAAAATCCATTGAAATAGTTTGTGTGCACTTTCCAATAAGACACCAAAGCCATGAGATTATAAACCCAAGAAGGCCAGAAAGATGCATCTGAATTTTAAGTAATTGACCTAAGAGGTCAAATTTGAACACATTAAAAAAAATACTGGAATTGGCCAAAAGAAGCAAAGTGTAAGCTTACTACCAATATGCTAAAATCCACCAATTTACAAGAAAATACAGCCGACATAACCTCAGTTTTAACTGTATAAAGCACCAATTTCTTCTTGACTCTGAGTCCGGCTCAGTGCTGACAAAGTGTGTTTCTGTCTGTCTCCAGTTTTCCCAAAACTTGTGAGGACACTGAACGGTGGCCTTCACATGATGGTGATTCTCTTCCTGTTGGTGGCTGTGGGCTTCGCTCTGGTCAGTCTGTCTTTCTGCATTTACAACGCACGCAAGGTTCCCTACCAGAGCATCAAAGGGCACAAGGGACTCTATCTGTGGAACTTCATCGCTGGTACGTAAAGACGGCCTTAAATCTCCTTTGAATTATCTCTTATAGATGCTGCATCTACTTTGTAACTTGCTTTCTCTATCTTTTCTGTCTCTTCACCTCCTCTGTTTCCAGCTTTTTTTGGTGCCCTGGCTGTTCTGTGTTTCCTGGCAGCTGTCAGACACCACAGTCTGACCGAGCGGGTGGCTAACTATCGAGAGAACCTCTTCGTCCTCATCGTCCTGGACGACAGTCTAGATTGGTCTTTCTGGCTCAGTGTAGGCAGCATTGGGACTCACTTTGCTGTCTGTGGAGTGGTTGCCTCGAGTCGGATCAAGCTGCCTAAACCAGAGATCAAGAAACCTGAAGAACCCACCATCTCTGCTTTGGACTTTCTCTACTGAAGGTCCAGCCATAGAGCATATGTATCAATGCTGGTTGAAAAGAGCAAACCACAAAGACTCACAGTGGAGTGAGACCAACACAGTGCCAGTGCCCTTTAGTTTGTAGGCTAAATTAGTTTTAGGCTCATTGAACCCACGATTACAACTTTGTGACTAATTTATATGTACATTTTTACTTGACCATTAACGTTTTCACTGATATTAAATGTTGATTTGTCAGAAAGAGTTGTTTATAGGATTCAAACATCAACTGGAAAGTGGGTTGTTCAATCAAAAAGCCTTGACTCATGAAACTAATTCAAGCCTCCTGCTGTAAATACAGCAGATGATTTGTTGTTTGAACAGTCCAGATATCCTGCAAAATATTTAAAAGAACACAGACTGTTCCTTTATATTGTCCTCTGAAATCATGCCGAGCAGTTGCAATATACATAACCAGGGGAGTCACAGCACTTATAAGCAAATACAGGTGACAGAGAAGTATCTCCTGTGCAGACAGAGACAGACTCTTAATGGATCAGACTTCATCAAACCCAAACTTGAGCCACTCTGACTTGTAGTCTCAGACACAAAATCACAGAAGAGACAGAACAAGCGAGTCTTTGTATTTTGTTTCTGTGCAGATCAAACTGAAAAAGCTTAACCATCCATCTCAAACTCCACCGCTGAACAAGAAACATCCTATATATTCTATAGTTGTTATGTATATAATTACATGGTTGTTTTTTTTTCATTATATGTATCCAACGTAATATAGACTAGTCACTTCATGACATCAAAGAAAAGTCTCAAATATTTTGGTCCACATCCAGTTTTTTGTTTTTTTAAGTATCTTACATGTTTTCTTGATGTATATTTATGCATGATGATCATTGATCCATTTAAAACATTTTTAATGGTTGAAGTTGGAGCTGCTGAGTTCATGCAATAAATAATGTATGATCTTGCATAGATAAAAGTGTTTACTTCCCATTCAGGTCTATGTACTGAGCCATGTATGCAGGCTATTCAAATTCAAACTATTTTTTTCATGTTTAAAAGTCTGTGCACATCAGTTTGGGCATTGCTGAAGGACTGATGATGTGTAATACACTAGTTAAACACTCACACTGTTGACTGTATGGCTTCTCATTGTTTTTCTTCAAGATGCCTCCTTCCATTGAGAGAAACTTGAGTTCAAATATCTGATAAGCTTATCTTTGCTACATATATCAATTAAACATTTACTTATTGTATGAATTTCTTTCTCGTTTGTCAAATTCACAATCTGTCAGCACCAAGGCTTTGTATTTATTCCTTCAGATACTGTCTACAATATATGACATACCATATACTTCAAAAAATAATGTCGCCAATAACTTTCAAGTATGAGGCAAGTCTCTCAGATGTCTGTCAATTGAAATTTATACTGTAAAGATAGTGAATGTCATTTAAATTAAGTCAGAACAACCGTAATAGTTAACCTAAGTAATTGCTGCACTACTAATACTACTGCTACTCCTATAACTACTTTGCTGCTATAACTATGAAAAATGATAGAGGACTTTTTATGCAGGCCTATATGTCACAGTGAAATCAGTGCTCGACTCAGTGGAATCAAAGTTCAAGGTTTACTTCAGGGTTCAGGTAAACACAGCACACAATGGGGTGACTGTTGAAAAAGGGGGAAGTAAAACTTACACAGTGCTGATAGGCCAATTATACACAGGTGAGCACAAGAACTGGAGGGAAAAAGAACACACAAGGGCAGGAAGTCAAGTGTTTAAAGTAGACAGGAGACATAAAAGTGTCTTGATTTCAAAGTAAAACAATTTTTTTTTTAAAAGAAGCAGAGATGTGACGAAGCATGATCAAAATTCATTCATGACTTATGTAAAACCTTATATTGAAGCTATTTTCAATGTTGTTTTTTTTTCCATATTGCATATAAGCACTTCTTTATGAATAATAAGCAAATTATGACTCATAACATCTAAAGTGTGTATGAACATTACACAAAATGGCCACCTAGTTTTGGCAGCTTTATATCACCTATAGAGATGACAAAAACGAATTAATAGTAATAAATGCTAATTATTTTAGAAGAAAAATAATTCTCGACACGTTTTGAGTGGAGGTTTCTCCTAAGGTCAGTCGCTAGGTGGCGGCAAAGGCCCTTCTTTGTCGCTTGTTGGTGACGCAATTGAAAATGCGACGCGAGGTCGTTTAGCTTGCTTTTGCACATGGGACGTAGACGACCTTTAAATTTCGGACCTGATCATTTTTTTTCGGTTTTGTATATGTGCAGCAGATGACAATGTTTCTTGTGAGGAGAGCGGTGCGGACGAACCACTGCAGATCATTTTGTGCCTCACAGACTCACCTGAACGGGAGAAAAGTGAGTATTTGAAGCTGACAGCATAGTTTCATCTGATCAGCACAGGTTTGAACCACAAGTTCAAATACCACACGTGTATGTTGAGGTGGTCCGCATCTGTTCTTCTCATGATAATAAACAGCGCTGTTTTCGTGTGTCTCCGCAGGGTCTGGTCCTCGGGGTGTTTGAGGGGGAGGAAGAGGAGAGCAGCCTTCATCTGACGGAGGCGGCAGCAGGTTTCGATCAGTCTTTGTCTGGAAAACTCTCAGAACTGCTGAAAATGTGAGTTTCTGCTGTCCTGTAAACTGACCGTATATGTAAGGGCAAAACCTTTAAACCCCCCCCCCCCCCCCACACACACACACACACACAACGACAAACCATTTTAAAAACATACTTTCACAAACTTCTAGAAACAAAACGGGATCAAAATTTGCATTGTGTATGAAAAATATTTGAAATAGAAAAAGAGGAGAGAGGACTGGTATCAGGTCAGTACCTGAGTTTGTATGAATCTGTGTTAGAAAAGAAAAAAGTATGTCCTTAAACATTGGTATCAATAATACAAAACGAGCAAAACATAATAGTGTATAACTGATGGACATCAGGCAGAAAGTGTTTCTAACCATCTTGTTACAGAGCAGTGTCGTTACGCTTAATAAACGTTTGTTTTGTGTTTTCCAGCTCTGGACCTGCACTCAAGAAAGGCAAAAGCAGAATATTTTATGGAATTCACAAGGTAACAAGGTCTCACATCACCTTTACAAACCGTCTGCTGACAACTTCAGAGTGACCTTCCCTGTGTGTTCTCCAGGACTTCCCGTGTGTGGCAGTAGTCGGGCTGGGAAAGAACAATGCGGGTGTTTGCGGGGCAGAAAACTGGGACACCAGCAAGGAGAACATCCGGCAGGCGGTGTCAAGTAAGACGCATACCTTCTTCTACATGCAGATTTATGTTGAGTCGGCACCTGGCTGAAGTCTGTGCGTTTGTCTGTGTGTGTGTTCAGCTGGCTGCCGGTTACTTCAGGACCTGGAGGTGAACCACGTGGAGGTGGACGGCTGCGGTGACGCCCAGTCGGCAGCAGAAGGGGCCGCTCTGGGTTTGTTTCAGTACGACCAACTTAAATCCAAGAAGAAGACCAAAGTAACAACACGGCTTCATGGAAGGTAGTCCGACTGGATTGCACAGGTCATTGACATTCGGGTAAATACTACATCACACGGATCATGTTATTTTCTGTCTGTGTGTAATTGTTCACAGTCCGAACGTGGTCGGCTGGGAGAAAGGTGTCATGTATGCAGAAGGCCAAAACCTGGCCCGGTTCCTCATGGAAGCGCCGGCCAATCACGTCACCCCAACTGCTTTTGCCAACACCATCGAAGAGAAACTCGCTGCACACGCTGAACGAGTCACAATAAATAAGAGGTTTGTACATCCTTTAGAATTATTCATAATCAATGACATTACTTTAGACAGTACTCAAAAAAAGAAAATCACAGTGCAAACATTTGTAATTTATCTGTTATGTGTTTGTCAGTTGAAGGAAGTGCAGCGACGACATATATTAATTTGTCACATCATTAAAGGGCATTTTAGATATCTGTACTTACTGACAAGGCAGTATAGGACACACGCATTATTCAAACTGTTTGCTTGGTGTAATAAATATTAATACAGTTTTATGATAATTTGGTTTATAATAATAGTTATACACACTCTGGACACTTCTTTAGTTACCCTTTACTGTACCAGGTTGGACTCCTTTTTGCCTTCAGAATTTCCTGAATTCTTTGGGGCACAGATTTAACAAGGTGCTGAAACATTCCTCAGAGATTTTGATCCACATTGACACGATAACATCGCGCAGTTGCTGCAGATTTGTTGGCAGCATCTTCATGATGTGAATCTCTTGTTCCACTCCAGCCTGAAGATGCTCTATTGTGATTTAGATCTGGTGACTGTGGAGACCTTCTGAGTACAGTGAATGGAGAGTGAAACAGTGAGTCTGAAATTATATAAGCTTTGTGACTCCCATGTTATCCTGCTGAAAGTAACCATTAGAAGACAGGTACACTGGGGTCATAAAGGGATGGCAATAATACAGAAGTAGACTGTGGCATTTAAACAATGCTCAGATGGTACTAAGGGACTCAAAGTGGGCGAAGAAAACAGAAAACCTCGACAGTATCAGCCTGACTTGTTGTTACAAAGCAGGATAGATCAATGCTTTCGTGTTGTTTACACCAAATTCTGACCCTACTAACTGAATGTCACAGCAGAAATCAAAACTCATTAAGCCAGGCAATGTTTTTCCCTTCTTTCATTGTTTAGTTTGGGTGAGCCTGTGTCCACTGCAGCCTCATTTCCTGTTCTTAGCTGACGGGAGAGGCACCCAGTGTGGTCACGTGCTGCTGGAGTCTATCTGCTTTGAGGTTGTGCGTTTAGAGCATCTGCATACCTTGGATGTAATGAGTGGTTACTTGAGTTTCTTTTGCCTTTCTATTAACTCAAACCAGTTTGGTCATTCTTCTCTGACCTCTGCCATCAACAAGGACGTTTCGCCCAGAGAACTGCTGCTCAGTGGATGTTTGTTCTTTTTCTGACCGTTCTCTGTAAACCCTAGAGATGGTTGTGCATGAAAATCCCAGTAAATTAGGTCAAATACTTAAACCAGCCAGTCTGGCACCAGCAACCCTGTCACGTACAACGTCCCTTAAATCCCTTTTGTTCCCTGTTGTGATGCTTGGTTTGAACTTCAGCAGGCCTAAATGCATCGAGTTTCTGCAACATGATTGTTTTTTTAGGTATTTGCTTTAAGGAGCAGCTGAACAGGTGCACCTGATGAAGTGGCAGTGAGTGTAGACATTGTATATTACAATCATACAACATTGTTGTGTCTACTATACAATATTTGGAAAGCTTTGAGTATTTATTGGGTTAATCTTTCATACTTGAGCTGAAGCATTTACTCAATCAATTTTTGACTCGTTTGTTACTTGTTTCCTTGCTTAATTTTTTTAAGCATAAATCCAAAACATCCTCTTGTTCCAGGTTGTCATCTCTGATGTTTTGTGGCTCTTTTCTGCTTTACATCACAGCAAATAGAATTTCTTTGGGTGTTGTCTGATTTGTTGGAAAAAAAACAAGCAATTCTAAGATATTACCTTGGACTCAAGGATACTTTGATTTGAATTTATAATTTTTTTGCATAATGTGGACCTAATAATTAATTGATTTACAAATGGTAAGTACTTGTATAGCGCTTTATCACCTTTTGGTCTCAAAGCACTTTAACATGGGTTTCCCATTCACACACTAATGAGACAGATCACCATGCAAGGTGCTGCCATCAGGAGCACATTCACACACTGATAGTACACCATCGGGAGCAACTTAGGGTTCAGTGTCTTGCTCAAGGACACTTAGGCATGTGGACAGGAGGAGCTGGGGATCGAATCACCAACCTTCCAATTAGTGTTCAACCCACTCTACCAACTGAGCTACAGCCTCCCTGTAACAAATGAAAATGTTTGCTGCACCCCGCTTCCTATCAGGAGGCACTGAATCAACTCTCATGTACTTTACATCCTGGAGAATAGTCGAAACCTTTATTTAGAAATTTCCAAAAGATATTCACAAGTTTGACCCATGTTAGCAGAATCATGACAGAAACATGAGACATTGTAATGTGAAGGGTGTCTCTTCAGCCAGGCTCTGCATGGTAACTTGTAAACCACAAAAACAAATGGACACAATGTATTATCAGCTATTGATAACAGATAACAATTTAAAACAACATATATTCTGATCATAGATCCTTCTGTACTGTAGGAGCAGATGAAGGAAAATAGTTTTTGTCTAATAAATTGTGTGTTTCTGCAGATCCCAGGCTTGGATAGAGGAGCAGCAGATGGGAGCCTTCCTCAGTGTTTCGAAGGGTTCAGAGGAGCCGCCTGTCTTCCTCGAGCTGCATTACAACGGTTCACCTGACAGCAAGCAGCCACCGCTGCTCCTGGTGGGCAAGGGCATTACGTTTGACAGGTGAACCATCATCACACTGCTGCGGTCAGGAAGACATCAGACATCTTACCTCATTTACACAAACCTGCCCCCTCTGTCTGTGTCTGCAGCGGTGGTATTTCTCTGAAGCCTTCTCCTTCTATGGATGCAATGAGAGCTGATATGGGCGGAGCCGCCACCGTGTGCGCGTCCATCGTCACAGCAGCGGCTCTGAAACTGCCGGTCAACATTATTGGTGAGCCCCATGATATTAAATACCAACCTGCAGGATTTGTTTTCTGTGATTCACAATACACAGCCTGAACATGTGTTTAAAAAGTGCTCACTACCCTGTTTCCTTCAGGTCTGGCCCCGCTGTGTGAGAACATGCCCAGCGGAAAGGCGACTAAACCCGGAGATGTTGTAACAGCCAAGAATGGAAAAACAATCCAGGTGGGTGGAGCCGTAACGACAGGTGACACATTCATACAGCCGTGTGTGTGTGTGTGTGTGTGTGTGTGTGTGTGTGTGTGTGTATATATATATATGTAAATATATATATATGAGCAGGTTTTATTGTCTCCATGTTCAGGTTGATAATACGGATGCAGAGGGCAGACTGGTCCTCGCTGATGCTCTGTGTTACGGACACACCTTCAATCCCAGAGCCATTGTTAACGTTGCTACGCTAACAGGTGGGAGTGACATCAAATTTACCTGCTACTTACTAAGTCCTGATGACTCGTACTGTGAGCATGTTCTTCTGTCACGGAGGCAATCAAAGCGCCTCGGGTTTTCCGTGGCACTAGATGTTAACGAGGTTGAGATTATTACACGGTTAAATATGGACAGTTAAAAGCTATTATGACTAAATATTAAACATTTTCTCTCTCCAAGGTGCTATGGACGTGGCTCTTGGCTCAGCAGCAACAGGAGTATTTACAAATTCTGACTGGCTCTGGGAGCAACTGCACAAGGTACTGCAGACACACTGCAACCACAATGTCTCCGTCTCTCAGCTCCTCTGTTGACAACTGTGTATGCGTGTGTGTAGGCCAGTGTTGTGACAGGTGACAGAGTGTGGCGGATGCCTCTGTTCCAACACTACACCAGACAGGTGACTGACAGCCAGCTGGCCGACCTCAACAACATCGGCAAGTACAGCCGGTACGTATCTCGCTACAGCTCCTTCCATAAGCGTCAGAGTAGCAGAGGAGTCTGCTCGTGGTTCTGTTTCCATCCACATGACTTGTGTTTGTCCATTTCTTTCCAGTTCTGGTGGCGCGTGCACAGCCGCTGCGTTCCTGAAGGAGTTTGTCACAGCTCCTCACTGGGCTCATTTGGACATCGCTGGCGTGATGAGTAACAAAGATGAAGTCCCCTACCTGAGGAAAGGCATGTCTGGAAGGCCGACACGTACGCTTGTGGAATTCGCTGCCGGTCTGGCCCACAAAGGCTGAGAGATGGACGCAAAATCCGATCACACACTTTCAAGACCATCACAAAATCATGAAACATGATCTTTCCAGATGAAAAGTGACAGAGGGCTCAACACCAAGCACTAAAGTCCGCACAGAGTCAAACAGTTCACTGGAAGAACTGATATAAATATTTAATTAAAATATTTTGTGAAACAGTCTGATGGAGATTCACTGTTTACAGTTGAAGAAGTTTTTAGGCTTCATTGTAATGCAAATGTTCTCCCCAGAGCTTCTGGTTTTAGCAGATAAACCTAAAGCTTTGTAGTACCTACATAGTCAATTATCTGATGTTTGAATAAACTCTAAAAACATCTTTACCATTGTTGTTATTGGATGCATGAATTAACACTACATCATCGAAAGTATGTGGGCTCTCAAACATTACATTGATAATGTGATTGTTCAGCAACTCATCTCAAAGTCACGGCCGTGAAGATGATGTTTCATCAGCCTCCAATCCTCTGGTTTTATGATTTTCGGGAGTTATGAAGCCTGACTGCAGGGATTTGCTCCCATTCAGCTGCATTTGTCAGGCTAGCCATTTTAATTAACCCCAGAGGTGTTAGATGGTTTCAAAGTCAGGGCTCTGGATTTTCTACACCAAACTGGGAAAACCATTATAGACCATGACTTGTGCAAAGAGGGTAATACAGATGTTGGGATTAGAAATGGCCTTCCGCCTGAAACATAAATTTGCATTCAGTTAGAGTTACCTTGACTGAAAGTAGGCCAAATCATAAAGAAAAACTGAGACCAGCAACAGTATGTGAACACGGGAACATCAGGCTGCTTGTGCGCATGTGCAGAGCGTGGAAACAAAAAAAAAAAACAACAACCTCAGAACAAGATGGCGTCGTCCATGAGTGGGATGTTTTCCGGCCAGCAGCCTCCTAGTGCTCATTCTGTGGGGGGTCCCGGTGGACCGGGTCAGCCGGGCTTCCCCGGTGGAGCTGCCAGGACCCCGGGGAACAACACGCTGGTGGATGAACTGGAGGCGACCTTCGAGGTAGGAAGGAGGCCGACGTGCTAGCGTCTGTTAGCCGTGGGTGCTAACTGTTGTTAGCTGCTTTAGCTGAGAGGTAAAGTCGTAACACCAACTATAATCCAGGTCTCATCGAGTATTCTTGGTTTAATGTGAAGAGCACACCGGGTACTTTAACGACGACGTGTCCCGGTCTGCACTCAAGTGACACGTGAGGTCGGGGACACGTGATTCGGACAACCTGAGGCCCTCTGAGAGGAAGTTTCACTTCACCACGAGTTTGGTTGGAAAGCTGGTTTCTCTCTCAGGGAAACACTTTTTCATTTCCCTTATAAAACCGCCTGGTTTTCATTGTTATTCATTGAATCAGGTGGTAGAAGTTTTGACAACCACACATGCCCAACTCACTATTTTAACCACTCACTCATTAAAAACCAATTTACTAACGTTGTTCTTTCCATTTATTTATTTATTTATTTATTTTTTAGGCATGTTTTGCATCGCTGGTAAGCCAAGACTATGTTAACGGAACAGACCAGGAGGAGATTCGAACTGGTAAGTAAACCCGTGTATGTCTTTATGGAGCACATCTCTTCCTATAACCTGCACATTAACGCGTAGTATCTGTCTGCTCATCGTAGGTGTGGACCAGTGCATACAGAAGTTCCTGGACGTGGCTCGGCAGACGGAGTGCTTCTTCTTGCAGAAAAGGCTTCAGCTGTCGGTGCAGAAACCAGAGCAGGTGGTGAAAGAGGTAAAACTGTTATACTCACTCATTTAAAGAGGTCCTCTTCACCTCCCGTCCACGTGCTTTCCCCTCCATACTTCCATCATTTGTCAATTGAAAACTACTCGTAATCATCCAGTTATATGCAAGAGGTGATCCCAAACAAAACCCTCGTGTGTTATTTATCCCTCTCCCTTTGTTGATGTGCTCGCTCTCCTCCTAAGTACATGTTTTAATCTCACTTCAGGATGTGTCAGAGTTACGTAATGAGCTGCAGAGGAAAGAGCTGCTGGTTCAGAAACACTTGACCAAACTACACCACTGGCAACAAGTGCTGGAGGACGTCAGCGTTCAGCATCGTAAACCCTCGGACCTCCCCCCGCCCGGCCCGCTGGCCTTTTTGGAGCAGGCCTCTGCGAGTCTGCCGCCCGCCCCTTTAAAACCAAACTAACAAACCAAAAGGTAGAGACACACACTGCCACACACTCAGAACGTGCTGTTATCCCACCGATGTGTCGCGTAAACGAACTGTAAACAGTCTTAAAAGCCCTTCAGTGATTTGTCTTTTAGAGTAATACTGTACTGAATAATAACCTACTCACTTCTGTACAGTCCCAAGTTCAACCACGGTGACCTCTGACCTGAGGGTGCAACACGGCTGGTTCGAGAAACAGTGACTCGTACAGGATTTATTTCAATGAAATGGAAGATGGCGTGAATATCTGTTGGACAAAAGTGTAATGTGACCTCAACCCGAAAGAGGAGTATACAGCACATCCATTGTTTGAGGCCCTTTGTCAACCTGTAACGAACTTACACAGTTGTAATGAACAACACAGTTATATTTCAACTTATGTAAATATTTCCATTGAAGAGTTTTTTTTTTTGTTTTTTTTTTACTGTAAAAATAAAATTTGTGAGTATTTTCAATGTGGACTGAAGTCTCAATTATGTTTTTATTGTTTTTACAGTACTTGCATTGTGACACTTTAGTGACTGAAAATAGCCTCGAGCTCCGGCTGTGCAACTTGAAGCAGCATTCCAACAATTTTACACATGAAGATCTGGTCACTGGTCATAAATGAGTACTACGCAGTTTACGTATTCTGAGTAATTAACCTCTGATAATGTCAATATGTTGTCTCGGCTTGGATTGAGCCGGTGTTACAAACTAGGAGCTGAAAGGATCAAACTGATGCTGTCAAGTTGTGTTCAGCAGTGGATCCAGCAGTTGACTTCAATTCTGACCATTTTGAAGTCATTCAACTTTTATAAAAAAAAAATCTTTGGAATACCCCTTTAATCACCTTCACTTGTCCCACAGAAGAGAAAGTAGCTGGAATAATGTCACTTTATAAAGTTGTTTCTTGAATATCTGCTGTATTTACATCAAATATTACAGTGTAATCTTATCATGATGGCTCAGAAAGCTACCCGCCAACAGCTTCAACTTCATGTCACTTCAGCGTGACGGAGGAATGACTGAGCCTCCTGACAGCCTGCTGTCTCTAATGTATTCAGTGTCTTCACACCAGAACAGACGTGTTCTGCTCAGCTTCACAGCTCTCGCCTGTTCACTAACAGTACAGCCAGACTAAACCCTCACAGATGGACTGCGGGGACAAAGCTCTACAAAGCAGAGGTCTGTGGTCCCAACACGAGGGAAACTGGATGGTGAATCGATTATTTCAGTAGTATTTGTCTCACCTTTGTTCTTTTATACGGTCACTCAATTCGATAAAATCGACTTAACTGAGTTGTTATGCATCTTGTAGTTCAGTCTGAACTTTATGGGTCGTCATTTCAGACAAGTAATCAGCAATGTAAAGTTATCCTCTAAAAGGTATAAACACTCACGTAAATCCAATTTATGAGACAAAATATTGAGAAAAAAAAAATCTAATTCTGTTAGTCACAATAATTATGAGATATATCTATATTTTCAGTTTCCACGTCAAAGTTATGATACCCACAGTCTGAATTACGAGATACTGACACACATTGTAAGCCAACATTGTGAGATACACAGATGCACAGTTTCAGGCCATTTAGATTCTTATCCAGCATGTTCCATCATCGGGGAGCCGTCTGACAAGTCCCAAAATAATTCAGCAGCATGACAACGACCTCAAACATGCAGCACTGCACATGAGTTTTGAGTTAGTGAGTCCAAGTTATGAGATGAGTCAAAATTAAGAGATTCAAAAGCAAATTGATGAGATGTGTTAAAATTGTGTTTCTGATTCAAGTTTTGATTTACGGGGTCATTTTGCTGAGCTATAAATGTTGAGTTTGATAGGACATAGGACATAAGAAGTTAAAACATAGTGAGTCAGTATTGTGGGTACGAAACCAAGTTTTGACTCAGTCTACATCCACCAGAGAAGTATGGGAAGCTATGATCTGCACTGTGCGGACTTATTTCAATTATCTCTCCCTAAAGCTCCTACTGAAACGGGGGAAGTTTAGGTATGCTGTTCCCTCTGCCTGAGGAAGCTGCAAAATGACCTGAATCTTCAGGAGTTTTCATGAGTTGAATTTGAAATATGAAAACAGAATTTAGAGACTTCAATTTTTAAAATGCAGTTTCAGAGCAAATTAATTCAAATTGAGAATTTAACATTCAGTTTCAAGTTTATTGAAATTCTGTTTCAAACTGAAATTTCAATTTCAAGTTGAGCAATTCAAATTTTTAAAGTAATTATTCAAGTTTTGCAACTCAAATTCAAATATGAATGATTCAAATTCAGTTTCTACTGACACATATTTGCCTGTCTTGACAAAAAGTTTGACCTGTTTTAAATCAAAATCATGAAATACTAAGTCAAACTTGCAATGTAGAAATTGTGATTTTTCTTTAATTGTGAGAGAGCAAATACAAATTTGGGGTTCCCAAGTCAAAATATATGTGATAATGAGTCGAAATGATAAAATACTGAAGTAGAAATTATGAGATATTAAATCCAAATTTAAATATAGATATTGTTAGATTTTCTTTTTAAGGAAAAATTAGGATATAGTTTTGACTTAGGCCTAAAAAGGCCAAACGTATATGTGTAAATCAAACATTTAGAATTTCTATGCCAGAACAAGAGAGAGTAACCAGTTGTATTAAGTGTCATGTTATGATAATAAGTCCCAATTTTTTAATCGTGAGAATGTCAGTCACCATGATAATGTGTATCGATCATGTACAGCTGTTCATCCAGCCTCCTCCGGGTCAGTCTTCCACAGCTAGAGGGAGACAGCGCTTTCTTGTGGGACACCTTGGCTGTTCGGAGGACCGTCTTTGCCGACATGTCCTTGTTTGTGCGTTTTAATCAGCGATTGGAAAATAACAGGTATCCCTGTCCGTTCGCCTCGCACCCATAGACACCCAGGAGTAACGAGGGGAGAGATAGAAGGAAAATAAACCCCATTTGACACGGCGGTGGGCCCCTTTCCTGCACGTTGTCGGGCCGACATCAGACGCACAACAGCCGGGCTCGATCGCAACGTGTCTGTGGAGAGTGTCACCGCAGTCGGGCTGTGCATTTCTGTGAAACGGGCTGCTTTAATGGGGCTGCCGTCAGCCAGTCACTCCGCCTCTGGACAGATGATCGCCGTGATTCACGCCTGAATTTAAGCCATCAAAGAGGACATTGTGGATATGGAATGGTGCATGCCGCAGGGCCAAGTTTTCAGCCTCTGAAAAACACCGGAATCATGGACAGTCATCCGCTGTGAGTGCCAAAAGCTGCTCTCTCTCTCTCTCTCTCTCTCTCTCTCTCTCTCTCTCTGTGTGTGTGTGTGTGTGTGTGTGTGTTGACGTTTTCCAGTGGGTGCTTGACGGATGGTGCCGCATTGACAGAGACAGCGGCCAGCCGGTGTGGCTGCTCCCTGACCGGAGGGGACCGATACCCGGGGACTCGTGCTGAGCCTGCGGGTGCAGGAGGAGGCTGCAGGGCGGCTGTGGTTGTGTTGGAGTAATGTGTTTGGTTGTGACAACCGAGGTGTTTTTGTTTGTTCGACAGATGATGTGTGTCAACTGCTCCACAGCCATGTGTGTGTGGGTGTGTTTTTAACAGAAAACAGGGACCACGTGACTTCGCCACGAGCAGAATAATTATGCTGGATGGTTTATTGTGAAAGAAAGAGGCTATGGTGTGGGTTTATAGGTTAAACCAGTTTCCATCATGTGTGGATGGTAGTGGCTCATTGTTTTGACAATATACACCTAAAATCTGAAAAAAAGTCCAGAATATAAAGCAAAATCTGTGTAGCAGAACTTTTATTATTTCCTCTCAGACATGTCTTGTGAGCACATTGAGAAGGACTGACCACTTAAGAAGGGAACCACAGTATTAACAATATGATAATATGTTATAATATATTAAACACAGGGGCATGTTTCCTTTGAAATAACTGTTTTTAATTTGTTTTGATTTTGATGATACTATTACTATGACTACACTTTGGTAGGATCTTTAATGAAATGCTTGCAGTGAAGTTTTCTCAATGTTTACATGATCTGAGAACTTGTGTAGGAAGTTTGTGTTTTTTGATTTTAAAGTGCTAAAGTTGTGCAGCATCTACAAACTCACTGCACTGTATTATAGTCATAATAATGACACATATTTAGAAAATGATTAAATACAGAAATATCAAAGATGGCATTATGTTGCATATTTAGGTTTATGAAGATATAATTTATGGCAGAGTCTCTGACAGATGTTCCTCATAAATGGTTGGATTAACCTGTGACAGCCCAAAGACCCCAGCTTTACAGCTATTTTAAGGTACTTTGTTCGAACAATATACACCATGGCAATAACACATGATAATGAAGGTCTTAAAATGAGATTCAGACAAGACAGAGTACCAACATGATCAAATATTGCAGGTAAAGATTGAGTTTTGGAAATTTAAAAAAAGTAAAAAAAAAAAATTGTAAATTAAAAACTTTTATTTAATTTGTGCATACAAAAATCAACAACTTTTGCCAACAGGAGTCAATAAAAACCAAAGAACATTGTACATTCATCCTGATATCTATAGAAAATAATGTGTATTTGTGAGAGAAAGCAGGAGACAATTCTAACTTTACACTTTTATTTAGCTCTTAAAAGCCTTCTGGTACGTATAATGCATATGTTACTCAAATTACAGTCAACGTGGGGGGTGTTTGTCTCCTGGGAAGTTGTCTGATCTGCCTGACTGATAATCAGTTTGGGATAGTTTTTGTTTGTGAAAAACCCACCTCTAAATCAGGAAATAAATAAATATTAAACTCTATGTAACCAAAAGCAGCAGTATTTGCTGAAATTCCTCTTCACAAACAGATAAACCAGATGTCACAGGTGAGACAGGTGGAGCCACATGATTAACGAAAAATTTACGCAGAGTTAAACACAGCTTCTGATCTATAAGGACACCTGCTTTATTCTCTCTTTACATCTGTGTGTGCGTTTGCTTCATGTTTAACTGTACTGTCCCTCTCAGGTGCACTAGACTTTGTCCACATGCTCTGGATAAAGAAGACGGAGTCGAGAGGCAGGGCCCCGTCACTCTGAACCCTCGGCACATGAGGAAGGCGTTCAAAGTCATGAACGAGCTGCGCAGGTGTCCCACACTCTCTCTTCACTTGTTCGTTGTGTATCTCCATGTAAACTCTAACTGGACATGTTTTCTCCCTCTCACTTTCGGTCTCCTTGTTCTACATCCAGCCAGAGCCTGTTGTGTGATGTGACCATCGTGGCGGAGGATGTAGAGATCGCTGCTCACAGAGTGGTTCTGGCTGCCGGAAGCCCTTATTTCCACGCTATGTTCACGGGTAAAGACCTGTGTCCATCCCTCCTGCACCACATCTGTCCCTGATTATTTTTAGTTCTTATATTTAGTTCCCTCCTGTGCTTTACACATTTGTAACTTTAGTGATAATGAAGGGTAACGTGTGTATGTGTACTAACAGGGGAGATGGCGGAGAGCAGGGCGAAACGAGTGAGGATAAAGGAGATGGACGGCTGGACTCTGGGCCTGCTGGTGGACTACATCTACACAGCAGAGATACAGGTCACAGAGGATAACGTACAGGTAAACACTCATTAAATGAATAACTATGGTCTGTTATCACATTGAGAATACACTGTCACACTGGTCCACGGAAACTGTGCAGGATCAAATTTAAATTTAATATGAGAATGACATTTCAGTTTTACATCTCTGAGGGCTAGAAAGGGATTGCATTGCTGGTCAGGTTATTGTGGTTACATTAAAGCTCATTCATTCATGCAAAAACCCATTATTCTTGTTGCCAGGCTGAAGGTGAAATTGGATGACCTAGGAACAGGTTTTAGTCTGATTACTCACAAATCCAAGTTAATGGGAGGTGGATGATTATGACATTTTTCAACCTGGACGACAGTGACTCTTCACTGGTGACGTAACCCTGCACTTGCCTGCAAAACCGAAACATCTAAGCAGTGAAGTCATCACCAACATTTGAACAGTCCCACCCTTCTGCTCGCCCTATCAGATGAATTTTTATTTCCATACCTGATAACCAAACAACTTGATTGGACTGAAATGATTTCAAACGAATTAAATCATGGTGCCTTTTACGTGTTTCTATTAGCTCTAAATGGTACATTTTCCCATCAGGAAAGTCATTTTTCCTGTCCTGATCTCTTCTGTACAAATTGGATTGTGAATTGGATTGTGAATAAAAATGGTTGTATATTTTTTTATTTTATAATCGTGATAATAACAATAATCAGACTTGTTAATGTAATGACGTCATACCCTTATGTAGCGTGACGTATAATGTACCTTACATGTGTAACTAATGCACAGCAACAAGCAGCATGGCTGAAAGTGGCACCACGTCGAAGGAGTTAGTTCCAAAACGGGGAGTAAGTCAGTGTTTGGTTATTAAAGATTCAGATGTGCTAATGTAATATGTTTTTACTGAATATTTGAGGATAAATTGTTCCATTTATGCTGACATTCAAAACTAAAATGCTTGTTTTGTTGCAATTTTCTGTTCTTGAAATGAATTATGCCCTCTTGTCAGGAATGTAATTATTTCAGAAACGCCCTGAAATATCCTAATTATATTTTAGGGCCATATCGCTGATTCCTGGTGCACAGGCACTTGTCAAAAAAAGTACACAGAAGTAATTTATCACAATATAATACATAAACCAGAAAATGAGAATTAGTTTCTTTGTTCACGTTGATGTTTTCTGTTTAAAACACACCAGGCCGACCTGTCAGCCCTCTAAATGACTTCATCTGTGTGATGTAGCTCTAAACCCTCCACCTGTGTGCACACCGTGTGTTTCTGTGTCTCAGGCGCTGCTTCCTGCAGCAGGACTGCTCCAGCTCAACGAGGTGAAAAAGGCTTGTTGCGAGTTCCTGAGCTCTCAGCTTCATCCGTCTAACTGCCTGGGAATACGAGCCTTCGCTGACCTCCATGCCTGCTCCCAGCTCCTCACTCAGGCCAACAGCTACGCAGGTTTGTGTGCTATGTACATGCGCATGCACGTGTCGACACCTCGTATTGCTGTATTAAAGCGAGTTTGCGTGTGTGAGCAGGAGGATGTGGGACAGTGTTGGCGAAAGAATGAGAACATTTGTAATTAATGAAAGTGTGGCGAGAAACACACTCATGGAAAGTAGGTGTGTTTGTCTGCAGCCATAAAGTAGTAGATACACTTTATGTTTGTGCTGACAGAGCAACATTTCACTGAGGTGGTTGGGAGTGAAGAGTTTCTCAATTTGGGCATGGAGCAAGTTTCCAGTCTGATCGCCAGCGACAAGCTCACCATCCCCACAGAGGAGAAGGTACACGCACTCGTCCTGATCATTACCCACAGGTACGACACGATAATGACAATACAGTGATCCATGTGTGCTCCTATGTTGTTGTGCAGGTTTTTGAAGCAGTGATAGCTTGGGTCAACCACGATAAAGATGTCCGCCAGGAACACTTGGCTCACCTGATGGAACATGTCCGCCTGCCACTCCTCTCCAGAGAGTACCTAGTGCAGGTGTGTTCATCTGGACTCTCAAACCACGTAACTGCCGGCAGAGCAGTTAAAGTTTGAAGCAACAAAAAAACTGGGGAGTATTTGTTGTCAGTAACATCACTCGCGCTCGTGTCGTCTCTCTGACCAGATCACAATTATGTTCTGACCACTGAACAGCTATTTCTAAACAGAGCTGCTGCTATTTGTGCCACCCGTGTTTTAACAAATGAAGGCAGTTTAAAGTCTGTTATGTTTTTGCCAGCTCCCTGCAAGGAAACATAAAGCTGTGTATCCAGTTTGCAGTAAATGTTTTAAGTTTTCTTTCTGTTTTTTTGGGACTGCTTCCAGAGCAGATGGCAAAAAAAAAAAAAATGTTTTTATGTAAAGTTAACAGCATGATGTCGACTATTTTTACCTAGTTTCAATGCCAAACAATGTTTACAACTTTTATTTTAGCTTTAGCGTTTGACAATATTTATGATTTCTAAAAACATAAATCAGGTAAACTTGTTGGCATGTATTCTAGTTTGCTTTGATGTTGTTGAGGACTTAGTTACATAGTTGGTTATATATTTATTGAGGTATACGATGCAATTTTATATATATGTTTTTTTCCATCACCTTCTGGCTCGTCCTCGTGATCTATTTTTGTTGTGGCTGTGTTTAATTTAACTTTGGTCTTTAACGAAGAAAACATCACACGTCATTGAATATTACGTTGATTAAAATATAACATCCCGTTTCCGCTATTAACAATGTTCAGGTAGATCTAAAGAAAGCCACTATGTCACATGATAAGACATTTTCCTTGACTTTAGTTCAAATATTTGTAAATCTTGCGTGCTGAATGGTTCCTCTCTCACTGTTTTGTCGCGTCAGCGGGTGGAGGAGGAGTCTCTGATTAAGAACAGCAGTGCGTGTAAAGACTACCTGATCGAGGCCATGAAGTACCACCTGCTGCCGGCTGACCAGAGAGCTCTGATGAAGACAGCGCGCACACGCATGAGAACTCCGGCCTGCTGTCCTAAGGTACAAAAGACTGTCAACACTGAGTGTCTCCAGAGCAGAGGAGACGAACACTTCCTCTTCTATTGATCTGCAGTACTTCCTGTAACGGTGCTGCTGTTTCTGTTGCCTTTAGGTGATGGTAGTGGTTGGAGGTCAGGCTCCCAAGGCCATCCGGAGTGTTGAATGTTACGACTTTGAGGAGCAGCGATGGTACCAGGTGGCTGAACTCCCAACCAGGAGGTGCAGAGCAGGTGGGAAACCTTCAAAACCAGCAACAACACATACAGCATCACATGTGATGGGCTGTATCCTCTGAAGAACATGAATGTTGGGTCCGTCAGTTTAACTGAAGGACCGACTACACCCTCATCTCCACGAGAGAGTCGGGCCCCCACCAAACTAACGGTGCATTCAGGTGGTCCTTATCGGCTTGTAAATCATAAAATTTAAGGTTTATTACCAGGATTTCTCTATGAAACAGATAATAAAGTGTTAATACCACCACTTAACTCAGTGGGTTTTACTATTTTACTACAGTTCAGTATATTTACAGTACTTTGAAGTTATACTGATGAGACCTAGCAGTGGTGTTTATTTTGTACTGCTTTTGTTATCTACTCCTTTTAGTGGGTTTCCATCTGTTTAATTGATAAATTGGGCATAGACTGATGTCCACATGAGCCAAATACTTCATAAGTTTAGTCATGTAATATTCCAGACTTAATGAGATGATGAGGTTTGACTCAGGACTGTTTTTTTTACAAAGTCAGCAGTGTCCAATACAATGGAGGATCTTGAAATTCAAACAAAATAAGGCTGTTTTTCTCAGCAGTTTATGGAAATGGAATGGGGATGTCCTCTGATTGATGAATTCAGTGCAGAAGTTCATCCTTTAACTGGGACACAGCTACAGTCTGTGGTAACTTCTGTCTGTTTGACACAACCTGGTGGATGTCAGGTGTGTGCACTCCTAAAACATGTTGCAGCCATTAATGTTTGGCTCCTACAAGCAGCGTTGTTAATTTCTACTCCCTCTGCTGGCAAGTTTCTGACCACATGCATCCAAAGAGGTCTCACTGTGAGGAGGGAGGCAAGTTTGATAGTTAATTACAAGGTTGTAACATCAGCAAAAAAAAAACAACACTCAAGGGAAATCAGTAATGTGTAGCGTCACCATTCCACCTTTACCAAAGCATCGCTCCGTTCCTACATGTGGAAGTTGACTATTAAGTACGATATTTTGAATTGTTTATCAATTTTTAAGTATTTATTATATTTATCGAACGTGTCCTTTTTGTCTGTTTTAAATGTTCGTTTGTCTCTAAATTTGTACTGATCAGGAATAGCACTCCTAATTTCGTTGTATTTTGTACAATGTACTTTGTTTGGTTGTGTTGTTTCAGGTGTGGTGTACGTGGGCGGTTGTGTGTACGCAGTCGGCGGTTTCAACGGTTCTTTACGTGTGCGGACGGTCGACTGTTACGACCCGATGATGGACCGCTGGACGAGTGTGAGCAGCATGCAGGACCGGCGATCAACGCTCGGTGCTGCTGTTCTCAATGGACTCCTGTACGCTGTCGGAGGCTTTGATGGCAGCACAGGTACCGCTGTGCTTCTGTACAGTCGTGACCTCAGAGTGTGACATCAAAACGGGCTTTAAGAATGTGTGCAACTGCAATGACTTCGAAAACGTACGACTGTTTTTCATACGTGCCCTGTGTGTGTTTGCAGGTCTGTCCACTGTTGAGGCGTACAACGCCAAGACAGACGAGTGGTTCCATGTGTTACCCATGAGCACCCGACGCAGCAGTGTAGGAGTGGGTGTTGTCAATGGTGAATACAATTCCCAGTTTGTTTTTACAATCAGCATTTAGAGTTGGATTTTAAAGGTGGACAAAATAACAGAAATACCCAACAATATAATACTGTGGTCCTGCAAGATGTAAAAAGTGGAGCACAGAGCTTCACGAAGTGTCTCATCTTCCACAGCTACCGCATTATATTTTCATGTGTTTCTGTTATTTAGTCTACCATTGCGCCTCATTATAAATTATGGATTACATACTGTGTTTCTACTGTGATTCCTGCTGTGTTTTTTTTAGGGATCCTTTATGCAGTCGGAGGTTACGATGGAGCCACGAGGCAATGTTTAAGTACAGTAGAAGCGTACAACCCAAAAAGTAACACCTGGAGCTACATCGCAGAGATGGGCACGAGGCGCAGTGGAGCAGGTGTGTTCATGTGTCACCTTATATGTGGCTGTGAAATATTTTTAGAATTTTTTAAACGTTAACTCAATGGTTCTTTATTTTCTATTTGATGCAAACATATTTATCCTTCAAACAACACAAAAATACACAAATCATTACATTCATGACCACAGTAAGACAGAAACATTCACCTGTTGTTGCTACAACTTGTGATTTACCATGAAGAAATGTCTTCTTTAGGTGTTGGTGTGTTAAAAGGTTTACTCTATGCTGTGGGGGGACATGACGGTCCATTGGTGAGGAAGAGCTGTGAAGTTTATGATCCAGCCTCCAACAGCTGGCGACAAGTAGCAGATATGAACATGTGTCGACGCAACGCAGGTGAGTCAGTATTTCCCACAGGTTGAAAATGTACTTCTGATGGTGTGTGACTGATGTATATGCAGAGACTTGTGCATTTTAGCGAGGGAGAGTTTAACCCAAGTTAATTTTTTGTAGCTACAGGTTTGTTAACCTGACACACCTGATACAAAGAACTGACTGAGAAGTCATCCTTGGAAATTGTTTGGAAAAAAAATGCTTAGCACATGATTGGATGAATCATCGGTCTACTAACCAATTAGATCATTGCCGTTTTCAAACAAACAGTTACTTCTCCCAACCAAGCCTTTAGCTGCCAGTAAGTTCTCACACGATGTTGATTGGTCCAAACAAATGTGGTTTAGACACAAATCCATAACTTGAAGCCTAACAAGATGGATTCTGGCGTGATCTCACAAATTCAGTTACCTGACAAGGTGAACATGGTACAAATGTCCCCTAAATGCCTCACATGCAGGCGATCAGTAGACTACAATTTACAGGGGTCCCCTTAACGCCTCACATGCAAGCTATCGGTAGATGCTATAGGTGGCTGTGCACAGACAAACCTCTTGTCCCCACTCGGTTACTGCCACGCATGCAACTCAGACCCTCTGTCCCCCTGTTAGATGTCTATTCATTACTTTGTGTTTGCGTGTTTTCAGGTGTGTGTGCTGTAAACAACATACTGTATGTGGTGGGAGGAGACGATGGCAGCTGCAATTTGGCCTCGGTGGAGTTCTACAATCCAAACTCTGACAAGTGGACGCTACTATCGACCTGCATGAGCACAGGCCGCAGTTATGCAGGTCAGTACACAACTGTGAGCTACACACACTTATATTTGGTCGCTTCTTGTGGATGTTTGATGTTCACTGTGCAGATGTATGCTCAGAGTCTGACACTAGAAGGCTGTTTTATAATTAATCCGCTAAAAAGTTTCTGTGTGGGAAACTCTGAGCACGGTCATGTTTATAACAGGTGAACAATGGCTGCAAGTTGATTTATTTGAATTAGCCTTATGCTGAATGCGTAATTCAGTGGAAGTGATGCAACCTTTTTCCAAAAGAGTTGTATATCAAGATGATATGAAGCCACAAATCTGCTTAGATTTCAGAATCTGAAATATTTATTCTTCCATTGAAATGTGTCATTAACTTCTTATGGTTTTAAATCTTTTTTAATCCTCAAACTTTGTGATTACTTCCAGGTTTCAATGAAAACATGACATATTTTTGATGTGGTTTCAGACTTTTGGACCCAGTCTATATAAAACTGATAAGTGGTGATAATATCTGAATTCTTTTTTTTTTCACAGGTGTGACTGTCATTGACAAGCCGTTATGACTACTCCTGACTCCTGCCACTAATTCGGAGCAGAGTGTGTTCTCCTGCTGAATACTGATCTTGGATCTGTCTATGATGCCAATGCTTCATTGTTGGGCAGCATTAGCACAGGCACCGATGAAGATGAAGAAAAATGAATGAAGATTGTTGTTGCGGAGGATGAAGAAGATTTTTGCACTGAGCTGAATGGGGGGAGCTGTAACAAACAAGGGGATCAGACCTGTGTTTTAATCCCCTCGCGGCAGGACTGCAGCACCGACTGGACAAACCAGTGTTGAAGCACCACTACAGTGCCATAGAAATGCTACTGATCTGAAGCAACTACAACTGCAAAGTTACTTTAACATGAGTAATGTTAACAGGAACCGGCTCTGAGGAAGACCACTGATCTAATCTACGGGAGAGGAAGGAAGAGAACGACCATCTCGGACAGAAATCAGTTTCTCCTTCGTTTTTATCCTCATGAGGAGTGTGTGTGTGTGTGTGTGCGTGTGTGCGTGTGTGTGTGTGTGTGTGCGTGTGTGCGTGTGTGTGTGTGTGCGTGTGTGTGTGTGTTTGTGCGTGTGCGCTAGCATATAAAGGTGCTACGCTGCTTGCACATGTTAGCATGTGTGTTTGTGTACATCTGAGTCTCTTTGTGTGTGGTGACGCCTGGTTCGGCGCCGCATGAACGCACTCTGCCTGACCTCTGACCTTTTACAGTGTCACAGTGTGGCTGTTCAAGAGTGCCTGAATGTCAAAGTACACCCCGTTTCCCCTCCTCTTCTTCTCCGCTGTTATGCCTTGAGTACCGTTACCGGACACAGCTGGACTCGGCTGCTGTCCTGGGATGAGGAAATACATTTTTGACTTCAGATCGGTTGCATCAGACCACGTCAGTTCAGAGTAACGATTTGAGGAGCAGCTGCAGAACACGATGGTGTACATTAACCTGGAGAAAACAGACTTTCAATGGCACGCTAACTCTTCTGATAAGGGAGACGCCTCATTCTCGATGCCAAAACCAGTGAGAGACAGAGGGAGGAGCTGTTTGAGATGAAGAACAGCTGGATGTATCAGCGCTTTACTGTCACCTGGCAGCCATATTTACTATGGTTGTAACCACTAATGACAACAGCAGCCTGAACTCTGCATGGTCCCCGTCTCTAACCTGCTATCCTCCAACAGTACCTTCCTCTCCTTTGGTGTAGCAACTCTATTAACTACTGCACACCCCGACGTACTATGAATGTGGCAATTTTAATATGTCTCTTCTTTTCTGTCTCTCTTTATGACTCTACTTTATGGATCTGTTCTCTCTTTCTGGAAAGTGACCAAACCTACTTCTGAGTTTCGTTCTCTTCAGTCTCTTTCTCTCGCCTCTCGTACTATATTGAAAATTGCTATAATAGTAACTGGTATCGCTGTTTCTTGTCAGTGTATTGAGGAATGTCATGTAGGCTAATGACTTTGAAAATGTTTCATTACTTGTTTTATATTATCATTAATAAATATGCTTCTTGTATTTAAAGCTGTGAAATGTTATAATCCGTTTTTAAAACTTTGCCAAATCAGTAAAACATTGAAATGGAATGTGCTGTGTGGTAGTTTAATCATTTTACAGTTACAAAGGTAGTGTAATATAAAATGTCCCCAATAGGGTTCGGTATTCCAACTCCATACTTTAAAAAAAATAATAATTTTAGACAATTTTATACAGGTTATTTCTAGTATTTCTACTTGTGTTTACATATTGAATGTGTTTTGTTACATAGAAAAAAAAAAGGCAATATAATTTAATGAGGCAATAGGAGAATATGTCAGGCTTCAAGATATTTATTTAACAGCCGCAGAATAATCAGTGTTACAGAGCTCTGGGTCCGGACTATGTTTCCCTGACCGCAACAGAGTATGTGTCAGTTCACGAAGTCTGACCTCCTGACTTTCCCTCACCCAGTCTTCTTATAGTACTGAAAACAAAAAGTCATGTGTATTGATGTGTCCTTTGTTGGTTGGTGGAGGTGGTGGTTGTCTTCCTTCACACCCTGGAGTTCTCATGAGGGTTCCTGTTTATGCCTCAAAGAACAACAGTATGTGACCCCACAAGTTGCCGACCCCCTCCTGTGACCTTTTGGTTTGGTACAGTACTTTCACTCTCATTCACAAACACAGCCTTTCGTCTACCCCTTAGGATTAATAGTTGATAATACGACCTATGTATAAGTAATATAATATGGCATACATATATGTTGTATTATTGTAAACATAACCTAGCACAGAATCGCACAAAAATCAGGTATCATTTTCAGTAGTAGCACTGAACATTTTTAACTGAAACTGAGTCATATAGTCTAAATTAAATGTCAGATATGATGACAAGAACTGGAACTTAACAAGGATGCCTAGATGCATACATGTAATATGAATAAATGTAGATACCTTTCCGAAAAAGAATCAGTAAAAAGTTTGAGTAGAAAATAACACAAAACATTGGTGTGATTTAATTCAGTTGAGTGTAAAAATATTGTTCAACTAGTTAAACATTATATCACAATATGTATATTTGTATCAAAGTCTTTCTCAAATTAAAACGGTTCTGAAGTGAAATGTACACGGAAGATGTATGACTCAAACTTCTTCGGCCCAGCCCATCTCTCCACTGATGCAGTCTGACAGCTCTGCGAAGGTTATGAAAGCAAAGCTCGCCACTGATTGGTTGTTGCTGTAGAAACCTCCAGTCTCACTATCATCGCTCCATTCCGCGGACCAATCAACGAGAGCGTTCGGCCCCTCGACGCTGGTCTCCTTTCCTCTCGGCCAATCGGATTGTCCGATATTGCTGTACTTCAGCCAGCCGGCAGCCTCTCGCCCAGGTAGACGGGACGAACCGAGGGAAAGGTGAGAGTGCAACGTTGTTGTCGGCTACAAACCGACATTCAGCTGGATTTTTTCCGCCGCAACAGTAAATGCTTGTTCGTTATTTGGAATATATGAACCGGGAATGAAGGCAGGATGTTGGGCTACAAAGCTGGGGGAAAGTCCTGCAGAGGATATTTCGGCCCGCGCTCTGTTGGTGTTGTCAAGACAGTTTTTTTATTTATCAAACACTTTATTTAGCTGGTGTGCAAGTGTACGTGACGTTATTAGAGGCGTCACTGCAGCGTGACTGAAACAGAGAGGCAGCGGGGTCTTTTAGCTGTTAGAGTCAGCAGTGTATTAGATTATAGTTCATTTTTGGCAGCTGTTTGTGGTAATCATCTTGGTACGTCCACATGTCTTAGTAGTTCTTGCACATGCGGTCTTTATTATGTCATCCTGCGTGCTCGAAATGATATAAAAAGTGTTTATCATCGCTTTTTCACATGTTATTTTGTAACACATTTTAAGGCAATTTGCATTATATTCATACTGGTCAAAACAAAGAAATTCTACTTTTTAATTATTAATCTCAGATAGGTTCTGAAGTGCTAAAAGGTATTGTGTAGGCAGAGGTTGTAAATTTGGATTTCTTTGAGTTTAATTCTGTGTTTTGTGTTTCGTAGCATAATGGCTTTCTGTTCAGCCAAACTGGAACAAGGAAGCTAAGTAAAATAACCTAACTACTGCATTCAGTGTTTTACTTTACTTGAATAATTTTATCAAATGCAATATTTACTAGAGCCCAACCAAAATGTCAACCAGCTGATTTTATCGGCCAATATTGGCCTGTTGCAGATCAGTGTATGTGTTTGCTGGTATGCGGACTATATGAAAACTTACAAAAATACAACATAATCCAGAAAAAGATACTTGGAGTAAATACGAAATCGCTCTATTTATGTTTTTTATTAGTTTTTTATAATTATGTAATTCTCCTTGAAGTTTACTGTTTCAGGACACTGATGTCAATGCGGACAATCAATTGTAAATTATCCTGATGTTATTATCAAAATGTGTGTTTGTATACTGTGTACTGTATGTACATATATAAAGAACATCAGTCAATAGATCAATATCAGCATTTTTTACTCGCTAATATCTGTATCAGTATCCGCTCCAAAATCCAGTATCAGTCAGGCTCTAATATTTATACCTTTTTCTGTGTTTCACTGTGTGTATTTGGCATTACATTGCAGTTGGAGATTGTTTATTCAAAACCTATAATCTCCTCACATGATCTACTTGTTATACGGGCTATATGGAGTCTTTTCAATTTCAAACTTTTCTGATAACCTTTTTTTATTTTCCCACATCAATATTTGAATGCAGGGAAACATAATTTACACAACAGGGTTGTTGCTACTTTTGCTAAGAGATCTTCCACTGCTGTCTATTAGCAGTGTGTCCGGGGTAATAAATAGACATTATAAATATGTGATGAGTGTGTACATGAAAGCTGTACTATCAATTAACATTGCTAAGGAAATGCACAGCATACCTACCCTCTACCTTTCTTACTTTTTTGTAAAGATATGATAAGCACACATTGTAATTGATTAAATATTTTTTTTCTAAATAATATTTTGGACCTTTATTGTTTTCTATTATTTATAGTTTTTCTGTTCGTTAGTTTTAAAAGATATTTTTTTGCTGTGATTGTTTAAAGAGATAGTTTTGTTGAATGGGAAAACTGAAAGTGTAATTTAAAATTTTCCACTAATTTACGGCTCTGAATTGTGTAACATTACATTTCATTATGTTTAATATGACACTTTATTACTGTATATAAAACACTGCGTTTCTGTCTTCCAGTCTTCTCCTGACCTGCAGCCACCTCTCATCATCCGTCATGGCGGCGAACGGCACGGCAGACATCTTGACCTCTGCCTACCTGGCGGTGGAGTACGTCGATGCTGCGCTGCCTCAGAACCCCTTCCAGCCCTCCCTGAAACACGCCTGGGACTACATGCTGGACAACTACACCAAGTTCCAGATAGCCACGTGGGGGTCGCTCAT
This sequence comes from Embiotoca jacksoni, assembly GCF_022577435.1. Lineage (NCBI taxonomy): Eukaryota > Metazoa > Chordata > Actinopteri > Embiotocidae > Embiotoca > Embiotoca jacksoni. The sequence continues at coordinate 15,598,662 of NW_027185392.1, forward strand.
CGTCCATGAGTTCATCTACTTCCTGTTCTGCCTGCCTGGTTTCCTCTTCCAGTTCATGCCCTTCATGCAGAAATACAAGATCCAACAGGTTGGTGTGTGTTTTCTTTTTTTCGATATGATTTTAGCTGTTTTTTTTGTTTTTGTTTTTTAGTGTAAAGGAAACTTTCTCTAAATAATTCTGTGTGTAGGACAAGCCGGAGACGTGGGAGAAACAGTGGAGATGTTTCAAGATGCTGCTGTTCAACCACTTCTGCATCCAGCTGCCTTTGATCTGTGGCACTTACTACTTCACCGAGTTCTTCAACATCCCCTATGACTGGGACTCCATGCCACGCTGGTCAGTAGAAGAACTATGAAACACACCTTAACGCATTAGAGTACCCTGGAGATACAGTGGAGTAATTCTACAAATGTCAGTTGCCTAAAACGTGGTGTGAATACAACATAGATACAGTAGTTGAACTTTTTTTTAGTACAGTAGAAAGTTAGATGTTAAATCTATTTCTGTCTTAACTGTGATGATGATGATAGAAATGGGACTGTTTTAGACAGAAAACTTATTTTCTTTCTATTCAGAAATTATATCTCTGAATAACTTTAATACTAATGTTAAAACGCAGAGCAGTCATTTCAAATCAGATACTTAAAAGGGTAAATTTAAGTCACCTGACACATCATTCTGCTTTAGTATAGAAAAGATGAATTTAATTCAGCTTTGCGTGTAAAACAAGCAGAAGAACACTTTTGTCTTTACATACTTGTTGACAATAAATATAAAAACTGCCACATTTTTCATACATTATATTGATAGTCGCTGATTAAATATAGTCAGACTACTTTGTTCAACTCAATAAATAGGGCTAAATATTATGGTTTAAAATTTATATTGCGATATTTATAACAGTGTTCTCCCAAAATCAATATGTAGTATTAAAATATGGGAAACTGAGATAAAATCACAAAGAAAATGATCAAACAGATGTTGAATTCAATCACCTCAGAACAAAAACTCATCACGTCACCAACAATTTTTTTTTTTTTTTTTTTTTTTTTTTTTTTAAACGTACCTCTTGCTAACTCACCCTGAATAACTGGTCAGAAGTCATCGCCTGTGTGACCCTCAGTCAGTCCTGTTGGTTGGTTTCACTCAGTGTGCCTCCTCTCCGTCTTCTCCTCCAGGCCCTACGTCATGGCTCAGTGCTTTGGCTGCGCTGTTGTGGAGGACACCTGGCACTACTTCCTCCATCGCCTGCTGCATCACCGACGGATCTACAAATACATCCACAAAGTCCACCACGAGTTCACCGTAAGTGAAACGCGCACGTGATAAAACAAACAAGTTTTAAGTTTTTTGCCTAGTTTGTCTCTTTGCTGAAGAGTTAGTTATTAAACCGACAGGAGCTCCCATTCATTTGAGATGTTGAGAGTGCACACTCATCATGTCTGTCCCCTTCAGGCTCCGTTCGGCATGCAGGCGGAGTACGCTCATCCCGCTGAGACCCTCATCCTGGGGGCTGGTTTCTTCATCGGCATCATGATCTTCTGTAACCACGTGTTCTTCCTCTGGGCCTGGGTGTCCTTCCGTCTGCTGGAGACCATCGATGTCCACAGGTACGACATGATAACAGCTTCCCCTTACTACCTATATGCACATACTTTCTTCTGGCCTCTCATTTCCTCTGTGACCTGAACCTCTTGTCTTAGACAGAGCAAAGAGAACAAATACGTATTGTGCATATTGTGTAAATACAACATATTTTGTTTTCACACACACTCACTTTAAGGATTAAAAAAAGAAAGAGCAGCAGCAGCAGCAGCATCTGTGTACAACAGACCATTACGTTAACTCAGTTTGAAATTCGTGAGGTCGACCACTAGAGGGCCACAGAGAACACCACATGTTCTACAAGTGTATTCAAACATTTTGCCCTAAAACAAGCTTGCTATTACACATTTTATTTTACTATTTGGTCTTTGGATTACATGGTAATATTATCTTTATAGCATGTTCTTCAGAACTAGTGTCTACTGTATAATCATCATCATCATCACACTAACAACTTTAATTTGTGTAGCACCTTTCGAGCAAAGATGGAGCCCAAAATGTTTTAGAAACAAAGGTCAGACGGAGGACAATAAACAATACATTAAAACATTTAAATAATTAACAGTAAAATTGACAAAACTAATTCTAACTGAATACGATTTCAAACATGCATTGAACCTTTACATTCACAGAGAAGACACAAAATTATTTATAAAAACATTATATTCATTAGGCAAGCTCGTTCTCTTTGTTTAAATATCTCTTTAATAAAACACATTATTTTAAATATACAACTTATTTTCTCATACGGTTTTAAAGTCTGTTTTGCCCTTTTGTAAGTTTCTTACCTGAAGAATTACTTGTTAAAATTTTTATTTTAAATCAAATAGAATTTTTGTTTTCATTCGATTTAAAATAAAAAAAAATTTTTTTACTCTGATACACTCTTCTGCTATTTATAAAGGATTTTGCTTCTTGCTTCTGGACCTAAGAACTTGTCCGTAAAACTTTTTTAATTATTATTTTGTTGTGCTAAAGCTAAACTACATAATAATTAATTGAGGTTTAGAAGATTAATAACAATTCTATAAGAATTATTTCACCACAGATTGAATATGCAACATATGCAACTCCTTAAACTTACCAAATTTAGAACGAAAGATTAAATGAGCGAGAAAAAGGTCAAATGAGCTGATAAAATTATAAACACACACACTTGGAAAGAACTAATACATTCTTGTTGCCATTTTTAAGTTGGAACAACTTCACAAAATTAAGTAAACACAGCTACATTTAATTCAACTTAACAGGTGGCTATAAAGTAAACTTCAGACTAATAATTGAATGTACTTACCTTCTTAAGGTTATAGGTTTCCACGAGTTTTGGGGAATTAAGATGAACCTTTCAGATTTCAGTGCAAACACTCGGGCTCTTAGTTTCCACGTCATTCTCCTGTGATCATTTAACATTTCTTGCCCTCTTGAAAATCTGCTCTCTAAAATAAAAATGAAACCTCAAAAATTTATTTGAAACAGCATTTATGCCTAAGGCCTCAGTCAACAAGTAAAAATGTTTTGTGGGCACATTTTGTACAGACGACAAAGCAGAAGTAAATCCATCATTTCTTCAGTGTCTCCAGAACAGAAACATTTTCCTAATTATTTCTTGTCATAATCTTAAAAAGCATGCTGTGGAAGGTTCCTTATAATCAAAAGTTTTTATTCTTGTTAGTTAAGACAGTAAAAATTGGTCTCTTTTTAAGAATAACGATATATATATAAAACCTTTATTCCCGTCTTATTCCCCGTCAGCGGTTACGACATCCCTCTGAACCCACTCCACCTGATCCCGTTCTACGCCGGCACCCGTTTCCACGACTTCCACCACATGAACTTCGTCGGGAACTACTCGTCCACCTTCACCTGGTGGGACAGGCTACTGAAGACAGACAACCAGTACAACAAGTACATGCAGAAACAGGGAGACAAAAAGGAGCAGTGAGCCACCGCTGCCTCCGTTCATAGAGACACAGAGCTGGAGGAGGGAAGAGGCAGCGAGTGGTGCAGACGCTCAGTGAACACACAAACAGCGCTGCTTTTCTTCTCTTAATCAAAAACACACACACACACACACACACACACACACACACACACACACACACACACACACACACACTAAAGGGTTATGAAACATGAATCAGCACAACTGCGGTTTAATTCTAAACTGGGCTGCAGGTTGACTTCAGTTCGCCTTCTGTGCCTTTCGTAAAAAGAAGTGTTGTCTGCTTTTGTCAACAGCTGCTGGATTAATAAAAACCATCAACAACCTCATTTTGAATTTTTTGCTTTGCTTGTCATCCAGTGAAAAAAGTTGTACCCTTTTACTCTGTTGTGAAACACTTCTGTTTACCTCTAACAGTCTCAGCACTTTAGCACTTCCTCTTCAGTCACAATGACACTGTCAATACTTCTTGCAGTGAACTGTCTAAACTCAGCACTGATGTCTGAAACAAGTCAGGTGCGTTTGATGGAAACACATGTAAATTTTTAATGAAAAGAGATCTGTTGGCTGATATGGTGCCTCCAGGTTGTTCAAGCCTGGTTTGTTTGAGGTTGTAGCAATAATTAAATGCTGTTTTCACAGAAGGAAACCTTGACAATGTTTTGTTTTTCTGTTTGTGTCATATAAAAATAAAATATGTTAACAAATTTAAACGTGGTTGGTTGTCAAACAGTTTCACTTGTCTGCATTTGATGAATGGACATACAGTCTCTCTGTGGAGAGTAGGATCACTGACAGCTCAGGAGGTTCACATTAACATCACCATTTTAATCCTCGCGGTAGTGCTTTTTTTGTTTTGTCTTAGGCGCAGTAAATTTGTGTTGATGGTAAACTGGGATATATTGTTGGAGTATATATGGTTGGTTTCAGATCTCCTTTGCTGCACTGTGGACACACCCCTACAGCTCCATCCTGCACACACAGCAACGTCAAGACAACCAGCAGCAGCAGGCACCAAACAGGAAGTGAGGCCCTTTATCAGGAAAAACCTGGAAAACATTTGATTGAATTAATGCATAAAATAGTAAAACACATTTTGATATGAATAAATAAATGTAGTAAGGAATCAACATTTATTTTCCATTTTAGTGTCATCCCTGGATTTCTTTTCCACAAGCAGAATTTTAGATTGTTAAACAAGGATTAGCCACATTATAGACAAATGATGTTGTATCATCTGTATTCTCTGATTTTGGGTTAAATGCAAAAAATGTGTAATTGTTCAGGTTTATAGGGTTGTAACTTTTTCAGACAATGCTGAAGTAAGATCTTAAACGTTTTCGAGAACCCAAAATCCCAGTCCATTCAATTTGCAAAGAAGAAAATGAAAAAGCAGTAAAAACTGCATTTGCAATACATTTGCAATAACGGAGTAATTTTTGACAATAAATAATATAAATAATAAATAATGTATCAATGTTCAATTATTAAACCAGTTTTTTTTTTCAGTTGGATAATAATTTAATCAACTGAATTCTACCAAACAAAATGTTACCAAAGTAAATAGAAAATTGAAGTAAAAGCATTTTCAACTTTAGTAGCCTTTCTGCTGCAGGAAAAACATTGTCTTGTATTATCTTACAACCCTCTGTTGACTACATTGTGATAGATATTGAAGTAAGGAAAATATAATTAACAAATAATAAGCCATAAATAGACCATAGTTGTTAATTGTCTTCCCTGCTCTAACTGCTGCACGGGCCTTCTCTCTGGTTCTGAAGACTACTGTGTAGTTTTGAGCTCAGTCAGAAGCTGCACTCAGACTTTTACAGCTCAGCCTGAGGTAAAAAAAAAAAAAAAATACACTTGTCCACAAACCATGTCAGAACCTTCACATTCAAAGTCTTTCTGTATCAAAAATCTGTCCAAAATCTACAAAAGGTTTCCTTCTTTTATTTGCTGTAACTCCCTTTGAGATGTACACACACTTCCTTGGTGTAGAATCATGTTTTGTTTTGCCTTCAATCAGGTGTATCACACCCTTATTGACATTCTTATTTATTTGTTAACAAATCATTTTTGTACGTTTTTTTCCATCCACTTTTCCATCTTCAATTTGTATTTCTCCTTTATATAGTCAAGCATACACTGAGTTCCCCCTCTGTATGAAATAATATGTATGAATAAACCTTGCCATAAAATGTTTAGAACTTCAAAAAACAAGGCTATATTTTGAAAACCAGGCCGGATATGGAGGTATTATTAGTGTAGTCTTTACAGAAGAGGTTGACGGAGTCTGCGCGCAGGTACAGCAGCGCATCACACTCGGAGGGGAGAGAGAGAGAGAGAGAGAGAGAGAGAGGCAGAGATATTTATAGCCTAAAGCGGAGCTGCAGCACAGAGATAAGGCTTGGGACCAAGCCGCAGGCAGACAGGCAGACAGGGCTTAGAGAAACGAGGACGCGTCAACATGAAACACTTCCTTTCGGCAGTTTTATTCGGGGCCGCGGTGGTCGCCCTGGTCCGCGCGGCCGGAGCCGACGGGGAGATCTCCTTCGAGTACCACCGTTATGAGGAGCTGCGGAAAGCGCTGGTGTCGGTGTGGCTGCAGTGTCCGACCATCACCCGCATCTACACCATTGGGGAGAGCTTCGAGGGCCGCGAGCTGCTGGTGCTGGAGATGTCCGACAATCCCGGGACGCACGAGCCTGGTCAGTTTTACGCATACACAAAGTCTGCTTCATAATGCGGTGAATGTGCACCCCTTTGTCCCCGCTTTGCTTCTCGGTAGGAACCCCACCACCACACGCTGTGATAACAGAAACACATCACGCACTATTGCGCAGAGCAGCTTGGTGATGCCCGGATTTGGTGTGAGGAGACATAAATGACCGGTGGGGCTGATATCCCTTCAGAAAACAGCAGAGGTGGAGCGCAGGTGTGTCGTGCTGTGCGTAAAAACGGCGAGCGCAGGGCCTGCTGCATCACTTCAGAGGAATGGAGATGATAGATTGTGGGATCAGCCACGCAAAGCCGCCATTTTGCTGGTTGATAAGAATCTCCGTGCTTATCGGGAGTCATGATTCTGAGAAAACATCCCAAAGGATGTGAATCATGCCCAATGAGGGCACGGCTCATTGGTCTGCGTTTGAATTACACTTTCCAACTAAAAGCAGTTGTATGTTGAAATGTGTTGGCCCCAACAAATGAGGAAATAATGTTCAGACACAGAATTCAGAGGAGGAAGCTTAGACTGAATATTAAATGAACCAGTAAGCCCTGATAGGCTTGAGTCATGGTGTTCCTCAGAACTGGTGAATACTGGATATTACCATCATCTTCATCACACTGCTCTATACTAAATAAACTAGTACGCAGGCTGGAAGAAATCAGTGAGATGAGATTTCTTCTTTAGATGCATTGCACCTTTTTCTGTCCCCCAAGTTATGCACCATTCGAGAAGAAACTGAACTATTTATTTTGCCTTTTTGACTATAAGATCCATTTGAGGAGCACACTGTCATCTAAAAGTTCATCAGATGGTTTTAAAAATGTTGCAGCTGAAGTAGAAAACTGTTGAATGTAGTTTTAAATCAAACGTCACTAGACAATATCCTTATTCTTATTGTGTTTTATTTCAGACTGAAAGGCTGTAATTCAAACAGTCCATGATTTAATCATCAAACGTTCTGGCTGTTTCAGTCAAACTTTTAATGCCTGTCTATATTTGATGACGATTGGTTGACAATGATGTCCAGTCTCTGACTTAAGTTTGTAAACCAAACCAAATGTACTCCTGTTACCACTTTAACCCCTGAACACTCAGTGTCTGTACTCTGTGGTGAGATGAACTCTGTTGACACGTACAGAGCAAAAATACAACTGTAACGGATTAGCTTGTGTACACATATTATCATTCATTAATGAATGCTGGTACCAGTTCAGTGATTTCTAGCCAACTCTCCAAACAGAAGCTTTAAACCGCCGACACTGCCGGAAGTGATTAATTTGGTCTCGGTAATCCTGAGACAGAGTCTTCAAAAGGAAGAGGAAACTCTGTCATTACTGCATATAGCAGCGTATAGAGTGTATTTTGTGGGATTTTAACGATAGTAGAATTTGTGTGTAAAGGTGTATTTTTCTTTCTGGGTGTGTTTGTGTGGTCTAAATGGTGCACCACAGGTCTGGTGAGCAGCTCAGCTCACATGGTCACACAGTCTAATGTTCGTAGGTACTAAATAAGCCTGTAATAGTCTGGTGGGCGTGCGCAGGCATGAGTCACAGTAGCGATGTGGAGCCCTTATTACAACCAGATGAGTTTCCAAGCCGCTGCTTCACCAACAGGGGTAGTGCCTCCCCCCTCCTACCCTCTCCTCTCGTCCCTCCCCACCCTCTCCCTCTCCATCCTTGCCGAGCAAAACATCCACAGAAAGAAGGATGAAACAGAGAAGGAAAAAGAGGACGAGGAGCTCCAGAGACTGACGGGGCGAAGGCGAGTGAAGGAGGAGTGATAACACACAGGGGGGTCTGCGACTAGAAGAATAAAATCTGCCATCTTTAAGCTTTTTTTTTTTTTTTTTTTTTTTTTTAAAGGTGTCCTACCAATATTTGATCTGACCCTGCTCTGTGCTCAAACTAAGGTGGAGCTGAAATAGCAGTTGCCGGGGCAACAGATCGGCTTAGAGCACTGAACTGACTGGCAGCCTGTGGTTGGCTGGCTGACTGGCTGTCTGGCTCCGGAGGACGATGGTCCTGAGCTGATGCATCTGTCAGTAAGCAGCCATCTGTCATACACTGCGGCATGGGAGCTGCCTGTAGCCAGGAGTGTAAACACTGGTTTCATGTTAATATACAGTGAGAGCGTGCATTGCAGAACGTATGGGAATCAGGGACAGTAGGCCGAGGTATTCACAGCGTTCTGTTAAAGCTCTTCTTTTTATAATTGCAGATTTAGAAAACAATCATGTTTTGGGTTATGATCATATGTACAGTGCTGATGGAGAGCATCAGAATGATGCTGCACCTCTTTTTTCTCCAAAATTCATAAAAAAAAATGTAATTGCAGAATTGTCAAATTTGCCATATTGACATTTAAGCCAAATTGATTGATTCACAATGTTCACTTGAAGCTTCGTTTTGATCCGCTACAGTTTTCTGTGTTAAAGGTACTGCATTACGCGTTAATACAAACTCATCACTTCCTCTATCTGTTTCAAATTAAAACCCCTTCAGTGTTTCAGTAGACAGAAATCAACAAATTATTGACAAGGCATTGTCATTTGCAGAACGTGTTGTGACTGTAATGGGACGATCAAGAACAATATTGAAATTTGCTTCATTATATTGTTGACTTTAAAAAAAAAAATCTCGGCTACATTATTGACCATTGTATGTAAACTTGCCTCCGCAGTGGTTTCACAAACTTAGAAACAAACTTAAGAACTTAACAGTGCGCTTGCCCACGTGTGCACATGTTACAGGTGCACTGCTGTACTTTGACAAATAGCACTACGCCCTGGTTACAGTCAGTACAATACTCCAACGTGCGCCCAATGTTACAAAACCTAGAACAGAATGTAAATTAAAATAAGTCAACGTTGACTTTTGTTTTCACACTCTGAAAATCCTGTTTGATCTTTCCAACGTGAACTTCATCACCTGACTTCATCCCTTTCTCCTGTGATTATTACAAGAGCTACTTGAACCTTCTGGCCTGTTAGTAGATACAGTTTTCCCATGGTTTAACACCCCTCTAATAACCCATAAGACAGATGTGTGATGATAACCATCTTTTTTTATTGTCTGAGGGGACATGATGCGAACTCTAGTCTTAAGTACAATTTAGCACCGATCAGTTACAAGTTACTTTATAGTTTTACAGCCCTACATTTCAAAAGGAAAAGTACATTTTCCTCCTCTGCTACTAATGATGTTAATTATTGAAGCTAAAGTTAATGCTACTACTACTTAAACTGTGATGCAGCCATTCTAATGCACAAACAATGAGTACCTTAACTTTTAATACTTTAGGACCATTTGGATGACAGTGATCAGGTACTTTTATGTAAGTAAAAATGATGTGAAAACTTCCCCCTCTGAACACGAGTGACATATTTTGTCATTTAACGGAGGTGTTTACTTCTCACAGTTGGCTCATATTGGAGCTGAGAAGTGGTGTTTCTCTTCAAGGAGAAGGGGCTCGGGCGAAACGCCTTCGTCTCTCATGCCTGGAACCATATACAACATTTCTAATATAAGGAGAAACCCTATCTTGTAATGGCTTTGTAAATGTCTGAAGGTGAAGGAAAAATCATATCAATATGAGGCCCTGCTTCATTCAATATACTGCAGACTGTCTCATGTGGTGGAGACAGTCATCAGACTCCACGCCGGACTGTTTTATCAGACGACAGAGGAAGTGTGTAATCCCCAGAGAGCACGCATTAAGATGCCCAGTTGAAGTGTATAGCAGCCAGACACACTGCCGAATACATCATATCAGATGACATATGGTATATTGAATATAAAGTGTCTTTCAAATGGAACATGTTTCCATTAGAGGGCGTCACAGTGAAGGAGAATAGAGTGTAAACCTAGTATATATTTTTTTATGTTTTCACTATGAGGAGACTCTTCCTGAAGAGATAGCAAAAACAGCTGAGAGACAGAAGGAGCTGATGGAAAAGGGAGATAAAAAAAAAAAAAGAAAGGAATGATGATTTAGAAAACAGGACATCTTGCAGGACAGCAAGTGTGATGAGGGAGAAGAAGAGGGATGGGTGAAAGAACGCAGAGGGAATAAGAGAGAGGCAGAAACGGAAAGAGGATGAGAGGAAGGCCAAGGCATCAGCCAGAGGTCATTCATTATACATCAGACGCCCACACGCATCCCCCTCCTCTTCCTCCTCCTCCTCATCCTCTGCCTTCACTGTGATCTGACTACTGCTTCATGTTGTTTTTCTTCTTCTACTACCCGTCGCTCTGTTCTTGTTCTTGCCCATGCAACATTTTTTTATTGTCCTCTACGTTCACTGTTCCTTTAACACTCACTGTTTTGTTTTCTGCTGTCTTGCAGTTTATTTAGCGTTCTTTCTCAACATGCTGCGTGACATCCCAGCCAAAGTCCCACCTCCCTCTCATTTCTGTGTATTTATTTTAGACATTACTGCGTCATTACTTTTCCTGCAACATGTTGATGGAGTTTTCTGTCCATTTTTTCTTTGTCTAACACGTCATTTTATGAGACACAGAACAGTAGTTATTTTGTTCTGTAACAATCAGCAGCTACAGCTCCCACAAGGCTTTGACATTGTTCCAATGTTGTTTAAGGGAAATAATTGCATTACTGTTCTGTCTTATTTGAACTAAAGGGGTTTCCCAATATTACTATCTTGTACATATTTAACATAGAATATAGACATCTCAGACATCTAAATATTAGAGCAGGAACAATCGATCAGTTCAAAGGATTATCAGAGTATTTAGATTCAGCTTCAACTATTTTGATAATCAGTTAATGGTTTTGTTTCTATTTCTGTTTTTTATTCTCTAAACTATTTTAACGGGCTACATGACATCATCTCTACTTAACTGCTTGCCAACCACTCCTGAAATAACCAAAAATGTTAGCTTTAACATGTATTTGTGTATGTAGTAAAATTAAGTGTTGAATTGAGTGAGAATCCACAACTTTGTAGTTTTTTTTTTTTTCTATGACAGTGCATATCTAAAAGAGTCTTATACAATGGTAAATAATAGAACGCAAAATTTGCTTTATTTGGTGTAATTTGTTAAAATTTGACAGTTTGAAAATGAAACTGGAAAGATAGTTTGGGATTTTAGTACAAGATCTACTGCAGCATAAGATCCAGCGCAGCGCAGCACTGGTGCGCTTCCTCCATGCGTGTCTGTAATATGAGTGAGAGTGTGTTTACTCTCATCTCCGAGTTGATTCTTCTCCCTGAGCACCTGCCCCTGTCAGGGTTGCCACGACGACTGAGAGCACTAATGTGGTGCTTCCCAAATGACATTGTAGCTGCAGTCATTATTACGTGGTAACCTAGCAGACCACATCGATCACTTGTCAGACACTCTGATCATTTCTGACACTCATAGGATGATGCAGTGGGCTCTGCCGGCATCGGATGTGTTTTATTGATCTTTGGGAAGCAGGAATCAGCAGGGGTTAAAGAGAGGAGCTGTGCCATTAATGCTCTCTCACAAAACGTGTGAAATTTGGGTTTTTAAATATGTTTTCGGATGTGAAATGCATCAGAACAGGAAGGAAAAGGAGATTGTTTTGGGGACACAGAATATCGCAGGTACCCATGTTGTAATGTAACAACCCTCTGAAATGTTCTTAATCAATTAGACGGACAGAAAGTAATCAGTGGTTAGCACTGTCGCCTCACAGCAGAAAGGTTCTGGGTTCGAACCTTGACTGGGGCCTTTCTGTGCGGAGTTTGCATGTCCTCTGTGTGCCTGCTTGGGTTTCTCTCCGGGTACTCCGGCTTCCTCCCAAATACATGCATTTCAGGTTAATTGGGAATTCTGAAAAAAAAAAAAATAATAATCCCCTTAGCTGTGAATGTTAGCGTGAATGGTCTTTGTTTCTGTCTGTCTCTATGTGTTGGCCCTGTGATAGACTGGCGACCTGTCCAGGGTGTACCCCGCCTTCTCCCAAAGTGTGCTGGGACAGGCTCCAGCCCCCCTGTGACCCTGTTCAGGATACAGCGGGTGTAGATAATGGATGGATAGACGGATGGAAAATAATCACTAACATTTTTAATCATTCATTGCTAGTGTCTTTTGGTTCTATGTTTGTATCATTGTAAACTAAATATATTTGGACATATATTTGTGAATTTTCTTTTTTGTTTAATTGCAAGAAATACTGGTATATTATCTGTTATTAAAGATAATATATGCATTATCACAGGTGTGTTTTAATGTGTGAAAAATTCACACATTTCAGTTCTATGCGTGAGGGATTTGTGTGTGCATATGACAGAACAAAAGCTTAGGAAGCTATGAAGTTATGAAGTTATGAAGCTGACAAGCTTCATGACGGTTTGAGAAAGAAAAGGAATAAATTAGGAAAAGACGGACACTTTGTTGTTCGTGTAAAAGAATAAACACAGCTCTTCTCAATGTGTGGGTGTGCAGAAATGATAATTATATGAATACAAATGGCAGTTGTGCTGAATTTAAGGAGTGAATTATCATCACCTCTCCTCTGCTCTGCCATGTATGCACACATCAGCCAAAACACATCTGAAATTCTTAACAAGGCCTACTTGGCCCATGATGGTTTTAGTGTGTGGTCTACATATACAAACATGTACAGCTCTGCATTATGTCACACGCTAACATGAGTATCAACAGCACAAAAACATGTCTCTAAAGGGGGAAACAAAAGGTCTCCACATACTGAGCATCTGTGTAATAGCTTGAATCCCAGTAACTCCCATTGGAAAACTTCAAAGTGTGTGTATGAATGCAGAGTGTGTGTGTGTGTTTGACAGCTCTGTCAGGCCTCTGAAGCCTGTAAAAAACATTCAGTGCCGCCAGGATGGAAAGAGTTAATTGTAGTCTTGAAATCATTAGTAGCAACTCTGAGAGGAACCAGAATGGTGCATTTAAAAATAACCCGACTACCAGATGTTTGTTGGGCGGTGTGTGTGAGTGTGTGTGTGTGTTACTCTCTCAAGCATTACTTTACATCAAACACTGAAATGTTCAAATCAGCTGAAATGTTCAAATATTGACAGACACGCACACTTATATACTTATTTGGATTTTCAACAGTATTTTACTTTTAAAATGAATGAAGTGAAAAACAAGGCAGAGAAATGCCAAAATCAGGGTAAAAATAAGCAATAAAAATACACACAAAAACCTCACAATAAAAACGGGACCCCTACAGCAATTTGGCTTCAAACACACACAGACACACTCCTCCTCATCTGCCGATCTCGAGCTACATTTTATAACTGATCTGAACAAAAGACTATTTTTTTCCATCAACAATCAAAGACGCTCCTTTGTTTTCATACAGCCACAGATAGACATTAATCTTGAGTAAATAGGAAATGTGCACATCATGCTGTGAGTCTCTCGCATGCTCATGTGTGTTTTGTATATATTTGTATAGCTGAGGACAGAGAAGAGAAGGAAAGGCTAATTAGTATATAAAACAGATGGTGGGAGCATGGGTCATTAGAACACAAATAGGGACAGAAATAGCTCTTAAATGTAAAAATAAAATCACCTGTGATGAAGGAAAGGAGAGTTTTTGTCCCTACTCACTGACACATCCAAGATAAGCTAATGTACCAAATGGTACAAAGTCTAAGTTTAGATAAAATAAGGGAAGAAAATAAGTCTCGAAGCAACAAAACACATTAATTGTTTGTACTTTTAAGGTTAAAGCAAGCTTCACTGCTGAAATAGTATTTTTTCAATGTGAGAAGATGAATATGTTTGTGACAGCGTGCGGTGTCAGAGTCTGTGATCACAAACAATAAACGTCATGCATTTTATATATCACAAGTTTCCCTGTGGATGTGTAATTATGTAACATGATGTCCTGCAGTTAAACTCTCTGTGAATCTGATCTCAGACCTGTCACAAGCTGTCCGCTCTGCAACGAGTAACAGGCCGAACAATCTGTGACAGTGTCATTACCTTAATCCACTGTGTGTCGGTCATTATTGTCCTAAAGGAGTCCAGGGCTGCGATGTTCACTTCTTTTTAACCTTTCAGTGGATGAGTCAGTGTGTTCATCACTGCTGGACCGTGTACATCCTGTGTTATAGCTGGTCGAAGGCTCTGAGTGTCCATGGTTACATCCATCACAAATGAGCTGCCTTCTCCTGGTCCTGAGGAGATAAAAGGACTGTTTCTGTGACTACCGACTAAAATGCTTCTTCTTACAAAGGCGATGATGTTATTGTGATGCTTATGTGGCCATTTGTGCCTTATTCAAATTCAGTTCTGCCTCTTAATATGAGCCATTTACATGTTGTTCAGAACAAGGTTGAATACATAATGTCAAATCGTAGCTCTGTGACGCACAAAAAACAACATGTATCTTTTGGTTCCCCAAAGGTGAGCCTGAGTTCAAGTACATCGCCAACATGCACGGAAATGAGGCGGTGGGCCGAGAGCTGCTCATCTACCTGACTCAGTACCTGTGCAACCAGTACCAGCAAGGCAACGAGACCATCATCGAACTCATCCACAACACCCGTATCCACTTCATGCCCTCAATGAACCCAGATGGCTTTGAGAAGGCCGCCTCACAGGTGATGACAAGGCAAAATCACACTGCATAGCCTAGAAACCTGATCCAAGGATTTAACAGCAGACAGGTTGAGTTTACAATGATACAAACATTAATCTAGGAATCACAAATCTTGGCCTTAAATTACACAGCAAGACCCGTATCAAAGCTCCAGACACTTGTGCCTCTTCATTCCTCTGTCTCTGTCTGAACATCCGTTACTATTTACTACGCAGCCTGGAGAGATCAAAGACTGGTTCATGGGCCGCAGTAACGCGCAGGGAGTGGATCTGAACCGAAACTTCCCCGATCTGGACCGCATCATCTACATCAACGAGCGCGAGGGTGGAGCCAACAACCACCTGCTGCAGAACATGAAGAAGGCTGTGGATGAAAACACCAAGGTAGGTGAACAGAACAAGTGATTAAAGGCTAAGACGGGGGTTGTTCCTCATTCTCAACAAATCCAATCAAAAGGGCAAAACAACAATGTGTGTCACACAAGCCTTTTCAGATTATCTTCCCTGTCTCTGTCAGCCCAGAACGAATTCATTCCCACTCAATGTGCAGCGCTGTATCACACCCGTCAGTCCACAACAGGACGTCGGTGTCATGTTTTGGCTTGGTTAGATAGATAGACAGTTACTTTATTTTAGATTAGGCAGGAAAAGTACACTTTGAAAAGTGTGACTGGGGTCAAACCCAGGACTTCTACCTCGAAGGTCATGGTTGGAGTTCATGAGATGGCAAAGTTTCTTTAAATAATCTTTTCCTAACCCTAACCAAGTCGTTTTTTCCCAAACCTAATTCCCTGGTTTTTGGTGGCTAAACTTTACTTTTCACACGATGTGTGAAAACACGTGACACAGACACGATATCCTGTGGTGGACTAATGGGTGTGTCACACGATTTGGTGTGAAACCGGGTTGCAACATGATATGTAGTTTCCTAACTAATTTCCTTTAATATTTACACTATGATTTGATGTCATTTTTAGCAAATGTTACTCAGATAAGAATAAATTATGCATTTGTTGGGATCTATTTTTCGGTGTGGATGAATAAACATTTGGTTCTCTGCGGACATTTACATCAGAAGGGTGGAGTATGTCGAGCTGACTCATAGCTGCTATAATCGGCATTTTGAATAACAATAAAAATGAATTGAGTTGAGGCTGCCTCATGAACCTACAGAAAATTAACTAACCTGACTTGTTTGCAGGTACTTTATAATATTATTTAGTTATTAGAAATTGTAATTTTGTACATTTTTGCCTTTTCTGCCATTGCAGCTGGCTCCAGAGACCAAGTCTGTGGTCCACTGGATCATGGACATCCCCTTCGTCCTCTCAGCTAACCTGCATGGAGGAGACGTCGTGGCCAACTATCCGTATGATGAGACCCGCACTGGTATGCACACGTACACACATGCACACAATCTCATACCCTGTTTTTCGTTTTGTTGTTTAGCTTGTTAAATTGTATATAAACTGTTTCCTTCCATGTTATAAGGATGTTTGTGCAGATTTATTGAAACAAATATTTGAGCTGCTTTTCGTCAGAATGTCGTAAGTTTGATTTAAATCAGATGGAAAATGTTTCCTTTCTCGGCATTATTCCTCAGAGTAAACAAAATGTGCTCAGCAGGCCTACGTTTAATGTGTTGCAGATGCAGGTGTTCTGCTCACACTTTATCACATACCACTGACTAAACATTGTGCACTTGTTTGTTCTCTTCCATCTCATTTCCTCCTGAAAGGATCCACCCACGAGTACAGTGCCAGTCCAGATGATGTGATGTTCAAGTCTCTGGCCAGAGCTTACTCCATGTACAACCCGGTCATGTCAGACCCTCAGCGACCCCCATGCCGCAAGAACGATGACGACTCCAGCTTCAAAGATGGCATAACTAATGGCGGAGCCTGGTACAGTGTGCCAGGAGGTAAGAGCTTCCAATATCCTTTTGTTTTGGCGTTTCTCAGGTTAAAACACACCTGTGTTACTTGGTTAAAGCTGAGCTGGATGTGGTTGAACAATGAGTAATTTTCAACGTCAAGGTTAAAAAAAACATTTTTTTCCATACTTTCATGCTATATTTGAACATGTAGCAAATACAATATATTATAGGGCAGGCTTTTATTTTGAAATTCAAGCCGAAGCAAAAATAATTCTATATTTGACCTAAAAACATAAAATATATATATTTTTTTATGAGGTTGCCTTTCATTTTTTTTATCAAACGAATTGTGACTAAGGTGTGCAGAGACATTTTACAGTTAAAAAACTAACTCACACAGTGCTCTCTGGTGGACAAATCATTTACTGCAAACACTATTTCTAAAATCATTAAAAACAAAACTTTTGTACTTCTGAACATCAGTTTTAAAAGATTTTTTTTTATCAGTGGATATTTTTATTTATGATGAGCTAGAAGCGGATGTTACTTGGTCAGCACATGTAAGAGTCGGGTTCTGTTCAACAAGTTGAAACAGCAGTTTTATGTGACCCATGTGTCTAAATTAACTCATTTTTCAGCTAAAATGTAGCCCATTTTAAATTTGGAAACCTAAATTCTTTCTTATCAAAAATAGCAAAAATCAGGCTTATTGATCGATCATTTCCGCTTTGATTCTCTACTTCCTGTCACTACCACTCATTCATATCAGTATCGCTCTCTTACTGTCCTTGTTTTTACCTGACAGGCATGCAGGATTTCAACTACCTCAGCAGCAACTGTTTCGAGATCACTCTGGAGCTCAGCTGTGACAAGTTCCCCAATGAGGACACACTTAAGAACTACTGGGAGCAGAACCGCAACTCCCTCGTCAACTACATCGAGCAGGTAGGCAGAGCACTATAAATATACACATTATAAATCATGCTGTCAGGTCTCATCTGTTTTATGGATTTATTTGAAGCACCTGACACAGATACAAAACCAAGGTGGGTTATCTCTTGTGAGGAAAAAAAAAATACTCTGAATAGGCTGTTTGTCAGGGCTGAGCTGACTCCTCTGGCTGTTCCCGAACTATTCATGACACATTTTCTGATCTTAGGTTGGTTGAGGTATGATAAAGGCACAGCTTGATGGGATAAAAGAAACATCACTTTGATGGTAAAAGGGACCCAGCTTTGACTGTTGGTAAGTCATGGGACATAAACTGCAGTCTCATGGTGTCAAAAGTCACTCCACTACTTCCACCTTTACTACTGAGCATGCTCAGAAGAGGTTGCTTGACCAAAAAAACATAATGGTTGCTTCAAGCACTCAAACAGTAAATGCTCTGGAGGAAATGCTCTCTGCATATCCTTGTTATTC
Organism: Embiotoca jacksoni; assembly: GCF_022577435.1. Taxonomy (NCBI): domain Eukaryota; kingdom Metazoa; phylum Chordata; class Actinopteri; family Embiotocidae; genus Embiotoca; species Embiotoca jacksoni. The sequence goes on from NW_027185392.1 coordinate 15,616,812, forward strand.
TCAGATTCCACATTTTTTTTGCATGTTTCCTCTCCAACAAAGAATAACGTGCCATTTATACCCAACTTTAAACAGAGATCCGTCCCTCCGTCTTTGAATCGAACTGAATCTTTGTGTGTCTGTGTGTGTGGTGTGTAGGTTCACCGTGGCGTCAAGGGCTTTGTCCGTGACCTTCAGGGCAACCCCATTTCCAATGCCTCCATCTCTGTGGAGGGTATCGACCATGACATCACCACAGGTACTAGCATTCAGTCCAAATGTACCCAATCTTAACCAAACTAACATTCTCTCCATCACACTCAACATGTAACTGAAGCTGCGTGAGAAATTGAATGGTAAAATGCTAGAATGCCCCCATCTTGTGGACATAAAGGGTACTGCATCATTTCTTTTGTCTGATTTCTGTTAGTTATTTGCACCTGCTCTTGTATCACAGTGACTGTAATATGTAGTGCTGTGAATGTGATTATTTCCACAGCTGCGCATCACCTGCTGCTTTGTGTGTTGCTTGAATACATTTATTAACGAAACAACCTGTACTTTATAGCCAAAGATGGAGACTATTGGCGCCTCCTGGCTCCAGGAAACTACAAAGTGGCGGCCTCTGCCCCAGGATACTTGACTGTTATCAAGAAGGTGGCTGTTCCCTACAGCCCCGCAACCAGGGTAAGACACACACACACACACACACACACACACACACACACACACACACACACACACACACACACACACACACACACAATCTAACTCACATTTGCTGTCTGGTCCTTTCAGCTCTCTAAAAGGTTTGAGAAAGACCTTATAGAGTTGTGTATTTACAAATATGTCTAAGCACTATTTGTGAATCAAAATATACCTAATTGTTCATTATAAACAGGCACCTTTATGTATCATTCTTTCATATTGTAGACAGTGCATATGTGTAGACAGTGCTTGCATCAGTCAAATATACAGCATCTTCTAGTGTAGAGGCGTCTTTTAGAGTAACCAACCAACAGTGATTCATTACAGATGTTTACACACCAATGACAAGAAGACAGATTGTGATGCCTCATTTACACTTGCTTTACTATGACTGGATTATTGTATTCCTGGAAATTCACTGAAAAAGAGCAAAGTTCATGAACCCTTGAAACAAAGTCATGTTTGTGTGAGACTATTTGTTACATAAGACAATGAGCTGGGAGCAATTTAAGATGGCTTCAGTTTTATAGGCCTGCAGATGTGAACTATCCAGATTTCACAAGACCATTACGAAGACTGATGGAAAATCTAGACTTGAAGGGAGCACCTGTGTTTTCGGCAGCTGCACTTTTAAACATCTTTTTCACAGAGAATAGTAATAGTCAACAAAAGGACCATCGTAGGGTTGCACCGATCAAAGGTTTGCTAAGATTAGCTAAGATTAGCTAAGATTAGCCACCATAAACTACAGGTCATACCAGACCAACTGAGGCTGCAGTTCTAAAACCCTCCAGTGTATTGAATTAAAATCTGCAGATTTTTTTCTTATTAACTTTGTATTTATAAAAGGAGATTATAGTATTTTTTCTTTACAAAATATGCCATATTTTTTCTTTAACAAAAGCAATATTTTTTTTCTTACCAGCCGTGTTTCTCATTTCAACATGCCTTAAATTCGTATTGCAGTGCATCCACTCCTTTTAAAGCTGTCCGGGGGGGAAGTCCTAATTTGTCAATTAATTTCTCAGGAAAATAAAACAATTAAAAAGATTCATAATGATCACTAACTTGCTTCTTCAGAGATTTGAACTGCATCTCACAGTCTTCATCACTAAGCAGACCCGGCTCAGGTGTGGACCAGGAGTCAGAGAGGTCAACCACACCAGATGCCAAAGATTACTCTTGAATCAAGATACTGAGTGTGATATTCGTTTATATGTGACCACCTGTTACTGCGAAACCAATGTTCCTCATTCATGCTGTGTTTCCACTGCACGGTACCAGTTCAGCTCAACTCTAGTCCACTTTCCTCTTCAGAGAGAATGTCATTTGTCACATGCAGTACTGTGTCTCCCCAGGGTAGCTGGTTGTCAAAAGTGACAACGTGTGAAACCCTGATTTCATCTTCTGCTTGACACATTTTTTTTTTACCCTTTTGTTGGCAGCCAAACAGAGAAATGACTGCAGGTCCTCAATTGACCACTGGGTGGTTTTGGTGGTTTCCATTTATTCAAGTCGTCCAGTGAATAATAAAAAAAAAATGGTGGCTGCTATCGTAGCTTGGCTATGTTTGTGCAGAATGTCCCATTAGTGATGATTCTCTCTGACCAATCAGTGGTTTGCAGTATTTTCACATCACCTCTAGCGATTGCCTCATTTGGACCTTTGAAGGGGAGGATACCAAAAATGTAACAGGAACTATCCCCAACTTTTGCCCAGTGGATAGCTGAACCATGTGGTGGTCACATGAGGACACATGAGCCACTTCTATTGGCTGATAAACAGCCTTGGATGCCGTTGAAAAAGTTTTCCAAAGTGGAAACTGTAAAATACAGAAAAGGTTGTGGCCGCATCTTTTACTTCTTAGCTCTGATCTCTTCTCTGCCTTGTTATTCTCAGGTGGACTTTGAGCTGGAGTCTCTGATAGAGAGGAAGGAGGAGGAGCGGGAGGAGCTGATGGACTGGTGGAAGATGATGTCAGAGACACTGAACTTCTAAAGCGTTTGTCCCTCTGATGATCGAACCACCCACACATCGATGTAATATATTCAACATTCTGTGTGCCCGTCCCCTCTAAAAAGAATATACTGTCTCTTTTTGGTTGTTTCTCTTTCCATTTTTGTTTTAATTGATTACGTTGTTTATTAATGTAACAGCTTGCCTCATACTCCTGTAGATTGTTTGAATATCCTGCACACACAGTGACAGACAAAGGAGGAATTTGCTGGTGAGATTGGTGTTGACTTCTGTGGTATTGTGTTTTTTATTGTACACGTGACTGGTAACCATGGCACCCATCTATATAACCAATGAATGACTGAGTAACTATATATGTAAAAAAAGAAGAAGAGCTGTTTACGTCATTACCACATGGCTCCGTCTATAGGAATTCATTTTTTTCCCCCTGTTTTAAATGTCTCTGTTTCTCCAGGCTTTAGTACAAACACACAAGCTAATGCACACAAAAACACACACCCTCTCAAATCCCGGTAACTGTAAACACACACGCCGATTTATACTCGTTCTGTTTCTTTCCTGTAATATAAAAGAATACAATGCTATTGTTCTGAGATAATCAGGGACATTGAAAACACTGTAAAATCACTGTAAACATTATATTGTAAACAATCTATACAGGCAAGCTCATTTCCCTGTATCTTATCGATGTTGAGATGTTTTTTTTTAAACTGCAGCACAGCTTTGATTTTAGCACAAGATAAATGGTTATAATATATACTGTATTTATGAATTAGGTATTGCAAGAAATGTGTGGTTTTGTAACTAAGAAAATCTAAAGAAAACAAGGCCATAACACTTATTAATCGGTCCACCTCAGACTACCCAAAGCCATTCCTTTGTATGTGCTCTACACAGGAAATACTGGAATACTGCGGTAGGAGTTGTTTTTTCAAAGTAAAATTAAAACACTAATCTTCTGAGCGGACGCCTGACTGTTCACCCAGTGTGAGACCACCAAGAGGATTTATTGAATGTATGGAAACAAATACAAACTGTAAAGAATGAACTGATCAATAAAATCCCCCTCTTTATGTTGTCAAACTGCAGTCTCGTTGCCTTTGTTTGAGCTCAGACGGGGACTCAGAGTCTACAGGTGTTAATTGGTGCGTTGTACTTCTTAATGAGGCTGAATGGAGCACATTAGTGAGGACGAGGACTCATTACGTTTTTGGTTAAAGCCTGTTAGTCTGTCAGAGCTCAAAAACACCCCTCTTTTTCTTCCTTGGTTGCTTTAAAGGGACAGTTTGCCTCAAACTCAACCCTTTCTACTCTGGAGGCCCCTGTCCTGGGACCAGGTTGAATCTGCCATCATAACACTACCTGCAATAAAATTAAGCAGAGTTACAAATGGCAGGTTCAATAACATTAAGGGTCCTTGACTCATTGCTATAAGGCTGCTAGCTACTGTCTCCATTTTTGATCAGACGGAAATATAATTTAAATGTCTGCTGGAGTTTTTCAAATCTCACTCTGGCCTGATGATGTTGACAAGCAGACTTAATGTTCTTGATAATAGTCTCACGTGTCTCTTATCCATAGAGGAGGGTTGTTTATTACTTGGGGACGTGTTTAACATGGAAATTTAATAAAATAGCAAAGGCGTTAATGTGTAATACTATATGTGGTACTATGTAATATTTAGGACGGGATGTGACTGAACGAAATATAGTCACATTTTTTTTAAATTATGTACCGTTTGTGGGATTTACATAATCAAATTACTGTTTATATGTATCAAGATATTAATTATATATCAAAACCAAGTCCAATAGATAATAGGTAAATTTTAAAATTTCAGGGTATTGATTCATCTGTTTAAACTGGAGGCCAGAAAATAAAATAAACGGAGGAATACAACAAAAAGTTTGGTACTTTATTTTCCTGGGCAGATCCTTCTGTATATGGTGTACCTTCATGTGATTTGCAAGGCAAGTAGAAATCCACATAAATACAAATTTAAGTGTTAGCTAGTAAGCAATATTTTAGTTTTAGGAACTGTTTACTGTCAGTCAAGTCTGTTTTGTAAAGTTTACCTCGGTCTCCTGCTGCCTTGTAAAAAGCTAATTTGCATGAATCAGGCAGAATAAGTGAAAACACCTGGGTGAATGTGCTTGGCCTTCAAACACACCTCCAGACAGACAGCAGTGAGAAATCAGGAATAAGAGGAAGAAAGTGTTTTCCATGGACTTGTTAACCAGCCGGTTAATGGCTGTGTAGTACACAGCTGTGGGGAGGGACATCATAATAAAGGTATGGACGGATGTAAGGACGTTCTGTATGTTCTCTTCGGAGTTCTGTTATTTTCTCAGCCTGCATTAATTGACTCATCCTGCGCATAATAATCGTTTTCATACAGAGCATTTTGATATGTCACGGCAGAATAAGTGCAGGTATAAATAATGAAATTAATGATGGCTGGATTCCATTTAGCAGCTTTATTTTCAGGGTTTTGGCACACGCTGGTTCACTTTCAAACTGTCACGACATCCTGGGACTTTTGAAAGAGCAGAGCCATCGTTAACACTATTAGTAACGTCTGTGCTTTTCCTACTAGGACTAATGTTGGCTGTGGAAATTAAAAGTCAATTACTTTCCTACTTTGACACACATGGACAAATCAGTTTACTGTTTGACTTCATCTTTGTTTTCAGGTTTAAATCTACCTCTGCATACCGTGTGTATGTTTGTATCATTTGGCCTGTAGCAGAAATGCATTGTTACCTAACTTTCACTCTCTAGTGTGCGCGCACGCACACACACACACACACACACACACACACACACACACACACACACACACACACACACACACACACACCGAGCAAGGGTGGCACTTTTTGTCCAACTCTGTGGTTGAATCAGCTGTTTTAAGCATTAGATGCTAACTCTGCAGATCAATGGCACCCTCGGTCTATTAGTCATATAGTCCTATTAGCATCTGGTATTAGCATCTTCTCATCGATACCATTGATCAAACTGCTCTGGCTCTCGGACAGAGGAGACCGGCCGAGAGGCAGAGAGAGAACAGGACATTAATCTAAGCACATAGTCGACATCGGTCAGATCTGATACTAGACAACATTTGGGGATGTGTTACAGAGCCAAACATAACAAGTCTGCATCAGTCTCACAAGAGGGATTGGAGATGATGGAGTCACTAAAATATTATCGACATTTTTGTGACATTAGAGTTGTAACAGAAATAGTGGATAAGTTGATAAACAGAAAATTAATCATGAGTTGTTTTGAAAAGCATTAGAGTGATTTTTAAAGCAAACATTCACTAATACTGGCTTTGCCTATTTTTGAGATTTGGACTGTTAAACAAACAAAACAAGAATACATCACTTCCTGCTCTGGGAGATGGTCATATTTGTCACTTTTTGATATTTTGTTCCCCCCAAATAAGTATTTAAAAAAATGTAACTGTATTCCACAAGTTAAAATGTTATCTCACGGAGGGAGTATTTTCATAAAGTGCTCTGCATGATTGTAGTGGACGGCAGCAGGACACAGATGATCTCACACCAAAAGGACTTTTGAAAATAGTCATATGTAATTTGGTTTTTAAAATATCAAAACAATTTTTTTTTCCCTTGGTTGTGGCTGGCATTTGTAATTTTACGCTCTGTCCTGGTGGCACAGCCGTCCATGTTTGTCATGACTCCTTTAATCCTGCAGATGACAGCAGTGTGCAGATGACATCACAATCGCTGACAGACGCATGTCACTGAAGTCAATCTCAGCACTGAGGTCGCTGCAGCTCTCTGTAAGGATCCACTATAGTCATTGATCCTTATTTGAATGTGGATTTGAGCTCTTACATGATGAGAAGTGTTTCTTGTTAGCTGTGGAGTTTGTGGAGTCTGTGAATGTTCTTCATTAGAGAGTGGTTTACCCCTCAGAGCTCACCGACTCTCAGAAGTTCAAAGTGGCAGGAAATGGCGTCATCTAACTGGAAAATTTAACTTAAAGAGCAGTTAATCTTTTGCGTGATGTGAAGCCACTGGCTGTGAGAATATTAAAAACCGTTTAAAACAATTAACAGCACATCCTCTCCTCTCATCTGTTCTCTGTGTTGGCTTTACTTTCAGTTAAGAATTGGAAAATGGCTGAGGATCAGTGGGACAAACTGTCAACAAACACTGAGACATCACTTCCTGCTTAAAAGTCAGTTACTTTCCTACTTTGACACACATGGACAAATCAGTTTACTGTTTGACTTCATCTTTGTTTTGAGGTTTAATTCTACCTCTGCATACTGTGTATCATTTGGCGTCGGAGATGGTAATACTTATCACACAATTTAGAATCACCAATGGGAAACTTACAAAACTAAAAAAAAACCTGATTCAACAGGGGTTAATGTCGAGCATGGAAAGACATGCTGCCACACTGCCCATCACGACTCAAAGAGTCAAAAGGCATCCAGTGACACAACATGGCGAAGATGAGACAAGCTTTGTGCTATCGTGCCTATTTTAAATCTCTTACTCTACGGCACTCAATTTGAACTGAGAGTACTTCATACAAAATGGAGGGAAAGTGATGTACTGCAACTCACAACTACTGAGGCTTGTATATGGGGAAAAAAAGTTCATGTGAACACATCACTCAGAAGATGAACGCGTCCGCAAGCTTCAGACTGATGAACAGGAGTGAGAGTCTGCGTCTCTGTATGTGTGAATGCTCTGTAAAGACCTAAAGTGTTGCTGATGCTGCTTCTTTTCTTACAGGTGCTGCAGGTTGATGATTGGTGTGAATCGTTTCCCCCAAAGAAGAATCTTTTAAACCATCTTTGTGACACTGTCAGTGATTTTCAAAAGGTACTTTGCATCATGTGCAAAAAGAGAGAGGTTGGTTTTTACAGTGTACCAAAGTTTGATCTGGCTGAAATGTCTTTCTCCAGGAATTCAACTCTCACACACAAATACACACATAAACACAGTCTACGGTCGTTGCTGCTTATTTCTAGAGCCTTTTTGAGAAGAAGCATATCTGCAGGGAGCAGAAGCGAGAAGACGCACGCACGCATGCGAGCCCAAACACACACACACACACACTGAAATGTTTCCATCATTTTAAAGGACAATACATCGACTTGCATTCAATTCCTGGAGACTTAGCCTAAACCTTACCCCTAACCTCAAACTAAGTCTTCACCCAAAGATTTAATTATTTACGTTATGGAAACGAGCTCTTTGTCCGCAAAAGGAAGTTAAATCGCTGCAATGTGAGTTATACAAGTACACACACGCCCAGGTTCCTGAAGAAGTGCTATGTCAGCGAGGGGCTAATGTTTACATTTACACACACACACACACACACACACACACACACACACACACACACACACACACACACACAGAGAGAGAGTCTTCGCCTTTCAGAGTAGGGGGGATGTGTGAACGGTAGGACTTGGTGTGTTTGGGAGTTATTGCTCACTCAGTGCACTTCTTTGTCTGTCAGAGTTCAATTCACCAAAATCTAACTCGGAGCCATCGGCCTTTTATCCAGCTGTCATCCTCCTTTTGCAGCCATAAACAAAATGTCCAGATCAAAGAGAAAACTGTGGTGAGATAAGTTCACCTGCATCTAGGTGAAATTTCACCTCACAGTACTTAAAGTAAGATAGTTCATTCTCACAATAACACAACACCAGCAACATCTTTGGAAATAAATATACACACGTATATTTTTTTATATCATTTTTACCAAACAAAAGTAGGTCGTTTGACTATAAAATTTGATAAAATATATATATTTTTTTTATGATTTCAGCAAAATGTCCTTTTTGTTTAGAAAAGGAGAACAGAAAATACTGAGGTTTCAGGGTGCACGTCACAAATTAACATTTGTAAATGTTCTATGATTGTACATTTTTGAATCCCTTCATTACTAACTGATGCTGTGTGCAAAAACCCAATAAATGCAGTTTCACTTGAAATTTTGGCAAAGAAAATTCAAAAGACACTAAATAATCTTGCCTCCGCTCTCCCTGTTTACATAAGGACAGACTACTCCACATAGCTCGTATGTGTGTGTGTGTGTGTGTGTGTGTGTGTGTGTGTGTGTGTGCTCTATCCGGTAACACGCAAGAGCTCCAGTCATCATTTATGTTACAGTCAAACTTAAACCCTCAATGGTCACACTGGATCTTCTTGTGTACGCCACAGTAAATGGGCTGCACTTGTATCGTGCCTTTTGACCTCAGTGGTCTCAGACAACTGATGATGTACTCGCACATTTACAAACCTATTGCCATGCAAGGTGCTCGCCTGCCACTGGAAGCAACTTATGGTTCAGTGTTTTGCACACGGACACTTCAGCATGGACGGGAGGAACTGGGGATTTAAATGTTAGCAGAAAAGACGCGCATGAACACTATCGTATCTACAGTGGTACCGATTCTCAAAACACATCAGCATAGTATTATCACTTGAGAAGAAAATAAGGTGACAAAAGGTCAAAGGTCTTGGACAACAGCCCCTTTGACTACAACCTTTTTACAGTGAGGCATTTATTGTCTGAGTTCGTAATATATGATGATTTCTTGGTGACACGGGGACAATATTACACCCGCATCCCTATCCTCTCACCAACATGCATCCTGCTCCGAGTCTTTACTTGCCCCTGTTGGCAAATCCTGGTGGCATGAAGACAAAAGCAGTCCGTGTCATCTTCCCTGACTCACGACCGGGATCGTAAATGTGAGCCCGAAACTGGCACGTGCACACCCACACAGTCACGCCCACATGCACGAACACACAAGCGGCAGCGGAGGAGAGGTGAAGGTGCAGAATGTGAGCCATGAGAGGTGCAGAAAAGAGGAAATAAGAGCAGGGGGGAGAGAGAGAATGGCACGCACAGCTTGGCATTTAAACAGAGGATTTCCTCTCTGTACCTCGTCTTCCCTCTGCTCTCTCTGTTTACATAAGGACACACTACTCCACGTAGCTTGTATGTGTGTCTCATATGCGAGTGTGTTTGAGTACGCATATGTCTCCAGTAACACGGGAGAGCTACACTCATCATTTATGTTACAGTCAAACTTAAAACCTCGGGGATCTTCTTGGGTTGACTGGTGTGATTCAACAACAGCATTTAAAAAGCTCAACATTTCCCTCAAGTTGCCTCAAACTCGAACTATCTCCTTCCCTCCTTCCCTTCTTTCATATATTTTGAAGCTGTACTAAACAAAATCTGAGCATTAGCATCCTCTGTTGTGTCAGCAGACTGTCTTCCTGTGGCATTTCAGCCAAAAGGTGATGGATGTCTCTGGCCACCTCTTAACTCCCTCTGGGGGAATTTCACAAAACACTTAGGACACCATCACAGTCAGCAGGCCTGAGAGAAAACACAATATTTCCTTTTTTTTTTTTTTCTTACCTCAGGTAATCTTACCATTTTATCTTTGGTCTCATTTTCTTTCCTTTCCCATGCTCTGACTCCCCTGTCCCTGTCTTTTATCAGCTGACCAAAGGTTATCTTTATAGATTTACTGTACTGACCTGAAATAAAAGTTACAATGGGATGGTAGAGGATTAGTATTCATCTGGTAAAAAATCAGGTCGAATTTTATGACTGTCTTATAATAACCGAACAGTCACTAATAAAGTGAATAAAATGTAAAGACAGTTGGTGAGATATTTTTATTTTTTTCACAGTCAAGCACTTCAGTGTTATTCACCTGTTAATGAAATTCATTGTTGTGAAGGAACTTAAAAGTATAAAACAAGTTTAAAAGATTGAGTCCATTAAGTCAGAAGGTGAGAGCGGGTCCAGATCAGATCAAGTCCTCATAAGGAAGACATTTACATGTCTTCAGTCATCTCTGCGCCACAGGCTCAATCACAGCAGGACTTTGAACTTCTGTAACTTTGTGAGTTCACAAACTCATGCTTATGTCATATGTCCGACCTGAGAACTGCCCGTGTTCAACCTTTTTTGCCGGACAACACACTGAGCGGTCATTCTGTTGTGGAGCTAGCGAGCTACAAGACCAAAGACAGCTTGTACTTGGCCTGGCCATGCGTCACTCAGAAAAGAGTCGGCCAGTCAGAAGAGAGGGTCACTGATGTCAATACACATTAAAGACACAGACAGGAAACAACCTGTTTTTTGTGCAGCTCTAAAAACAGGTTCAAATGAAAAGATATATAACTATATTAAGGGTTTTTGGTACTTAAAACCACAAAAATATCTCCGCATGGATAATCAAGACGGCAAATAAAAGACTGGAACAGTGAAAAACACGGGACCTTTAACATAAAAACATTGATTTGTCAATTTTTAAATCTTGTTTAAGACTGGTCTCAAGTCAACATCTGTGGGATTTTGGTTATATTTTGGGAAAATTGTAAATATAATGGACATCAAAGTGCCAAAGCTGTAACAAGTACAATGATGACATAACAATTCTTTCTGAGCATATGCACAAACAGAGAAGTGAATTTTCATGTGATTTGTTTCTATGGACTGAAAATTGGCAGCTGTTGGAGTCTAAAAAGGGACAGTAATCAGCCATTGAAGAGAAGTGCAAACTTTTATAACAACATTTCGATTTTGGCCAAAGGATGCCTTTAAAGTTAAAGTACAGTGCAAACCTTGTAGAGGCAGCTGCATATAGAATTGATGGGAAAGTGTGTTTAAGGAAAACAAAGCTAATAATAGCGATCCAATACCTGCAGACGACAGCACTTGGGGAAGTCTCGAGGGGCTGCTGCTCCGTTTGAGGGTTCCTCCTGATGCATGTGTGTTTGTTTGTGAGAGAGTGTGGTTTCAGGAAGGTGTGTGGAAGTGGCGGTGGTCGGTGTGCTAGGTCAGAATGCTGGCGAGGTACTTTCGCAGAGTTTCACTGATCGATATGTGCTTTAAATAGGGACACAAATACCCGCACACAGCATTAATTTCAATAGCTGGATCCTATTTAAGAAGGAAGCATTTTGCTGAATAGATTGGCTGGATGGTAACCACACAGAGGTGCTGTAAGTGGTTGGAAAGGCCTAGACCCCGCTCAATGCCTTCCCCAGTGTTAATTAGTAACTGCTCAGCAGGGAAATCCAGACTACAAATACACACAGAAACACACACACAGTCACATCTGATAAAAAGAGACTCAACTCAGATATTCTGCCACAACAGTAGCGATGCTGACACACAAACTAAGACACATTTCACAGGTCCTTGTTGTCGCTCAGATGTCAGAGAATCTGAAAAGCAATTCTGTGCTGTTGCTCAATAAAAAAAATTAAAGGCGTGTTATAAGCAATAAACCTTAAAATTAGACCAATAAAACAAGCAGTAAATTTTACTTCTGTTATAAAAAATTAATTGGAGGCCAACTTGTAGGAGGTAACCAATTAAAGAACCACTCTTGTAAACTTGTAAATCTTGTTCTTGCCAGGTGATGAAGTTTTTAGCAATGGCTCTGTCTGACAGTGTTGGTTGGTTAGTCACGTCTTTGGTCCACATTGAAATATCTCAGCAAATAATGGGCTGATTCCCATAAAATTTTTGAACATATTTGGGCGAGCGATGAATCAGACTTGATCTGTTTGGGAACCCATGGACACTACACCGCACCCACATATGGCAGAAACTTGACTGCACCACACGCCTGTCAATCAAACAGACATGCCCTGTCCCCCCCCCAAAAAAAAAACAAATAAAAAAAATACTGCTTTTTGAGGCCATGTATCTAATTAATGGTGGGATTATTTTCAGATGGCCCATCAGAAAACTATTAAGAAGGAGTGACTTTAGTGAATTACACCAAAATGACTTTTTTAGGGTGGGTACATTTATGGTCACCAAATGATAAAGTCTGTGGACTTTGGTGATCGCCAGACTTTATCTTTGGTTCAGAACAACTTTAACTTTCCAACTGACATTTCAATCAGCTTCAGCTACAGTTTGTGTTTCATGCCAATTAGCATGTGTTAGCACACTGACATGCTAAACAATGATCTAAGCAGTAAAGATTTTGCAGTTTAATATCAGCATGAGTTTCAGGTTTCAGTTTTCAGGTATCTTAACAAAACTAATACTGTTAACAACAAACTCACCAATTTGTAGAAGGCTACCTTATTACATTAACATTTTCTGACCAATTTAATGTGTACAGAGCCCCTGAGGGGTCACGGCAATAATTTCTTTGAGGACAACTTTTGTATACCCTCACAATACATTTTGCGTTCTCTCACAATACTTTTCTTCTTTCATTCCTTCTGAGCCATATTACCAAAGTTATCTTGCAAAAGTATTGCGAGGAAATGCCAAATATCACGAGGGAATCTCAAAAGTAGGTCCTAAAAACTTTTCGCCATGGCCCCTAGGAGACTCCGTAGGCTCCAAGTAAGTATCCAGATCTTCATAAGAGGAGATAAATTCCACATGCTGATTTGGGTTGTTGCTTCTCTTTTCCAGCTCTTTGGCCCTTGTTTCTATAATTAATGAAAAGTTCAAGCTGCCACCTGTTTGGGGAACAAAAAATCAGGAGTGTGTTGACCTACACAATTTAACGCAGTGTCTGCGTGTTGCCTCCAGGGGATTTGTGTCTACGGCCTGGGGCGTGCATAGTGGACAGCTTGCGGCTGGATTGATAACGTGACGTCAGCGCTCCGCTACCTCTCCCAGAGGGCAGGATTAGTCGGGAGCAGCAGAGACAGCGCTCCGGTAATCTCCCGGTAATAAATGGGAGAGACGGGCACGTTCGGAGCCGAGTTATCCCAAAGGCCCCCCGAGACTCCCGAGAAGGTCCCTGCATTTGGAGCATAATGGGTCGCTTCGTGACGCCGGAGCAAGCCGACGCGCAGGTAAACGCAGCAGGTAAGCTGTGGAGACGCAGGGTGAACTCGTCTGAGGAGGATTTACCTTGGCAAGGTGTTCACAGGCTGCACTGCTTGTCTGTCAACAACTGCTGCTGTTTTATTTTTACTGCCTGTGTGTGTGTGTGTGTGTGTGTGTGTGTGTGTGTGTGTGTGTGTCAGCTGCACTTGGGAGATTATAGGTGGTTGTTGACAACTTCCCAGTCCATCAAAATGACGGAAAAGACGACAAGATAAACAGACTGGAAATATTATTTTCTTCGATTTTAAGCATATTTTGCTGGGGCTTTATGCGCTCACACACACACACACACACACACACACACACACACACACACACACACACACACACACACACACACACACACACACACACAGAGAGACACAGACATACAGAGTGGAGGTTGCTCCACTGGACTTTTGGGTGTCAGGGATGCAGTGGAGGATCATGAACCCATGTGAACTCTCTTCACTCATCTGTCGTTGACCGACCTCCTGCTGGCAAGGTTATTTATGACAGATTAGAGAGGACAGAATAGATGAATGGGAGACTGGTGTGCATCTATCTATCTATCTATCTATCTATCTATCTATCTATCTATCTATCTATCTATCTATCTATCTATCTATCTATCTGTCTGTCTGTCTGTCTGTCTGTCTGTCTATGGCACGAGACAGATGAGCTAAATAATTCCAAATAAAAAGTGCTAGTATCTAGAGTTGCTGAATTGATTGTGTTTTAAGATTGCATTTAATAGCCTACAGACAACCACATTTTTCTGCTATTTCTGTCTTTCAATGACAGGAAATTAGGAAAACAGAGGAGGCAGAATAAAGACTGATTTGACTGTAAAGGTATCCTCATTTTAAGCACCGCTGGGCATTTATGGTCTGCCTGTCACCTACTTGACACCTGCCTCTCAATAACCAGATAACAGCTACTAAAACTCTCAGGCAAATTTGTGTCCGCCGTGTTACTTTTACCGCTGCCGGCTTTTTTATTGACTGAAAGTTCACTTCATTTTACAGATGAGTGTGAGTAAAGCTCCAATTACCTGTAATGATCAGTGCGCGCTTCCTCCACCGCACTGAATGAGCCCTGTGAAGTTTATTTGGCAGGTTATCTGATTGAAGCCTAGACGTTTGATTTAGTGTGTGCGCGCGTGCGTGCGTGAGTTTGAGAGAGAGGGCGGGTTGCGTGTGTGTGTGTGGGGGGGGGGGGGGGGGGTGGAGGGGGGTGGATGTCATTGACAATGCTCAGCCAATAGAAGTAAAAGAACAGGTTTTGATTCTGCACCACTTTGGTTGAACAGTGCAGGTATGATGCGGTGTGTGTGTGTGTGTGTGTGTGTGTGAGAGAGAGAGAGAGAGAGAGAGAGAGAGAGAGAGTGAGGGCGGCGCGCTGACGGGTTGAGAGAGACAGTACCGGACGAGAGAAAGAGAGAGAGAGAGAGAGAGAGAGAGAGAGAGAGAGAGAGAGCAACGAATATACTAGGCGGATGTTTCTTGTGTGTGCCGCAGACACACCGCCGTGCGTCTTTACGCTCATCCAGTCCTGATTCCCCTCATCGCTTCTCTCTCTTGTTTGTCCCACAACAGCCTCACCTGCGAGATCACAGCGGAGGACAGCGGAGCTCCTGAGCGGACACTTTGCTGACTGAGAGACACCGGGACTGACAGGCAGACACCTCAGCGCACTTTTACGATGGAGGAGAGCCGGCAAGAGTAACTTCGAGCGCCCTACAGTATTTACAGACAGGCTGTCAGAGAGGACACCGAGCTTCACGATGACCCGATAAATTCCAGCCGTCGTTGCTTTCCCCGGAGAGTGGATTGACTATCTCCTGACAGCGGAGGACACGCGCAGAGGGGCCTTTTATTTCATTATTTCAGTCTTCAGATGGACCGAGTGCCCTCGGCACTGGCCGCTAAGATGCGCTGGATCACGCTGGTGCTTGCCGGCTTGACTTTCTGGGGCAAAGTGACTATTTGTAACTGTTTCGACTACGAGGAGCCAGACTATGATTATTATGAAGAGGACAAAGCCGAGACCATTGACTACAAGGATCCGTGCAAAGCCGGTGAGTCCTGTTTTTTTTTTTTTTTTTTTTTTTTTTTTTTTACTTTAGTTTTAAATCACAAAAAGTGACACAGGTCAAATGTTTTTGCGCGTGTGCTCAGTTATCCTTCCCTCTCACCGCTGCATTTGAGTTGGCACGTGTTTGTGTGTATGAGTGCTGACAGCGTGTGTGTGTGTGTGTGTGTGTGTGTGTGTGTGTGTGTGTGTGTGTGTGCGCGCTGGTCCAGATGCCCCTCTTTCCCCCACCCTTCATAACCGATAAGTCAGTGTTCATGGTGATGCCGCAGATGGATGCCACGTGCAGACCGGTGATGATCCCGTTAAGCCCGTTCCTCCATCGAGATGGACTTTTTACAGCACGCGCACGCAGTCAGCGCGTGCATCACCTGTAGGCAATAATGTTGGTTCTGATTGTGCCGCGCGCATGTATAGGCTATTCTTCTCTCTCTCTCTCTCTCTCTCTCTCTCTCTCTCTCTCTCTCTCTCTCTCTCTCTGTGTGTGTGTGTGTGCGTGTGTGTTAACGCGTGTGCAGATCTTAAGTCAACCATCAATGGAGATGAGAAACAGCTGGACTCAGCCAAGCCTGAGGCAAGCTCTTGCACACAGATGCACGCACACACACGCACACACACACACACACACACACACACACACACACACACACACACACACACACACACACACACACACACACACAGATACAAATTTTGTAGGACTTTTAATGACTGTCTGGGAGCTGCTGTGGAACAACACCATGTTTGATCTTTAACTGTATGATATGAGGATTCCTGTGTGTTTAATGAGAGAGGGAACCTCTGCAATGAAATCAAAATGAATGATTGAGTTGTCAGTGAGTAGTTGTCACTTTTTAAAACTTGTTTTATACATGAAAGAAGATGTAACTTTCTTCGGCAGAGGTTTACGGGTCTTTTAAGGATGTCTCTGCTCGGTCCACCCAAATGAGCTCATGTTTTTCAACCCAAAGCCTGGCGGTTCACTTGAAATTTTACACAGGCGCTGTGTTAAATTAACCTTCTGTCATGTATGTCCTGCACAGTATTTGTTGGTGTCCACATACATATTGTTGTCTTCATGCAGCTGTTTTATGACTGAAATTCTTAAGATTCTGGTACGGATGTGAAGCCTTAGCTTCGGTGAGGATAAAGAAAATCCTAAGTCAGTAGAAGACGAATATGTTTTTGATATGAAAACCCAATTTGATCTGCAAAAACAATAAAGTGTTCTCTTCCCAGTGCATCGGTGTTTGAAGTCAAATGATAATTTCTTAAAAAAAATAGAATTTCCAGATTTAGAAAACACATGAAAGAAGAAGTAGTCAAGTCTTAAGACTTGGTTAAGAACCAATGTTTTCAGGAATGAAGAGTTTTTCCCTTTCAGTATGTTTTTTGTGTGTTCAGGTGAAGTGGCACGTCGCCATCGTCTATCTTTAATATAAACAAAAAAAACACCATTTTTATGATCACCACTGTTTGTCCAGTAAAGTCCATCTCAATCTCCTAAATGTTCATCCTCCAGCACCACCGGCATCATTCCTCACGTCAAGGTAGAGAAATCCTCTCCTCTCCTCTCCTCTCCTCTCCTCTCCTCTCCTCAAGAGAGATGTTCAGAGGTTGGAAGACAAATAATCACGTTTTAGCTTTTTGTTTGGGTTACACCCGTCTGACTTTGTGTGCATACATGTTTGTGTACATGTATGCTAACGCGTGTTTTCACAGTACTTAATGTTGTGACGACACGTCGGGCTGATAAGAAATCCACCCGGAGCACCGAGCGTCCACAAGCTGACCGACACACATTCCTCACATACCACATACACAAACCTGACAATCCTGGACACTGGCCAGCGCGCGCGCGCGCGCGCGTGTGTGTGTGTGTGTGTGTGTGTGTGTGTGTGTGTGTGTGTTTGTTCATGTGCATGTTATACTGATCTCTTTGTGGGTAATTTTATGTTGATACTGCAATCCCAGGACTCTGTGGCTTTTAGCTATGCTGAGAACTTACCGTGCGTGTGTGTGTGTGTGTTTGGATGGAAGCCCGGCAGGTTACAGGGAGACGGTCAGTCTACGTATGTTTGAGTAACTGCAGGTTAAAATAACTAAGTGAGAAAACACAGACAGTGTTTTTATTTGCTGAAAATATCAATGTACATAAAGAATGTTTTATACTCGCATGCTCAAATTTCTGGCAGCAAATTGCACACACCCATGCGTACACGAGTACCCCAGTTTCTGTAGCTGGAACACGTGTGTGTCTGTGTGGGAACTACCATATTCTGTCCCACTTCATTTTTGCTCCTGTTTCTATTCATGCAATACGTCGTACACTTTGCAATAGCCACACATGTTTTGTTGAAGCCGAGACTTTTTTCAAATCATCTGAAAATGATTTTGTGCGCTTGCATCAAATATCCGTCTGTATATGTTCTCCTGTTGATCACTGGAGCCTCAGGATTTACACGAGATTCACTTCTTTCAATTACCCTTTTATGTTCTCTTATAAAGGCATGGTTTTTACTTGATTAATGGACTGAGAAAATTAATTGACAAAACGGTCTCACCTGAAGGTTAGTGTTGTGGAGACTCTGCGGCTTCTGTTTGTATCACACGGTCCTCATCAGTAGACTGAGTTTGGTGAAAAGCCACAGAGCTGTAGACGTTCATCTTCCATGACTCGCACCATCTCCTGGGCTTCTCATCTATATTTAGATAAAAGATGAGATTTTAAGTACATTCTTTACCTTTGAAATAGGAAAAAAAATGGGCAAATATTTGGATTAGCATTTAATTCAAACAAGTTGTTCAGGTATATCAAGCAAAGACGGATTACGGTGTCTCACTTATGAGGATTCATTTACAGTATTTCTCTTGTTTTATCTCATTGTAAATAAAAAAAAAAAAAAACTGCATTTTGAACTTTTGGGAGGACAAACCAAGTACATTTTTGTCTTTTGGGAAACTATGAACATCTACATACAGACAAATACATACACACACAGCCAGAACCTGCACACATTCATGCACATCTATCTATAAATTTGTGTCCGCTGATATACGACTGAATTTAAACCTTCTTGTGACCATACAGATGACTGCTTTCCGAGATTTTCCAGACTACATAATGTCATGATTTCATCGATTCATCAGCAGATCATTTTGTTGTCAGTGTGTAAAGTCTTGGTGGCCGTGTGTTTCTGTGTGGGCTGGAAGCGCAACTCATTCCTGGCCTGACCCTGTGGCATCGGTCTGAGTGGTTGGTATTCCGCCTCCTGTTTTTGCTGGGAAAACACAGGGGGACTATTTGGCTGTCTGCTTATCTCCTCCGAGTCCCGCGCTGGTAGACAGGGGAACACACACTTCCAGGCCTTTGTGAAGTGATTTCCCCACGCGAACACACAGGCACACATATGCAGAACATTCGATACACACACACACGCAAAGCTCCCTCCATTCACCCGCGCTTATCTCTTCCTGGTTGTCTGCATCCTGCTACTCAGCTGGAGATGACACACACGCGTGCACGCACGCACACACACGTACGCACATGCACGTGCTCCTACGCTCACTCAAGAGTCATTCATGCTTCCTCCCAAATCACTGTTCTCATAAAATCCTCGCGTACACGGAGTGAAAGCTAAACAAGCCTCGGGTGTCTGAGCGCTGTGGGTCGTTTCTTCAGGAGTGATCCAAGAGACCAACTGTCTTTCTCTTCTTCAAATACAATAGTGGTGTATCATAGGAATGTGCAATAACAGTATGGACAATACATAATGTTCGGGACATTTTCTTATGGATACACACCTCTGAGCTCAGATATTACAGCGCAGGATTTACAGGCCTGACTAGTTTATGCACAGGTTTGGCATAAACAAATATCAATTGCTAGAATTTGAAGTTCTGAATGAACAGATATGGTCTTCATGTAGAGCTTAAGCAGTTCTAATTGAAAGCAGTAACTCGTCTCCACACAGGTAAAACTCAATAGTGATTCAAGGTCGAGCTCCAGAGTGCTTAAGTAACATGAATAGTTACATCACAGTTTCCATGTGGACCTCTCAGCAGAGGGACGATCTCCACCCTGCTGCCTACATGAATTGCTTCACGTTGGCTGAAGCTCATTCGGTTGTGATGTAAAGGCTGGCTGCTGATCCTTAGCGGAGAGTAGGGATGTTGATACTGGTATCGATTCCAGATGTGAATAATATACTGTACGTGCACAAGCAGTTAGTTACAACCCGTTCTCATCTCAGGGCGTTAAATACTTCTGTTTTGTCATAGCCTGCTGGTGTTTTAGAGATACACACAAGTTACCTTAACTCTAGGCACCAAAACTAAGCGGTTAGAGTTTGGAAAAGGTCATGGTTTGGATTAACATAGGTCATTTTATGGGAGTAACGTTGCATACTTGACATTAGTTGCTTTATGTATGTTAAAACATCATATCAGTTACGTTACTTAAAAAAAATCCACATCGAAATTTGCTATCTCATGGACTTGAACACAAGTCTCCCCATGTTAAAGTCCTGTGTTGGTTCCATCCAACCCTGTGCGGATTTGTCACTTTTTCCTCTTGTTCACATGGCCTTCTTTGATCCAGGTCATTACGGTATCAATACCAAAGGTCACCTTGTATGTATGCCTTTGATGCCAACAGCTTTGTTAAAATGTCAGCGTTTGATGTCCTGGGATAGAAACAGGCTTTTTGTTGACACATCAGATTTAAGGAAGCATTTTAAGTGCAGAGCACACAGTGAAGAATTGTTTGATTTTGACCTCCACAGCCAGCCATGCAAACTTCAATGCTGTGTTTAACCACATGCACTGTTGTGTCTTTTTGTCTAATAAACCTGTTCTTAAGGTTGTTACAATAATACTAAATCTACATCAGAGGCCACCTTTGGAACACAAAACACGGTTTCTCTAAACTAATGTGTTTTGATGACAGAATTTCTTAAATTTTTCCTCTTGTTTAACTCTAATCAAGTGGATTCATTTAGTTTTGTAACAAAATACATTTTTAACTCGTACTCATACTAGATTTTGAAAATCTGTGAATGTCTTTCAGTGACTGTATTGACACCACAAGTTCCTTGGCTGGATCCTGAACTTTGATACTTTTATGGCATCTATCAAATTACTTCGGTATGGTATCAAAAAATGCCTCATCATTTGGTACCAAATTTTGATAATGACTATAAAATGTTGGCGCAAATCTCTTCATCGTCAATGAACCACCGTATTTACAATGCGTATCCTCTACTTTGGTGGCCCACCCACGTAGATACAGTCACTCGCTAAGTCAGCAAATATTATAATAGAACGAATTATTTCACTCTTTTCAAACCAATTTTTGGCCACATACCTAAACTAAAGGCTTGTATCGTAATGTGCAATTTTTTTTATCTTTTATTAAAATTTATTTTATAAAATGGATATTGAAAAAAGGACTCTGTTTTGATATTGATATCAATATCGAACGATACCCAGCCCTACAAAGTTCACACTTTAAGACCAAAAACGATATCAAAACTAAAATCAGATTTTACACTACATGCATCACAGATGATTGTTTAAAATACAGGATGTTTTTGCTCCAGTGTTTGAGATCTGGTCTCATTTTAGTGGTGTTCAGGTGTTCATACAGCTGTTTTATGGAGATCTAACTACCACTTTAGAGTAATGTTTTAGCATCAGGTGTACCTCAAACAGTCAGATGTGCGTATGCCCATGTATGTTGTATGTGTGAGGTTTTTTCTATGAGGAGTGTAAAGCCCACAATGTCGTGACGGTGAGCTGCAGCTACTGTTCACCCCTTCCCCCATTCCTCAGTAGGAAGGAAACTAGAGCAACGTGTGTATGTGTGCGTTTGACACTGTGTTTTGTGTGTGTGTGTTTGCGCGGGAGCAAGTGGTCTCACTCATATTATATTAAACAGGATTTTCCCGAGCAGAGTGCTCCTGCCACTGAGCTTCCGAAGTCTTCCTCAGGATTCCCGCCTCAGCACAAACTGTGCGGCCGTGCTGAGAGAGCCGACTGTTTGTTCTGGAGCGTCATTGTTCCGGAGCTGCAGAAGCCATTAGTCAGCACCGCCGTCACTCCGCCCACCTGCCGCGCATTGCTCAATTATTAAATATCTGGGTGCTTTTATGTCACCTGGCTTTTCCTGATGGTATTTATAGCAGCAGAAATCCTTCACATACAACCATTGATGGCTGAAGAAAAACAGCATTCTTTTTTAAGTCATTTTGAGGTCATAGGAACCCAGCATGTGGTCTCAGTCTCCCTACAGTCTCCCTACACCTTATGACGTTCACTGGGAGAACATTTCAAATGTTCACGCAAGCTAATGTTTGTGTGAAGTGCATCGCTACAAAAACGTTCAAGGACAGATTTGCTTAAAAAGTAATTCATGGCTACTTTTATACCGTTTGAAATATACATTATAACGAAACATCCTCACGTCATTTCTGCTAACTAACTAGACGTGACATGAGCCCAAACTATGCTGCACTACTGGCCTCATATTACAAAGTCTGAGAGCCTAGAGAAGTGGTTACTCAGTAAGTGTTACCTGCTCACGTACTTCCTTACACATGGTTTAACCCATTTCCATAATTGAAAGCTGCGTGTCAGACTTGTGTCTAACCTTGGGGGCTGTGGCTCAGATAGTATGGCGGGTAGCCAATGATCATAATGTTGGCAGTTCAATCCCTGGCTCCTCCTCTTCACACTTTGAAGTGAGGACAGGAGTGCTCGAAGTGCCCTTCGGTGTGTGGACACGACACCCAAAGTTGCTTACGATGGCAGGCGAGCACCTTGCATCTGCGGGAGCATGTGAATGGGAGGCGAAAATTATAAAGCTGTTTGTAGACCGCTGAGGTAAGAAGGTGTAATATAAGTAAAGACCATTTACCATCATCTGGTATTCCATTCCTTTCTGATGTTTTTCTTGCTTTACTGATCCACTATGGTTCTCGTGTTTATGTAATCCTCACGTTCTGTACAATGGGGTCCAAACATCTGACTACGCTAGTGGTATACCAGATGTTTTTCTCAGCGCAACAATTTGAGCGACAAGTTAAACCTCTGAAAAATGTGCACGCAACCGAGCTGCATTGACTCCACAAATTTGTTCAAATCCGATAACCCACAGTTTCCCAGTCTGATAATGATCCATCATGGATAATGTGATGGAATCCTTGCTTTTCTCAGTATTCAAGTACCCCATGAATGTTCAGAGGGGTTGAGGTAAGGGGACTGCAGAGGGAAGTCGTGAAAATCTTCACTCCTTGGTCTTCATGTAGCTCTTCAAAGCTTTGCTGCAGTATGAATCCTTCTCCACAGAGCTGCAAACCAGAGAGTGGAGCATGTCTCTGAAGAATGGAGAGATTTGGGTTTGCAACTGTTTGTCCTTAATTCCCGTACTGAGAAGATTTAGAAACACTACTTGTTCTCTGAGACAAAAACTAGGCAGCCTTCTTTTCTCTTTTGTCTTTTTTACTCTATTCAACAAATTCCCGATTTGTAATAAAGCTGCTTTTCTGTCTGTCACTGAACAAAGCTTCATGTATTGATCCAATGATGGCGTGATCACATTTGGGCCGCATGATTGTGCTTTAGATACAACTTATTCAGTTTCCAAAGACTGTGTCATGCACTGCCCCCTTAGAAACCTTCAGTCTATGATCTGATGCAGAGACGCTCTTTGCTCACAATAACAATCTGACTTCTGAGACTTTCACTTAGTTCTGACGCCATATTTCTAATTATCACAATGCTACTTAAGCAAGGTTCTGTTGGAAACTAGAAGCACTGACATATTTATAACAGGTGTCTCTATTAATCAGAATGAACCTTTGATGAGTCGATCAAATCAACGTCAGTGTTGCTGCTTCAATAGAAGGATACAACTCGGCGATATCTGACCTTTTGCACCAAGGAGTTAACATGATCATTGCTGTTTATTTGCTTCAATTCGTTTTCTGACCTCGAAAAGATGCAGAATCTTTAATATTTCTTCATTTTAGATATCGTAACTTCTTGTGTTATTAAGTTTTCCTCAATCCTCAAACTTCCTGATGATTTCCAGGTTTGCATGAGAAATGTATGTGATGTCAGACTTTTGGTTATGTTTTGGGTTTTTGATTAGCCAGCAAAAGTTTTAACATTATTATACTATGTATCTGCTGAACACGTTTTCTTTATCATTCATAATTACATTGATACACCATTCATATGTCATTTTATTACTACTACTTTATACGTCACTAAAATTACTGTGAAAAACAGTGAACTTCATGCTGACACACTGTCACAATTTACTGGGACACGTGATGAGAGCCATCGTTAATGTGATAACTAGTTTTCCCCCTATGATGGATCAAAACGTCTGCTGTAGAAAATGCCTATATTGCGATGAAAGCAGACAAATCTGACCAGCAATATGAGTAATATCTTATGGATGTCACTGAATGATATGTAGCACTAGCCTGGTGTTACCAGAACTAAGTTCAATATGTGAATAAATGGGTCTGGCTACGCTCCATTGAGGATTGTTTCCGGTTGTTGTATGCTAATGGCCGTAGACCTCATGTTAATTATGAAATTATTAGAGCAGCCTTTAAACAATCAGCATCTACCACCATTTGCGCCAAAACTACCAATGTTGCAGGTACATTGAAGAAAACCAAATGCGCTTGACTTCAACTTCATCAGTTAGCCACCAACAATGTTTCAGATGATAATCACAGTGAAGAAAACATCTGGTGGAGCCAGGCTAATGTAATATGTGAGTAATTAAAAATGATCTCTCTATAAGCCAACTTTTCCCCACTTTTAAGATAGTTTGAAACTCCTTAAATATTAGCCATCTGTGTTAGATTTCATGCTGTCATGTGATTTATACACTATAATCAGACTATTAAAGTCATTACTCAGAATAACTGCCCTGAAATCAAACTTCAAAGGAAGACTAGGACTGTCCAGCATCCTCACAAAATTATCATTGTTCTCCATTATGTAACATTTATTTGATATTGGTCCATGTAATGTTCTGCTGGCTGCACACTCAGGACACCCTGATGGTAAATAAAGCCACGATTGTGTCTTCGTCAACATGTCTGGTTAAACCCATGACCTGCTGGAGAGGAATCTCATCGTCACAGTAAAGTGATTAGGGGGTTACACCAGCTCTGAGTGTGTGTGTGTGTGTGTGTGTGTGTGTGTGTGTGTGTGTGTGTGTGTGTGTGTGTGTTTGTCATATGATATTAAGTTATTCTGTCTCATACCAAACATTTCTTTGCCTGTTATGCTCTTCACTTTATGAGTTGGAGTGCTCTTTCAGGGTACCGCTCTTTTGAAGTTGCAGATGTTCTTTTTACTTTGCTGTGAATATTATAATTATCTAAATCTATATTCAGTTCCTGTTTAACAGAGAGAGAAGCTGTTTTTACAAAGTAACTAAAACCATTTTGAAATTTCCTTTTCTTATTAAAATCAGTCGATCCCTGGCTCTTTATATTATGCTTCTTTATTATTTTTTATTGTCTGTTGTTCACACTATGTCAAAACTCTAACTTTTTGTGTCATGGTTTATACATAGTTTATTACAAAGAAATATTCCTCCTGGGGAGCTGATGAAAACTTGACTTAATTCTCCTGATAACTGGATTTGTTTATGATCAGTCTGGGCTTCGTTTCCAGCCCGTTTGTCCAGTTGTGCGCCTCACTGCCCTGCCATCTGTCTTCAGCTGTGTTCATGCACGAGGAAACTGTGTCTTTTCTAATCTGGGGACTAACACACACACACACACACACACACACACACACACACACACACACACACACACACACTGTGGTGGAGGCAAACACACCTATGTGTCAGTGTAGAGGTGTGTAACTGGGTCTCTGTTTCTGTGTTTAAGCCTGTAAAAATACATAATTAGAGTGTGTGAGTTTTGTGTGGATGCATGATATCCCAGATCAATTGCTAGCTTGTCTGTGTTGGTGGTGATTTACACAAATTTTTTATTATCGTGGTTTCAGTTTGGTTTCTGACATGATCCCTCACTGACACGTTACAGTTTTGTTCTTGATTATTTTATCCCGTATGTCACATAAGTCTCCTCTTCTCTGTCTCTTCGTCTCAAACTTGCCTGCAGGAGGGTGGGGGTGCGAACTTTTTTTTTTAACTTGGACTAAGCATCTGTATTTTTCTCTTTTCTTTCTGAAAGTACATTTTTGACCCGTGACAATACAGACTGCACATTCCAACACCTTACAAAGTGAAGTAGCTCATCGTTATTCCATTTTAAATGCTCACAAAGAAAACCAGAAGTGGCCGCCTCAGCTTAAAGTGCTACTTTAAGTCCTACTCTGCTCCACAATGGACAATGGATGCTGCGGACAGCTCGGTTTCACTGCAGTTATTTTGGATTCAAGTCGTGATTTAACATCCATAGAGACAATTCTTGTAGCTTAACCCAGCTCAGTGTCCCAACGAATTACCACATTTCACAATTTATGTCCAAGTACAATGTTCGGTTCAGAGATGAACTGGTGTGCCCTTTATAGATGTCTGGGGGATAGTACATGGGTGTGTGTCATATTGTATCTGACTAAAAATATGGACGTCACAGATCTGAAATTACTGTTTGGCTTTTTAATTAGCATAACTATGATTTTCCGCAAATCTTAAATGTGCTATGTTCAGATATTGTAGAAAGAGAGAACTTGAAAAACATTTTAATTGGCCATAAAAGACAATGCCAGTTGCCCAAATACCACAATTATTTTCCAATTGTACGGTTTTATCATCCGTTTAACCTCTATGTGTACGCTCACTATATATGGTCCAGTTACAGTTTTGAACAAATACAGTTTTTTGGCCGTGCTGTAAAAGTGCTTAGATCCTACTCTTGCTGTATTGGCAAAGCTACGTCAGTTGATCAACAACAGCATCCGAGTTGCACTTGTTTTTGTGACCACTGAGGGGCAGAACGTCACTGTTCAACAGCGAAAGCGTGTGAAAATGCACCGGTTATCACACAAGCGTTGCGCCCCACCACCTCCACTTGCCTACTCTCTCTATTCGCCAAACGTTTCACACAAAATTTAACGAGCAGTTTATACTCAAGTCCATGCTGACTTCGCCGATGTGCATGTACCTGTGGTGACTTAAACGTTTGTAACTCAAGTTCTGATGTTGATGAAAGAATCCTTACTCAGGAGAGTTATAGCTTCCTCTTGCTCCGTACACAGTTTTGTGGAAACTGCATGTTTGTGCGAAATAGGATGCGTCTTTTTGAACAAACCATGGCTGATTATGAATCTTTCAGTTTAGCCGCACGCATATGAAGACAGGTAGTACAGTAATACCTGCTGAGGCTACGTCAAGTCTGATGTTTTGCTGTATCGAGAAAGTGAGCGTTTAAGGGATGTGCGAAGACCCAAAAAGTGAACTGAAATAGGAACTAAAACAAAATATTCAGAAGTAAGTTCAACAGGCTATGCAAAGTGTGAATGACTAGTTCTGACCAATGGAAGAGAAGTACGTGATCAAATGGACAAGAGTGTTCGGACGGAGGGAGTCAAGGTATATGGCAAATGACTGTTTGGAGCACACTGCTCAGACATACGTATGTCATTATGGTTGTACCAGCTGTGAATACAAGCTGACCACAGACTCTGTTTAATGTAACATTTCCATCTCAGACGATCGAGTGTTTCATGGTGAAAAGATTTTTGGGTGGAGGTTCAACTTAATGGTCCACTCAGCTGGAAAACTGTATTGTACATTTTTAGTACCCTTCCCCATCAGGGCTGTAAGCTTGAACTGCAGCACCTGCTGCTCGCAGAGGGTTAATGTGGATCAAGCAGCTCGCACAATGATTACTTTTGGAGAAAATCCTCAAACAGGGCCGAGATAATCTCTTTTTAATATTGCAGTAGTTCACAGCCACATTTATAGACAATATAATAATATCACACGAGTTAGAAAGGCACATATACATGCACATGCACACGCTCATCTTAGCCCACCTACAGTGTGACCTTATATTTGCTTAATGAGGAGCTTAGTGAGCCGCGTTTGTGTGTGCGTGTGTGTATATTCTCTGTGTTGGTGTTAGATACACCCCAGTGAGTACAGCATGAGTGCATAACTTGGCAGTGCATAATTCTTTACTGTACTGTAGTTTTTGTAAAATGTCAGAGGAAAAAAGCAAAAGCCATTAAAGTTAATATAGGGATAATGATAATGAGATAATATAGGAACAAATTAACAGACTTTTTTGCAATATTGTTAATGTCTACATTGTGTATAATGTGTACATTTTGTTCAGTATAATATATTTAAATATAATGACAATAACGGACCAAATTATTGACAACCACTTAGAACACAGGACTGAGGCCAACACAAAATCTGATTATGTCTGGCGACATACTAGAGTATGAGATTTTTATGATATTTTGGATGAGATACGGAATACTATGTATTTGCATTTTCGATTAATCTGTCAATTATTTTCTCGATTAATTGAGCAGCTGTTTAGCCTTTGAAATGTCAGCAAATGGAGCAAAATGTCGATCAGTGTTTCCGAAAGCTCAAGATGGAGACTAAAATGTATTGTTTTGTCGTGACCAACAGTCACATGTACAGACGCACTAATGTATACGTAAACTAACAGAAAGCCGACAGTACTCGTCTCTGCCTGGGAACTTGATCAATACAACAACCGGTCCACCAGCCGCCACCATAGTGGGATGTAAGGGATGCCATGTGGGGGTAGTCTGCCTCTCACTTTGTGTTTGGTGCATTACTCCTGTGTGTGTGTGTCCCTGTGTGCTGGACTGTGTGTTTGCTGCAGTGCCCCTGCTGAAGGGCGAACAGTAAGGCCCTGGTCAGCATGATGTAGGTCTCCCGGGAGGTCCTGGGGTTTTTGGATCAATACCTCTCCTCCTGCATCTCCCTGCCTCACTGTCCTCACCCCTCCTCACCCCACGGCTTGACTTTGGGCTATTTATGGTATCTCTATGGATTAACGAGACCCTAACAATCAATGGGCCAAACTTACTATCACTGTACTCTCCCTCCTCTCATTGCTTTGTGTCTCTGCTTGTGTCAGCTCCTTTTCTCTGAGAAACTTTTAGTCCTTGTAGTTTCCCTTGTTGTCCTGAAATTGTCGCAACTACTAGGAGTGTATTCTCA
Source organism: Embiotoca jacksoni (assembly GCF_022577435.1). Taxonomy (NCBI): domain Eukaryota; kingdom Metazoa; phylum Chordata; class Actinopteri; family Embiotocidae; genus Embiotoca; species Embiotoca jacksoni. The sequence goes on from NW_027185392.1 coordinate 15,645,655, forward strand.
GGACACTGTCACAAATACACTGTCCCACAAACAGAAACAAAAGTGAGAGGGATATCGTTTCTGATGCAGGTGCAAAATGATACAGTTGATGTTCACATGCGAATTCTCACGATGACCTTTTGCTGGTGAGGTAGCAGCTTTTTTGCTCATATTTGTGGTGCTTTTTTGTGGATCACACTGACAGAGGACACAGTAGAGGGGAGTGTCAGTAGAAACTGTCAGCCACAATAACATTTTTTGTCAGAAATAACAGTTGTGACAAGCCTGTTCAAGCCACATATTAAAACTGGTGCTGGTGTAACTGCTATTTTTGTGACTTTATATGGCAGCAACTCTAAAACTCATTAAGGGTGTTTTCACACCTCCCTTGTTTGGTCTGGACCTTCAGACTTTGCATTTTGGTACCATTTCGGAACCAAAAAAGTATGTGTGAAAGTTGCCTCGGACCAGAATCTGGACCAAAGTATTAAAATTTGGTTCAACCAAAAGAGATGATGTCAGTCTGGATCAGATCTTTGCAGTTTGTAAAAATATCCAAAACGCTTAAAAATTTCAAAACCTAGAACTGAATTCTGGTCATAAAGCTATGATAATAATAATAAAGTGGTAACGAAATTAGACTGGTTTTTTTTTTCTTCTCTACCGCCTGACTTGCCAACAGGACGATGTCAGTCGCACCCCATCTACAAATCAATCAATGTCAAGTACAGGGACGTAGGTATGCCATGCAAAGTTATTAACCAAAATAAATCAAATCGAATGTTAACAATGTATAAAAAACATGTATTTTGGTTTGGATTTCCGGGTCTGATAAAGCCCTATGACATTTCTTGTATTCTGATTGTTTAATGCATATTCATATCCAAATTTGTACTGTTGAGCCTGTGTGTGTTACATACTAGATGCACAATACATACTTATACAGATAAAAATAAATACATTGCAGCTCCAGATCCAACCAAGATCTCCAACATATCATACACCACTACTGAACAGCACACACTCCCAGTCTGTATGTGATGTTATTATTCCTACATCTGTGGCCATTGTGGTTTGCTCCTCTTTTCAACAATAGTGCAAAAGTTGAGCACAATGGCACTCTGACCCCCATTTCCTTTAGTGGCAATCCTGATTAGCTAAGTGACAAGCTTCTCCCATGCCATTGTTAATGTATTAGTGTCTTGAATCCCTGTGGAGGGCAATAACTTCGCTCAGCTAATCATGCAGCGATGGTTATCATTCGGTTGTTCATTGTTAGAAGCTGGAGATATACTCTGCTGTTGGTACGGAGGGGGAGAAACAGAAACTGAGCAAACAAGGGGTACAAGATGTGCTTTGTCTGATGCTAAAAGGTGTGTGAGAAAAACATCACAGATTGTAGTTTAGTAATGTGTGAGAGTCATATAAAAGGATGAGAGTGAAGGTTGAAGCAGGTGGAGGAGTTATTCTTTGGAATAAGATGATGAAGACACTGTGCAGAAAAGGCATAATTTAGCTGGAAATAGTAACCAATGGAGCGTGGCCAGACCAATGTGTTCATGCAGTGAACATGGGTCAAGCTGGGGTAGATTCAGAACACGCTGGGAATATTACATATCTGATTTGGACTGGGAACACCTCGGGATCCCTTAAGAGGAGCTGCAAAATGTCTGGACTACTGTTCTAAACCTGCTGCCACAGTTATGTGTCAGGAAATGAATGGATAGATGGATGGAAGACATATGCTGGTTAAATTGCTGTAAACATCTTGTTAAATCTCTTAACTTTATTTTCAAGTATATTGAAAGCCTGCATTTTAAATATAGACACACTGTACTTTACTTAAACAGCATGATCAGCATTTTACAAACTGATTCTGTTTTTTGCTGATTTTTTTCCCCACAGTGTAAACTATTGGAAGTGAGCACAGCAGTATGTACACATTAAAGCATAAGTTCACACTTTTCAAGCACAGTTTAAAACCGAACTTTAGAATACATTTTTGATAGAAATGAGGCTTGTGAATTTTGGCCGCCATCTCTGAAACTGTAGTCAGGTTAGGAAGGGATCACTTTACATCCAGTATGAACTACAGCAACCAATAACTGGGAATTAAATGTCCATTCTAATAAATATGGAAATAAGCATAAAGGAGGATGTTGAGAGCGAGAGTGGTCCATGAGGGCAGGGAGGTAGGAGGGGGAGTGAACAGTGGAAGGGACAGCGGTGGGAGTGTCACTTTCAAAAAAAGGCTTACACATGGCCTGATATCGGACCACTGTGGGCTGGTGACTTTGTGTGTGTGTGTGTGTGTGTGTGTGTGTGTGTGTGTGTGTGTGTGTGTGTGTGTGTGTGTGTGTGTGTGTGTGTGTGTGTGTGTGTGTGTGTGTGTGTGTGTGTGTTTGTAAGGGCAAGAAGAGCAGAAACAGGCAGACAAATCTGCTCTGAGGTCTAGCTCCAACAATAGCTCCTTTATATTCGGGTGGAGTTTGAGATGCATGATTGGAGTGAGAGATACCACGGCATCTCTTTGCAGTTGTATGAGAGTGGTGCTATAAGACTGAGAATTGACAACCTGAACATTCAGTTATTGTGATGACATTGCAAATCCATGTGTTTAAACTGTATACAGCGCACGCAGGATGAAGATGACTATTGTGTTTTGATTCTAATAAAGGTAATCAGGTTATTTCCAGGAATCCTAAATACGATGAAAGAAATGTATGTGATTCTAATTGATACGTTGTGTTTTTCTTCTTCTTACTTCTAGCTGTATTTTGGGGCGACATTGCTTTAGACGAAGAGGACCTGCGCATGTTCCAGATTGACAGGACGATAGACCTGAGACAACACACACACATGCACACACACTCCCGGCAGGGGCACACGTCTGGTGAGTGGATTCAACTCTCACTCTACATTCGTCACGCAACGCTCATTCTTATGTTTCCTCTGAAAGTCTCTCATTACCCATCAGCGGCAGAGCAGAGCAGCTTGAAGAAGAAAGAAGTAGACAGGAGGCCACCTGAGGATATCAGCATTTATCATGCAACGTTTGTGTTTCGATTTTTTTTTTTTAATTTTTTTTTTACTCTCGTGTGTGTTAGGTGGCGCGGAGGAACACGAAACTGTGAAGAAGAGGGGATCGTTATACATGCTGCTGGAAAGAATACGTAGATTTGGCCTTGGTAAGCAATCTGAAAGTCACCAAACATTTTTTGATTTCCGTTTCCATCTTAGTGACTTCATTCAACTTACTTACTCATTAATGCTTACAGTTTTCTCAAGCATTTTATAATCGTGTCCTGGATCTTATATGAAACCAACTGTTTCCTTTGAAGGCAAAGTTTTGATCCATGATGCAAGTGCAACCATTGCAGCTTTGTCAAAAAGTTGTGAAATGTTTTGCGTGATTAGTTACAATCACAAACAAGTTTCAGGTCTCTAAATATTGCTTGTCATAAAAGTTAAAAAAAAAAATAGAACTTAAAGGGTGACTGAAAGGTAGAAAATCTAATACACTGCAGGATGCTGAGTCAACAGTAAAGTACAGTAACATAGTAATGGTTACATACATGAGCGGCCCTGCACTGGTGTATGTAGTGTACTTACATTTAAACATGGAGGACGAGTCTATGTTTCTGAACGGATTCATTTGAGGTCAACAATTAGTGGAAAAGATTTCTGTAATATAAAAAAAAAAATCCACCATTATAATAGCAATCCACCGAAATGCAAGCACAACTGACCTCAAGGGATTTAAAGATGACACTCTGGTCTGTTAATGCCTAAAAAACACCTATGATTAATTAGGGCATTAAGTACCAACCTTTTGAACCATGTGCCTTACATTGTGTTCTAATTATCTGCCATTAAACTAGAAAAAGTGGGGTTGAACATTATGTCCTAATTGCACTTGTGCCAGGTGCTTTAGGCCGAATGCTTAGATCGTTACAATAGACCACAAGAGTTGATAGACGATGATTTGAGACCGCTTACCTCTTTCTCAGTTTTTCACTATGCTTCTTGCAAGTTAGCAAAGTTGTACCACAACCACTGTTCTACTGCAGCACAATGATATCCAGAGCTGCAGAATGTTTGTGTTTCCTTCTTTAGCACCCACCTCACCCAGTGTACATTATGAACTTCTTTAAATTAAATGCTTAATAAAGCAGTAAATTACACTGGCTGAGCTATTCCTGTTTGAGGTTTTTTTACTCTCTGATTTGAGAACAAACTCTGAAAGGTCACGTATTATGAGAAGCAGCAGTTTCCAATAATGTGGAATCCCATTTCTGAACTGATATTTAGAATAATATCACAGTCATTTATTATGTTTGAACACAGGCAGACTTAATTGTGCTTTCTCTCTCACCACTCTGTCAGACTATCTCCCAAAGAATGGCAGTAAAGGAGCTGCCAGTCCAAAGAGCCAAACAGGGAAAGGTGGGAAGACTGGGAAAGTAGTGAAGAGTCGTATTCCTCGAGCAGCCACATCCCGAGCTGAGAGGATATGGCCTGGAGGAGTCATTCCCTACGTCATAGGAGGAAACTTCACTGGTAAGCAACTCCACTGGACCGCTGCCATCACCGCTCAGCACTAAAATACACAGACGTGTGTTTGTGTAAAAGTAGGATGTAAAATGTGTGTGTTTCAGGTAGTCAGAGGGCCATGTTCAAGCAGGCCATGCGTCACTGGGAGAAACAGACGTGCGTGACGTTTATAGAGAAGACAGATGAAGAAAGCTACATAGTCTTCACCTACAGACCCTGCGGGTGAGTTTGGAAGATCTCCATGTATATCTGTGTGTGTGTGTGTGTGTGTGTGTGTGTGTGTGTGTGTGTGTGTGTGTAGTGTGTGTGTGTGTGTGTGTGTGTAGTGTGTGTGTGTGTGATCTGTGTGAGTACCTAGAGTTCACTGGTGACCTTGTCACAGCGAGAGACGATACGGTCACTCAACAATGGTTCCACTTTCCTTCCTGTCCTGCTCCTGTTTCCCCGTCCCACCAATCATACGGCTCTGTTTAAGTGTTTGTATGTTCATGCAGTTTTTTGTTTTTTTTGTTCATACTTTGCAGAATTGCATTGTTCTGTCGAGTGGCAGCACGGTGGGGGTCAGAGTGTGTTTGTACAGCGGTGACACTTCACTGACTGGTCGCCAGGTTTTAGGGTGTTTAAGATCACGACGATGGGCTTATCGTCAGACACTGTTTGCAGATGGTTGAAAGAGTCGGATATCCAGCTCCATTTATGAATTTACGCTGTTAATGTAGGAGTCAATTAAGAAATGACCCAGTTATTACCAAACACACACACACACACACACACACACACACACACACACACACACACACACACACACACACACACACACACAGTTTCCAGCTTCAAACATTAAGGGGACTTGCTTCTTTTTTCTGGTTTCCATTTTTCACTATTTTGTCAAACTGTAGAGATTTATTTACATGTTTGTCACCTGTTGTTCTGCATGGCTGCACCATTACATCCAATGCACATTCTCACTCCCTTTTAAAATGACATATTTGGCATTTTTGGAAACTTTTACATCTCAACTAGACGTTATCCCAGCGAGGTAAAAAAAACCTTAATGGCTGTTTGTGTAAAGACACAATATCACATTTAAGAGGCTTGATTTCCTTTTTTTTTTTTTTTAAAGGTGACAAATCTTTGGTAAAAGACATCTTTATAATTCTTAAATGACATGCCAAAGAATAAATTCAATTTTGATAAAGCAAAGTATTATATATTTGAAACGATACACACCCCTATACTTTAATAGAACTAATGTGGTTTGAATATTGACATTAAGGTAACGATTTGTGAAATGTTTCTTTGCTCTCAAAATAATATTTGATGCCTATTGAAGATCTGTGACGATCAAAACTTTGCACTGTTTCTGTGCTTTTCAATCTTTTTATTGATTATTATTTATAAACAAGTTCACATGCAGAGCTTTATTCTGAAATGTATTTAATTTCTAAATGTAAAACACCAGCAGCCATTTAGGTGAGTTAAAGATCTGCGTGTTAACTGATGATGCCAGTTGTGTCGTGCTCTGTGATAGGCTGGCTGCATTAGAGATTAGACACTTTAATCTGATGTATAAATACCCTGCAGCTTGGAAGTTCAGTGAGTTTATGAAAGAAAGATGCATAAAAGTAAGAAATGCATGAATGAAATAGAACCACAGCCCAGTTTTGGTACCTGTTGTGTGTGTGTGTGTGTGTGTGTGTGTGTGTGTGTGTGTGTGTGTGTGTGTGTGTGTGTGTGCAGTTACCGATGCTAGCAATGAAAATGCTGCAAGAAAAGACTCCGTCTACTCCAGTGACTCCTGATCCTTACCATGCAATCAGCTCACAGGATAACTTTAATCAGATTTGTTAGCCTGGCACGGCTGTCTCTGCTAACCAGAAAAAGAGAACGTGTGTGTGTGTGTGTGTTCTGTGAGCAGCGATATGTGAATTCTCACAGCTTATTCACGCTGGGTTATGAAACTCGAGTGTTATTGAAGTGTTGTATGTAAATAAATCCTGCCACTTTTCCTCTGGTGGACGTAGTACAGCGCAGGAAAGCCTGAAAAGACTGTGTGTTTGTGTATGTGTGTGTGTGTGTGTGTGTGTGTGTGCGCGTATCTGTGTGTGTGTGTGTGTGTGTGTGTGTGGTCATGGTTAACTAATTACAACACTGCTGATGCTTTTTTTCCACTGTCAAACATGTAGTTAATATTATCCGCCTATCTCCTTGCTATCACCCTCGAATCCTTATTAGGTGTTGTTCCTATGTGGGTCGTCGTGGCAACGGGCCCCAAGCCATCTCCATAGGAAAGAACTGTGACAAGTTTGGCATCGTGGTCCACGAACTGGGCCACGTCATTGGCTTCTGGCATGAGCACACACGGCCCGACCGTGACGATCATGTGACCATCATCCGGGATAACATCCAACCGGGTGAGGCTTATTACCCAGCAGGCACCTGGGTCTCTGTTAAAACCCTTCAGGTTGTATCTCGCCAGAGATGGCATTTACAGACGGTGTGTGTGTTTCCAACTTCACACTCATGTCTGGCTCTGGGTGAGTGTGAATGAGCCTTTTAATGACTGTGAAGTCACCTCGACCGCTGTCTGCCACCTCTCCTCCAACACACTTCCCTGCACCACAACACAATCTGACAGGTGTTAAATCAAATCACATGGCCGTGTAGCAGACCTGAGCCATGACTTTTTTTAGAAACATATCGGAGCTTAGAACAACTCTCCTCAATTGGACTTAAAGGATTTTAATAAAGGACCTTAAATGGCCTTATCTGTTTGTAAAGAGTATATTATGCATCTATGGAAACACACTAAACGGTTACACCCTGATCGTTTTTGTTTGATAAAATCTCTAATGCAGCTATAGCTCCATATGTGCAAATATATGTATGTGTGTGTGTGTGTGTTTCCCAGGCCAAGAGTATAACTTCCTCAAGATGGAACCAGGGGAGGTGAACTCTCTCGGGGAGCCATATGATTTTGATAGCATCATGCACTATGCCAGGAACACCTTCTCACGGTAACCAGTGGCGACATCTTGCCTGTTGACCTGTTTTGAATTTACAAGATCACAATATGCCAGGGCTTTTTTTTTTCTCAAAATGGAAGTCGGTTCTGTAGTTTTGTGGAAGAGTGAAGTATTTATAACTGAAAAACAGACAAAAATACTGATGCTGAGCTAATATTTCACTCAGGCAACTGGTTACTTTAGTTTTACAAACATTTTAGGTTTGTGACAAACTCCTTACTACCCCAAACTTTTATTTGTTGTTTTGTCCCTTATTTGAATTTTAGCAACCTAAGGAAAATTAGCAAGCGGAAAATTATCTGAAAATGTCAAAAATGTTTCTGATCTCTATCATTTTAATCATTTTGTGACCAACTTAATTCATCCTTATGTTCCAGCTTCTGTACATTTGCTTTGGCAGAAACTGTAAATGATCACTCAATGCAGGAAAGTAAAGTAAAACTGGAAGTGAAACTTTAAAACAGTAAAACTGAAAGTTTTCAGCGTTAAGAAATCTTTTCCTAATTTTTTCAGATATTTCTACCAATTAAAATCAGCCAATTTGGATCTGTCAGTGAGACCAGAAAAGGATTCCCTTTACATGTTTTCCGTGTGAGGGTGCTCATTAATCCGTGCCGTGCCTACTTTTATAAGCCTTCCCATTCCCCAGTCAGCTCCAATGCACACGTTAGAGAAAACACAGAACTGGTGAGGTGATCAGGACTTGAATGGAGGTCACTGTTTCCTAAAATCATAGCTTGTTCTTTAAACATAGCAAGTTGTATTGAACGATTATGATGCTACATGTGTGTATGTGTTGTAATGACATATTAAATGCTCGCTCTTTCCCCTCCCTGAAGCGGGATGTTTCTCGACACCATCCTTCCATCCAGAGATGAAAACGGGGTCCGGCCTGCTATCGGCCAGCGGACCAGGCTCAGTAAAGGAGACATTGCACAGGCAAGGAAGCTGTATAGATGCCCAGGTACTGATATATTTACTATGAGACCGCAGTGTGTGTGTGTGTGTGTGTGTGTGTGTGTGTGTGTGTGTGTGTGTGTGTTGGTGCGTGTGTGCTGGCGTCATAGCTAGGAAACAAAAGATGACCTCTGTTTATCTGCTTGTAACTTTGACGTAAAATTGGCCCGCCCCTCTACTCTCCAAGGCACAGAAGTGAAGTTGAGTAATTTGTTTTTCCATGTGATGCCTCCCTCTGTGTTTTCGGGACTCGCACACATCACACACACACACCCTTCGAAACAGTTCTTGCGCACAGCCGTGTGGTTCTGGCGTTCCTTGGTCCCCGGCGAGCCGTTCTGACGTGATCTCACCGAGCTGTGCAGTAATGTCGCAAAGGTTTATGATTGTTGTTTATGGCCTGTTTTTTTTGCCACCCCCACCACACACAATCACTTGTCACTAATTACTCATTTTGTCTAATTTTGTTATACAAAAAAACATTTCCATGAATTTCATATCTGCGTTAACAACACAATATATAAATGCTGTATACAAATGCACAAGTATTTAATTTTACAATCTATGTGTTTGATACTGGAGAGAGAACAAGACTGTGTTAGTGTGTCCCAGCTGGAAATAAATATAACTTCAACCTTATAAGGTCATATTTGACTGATACCATATTCACTGACAGATGAACAGAGCCCCAGGGCATTGTGGGGGAAAACAGCATGCATGATGGGATAGGAGGGGCACATTTGGCTAACCTCCTTTTGAGAGGGAGTGACGGCGTTAAACTCCGAATGAGGGATAAAGAGCAAAAGACTGTCTGATATTTTTCATTGAATGATTGAATAGTCTGCCACTTTTGCTGACCTGCAGTAAAAGTTAGAGCTACTGACATTTTTTTAAATTCTGCTAGATGGTGACCTCATGTCTGAGGTTGGACCACGCATGCATACTGATACACGCAGGAACACAGATGCGCATACTGTCGCCTCCTTCATGCAAAGCCAATAGAAGCCAAAAGCAACATGACGCATGAGTTTGTTTGGGAGAGTAATTTTAATTCCTTTACTGGTGTCTGAATGAGAACTGCATGTCTAACAGTTTCCACATGGACAGATCAGACAGTATGGACATAAACTTTGGCACAATAACAAAGCATGTTAGAGGCTGTTGTTTTGACAAAATAGTCTGTAATATATCTATTTCGGTAAATTGGCAGTGGAAAATTAATTTTATGCTGATTGAGAATAATAACAAATATGAGAGCCATGTGCTCTTTATTAATTTACCGATTATAAGTCATCAGCACACAGCTGAAAGCACTATACACACGAGCAGGACATACCACAGAAATCTAACTCCATCTGTGTGTGTGTGTGTGTGTGTGTGTGTGTGTGTGTGTGTGTGTGTGTGTGTGTGTGTGTGTGTTGCAGCATGCGGAGAGACGCTTCAAGAGTCAACGGGAAACTTCTCCTCTCCTGGTTACCCCAACGGATACCCTTCATACACTCACTGTGTCTGGAGAATATCTGTTACACCCGGAGAAAAGGTGCGCACACATGCACGCATTCAGTGGCACCCTACAGTGCGGTGAATGTGTATGCCTAGCCAATATAAAACGAGACCACTGACCGAATGACAGTATATTGATTAAGTTCTAACAACACTGGTTCTGCCCTCTTCCTCTGCTTCCGCGTAGTCTCTGCAGAGCACAGATCTGCATTAAGCATGTTAAATATGTTTGTTTTTGTTTACTTTTATGCTCCTCCAGATTGTCCTAAACTTCACCACCATGGATCTGTATAAGAGCAGCCTGTGCTGGTATGACTACATCGAGGTTCGGGATGGATACTGGAGGAAAGCTCCGCTGCTCGGTAAGATCAGGAGACCGTTGTTGCTGCTCGTCTCCTTCTTCTTATTGTAATATTCCTTTATTGCATTTAAAACTAATCTAGATGTTTAACACAAACAGCCCTGGTTTTAGCTTTACGACCCCATACTTTGTGTTCTTATTCTTTACGATTAATATTGCAGTTGGTCTTCAAATGTTTAGGATGAAGAAAATTCTCTCAATCTATTAGTGACACTACTTCCTCCTGCAAATTAGGATGTACAATATTTTGTACGTTTTTTTTTTTTTATCGTTCTTGACAGAATAAAATGATTTTGAATGATTGGGACTGAAGTGAATACAAGACTGCATTCATAACAACCAAAAACCGTACCCGATTTAAATCTGACTGTCCTCCCCTACAAAGTAGTTCCCTCTGTGCACATCACTGTGGTGTGCTCCTGTTCAACAAGAACAGTCTTGGAACTTGTTGATTAACCCTTGTATGTATAAAAAAAAACACTATAAGCTGCACTGTAAACTGTACTCGGTGACAATTGCAAGTCCAAGCCAGGAAATGCAGGTGAGGCCTGATGAGATGCAAAGTGTTGCCAGATGACTCTGTGTTGCAACAGACGTTCCCCAGGATCAAACTTTTTTCCCAGCTCCAGTGACCTTGTTGACATGTAAGATGCTGAACACAGACCGTTAACAGAAAGTACTTCTATTGTGCTAAAATGTCAAGTTGTTCCCAGCTACATCATGTAATCTTTTGAAAGCCATATTTCTCCAAAAATGATCAGACATCCTGGTTTACAGAGTTTGATTTTGTGTGTGTTTTACAGGCAGGTTTTGTGGAGATAAAGTTCCCGACGTCTTGATTTCCACCGATAGCAGAATGTGGATTGAGTTCCGCAGCAGCAGCAACTGGGTGGGGAAAGGCTTTGCTGCCATTTACGAAGGTAACAATGAGTCAAATTCATAAATAAAAGCATGGACATCTATGAACTGAGAGACTGCAAACTCAGTGTCTGATGAAATAAGGCCAGGCTCTGAATTTGATGACCTTGTGTCTTTTGTGAGAAGTTTTCTCGGGGCTTTCATTATTCATCGTGTACACAGAATGTGTTTCAGGTGTCTTTGGTCAGTGCAGTTGATGCTAATTCATCCTGTTTCTGTCTCTCTCCCTCTCTTCTCTTGTGCAGCGATCTGTGGTGGGGAAATCACCAAGGACTCAGGCCAGATTCAGTCTCCCAACTATCCCGACGACTACAGACCCTCCAAAGAGTGTGTGTGGAGGATCACTGTGTCCGAGGGGTACAACGTCGGGCTCAGCTTCCAGGCCTTTGAGGTGACTCACTCCCTCTGTGTGTGTGTGTGTGTGTGTGTGTGTGTGTGTGTGTGTGTGTGTGTGTGTGTGTGTGTGTGTGTGTGTGTGTGTGTGTGTGTGTGTGTGTGTCCTCCGCCCCCCTGTGCGTGTGCTTAGGAATGTCTGGGTCAAATTTCACGCTCGTATAGCTGCTGTGAAGTTAATGAAGGTGGTGGTGGTGCGTGTGTGTTTGTGAGCATACAGAGAGACACTGCAGGCAATTGAGGGTTAGTTTCGTAGTTTGAGCGCCGTAAAAACTTCATGGGGGAGGGAAATTCAAATGTTCATGGTGTCTGATTCTGCTTTAATTATACACAGAACTTAATATTCACAGGTTGTGTCACTACTCTACTCTTGAAGCTGAAATGGTGTCACTTCAGACAGAGTTTAAGGCTTGATTAAGGTTTACTGATGAGCACACATCAGGTGAACTTGAAGCTGTGACGTAAACAAACCAATGTGAAATACCGACAGAATGTCTCAAACTGTAGCGGCTCTGTCAGCTCTGTTTGTGTTTGCAGCTGCAGGTCTACTGATGATCATAACATTTTCCACATCTGATTCATTGCTGAAATGTGGGAACCTGGTAACTCTGGTGTAATACAGTCTGTCAGGGAAAGCAAAATGAGCAGTTAAGCTTTCAGACAACGAATCCAGTTTTATGTAACTTAGTGAAAGTCAAATTATTGCCTAATTGCTCCCTGCTAAATGTCTTCTTAGTTCAACTATGACCTTACAGTACGTCTACTATAACGCATGTTTTTTTGTACATAATGGAATAATAGTAATAAGGGATTATGCTATTGTTAATATTAATAAATTCTTCTGCTATTTACATAATGTGCAATCAGTTTATTTATGTCTTTTGCTTTCTTTTTGTAGCAGCACCACCACTGCATCCCACATCTCAGCCAAAAGTTTAAAGACCCCCCCAGGCGTTGTCAATTGGAAATTTTTGACATATTTCACGTTTGTAAATCTCTGAACACTTTAATTCCCAACCTCAATCGTCAGGTGTGACCTGATTATGTTGAATCAGGCTCAGATTATTTGATTAAGCCAGTGTGTTTGAGAGGGTCAGGGTCATAATTCAATTCTGATTTAATTCTATTTTATTTATATAGTAGAAAATCATTGAGTGCATTTTACAGTTAGGTCAAAACCTGACAGTATTGTAGAGAGAAACCCAACAATTATGTCAACATAACAATAAATGTCAACAGTGAGGAAAAACTCCCTTTTAACAGGAAAAACCAGGCTTAGAAGTGGGCGGCCATCTGCCTCGACTGGTTGGGGTGAGAGTGGATCGGAGAGAGAAATGAGTACCAGCTATTGTCTTTAAATGCCTGGTGAAGGAAGACAAATACTGCTTTTAATAACAGCAATCATTCTGAGACATTTGATGGTCACACTACATATATTCACAGCAGTTTTCTGTATCTGTGTGTTTATGTGTTATTGTTGGTAAAGATTGAAAGGCACGACAGCTGCGCTTACGACTACCTAGAGGTTCGGGATGGCCCACTCGAAACAAGCCCTCTGATTGGTCGATTCTGTGGCTACGACAAGCCTGAGGACGTGCGCTCTACCTCACACACACTGTGGATGAAGTTCGTCTCGGACGGGACGGTGAACAAGGCCGGCTTTGCTGCTAACTTTTTCAAAGGTATGTAAGAAGGACAGAGAGTAGCTCTGTGTGTGTGTGTGTGTGTGTGTGTGTGTGTGTGTGTGTGTGTGTGTGTGTGTGTGTGTGTGTGTTTGCGTGCATTGTTTTTTTCTCACATGGCTTTTTCACATTTGTTATGTGCTCTCACGTGTGTGTTTTTTCAGAGGAAGATGAGTGTGCCAAGCCAGACAATGGTGGATGTGAACAGAGGTGTGTAAACACTCTCGGCAGCTTCAAGTGTGCCTGTGACCCAGGTTACGAACTAGCCCCTGACAAGAAGAGCTGCGAAGGTAACAGTTAGTGTATGTGTGTTTCTGTGTGCGAGCGTGTGTCTGGTATGCTGTTTTCATGTTTGTGTTTGCATTCCTGTGTATGCCGCTTTGTGTTTCAATAGGATGTGTGTCTAACTCATCAGAAACATAAATCAACAACATCCAAACAGCCTCCATCAACAGGAAAAAACATCTTTCTGAAACAAAGCCACATGACTCACTGTTCCAATGCCACACAAGCTGTAAAGGTCCTTTAATCTCACAAAATAGATTAACAACTCGTAATTCCCACATAGTGAAACAAATTAACAAACCACTTCTGAGGCAGGCAGAGAGAAAAAGCTATGCTCGTGAAATATCCAAATTGTGGGTTTGCAGTGTTTTTCCGAAGAGCAGATATTATTGTGAAATCCTCACTGATTTAATGTGTGGGTACATCAAGTAGTGAGATAATTTAAAACAAAAATAAAAACAAAACATAAAACTTTAGTTTGCTCAGCTACTCTGAAGGGTAGACTAATCAGTGAGCGGTTGGGTGGTTAAGTGCAATGATGTTGAAGTCAAGCATTTGTTTCTAAATGCAGTTTCAACAATGGCGGCAGTGGTAGAGGTAGATGTAGAATTACGAAAAGTTGGAACAAGACTAGCAAATATCTAAAAATTGAAGTCAGAGCAAGAACAATGCCTAAAATTATTAGTTGAGGGCAAGGTTGGTCTTCGTTTTTTACAGCTTGGTGAACTTCAGTGCACGACAAACATCATATGGTGGTCTATAGCGATTGGATCCAATAATTTTAAATTAACCTGAGGTCTACACCCATTAGGATAAAATGACTGGAAACAATCCCCAGTGGAGCATGGCCCAGACCCACATATTCACACAGTGAAGTTGAGTCTTGTAATCCAATGCTGCGGTAGAAGCATGAAGCGCATGTGCCCCATTTACACATACATGCTTTCTTTTTTATAGCTATAATTTCTGTTAAACCAAAAGGAATTTAACCAATAGATCCCAATGACAGCCTGACGGTTAACACTCATACGCCCTCAGTTTGTTTGGACGATCAAATAAAAGCAGAAATGCAAAAACAAGAGCATGTATTTCTGTGCGTATCTAAATTGTTTGCATCTTTGCAGCGGCTTGTGGCGGTCTCCTGTCCAAGCTGAATGGGACCATTAGCACTCCCGGCTGGCCCAAAGAATATCCACCTAACAAGAACTGCGTGTGGCAGGTGGTCGCTCCCACTCAGTACCGCATCTCCATGCAGTTTGAGGCCTTCGAGCTGGAGGGCAACGAGGTGAGTTTAACTGCGTGTTTCTGTGTTACATACTAATCAGAGCAAAAGGAAGTTGCTGAATGTAGCAGCCACCTTGTGGATGTGTGTTGCAAGAGCCTTGTTTGTGTGTTAAGGTGTGTAAATACGACTACGTGGAGGTGCGGAGCGGCCTTTCATCCGACTCTAAGCTGCACGGTAAATACTGTGGAACTGAGGTCCCCGAGGTCATCACCTCTCAGTACAACAACATGAGGATTGAGTTCAAGTCGGACAACACCGTCTCCAAGAAAGGCTTCAAGGCTCACTTCTTCTCAGGTAAGACACATGCGTGTGTATTTTTGTCAGGGGTGTGCAGATAATCTACTGTCTTTAACCAAATTGTAAGCGACTAGAACATCCAAAGAGTACAGATGGACATGGGAGAAGTAGATTATGATGAAGGAGTGGTTTGTGGTTTTTGATGCTCTGCACCACTGGAATCCAGTGAAACTGCCAAAAACTCAAACTGAACACAACTTCTGTCTTCCTAAAAACTCAGACTATCATTCTAAATATGAGATGCATAGCAGGAGAAAAAAAACCGCTTGTATAGTGTCTGGTAGGCACATTTTATATTATATTTTTAGGAGATTGGTCTACACAATCTGTTTATCGTGCTAGTTTGCAGATCACATTTCTTGTCCACTCACCAAGGAATTTAAATTCCATGAATCATTTGGTTTAGGCAAGTAAAACACTCAAATTTCTAAAATGGTCAATACTACTTACTTTTCTTACTTTCTGCATCGGCGCAGGATATAAATCATGGCATGCAGAATTCAACGTATTTCCCGAGAGACAGTTGAATATTTTCACTGTGCACAGCTCAGGTTTTCTCTGTAAAAGCTGCTACAATACAGGTTTGCATGTGGAATTGGCTTTATTGTACATTAATATAAAAAAAAACAAAAAAAACAAAAACTTGTAAGTGTCTAATTGTGTGTTCCCAGTCCACCTCTACTGTGTGTTCATTTGTGATTGCTTGCATAGTTCAGTATTTAGGGAAATATCCATGTGTGCGTGTGTAGCTATGTGTACATGTGTGCGTCTGTCATGTTGTGTCTCCTGAGCCTCCACCGGCGCTCCGGCCTCCTGCACCCACCTCTGCCCTCTCTCCCTCAGACAGACTGGCACTGTGCCAGGAGCGTATGTTTGTGTTTGAGTCGTGCCAGGACATAAAGCGCGGCCGTCCTCTGACTCCTGGCCGTGTCAACAGCAAGCTGGCAACCTCGTCAAAGGTCGGAGGTAACATGACCTCACAATCGGGATCTCTGATTGGCACTGGTCTACCGTGTGATACGAGGGAATGGATGGATCCTGTTTTAATAGTGTGGATCGGTTTTTAATCCATTCTCCTCCAGAGGGAAACATGCTGTGGCCCAGTTTTTTTTTTGTTTTACTAAATAACTAAATACTAATCCTACCCAGTACCAACCAAGACCACACTGTTTAGTAAAATTGATGAGCACCAATTTAATGTTTGTCAGTCTGATTGAAAAAAATTAAATTTTCTGAGAATAAGCAGTTTCTTCTATTGTCTAAGCTGTTTTAGTTGGGTCATCTCTATTTGTTTCAATATTTTTAACCATAAAAAAGCTTATTTACTTTATATATTAAGATTGTTTTTTGAGATTGATACACACAAAAATGTCCGGTCCATGGGTTTAAAGACTCTACTATGAGTGGTTCCTCCATTTTTGTTTTGTATTGAAGGACAAGTGTCCATTATCACCACTCTCTAAAATCGAATGAATTTAGCATGCTTATTGACTCATTTTGGTACTCTTAAAGTTGACCAAAAAACAGTTATATTTACATTCAGTATTTTATATCAAAGCAAATTTGAAGCAACACTTGAAAACCTGAATTGTTTACATCCATGTCTACTTGGTAGCAGTCTTCTTCTCTGCTTTCTGTTGCCACACTGCTGTGTATCTTTTAGAGCTGTGGACTAATGTCAAACCATTGACAGGAATGTGTATTGCTTCTTGGTGTCATCACATTCCTAGATGGCACCTTTAACTTCTCGCCTATTCTGCGTGAATAAATTGCATACTCAAAAACGATCACAGCTAGTATGAAACTGGGACACAGCTATGATTTCCAACTAAAATTACAACAAATATCCCCCACTTGCTGTTGCAGGGATGAATTTGTTGGATGGTAACATCTCAGAATAACAATTTTAGGAAGTTCTCCTGAAAAAAAGAACCAGATTTCTCTCATCTTACTTTAATGTGAATCATAGAGTAACTAAAAGAGAAAATCATGACAGTTAAATCAATCAGGCGACTTCCTCTGAAGGAGGAAGTAAAGCTGTTATCTGGATGAGCTCATCAAAATTCAACTACCTACAGACCACCTGGAACACACAGTTAACCCGCTCAGTGGAGCACAGCTGTACCGAGAAATTACTCACATACAGATAATGTGTGTGTGTGTGTGTGTATTTGTGTGTGTTAAAAATTGCTGTGTGGCTCAGATATTGTCAGAAGCTTCCACAGATAGCTTTTGGTTGGCAAAAAGCCAGCAGCTCTGGGGAGGTCCCTCCAGCCTCCTACATACTACTGATCCGTGTGTGAGTGTGTGAGTGTGAGTGAGTGTGTGTGTGTGTGTGGAAATTTTGTGCTTGACCTGAAGACAGCCACAATGAACACTGTGTAGCATCGACCGCAAAGCTTCTTAGCCCGTGATAGGGCGAGACTGAGCCCACAATAGCACCGTAATACCACATCAGACACAAACACACACACACACACACACACACACACACACACACACACACACACAGCGAGAACGAGAGAGAGGAGGATTTAGTGGTTTCATTAAAAGCAGATCTATTTTAATTCACAAGCTCTGGAGTTGAGGTGAGACTCAGCGTCTGGGTCTAATCTCACATCTCTTTATAGGAATCTGCTTCTCTACTGCAGTCACAAACACACACTCCCTGTCCGTCCTCTGTCTTCCTGTGCGGTCATCGGTGCATCCCCACCTCCTCTGCCTCTGACACCATCACTGTTGTCAACGTCGCAGCCCCACACAGAGCGAGCCTTCACTGCTCCTTTTACCTCCACCCTCTGATCTGCTCTGTTGCCCCAGCGTTCAGCCTCGCTAAAAGGCTTTGTCCTCGCTCAGCCGTCCCGAGGTGAAGCCAGGTGGTTAGAAGAAGCCACAAATTAGAGAATGAGGGGGGGAAAAAATATTGAGAAGGAGGACAGCATCCTAACTGTGTTGGTTCTTTCAGCTTTTGGTTCAATTCTACAAATATTTCAACATTTTAGCCCGCTGCTATCGTCAATCTTCACAGTCTCTGCTGCCAAACAACATTGAGATCCAGAAAATCTTAGTCAAAATTGTAGTTTGCTTCAAATAGGTTTCCAAGAAAAAGAATATGTCAACTTGAAATCTGAGGAAAGGTGTATCAAATGATGAAAAGGACACAAAGAATATTTACATTTTATAGAACGGTTATATTTTTCACTCATGTAGCTACAATGAAGAGATACAATAAGTTAATAGTTTATTAAAGGAATTGCTGGAGGTTTTGGGTAATGCTCTTTCATGCTGGAAGTTAGATAAGAGGATTTTCTTGACTGTCCACTATATATGACACCGCAGCCAGTTAGCTTAGTTTAGCTTAGCGTGACAACTTGAAACAAAGAAAAAACAGAAAGCCTGGCTCTGTCCGCGGTTAACAAAATCCACCTACAAGCACCTTTCAAACTCACTGTTGTTGAATTGGCACACAAACCAAAGTGTAAAAATGTCATGTATGTTTAAGAGGAATTAAAGACTGGACATCGTGGTGTTTTGTTATCATGAATTTAGAGATTCTGGTAAAGGGGTTTTCTTATTCTGTAAAATCCTACATTCATTTATTTAGTATTGTGTTTAACCATTACTGAAATGCAATGATATAAATACAACCAGTTAATGTAAGGCAATAGTTATTTGATATTATCCCACATAGTGTAACCTACCATGTAGTGTAGTGGGACATTAACATAAATAGGTTTAAGACAGCAGCCTCACAGGACCCTAATGTGAAGACAGACTGCAGCTGTGGTCAGATTTTACATTTTCTCTTCAGTTGGCTGGGTGAACACGTCAGACTGACACAGCAGCGGAGGTCTGACCAGAGAAGAGCACAGCTGATCTGAGAACAGCTGTTACGGTCAAGAGGTTTCAGAGTCAGGGTGGAGAGTGATCACACAGCAGCCACGACCTTGACCTCGAGGCGCTGCACACAGACAGTTTTACAGGCCAGCAGCACCATTACACAGACCAACAATATATATAGTTTACCTTTGTCACAAACCTTTGACTATGTTTTCATATATTATACTCTCTTTTCCCATAACCTTTCCTTAAGAAATATTTAGCTGTTACTGTGGTAACAATTTGGACTGCAAGCAGTGTTGAAAGCTGGGATGTCTGTTTTTTTTTTACCATCATGCTGGACTTTAACTGTCATCCTAATGAGAAGAAGTTTAACCTGACAGATGAATAATGTTCTAGTTGAGCATGTTAGTCTTGTACAGACTAGCACTGCTGGATGTTTTTTCTTCCCCCACTTTTGTCACATTCCCGTACTTCACTGACCTTCCTAGTTTGATTTGATTATCTTCTTGTAACGCCTCTTCTGCCATTTCCTATTATCTCTCCTTCCCTAATCATCTTCTCTTCCTTCACTCCCTGCCCTCCACCTCATCTCTCTGATGTTTCCACATGAGTGATGTGTTGCATGTGTATCTCTCACAGACAAAGATGAGTGCAGCAAGGACAACGGCGGCTGCCAGCACGAGTGCATCAACACAGTGGGCTCGTACGTTTGTCAGTGTCGCCATGGCTTTGTACTGCATGAGAACAAACATGACTGTAAGGAAGGTGGGTTTCACGTACATTCACATCTGCACACACACTGGCATAAAAATATGGGCGCGCACATGCATGTCGTTACGCATCCACACAAGCATGGTCTCATTCATAAAAACAGTCATCATCCATCATACAGTCCATACTCTGTCCACCAAGATCGACATGACAACAAACTGGAGCTTTACATTTGAAGGGAGTCGTTTTTTCCATGTATTTTTACACCTATAGCCTGCGAGCAGAGCTGTAGACTTGAGTAGAGCTGGGTACCGACCGAGTTGCTTTAAGACCATCTACTATTGAAAAAGTTTGTGTGTCAAATTTTGATACCTACACAAACACAAACACACAAACATGTTTTCATTTTGAAACGCATAACTTTTGCTTTGTATATGAAGGAGTAAAGTCAGTGAGTCAATATAACATTAACCCTATATGGGGTCTTTGGTTTAAACTTTTTCACTCTTACATTAAAATGCTTTGTGTCACTCTTCTTAAAGAAAGTTTTGGCCACATACATTGCAGTGTAAGTGCCTAGCTAGTGTCTACATTTAGCCTGCATGTGGTGTTTAGGTAATATCTGTAAATTGTAGCTACAGAAAACAACTTGGGTTATTCTCTCCCCCTCTGAAGTGCATGAAAACTAAAGATTTGTAACCGAATGTGTAATGAAATGTTTTATTTTTCTTAAGGATTTTATAAAAATTTTGCAAAAGAAAAGCATTGTTTTGGACTTGGTATTGAAGTAAAGGTATCAGTAACGGTTTTGAAAATTTCTGAACGACGCCCAGCCCTAAACTTGAAGCTTAAGAAACGGACTGACTAAGCTATAAAAGGGGAAGACTAGAGACCTGTTGACTTGAAGTCTGAAGCTTTGACCTGGTAAAACCCTTAAACTATTGAAAAAAAAAAATAAAAAAAAAAAGGATCAGGCAGGCTTCGCTACATGCCTTAAACAATTAATTATTCCAAATCTATTTCTCAGCCTGTACATTAACATGACTTGCATTGTGTGATTTTAATGCCCATTACTCCAATATTGTAACTTCCGATTTGCTTAAAACTTATTCAAAAAGACAAAAAGTCTCAACTGTTTTGTACCTATTTTTTAACTGTTTGTTTTATTGTTAACACTAACCCACAAAGAATCACAGTTTTGCTACCCTCATAAACGAACAAACTAATTTCAGGTATGTTAGGTTAGGTAGGTTAGGTAGTTACTTTATTAATCCCCAAGGGGAAATTTTTTTTTCGCTACAGCAGCATACAGGAAGCAATAAGATGATAATAGAATAATAGAAAGCAATGAAATAGCAGTAAAAAATATTAAATATAAAATGCACAGTATATACAGTACAGTATATATCTATATATATTATATACAACAGTATATATCTATATATATTATATACAATATATATTATATACAATATACTGCAGAAATATCCTATAAAATTATTATATTATTTATTATACATAGGATCTAAAATCCAGGTGTTTGGGCTCTGTTAAGGCTTCCTCTGAAAGACTTAATACTAAACAAACTTGACCCAAAAGAGTTCAAACCAGCCAGGAAGTCACTGAAACTGTGGTCACTGTGATGTGCTTGTGTGAGAAACAGGCTCACAGAGAGCATAAAAGGTTTCAGTTTGACAGAAAACATTGTTTATCAAAAGTTATTTGCACATTCCCATCTGCGTGCACACACACACACACACACACACACACACACACACACACACACACACACACACACACACACACACACGTGATGAATTGACATATTATACGCAGCTTTTTGAAGTTAAACTCTTGAACATGGACATGCACACATACTCACGCAACACATTAATACTCACATACACACCACACTAAAGGCTCCCTGTGCTGCTCATAAAAAGACTCATGTTTCAAACATCTGGGAGCTTGAAAGCTTTGCATGTAGCGCGGTCTTCCTGTGTGTATGTGTGTGTGTGTGTGTGTGTGTGTTTATATGTGCATTAAACCAGCTTGACACAGTAACCTTGCCGAGTCATGCAAGTCCATATTCCCATCACACAGCTTGTGTCCGTGCGTGGATATGTACACACATACAGTATGTGTGTGAAAGTTTAGGCATATGGAGATGGACATTTGGATAGAGTGATTTTCTGTTTCATGTTGGATTCATCATTAAACATGAAATGTTATTGACAGAAGTTTCCTCCCAGAGTAGAGTAACACTTTGGGCTCTATTTTAACTAAGCCCACGTGTGAGGTGAATGGCGCAAGAGCATTTAGAGCATGGCTAAATGCACTTTTACAAATTTATTGGCAGATAATCTAAGGGCAAAGTAAGATTCACGCTTAAAAGGGGTGATACTTAGTCTTATTACTTACTTATTGTTAAGTGTGTTTTGGGTGTAACATGAAAGAAATGGGAGTGTCCCATTCCTTTTTAAAAGCAAGTCGTAGGAAATAACGCTTCCCTGCAGGGGAAACACCTCTGATCGTGTGCAGATTGAGCAGACTGATGTACACATTAATAATCTTTTACATTGTAATCTCTTTATTTGTAATCTTTTGCATGTTTGTATGCTGCTTCACATCCCTGTGTGTGTCACAAGCATAGTGTAGGCACGCTGTGCACCTGCCAGTGTAAGTTGATATTACTCTACTATTAGAGTAATTGGCCCTTAAAATAACAGTGAAATAGTGAGCCAAATGATTTAAGACCAGGTTTTTGTTGGTGAATTGTGCAATTGCTTTCTGCTGCCTCAAGATAGAAATACACAATGCACCTGACCAAAGCTCAGTTTATTACCAACAAGACAATGGGCAATCAGATGGGTGCAATCGCATTGGCTTATTAATCAACGTCAGTGCTGAATGGGAAAATAATAACTGCTTCTGTCTGAAACTAGCAAAGACACTTGCATTGCGCTTAACACCACTTTGTGCTGCGTGTAATATAGAGCCCTATCAGACACATGTAGTGAAAAAGAAAGAAAAAGAAGAAAGACAATGAAACTTAAAAGCTGCAGTGTGAAGGATTTAGTGGCATCTAATGGTGAGGTATCAGTTTGTGACAAATTAAACACCCTTCGCCTCACGCACCAAGGCCATCTCTAGAGCCAGCGTTTGTTTGTCACTTCTGGGCTACTGCATAAATACTGCAGTGGAACTGCTCCATATGTAAACACAACGCTTCTTAAACAAATTATGAATTTTAAATGCCATTTCTACCAATAGATGCCCCTAAATTCTACACACTAGCCCTTTAAAATCAGTATCCTATATATGCTCTAAAAGGCTCATAAAAGGAAGACTTGAAACTTTTGGGTTGTTTATCTAATTACTGGCAACATTATGATGTTATGGCATTGTAAATTATTACATTTAATGTGTCCCACAATAACTTGATAATGGACAATAGTTTTCTTTTTCTGCCATATCAGACAACTTGATTATGTGATAAATTATCCTCAGAGTTTAAACCTGTATCCTGTAAATAGCTTGTCTTTTTTATACTAGGCGTGAAGATTTTCTGTGACAATTGTGTACAAAGAATATGTATTTAATACTTTGCATGTTAGACAACTAAATTTTACATTTATAAAAGTTCTTGTAAACTCATTCATTTATTCTGTATATGGGTTTGGTTTGTCTGAGAAATAAAATCTGTCACTTTCGAATACATCCTTTCTGTCTTGTGCATGCCTCCTACATGTACCTCCAAGCACCTTCATAAAGCCATGGAATTCATCTAAGTCGGATTATACGCACCTGAATGCAGTGTTTGACTGTGAGCTGTTGTGAAAAACTTTTGGTGGGGTTTAAAAAAAATGAGGTGAATACTCCAGGAAGAAAGGAATTGTTGAGACTCCAACTTCAACCAGAAAGAGATGTTAGACAGTTTCAACAGTTGCCAATTGCTACCACAGCTTATTAGGGCCAATTTCTGGAGCCGGTTGGTTGGGGTAATATTTTCTGGGAAAAAATAAACGGAATTATTGAGTATTAAGTAGTAAATTTACTTGAAAAAAACCTGAAACCTCTGAGATAAAAGGACACAGATTTTTTTTTTTTGTCAGTGAACGACAACTCCTCACTTTGCAAGATTGCATCAACGCTATCACACAGAAAGTGATGCTGGAATCAGATATAACAATTAGGAAAAACTTGTGCTTTTAGCCCAGAATCACCACAACATCATAAGCAGCCAGACTTGAGACATTGCCACAATTTTTTATAGTGAGATTTTTATCTGATTAATGTTTTTTTCTTTTTAATTTGCCACTTTAATTTGAAAGAACATTCACGTTTTTTTACGACTTTAATCTCGGAAATGTTGAGGTTTTTTTCTCTCAGTTGTAGCTTGTATTAAATGATAGCTAAAACGTAGCTGGTATGTTGCAGTGCATTTCAAGGTGCTTAATGTGAGCAGATTCTTGAGATTTCTTTGCTGTCAATCAGTGCTGCAGATGCAGAGAATCAATAATCATGATTACATATTATGTATGTAGGAATGGTTAAAAGCTAATTTTTTACTGACTGAATGTAAATAACTACAGATAGCATTCAGGGTTCACATAGAATATTAAATAATAAATTTAAATACTCTATGGAGGAAAGTGATGTACATATATATTGAGTTATTCTACTATATAATTATATATGTAACATTATAGTATTGTATATGTGTTGAGATGTTCAAATCTTCATGTGTACATTATGTTGTCACAGCAATACAACTACAGTCTGTAGAGTACAGTCCTGCTGCTGAGTGTTTTTGCAAAGCATGCGTGCCTGCCTCCATGTGAAATTCACACTGAACTTGTCACCAGGATGTGTTTCTTTGAAATCTTTTCTCTCTCGGCTGGGTCTCTTGTTTCTCTCCTTCCTGTTCCCTTTCCATTTCCTCTGACCTTTTCCTGTGCAGTCATGATTTTAACTTCCTCCCTATGTGTGTGCTTGCGTGTTTCTGTGTGTGTCCAGCTGAGTGTGAGCATAAGATCCACAGCCCGAGTGGGACCCTGAGCAGCCCGAACTGGCCAGACAAGTATCCCAGCCGCAAGGAGTGCACCTGGGACATCACAGCCACGCCGGGACACAGAGTCAAGATTGTAAGTGTGCATCCAATGAAGCAGGTTACACGTGATTTTGGATCCCTCTCTTTCTTTTTAGACCATTTTCTTGATGATAACTCCCTCCAGCATAACGATGCCTTGTTCTGTCTGTGCCATCATATTGTCTGTAGGAGCCTCAGGCTGTTCTTCCCCCTTCTTACATGATTGTCTCTCTTTTCATGTTCCACTTATGAAGCCCAAATGTGAATGGGGGAGAAAGTGCACGTTTGTATATTTGGGCTAACTGCAAGTGTGTCCTCATGCGTTAGTAAGAGGCCTTGGGCAGTGGCCATCTGTGTCCTTGTGTCTTTCTGCGTGTATGTATGTGTGCGTTCAGCCTGTGCACGTACGTACGCACACGCACGCACACACACGCACACACACGCACACACACACACGCACGCGGAAATTCCACTCCACATTTTCCAAGTCTCTGAACATATATGTACATATTTATGAATAAACTTACATATTGTATTATCAGTCACAGTTAGAATTGAGGTTATTAACATTTCGCTTTTGAGTTTTGTTACTGCCGGGGAAACTCAAATGACCTCAAATTTCCCTTTTCTCTGTGTAGGGAAGATGAGGTGTTTTTTGCATTGTGGGTTAAAGATAGTCATGGTTGAAAGCTGCGGCAGTGCTACTGCCAGCCCTGCCTTTCTAAACTGAACATCACTTTGATAATGGCCCTCAGTGATCGAAGGTTTAAGGTCCAAAAAGTGACAAGTTGTAACCAAAATAGCAGTCACATGATTTTTGTTTACCCTCGTCCAAAGAAAGACACACAGGCGCAAAGATGGAGCGAACCCTTCACAGAGCAAATTATTGGCTTAATAATTCAAGCCTACACTGGGTTGCTATGATTATATAGTGCATGTGTGATCAGAGATCTTTTGCCTGTATTTTTTTTTGAGAACCATGCCCATCATGAATACAAAATTGTTGTCTCGCCTATTCTAGCATAATTGAGACAGCATTTCACCAGGGAAAACATTGATTCATGGTTAACTGCTATTAATTGATTGGCTGTTGAAAGACGTGACATGATTTATGTTCTAAAACTGACCATTAACGACTTGACTAACAGAGTCACAGGCGACACCATCAGCTAGCTTTAGTTGCGCTGAAATGGACCGGTTCACACGGCGGCCACTTTTCCTTGCAATGTTCTAAAACAGATTTCTCAGAGCAAATCTTTGAGCCCAAACATCGTCCTTCAGACATTATGATTTTGCATAACATAAACAAAAGTTGAAATGGTGACACTCAAAAAGGTTACAATGTTCATTGACATCACGGCAGAATTAGCAACCGTGGAAGACTCTTCAAATCTTTATGTCATTTAATGTTGTGTTTTATTCAGTGAGCCACTGACTGCATGTGTGCAACCAATGCACTGTATAGAATATAGGTAAAAATCACGGCCCCCCCAAAGATATTCCCTTACTGTCATTAATGACATAAAAAGCAGCAGATCTTCTCAATTATGAGGCCAGAACTGGGTAAAGTTTGGCATTCAAACTTGAAAAATGGCCGTACGTGACAATTTATTGGGAGTCAAAGCTCTTTAGTTCAGAATTTTTTTCTGTCAGTTGACTAATAGATTAATCACCTCCTCATATCCGCTAATATTAAGCATCATGGGCATACAGTTCAAATTGGTACACAGAAAGAGTCGAGTCCAGCAGCAGACAGTCACACACACACACATTCATTCATTCACACAGCGTGCCTCAGATAATCCTCCTAAAGTCCACTCATGTCCTCATGCAAATAGTGTCACACACACACACACACACACACACACACACACACACACACACACACACACACACACACACACACACACACACACACGTAGCCAAAAAGCACAAAATCTTAGGATTTGGCTCCTCCTCTCTTCCACTCTGCAGCTACATGCCGGGCCTACTGCATGTTATCAAAATTGTCATCAACTGTCATTTAGTTTTGATAATCTGCTATCACCCCTTATGTAACCATAAACACATTGCATCATCAGTTATGATCACATACTTAGGTTTTTGCTGCTGTTTCAAATGTGTGACTACATGTGATTTATATGCAAATTTGGAAAAGTTGGCACTCAATGTGTTTGTGTATATGCGTATCTTTGTGAGGACCAGTTTCTGACATTTTTGGAAAGTGAGGGTAAGGAGCTAGGGAATACATTACATCAATGACAGTCCTCTAAAGATATCAGTACAAATGTGTGTGTGAGATAAGTAGAGTCGGTCTCCATGTCCACAGTAATGACATCACAGCGGGATAAATTTAATATCAGAAATCTGAACACACACATGAAGTGTCGTTCTGTTATTCCTTCTTCACATACACACTGTTCCTGTAGTAGTAAATAGATCCGCCAACAAACCAGTGTCTCAGCTGAGCTATAGTTAGAAACATCTGGAAGCCATCACGACCCCAGATTCAAACATTTCCCCTCTCTGTAATGACATCCTTACATCAGACCACCTTCACTCATCTTTGTCCTTCTGCCTGGTTCTTATAAAGAGGTCTGTGGTGTGTGGTGGTTGTGGTGACATGATGGAGATGATCAGAGAGTTGTGTGGGAGAGAGAGGCCTGCAAGGTGCTATGACTCAGCTCACGGTGACTTGATGAGGTTATGAATCGTGACAGCCTCTACATGCATGTCAGCGTAGCAGCAGTGTGTTGGCACGGGGGTTTGGAGTTGGAATTAGAAAAAATATGAAATGTAGATATATTTATTTTTTAAAACAACTGTCTACTATGTCAGTGTCAATTAAAGACTTTATCGATGTCTGATAGCCTGGCTCTGCCTATCTATTGCTCAAAACCTCAGTCTTCTTTGCTGTTATCATAAGTGCAATGACATTTAAGTCAAGCACTTGTTTTGAAATGTAGATCCAACAATGGCCGCAGTGGTAGAACTAGATAAAGTAATACGAACAGGTGTAGCAACATTAGCAAATATCAAGGAATTTTTCTCTGCTTGCATTGGGTGAGGGTCTCTGTTGTTTACAGTTTGGTGAGTTTCCGCGCACAATAAGGTGGTCAATGCTGACTGGTTAAAATCTGTTTCAATAATTTCAAAATGAACCCGAGGTCTGCTCCCAGTATAATGCAACAACTGGAAACAATCCCCAACGGATTGTGGCCAGACATATATTCACACAGTGAATTTGGTTCTGGTAACATCAGGCTACATGTAGTTTGTGCATTCCTGACTTTGGTTATAAGCCTGAAAACAAGAGGGCAAGGGACGAAGGGCCTTAATGTCTGTTTGGTATGTCTATAAAACTGAACCCCTCAGCCATCAGGTCGTCCCCACTGTCCGAGAGTCAAACATCTTTGTAAATACTTTTTTACCAAAGTACTGTGGTCGTATTTGCAGAAAATCTAAAGGCTAAAAGTAGCTCCTGAACAGTTGAGTTAGAAAAAGCTTTTCTTAAAAATCTGTTAAAGAGCGAATCACAAGTATTTTAGAACTAAACGTATCTCCTAAGCGTGAGACAAGTTAGAGGGGAGCCCTGAGGACCAGTAAGCCTCAAAAACCTGCTCACAATCAGCTACGACTGCTGGCAATAATGGACGTTGTTTCATTCATATTTTAGACAAGTGCAATAATAACAAACTGCTGCAAAAATATATTGCCTTAATCTCAAGACTATTTTAATGGGGGTGGTATGTTTGTTAATTTCAAGTTTTGTGTACTAATAAAAATTAATTCACTGACACAAAGATTCAACCAGCTATGGATGAATGAAGACATTATTCATCCATAGCAGCTGGGTCGACCCCGCCCCTTTTCGTAGCTTAGGAGTTGTGTCAGTTCTGCTAGAAGTTGCTCACAGCAGCTTTGTTAATAGAGTCTCAAGAGGAAAATCTTGGTTGGGAACTTTTACTTCCATTTAGGAGAACTGCAAGTGGTAAAAGCCTTGTGAAAACAGACAATGGTTTCTATAACTGTTAAAAAGAATTTATTGGAGTTTCACATCATATCTCTCTCATCAATCTCTTTCTGTCAATCTCTCTGCCTCCACTTCTGCAGACCTTCAATGAGTTTGAGATCGAGCAGCATCAGGAATGTGCTTATGACCATCTAGAGGCCTTCGACGGGGACAGTGACACTGCAGCCATCTTGGGCCGCCTGTGTGGCAGCAAGATCCCAGAGCCCCTGGTCTCCACTGCCAACAAGATGTACCTCCGCTTCATTTCAGACGCCTCAGTGCAAAGGAAGGGTTTCCAAGCTACACACTCCACAGGTGTGTGTCTGTGTGGGAGAATATTTCAGTATTTATATTAGTATGTTAAGTCAGTATGTGCAGGACTGTGATTTTTCTTTTTGTCTGCAAAGCGCATCACTTAGTCACCAGTTTCGAGTTTCCAAGTCTGAGGAGTTTTTAGGAGTAATATCGCCCTCTAGTGATTCACAACACAACATACATGATGAAAAGCACTTCTGAAGCCTGCCTTTAGTTTAATGAGTCTCTGAGACGACAAGAGAGGCCCAAAATATCTCGATTTTTAGTTCAAACTTTGAAGTTTCTCCTTCATCTGTGCCTCTTTAGAGTGTGGAGGTCGTCTGAAAGCAGAAGCTCGTCAGAAGAACCTCTACTCCCACTCTCAGTTTGGAGACAACAACTATCCGGGTCACACTGACTGCGAGTGGCTGCTGACAGCAGAGCCGGGCTATGGCATCGAGCTCACCTTCATAACGTTTGAGGTGGAGGAGGAGGCCGACTGTGGCTATGACTACATCGAGTTGTACAACGGATATGATGCCAACTCCCACCGATTGGGTCGCTTCTGTGGTTCAGGGGTAAGTTTCCACGTTTCCATGTTGTCGTCGTGTTGTGTAAACTTTTGGGACTCTTCGAGGACAGTGCACGTGTTATTTTGTAGGTTTTGGTTCTTAAATAGAAGTCATATTGCATCACATCTTTGCTGGTAGTTGTTTAGTTTACCATTTTTAAATGTATTTTAAAGTTTTAGTTTGTAATATTTATACTGCTACTGGCAGCCATTAATTTCTATTATTTTCTCCTTTTTTGCATTTTTTTTCTTTTCGATTGGACACTACAAGGACACTCACAGTAAACTATCCAAAATGAATGGAGACTTGATGTCAACTGTAATTAGCCACACAGCACAGTATTCAAGAGTCGATTAAAGAATTTACACACAGAAATCAAAGGAAAACTTGTATGTCTAACACTTAAAAAACTTCAGAGCTGGTCGGTAGAGTGTAGGCACAGAGCCCACGATGCTCGGACCCATATCTGTGGAAACAGGCAATGGACTGACCTAAAACTATTTGAAAACTAGCATTTCACACCAACGCAGTCGGGAGATTGGTTGGTTTTCCCCCAACAATTTAATGTTATTTGTTAAAAAAAATTATGCATTACATTTAAAATGACATTAATAAAAAACAGTTCTTGTTTTTTACTCTACACTCTAACATTAGCAAGGAGAAAATGTATACAAATGTGAAGTAATCCTGATACACAAAAGGATTACAAATTATATTATTATCAATAGAGGTACATCTTTTTTTTTTTGGAGCAACAACACCCCAATGGTGGTGCTGAAGGAAAGTTAGGAATTTTACTTGAGTTGTTACAATTCATCTAATGGACAACCATCCAGGACTTATTGAGACACTACACTCAAAACTGAAAATGAACACCTCATGGTAGGAGAAGAAAAGTCAAGGGAACAGACCCAAAAACACGAAACCGATGCTAAGTACAGATGATTTGAAGTAAATGAGCTAAAACGTGCGAAACCACTGATATCATCATTGAAACTGAAATACTGCTTCACGTGTCTCTCTATCTTACCTTCCTCAGCCAAGGGAGGGGATTTACTCACCCGGAGATGCGATGCTGATCCGTTTCCATAGCGACGACACAATCAGCAAGAAGGGTTTCCACATCCGCTACACGAGCACCAAGTTCCAGGAGAGCCTTCACACCAGGAAATGACTCGAGTCGCAGCCCGTGACCTCTGAGCCTGCCGCTGTTACCCCCGACCTTCACCATGGCATTGAGAAACAGTACAGCATGTCCCCTCTTCTTGGACCCCACGGATAGATGTGGACGCTCGCCAGCCACCACGGGAAGAGGATTCTTATGTGAATATTTGTCTCCCTCTGTGTCTCTGCACAGGTTATCGCACTCTGAGATGAGACAGGAAAAACAAGGACACATCAACAAACGTGGGGAATTGTGCTGAAGATTGTAGAGAAGGAGATACTTTTGTGGCGGCACATCAAGCTACCCCTCGTTCAGTGCAGAAAGAGGGTTGCGGGAGATCCGAATCAGTTTACTTACGGAGATACTCATGGGTGCATAAACAAAAGACTACAAGCACACACACACTAGATTCATACTCAGAATTATAAACTATGGATGCTAAAGAGCTAAAAATGCATCAGAGAAAGGAGTTTGGAGTCTTTTCAGACTCCTTGGTCCTCGAACTGTGCGACTTACTGTGATCAGACGGCTGCTTGGACCCACAGTAACTCAAAAGAAACTGCTGACAGACATTTTTATTGCCTTTGATGCCTGGGAACTGGTCTCGTCAACCCAGCTCAGAACGGCCGCAGATTATTTTATTTCATGTCTTTGTATTGTAAAACCCATTGTGTTTACTGTATGTGTGTTTGTGTGTGTGTGTGTGTGTGTGTGTGTGTGTGTGTGTGTGTGTGTGTGTGTGTGTGTGTGTGTGTATGTGTGTGTACGGGAAAAAAAGAACAAACAAAAGGCTGAAGTTTGACCTTTACCCCTTTTTGCGTAAAGTTTATGCGGACGACTATTGTGGAATGGAAAGAAAAGAACAAAATAAACGCAGATGGAGACTTTCCAGATGATCTGTGATGTTATAATCTGTAATGGTAAGCCTTGCTTTATGTTGTGAGTGTTTTTTTTAATGAGTTGGCACCATCTTGTAACAAACTGAGCAACTTTCATGGATGTTTCCAGTTTCCTCTCCTCCACAGTAGACGTGATTCTTTTTTTTTTCTTCAGTGGATATCAGAAGGGAATATTTTTCGCAGCCGTCTCTTGGAAGTGAGTGATTGAAGAGAGATTCCCACGGTGCTAAAATAAAACTACACTGAATGACTGACTGAAGGTTTTCCAATGGAGACACAGTCAGCGTGCGGACGGCACACTGCATCAACAGCACTAGTCCTGTGGAACTACAATATTGCCTTAGAACCAAATGTATGCTGTCGGGGGCCGCTCCTATGCTCTTGCACAGGTGTCTTGTGTCAGCGGAGTGTTTTTGAGGTTTTTTGGCAGCATGCAAGGTGCGATCTAAACGTTCAGAGACTGCAACGTTAACAACTAAAAACCTGATTTGAATCTGGCCACCATCCCCTTCAAAGTAGTCCCGTTGTGCAGCAACACAACACTCCTTTCACACTTGTAACGCTCCGAAGAAGTCCCGCTCTGTAAGTCGCACTAGATCTCCTCCACAGTGTCAAAACTGCAACCCAACAGCTTGAACTTAATTGGGGTTATTAGGGAAGGGATGGGAGCGACATTTGTGTTGCTTCGGGCGAGAAACTCACCAATTTTCAACGCCCTGTGAGCCGGGCGCATTGTCATGTTGGAGAACCCAAGTGCCATCGGGCGACAGTTCAGGTTGTTTGCGCCACATGTTTTCCCTCAGACGCCCCAGAAAATCACAGTACAACTTTGTGTTGACAGTCTGACCTTGGGGGATTAATCAGCAGTGCACAACCTCATGAATGTGCTCCCGACCCAATGCACCTCCTTCGGTCTTGGACAGCAACGTTTTGCCCATGAATTCCACCTAAAACACTTTGCCTGGCTCGTTGCTTCATTGCAATAGGCCTTCTGAGGCAATTAAAGGGTCTCCATTTACGATGTGATTTGATGTGCGTGCTTTGCTCAAGTTTCAGGTCCATGCTGAAATCGAACTTAAGCACAGACCAGTGGTCCCAAAATTGCGTGGAACACCAGTGCTGCTATTAATCAAGCAACATAACCTGGAATACTTACTCACAAAAGTTATTTCTTCCCACTGCATTCTGTTCATGTGCAACAAGAACAGTCTCTAAACTTTTTAATCACACCTTGTCATTTAATTTGTTTGGAAATATTGAATGGTTTTATTGTTAAAAATAACATTGGAAGTGTAGTCTGTGTGTAAGATAGAGTGTCTACAGTGCATGTGTGTTTGTGTCAATTTTGTAGCTGCTCTGAGAGATACATCCACACATGCTTACACACACACACAAAAACACAAAAATGCAGCTCCTGTTTTTGTGTATTTTCCTGACGACATCTTAACTTTTCTGTTCTGTATATTTGGAGCGTGACGAAAAACAAAGTGAGAAGTTAAAGGAATATCAGCTGCATACAAGCTGCATTGTTTCTGTGTACGTGTGCGTCGTAGGTGATTATAAAGAAATATGTGTGTGTCTGTGAGCTGTATGTGTTTAAGTTGACTCATTCACTGCTGTACGTGCCAAGCTCCAGGTGACCCTGATCCACTGTAGTTTTTGTTTTATCACTCCACCTCTGTGTCTGTAACTCAGAGACACTGACATGACGTCCTCTGCATCAGTCATTAAAATACACACAGGTTAAAACTACAGGTGTGTTTCATAAATTACTGTTGTGTTTGTTTTTACCTTACATGTACAGATGCCAATTTTTTTCCAACTTGTTTAGAGAAAACTACAACCACTATTAGTGCCCAATATTGATTCATAAATCTAATCCTGGCAGTTTCCTTGTGATAATTATCACATGAAAGGACATTTTATTTGCTGATGATGATATCTGACTATTCATGGCTCACATTAAAGGAGTAGTGTGTAGGATTTAGTGGCATCTAGTGGTGAAGTTTCAGATTGTAAACAGATTGCAAGCTCAATTCTCCCATTTGAAGCATGTAGGGGACTCTACGGTGGATGCAAAGCTCAAAACATAATAAAGGCCCTCTTTAAAGCCAGTGTTTGATTACTGTAGAGAAATGGCGGTTGAACATGGCGTGCACCGTGTCAGAAGACCCTCTCCCTGTGTAGATATAAAGGGCTCATTCAAAAGTAATAAAAACAAAACAATTCTTAGTTTCAAGGGATTTTACTTTTACGAAAACAAAACTGGGAATATCATATTCTATTTCTGCCTATCAATCACCCATGATCACACACACTGAACCACTAAATAAAATGTCACTTCTAGTCATAATGGCAAAAAAAAAAAAAGGACATCTGTATGTTTTGTCAAACTATTAGCAGCAGTCTGTCATTTTCATATATCTACAATTGCCACCTGAAAAATGTTTTACTCTTTTCACTGTTAACTTATTATGATAGAGCTGATGTCTTCTAAAATAGTGACAAATTACACGTTAAAAAAGTAAAAGAAATAATTAACTGTGCCAGTTAATGATTTTTTTCCCCTTATGTTTAAAAGATAAATTAGTTCATTTTTAAAGTAGATCTGAAGAACAGTAATTATGAATGAATGTTCTTAATGAACAAAACAGTCTCACCACAAGTTAGATTTAGCTTTTTACTGAGATTAATTCTCAGCAGACGGAGTTTGTCATGTCATTAAATTGTAGACGCTGTGGTTTTCATTTAAAACTTTTTTTTTTATTGAATTTTGAGCATGAGACCTCGTTCTTGACCCTTGTGTCTCTTGATCTTCCAAGCCTGAAGGTCTATGTACCATATTTCAGTGCTGTCAAATTATTTTGTGATTTACATTTGTTTGTTTCTTATTTGTTTTCCAATCATATTCTATCTAATCATTCTCTTGTTGACCGTTTAAACATTGAGCTTCTTAATTTAAACACGGCTATTTGTAATTAACATCACAGAGTAGTAGCAGGAGCATTGATTGGCCAGCTGATGAACACATGAATCTTGCCACAGGGCTGAGCACCACATAATAACCATCCAATCAGACATCTTGGTGCTCTGACACCATTTGTGATGTAAATGTGAGGAACCAATTTGTGATTTCCTGTGAAAATATATCAGTCTATTATTTCATCAGTTACACACTGGAAAAAAAGACTACTCCAGTGGCACACACTAGACTCCATATCAAGCAACAGAGACACACTGTTTTCCTATTATAAAATCAGTGAACACACATTACCTCCAAAATCCGTTTTACATTGCATGTCTTTGACCTTTCAGTGAACATATTTTGACCCAATTTAAACACCAGAGCTTTGCGGTATGTGAGGACAAACCAATTACCTTCATAGGATCAGTTTAATAAGCTTCAGTTGTCACACATTTGGTGCAACACACACCCAGCTGCTGTTAGGCCTATAAGTAACCAACAGAGGGCGCCCAGTTTAAGCTTTACAGAGTTCAGTGCTTTGAAGCTTTGAGTTTCACCCACATAAAGTGTTTTTAATTAAACATAAAAAAGCAGGCTTTTCGTGAGAGCAGACGCTTCTATGAAATGAACACTGATTAAACAAAACAAGCACAAAACTCGTGAATACTCCGTTAAAGGTAAAACAACACCACTCATGTAAATGTTTATTATGAGGACGGAGGGTCTGTGGTGCAAGACTTCTTAGAGGTACTAGAACCATAAACTGTAGGACTCACAGCTGCGGGATGTGTGCTGGAAAATGTACATTATTTCTTCCATGTTTTCTTACATACATGGTTATGGCCATTTAAAATAAGTTGTAGACTTTAATGACCATGTTATATTTGTTTCTTTGAGAAAAAAAATTATCATGTAAGAAAACACAAAATATAGGCAAGAAATACACACATACAGTGACTAAGTACTGGCTCACAGGAAAGCCAAATTCACACAATAAACATTGATGATAAAACAGCAACCAATGACTGTTATTTACTCACGAAGCAGGTGATGATCCGACAGCAAGCATACAAGTAAACACAAACATGATACAGCAGAAGCAGCTCTGCACCGGCTGTTATGAAAGCCAGATTTTCAAAATATCTTGATGATAAAAGAATTGACCACTGACATTGTTAATATTCACAGAAAGAGCAAGAGCATCCAACTATCAGTTATTAGACTAATGTGCATTTAGGCCTACAGTACAATGGCATCATGTACATACTTTCTTATTTTACTATTCTACTTATTTCACTAGCAGGACCTGGTTGTTACCATGGGATGCCTCCAATTTCATATTATCCAGGTATGTTCAGTCTGGATTTAAAACTGAGCTGCTGCAGGCTCTGAAAGACAGTAAAGTCGGCCGAGGACGAAGACCGGCCTAAGGGTCTCTTAGGGTTGAAATGTCCTTTTATCCCATATGAACTGAAGTTGTGTATGAAATGTGCAACACAAATAAACTTACCTCGCCTTGTTGATGATCTCGTCATCTCCTCCTCATCCTACTTGGCTGCTGTTAGCCGCTAGCTTAATCCGCTCCTCCAGCTTGATAACCGCTGGCTCCCTGCTGCTCTCACTGGGAAACAGGGCGCGGAGGTACCCGTCTCTCATCGGGTTCGCTGCCGGTCTAGCTATCAGTTGTTGATTACGATACCATTTTGCACCAGAATAGCTTCATAGTGAAATCCAAAATTCGCACATGGTTGCCTTGGTTTGGGGTCACCAAGAAACCTTTGACCTGAAACGTCACTTCCGACTGGACCTAAAGTTTGGAAAGTGTGGATTTCAGAAAGAACTACAACCTACTAAAGTAGAAAAATGACCGTTTGAGTGTTTTTTTTTAAAACACGTACAACTGTTGCAACTGTGATTGCAGTCAACTAATTCTGCCTATTGTTCCTATAATGCACTTACACCCCTCGACATGATGACACTTCTCTACCGAGGAGTAGAGAAGTAAAGAAATCAGGATATAAGAGTTGCATAACCCCCAACGTTTGACACTAACACCACCTTTGAGACTTCAGAAACATCGAGATAGTTTACATTTGAATTCCTCCTAATAAAAATTGGACTAGATTGAAAGGTCATTCTTAATTTTCTTGTAAACTCCAGTTGACGAAACAAAACCAAACACATTACATCTCCTGAGGAGGATCACGAGACGTGATTGAAAGCTCAGGAACAGCTACAAAATGTATGTTGTGGCGAGACTGTTTTCTCAGCTGCTGAAAACTGGGCAAATTCCATCTGCCAACGAAGATCATGTTATACTCCAGAAGCTCCAGATTATATTGAGTGAGATTGTACTTTGATTGTTGTGTAATGTCCATGCAGGTGAGGAGGTGTAGCTCACTTTATCCAGACACCATTTTGGTCACATAGCATCTTTAATACCACCATTATAATAATTAGGATATCAAAAGTATCGAGTATACATACATCATTTGCATTGCGGTACACAAATCTGAGCTGATTTATGTTTTTATATCTTTCATTCGTTATTCTCAGGATCAACTTTTATTATCTCGACATTGTGCTGATACATTAAATCGTCCTGAAGAACTTGACGCTATTTCAGGAAGGAGAACATTTAATTGGACATGTAGTGTTAAGCAATATAAAAAGTTTTTTGATATTTCCAAATGTAACTTGAATCCTATAGTCTACTACTTTCCAATACCAATAATCAAGAATCTTGATATAAGCCAAACTAGAGTCCATGTCACCAAAATCAGAGTACTTCAGGTGCAGTAGGTTCCATCACCTACAGTGGTCGTGATATTCTGTAGTTTTTCTTCTCTTTTTTGCAGTTAAGTTCTTGAAACTGTGGGAACAGTCTCTTGAAGCCATGCCTGTTTTTATAACAGTCCCAGTGAATGGATTCTCAGGAGTCTGAAGATGTACGTGTGTGAGTGTTTATGTGTGTATTGGTTGAGGAAAGTGAGGGTGAAAATGGTGAAACACCTCACTTCCTCTCTCCTCCACCACCGTTCATGGTCTCAGTCTGTGCTGCCTGTCAGACGCTGGTGATGGAGGCCAGGCAGTTCGATGACTTCTGGAGTTTCTCAGGCTGTGTGGTGGGGGGCTCTGGGATGGCGCGAAAGCTGAATGGCAGTCCGATACTACTGGTGCCAATGTGGCCTGGGCTCAGCGCTGGATTTTGCCGTCTATTGCTTTCCACTATGCTGGATGTGTTGGATGCAAGGCTTTCACGTGTCCTGCCCAACAAAGACAACATAACATTAGGCTGTTGATTTGAAATACATCATGAAGTAAACCATCAAACAACAACAACAACAACAATCTTCTCAGAAAGGAAAAGCTTTCTTTCATTTAAAAAAGTTCATAGATTAGAATAAAGGACTTCATTTGTCATGCATCCTGAAAAACATTGAAAAAAGGTCATAGAAAAGAATAAAGCAACTTAATGAGTCCAAAAGTTGACACATTATAAATAAGTCACAGTGTTATATATGCAGTTATATAACTGCCAATCATTTATTCCTGATATCTTTACAGGACCCCATATTTGCAGTATTTCTAGAATATCTATAATAAAGCAGCATTCCATCAATATTTCACATGAAGATCAGCCTGTGAAAACAGCTGTATAATGTCATCTTATTATAAGGGAGTTTTTCTAAAGTTTGAAATGGTAACTCAGGTGACGTCATTGAGGTTCATTTTCTCTGGGGGTTTATTGGGGGTTGTGAGTAACTCAGAAGACAAGACAGGTTGAAAGACAAAGGTTTGGAACAGGTCTAAAGACAGATGCTACTGCATTGCATTGTGGGAAATGTAAGCTCTTGAAAATTTTTAGCTTGACACATACTAGGCAATAAAAGTTAGGATAGTTCAGCCTCTGTTGTTTTTGTTTTGACTTTTACTTTTCTAATCTGTCTACCAAGAACACTTAGTACAACACCAATTTGATGGAATACCCCTTTAAATGTCAATTAGTCCATGGGTAGGTCACAACGGTGTTCAAGTGGGTGCATATTTCCCTCAACAAGCAGAAATAGCTTTCGAGATAAACAGATGTTTGCAACTGTTTTGATATAAAGTTAAAACTATTCATCATGTCCTCGTGTGCTTCATTAATTATGTACTTCTTACAATCACTGTACTGTTTAAAGTTGAGGCAAAACCATTTTTTATTGTAAGATAGTTATTATTACAATAAGTCAGTTACTGCATTCAAATCAAAAAAGATAATAATGACCCTAGTATGTCACAATTGATCAACTTCTAGTCAGATCAACAAACAGATTTAACATAATTAACTGTTTTTACGCAGATTTACCGAAACTGACAGTAATGCAAGTTAATAGGATGACTTTCATCTTTGTAATGAAAGTTTAAGACTGCTTTTGAAGGTGGGTACCCTTTGATTTACAAGTTCACAAACCTAAATGTCAGCTTTACACAAAATCTTAGTCCGGGACTAACCCGGTGAAACAGGATGTGAGTATAAAACAACAGTCTGACTGTCTGGTCTTCGATGGGTTTGGCTTTCAGAACTGTTACTGGACTACTATCAAATCAGAGAGCTGGTACCTCTCTTGTAAAAGAAGAGTGCATGAGGGTCCATTCGAATTGAGGACATACTATTACATTATATGTATATAAAGGCAGGGTAACAGGTGGATAAAACATTTTATCAAAGCAAAATGTTTGTAAAAAAAAAAAAAGAAAAAAAAAAAAGTACATTGACACCTTTCACTTTGCTTTATAGTGAAGACTTAGTTTAAATCACGAACTTTAAATGTACCAATAACTGGTTAAACAGCAAACCTAATATGTAGGCCTGAGAGTGTTCCACTTTATTCTCCAAACTGCCCTATAAGTTGAAGTTTTATGTCATGTACAGTTCATTTCAGCACATACCTGGGGGAGTTGAATCCACTGTCCACCGTGACACTGCTGCTGTCCATGCTGTCCAAACGGGCAGAGTGGGCCGACTTCTGGCTGCTGCTGTTCTCTGTCTCCTTGGGGCTGAGTAAGGTCAGATTGGTCTCCAGTTTCCGCTGCAGATCGTGGTCCTTCTCCCGTTCCAGGAGCCACTGCATGGTTCCCTCTCCTACACCACCACTGCCCCCACCATTACCACCCCCTTCCCCATGGTCTTTGCTGTCCTCTGCTGTCGCCAACTCTTTGTGCGAGTGCTCCTCTGCCTCTTCCTCTTCTTCATCGTCCGATACATTATAATAGTCAAAGGAGGCGGAGGGGACTGTTGGCTCTAAGCAGCCCTGTAAAACTGCAGGTGATGCTGAGGAGGCGGCTAAATTGGAAGGCTGCTGGGGCTCAGGATTGTCTAGGGCCTCTGTTGATTTGGCATGTGAGGCTTTCCGCAATGTGCCGGACTTGGTGTAGCTGCTGTCCACGTAGCCAGTGGACAAGGCATTGTGTGGAGGTTTGAACAAAGTGTCCTTGCTGAAGATCTCTTTCCTCTTGATCACCATACCACCTCCTCCCCCTCCGGGATCTACATTGTGTTGGTGTGGCGTCAAACGGGCATTTTGCGCCGGCTCCGGCGTCTGGCTTGGCGTCAGTCGCGCCGAGCCGTTCTGTCCCTTTGCTGCCGACAAGTCCTCTTTGTACTCCATCGTGTGAGGAGAGGTGAGGTGAGGCGTTTGGCGTTCAGCCGGAGAGCCCTTTCGGAGTCCCCCTGATGAGGTTAATGTGTCATATTCTGATTTTGCCTGAGGCGAAGGGGCAGTTAGGATTGTTTCATTTGACGTATTGCACTGAAAGTACTCATCTGTTGAGGGCTTAGGAGAAAGTCCCATTAGCTCATTGTACGTTGGCAAGCTGTCTCTGCTTTTGTTCCTCTCCATCGTACTCCGGATCCTTGACTCGTCCAAACTCCCTTTCCCCAAATCAGGCACATTAAAATCAGAGTGGAACTTAGCAGCAGAGAACATGATCCTTGAGTAGTGGGAGGATTTCTGCGTGGCCCGCAGGGTGCCATCGTCAGTGTAGTAATGACTACGCTCCTCCAGACTGGGTTCAAAGTCTTCTGGCGCCCCCAGTGATGGGCCCTTGAGAGAGTTGTCCATGGACCGAGATCGTTCTTTAGCTTGTTCTGACCTCTCGTGACGCGACTTCCTGTCCTGATTGTGACTGTGACTTCTTTGCACTCTGGACTGGCATGTTCCACGCGAAGGCTCGGGGAAGGGCATCTCTGTCCGTCTCTTGGCTAGCTCCCCAGACACGTCCCACTCAGGGGTAACAGGGCAGTACGATTCAGTAATGTTGGGGTTGCTGTGCACCAGGTACGTTGCGCCTCCACTTCGCCGACGCTCCAAGGTGTACATGGCCTCCCGTGGCGAGCGAACTAACGAGTGGCTAAAGAAGCGATAATCCCTTTCCATGAACACCAGATCCCAGTTTGAACCCTCGGATGGGTCTCCCCTGGAGGTCCTGGGTTTGCTGTGAGAGCGGGACTTACCATGTGGAGCCCTCCGGTGGCCTCTGCCCCTCCTGCTGCGTGCACTGTGCTGGGCCGAAGACCCCGCCTTGTTCTTCTGTGTACGCTCCTCCTCCAGCCTCTTCATCACAGCTGTGTGCCTTGCAACATTCTCCACGGTTAGGTCAGGGTTGATTCTGCGAATTATCTCCATCTCCACCTCACGGGGAATGGGCGTGGTTGGCACGTCCTCATCACGAAGGGGCCACTCCTCTGGGGGGAACTGGGCTGAGAAGGTGGCCAGCTGCCTCATTTTGTCCTTCTTGAAACTCAGTCTGAACAGCCTAAGTCCAAACCTTTTGGATTGCTTCTCGCCACTTCCACCACCACCACCACCACCACCACCACCACTTCCTTCTTTCTTTTTGGTCAAAGTGTCAGTTTTATAAGCGAAAGAAGTGATGCTTTTGCTCTTATCGGCTGAATCTTTAGGTGGCGGTTCGGGGACGGGAGGGGAGGTGGGAACCGGGGAATAGGGGTATGAAGGTGGCTCTCCTCTGTGCTCCTTGGCCAAAGTGGTTGGATCCCCGCCACTG